>NW_027507748.1:371809763-373009763 GCF_037356315.1 Lithobates pipiens | reverse complement strand
ACCCACACAGGCACGGGGAGAACATGCAAACTTTTAAAACTGCATCATCCAGAGCTTAATCTTAGGTGGATGACTAGATGTTACGCCACACTACAGGTTACATTTTTACCACCAGAACCCTTATAAATGTCCTTTTGCAACAAAAGATTTTCTACAGGAAGGTTGACAACTGGGTACCTGTTTATTCTATGGACAAGCTTACCCCATTTTCTCAATGATAGCAGTAACAGAAAACAGACTCAAGGCAACTGCAGCTCAGGCAAGCACTCGCTCTGCCGAAGGTTTACAACACACTCAAACCTCTTAGAGTGATGATGTTTCCCTTGTACCGATGCAGACACTGTTTTAACACTGGCTTCTGTGTCCGATTCTAGCTCTATCCCAGGCACACAACAAGTGGCCTATCTAACCAAGGTCAATTTCCCTGCAACTATGTCAGACTTTTTCAGACAGTCAAAGGCCTTATTACAGCCATCTTTGTCCAGAACACAAAAGTGCCAGGCTCCTCCTCCATTTCACTTTCTCTACGTGAGGCAAAAGTGAATCTGTCAGCTCTAGAAGCTGTAGAGAATGAGGAATATTTAGAGGACCTGGAGTCAGTGCTAGAGGAGGCAGCACAATTTTTCTCAGCGTTAGGCTCCTATTTACCCAAAACCCTGGCTTCATGAAAAATGCTTGCCAATATAGCATGCTCACTTCTGCTGTGTGCAAAAGCGTTATCATAGTTAAACTTGAGTCTCCTCTATCTTTCCAAGCCTGTTTGCTTACAAGGAGACCTTCTCCTATTCATGAACAAATAGAATGAGCAATCTATGATGACTAGAGTACGCTTGAAAATAGTTTCTCTCCTCTGAGAATCATTGCTGAGCTATATTTGTTTGAAAAATAATTCACTAAATAGCAGACTGCTCTGATAGTAGATCCTACCATCTCAAGTTTTGTGCCTATAGAAGATGTTCCTTCATTTAAGGATTCTACAGGCAGAAGATTTTAAACACTCTGTAAAGAGGATCTCTAGGCTCCCCCCAAAAAAATAAAAGTCAGCAGCTACAAATCCCATAGCTGCTGACTTTTAATATAAAGATTGTCCAGGGATCCAGTAATGTCTTCACCTGAGCTGATTCTTCGGTCAGCCTTGCAGCTTCACAGCTAGTTTCCTACTGCGCTTTGGTGTTTTCAGCCATAAAGTTTTTAATGGCGGGGTGCTTTACGGGTCCAGGAGTGTGGGTTTCCCGAAGGCCCCCCAGTTCCATAAGGTTTGGTAATGGAGCCCACCGTGAGGGGCAAAGATTGGGTCTGTTGGTTTTACCACAGAAATCCCTGCAGTGGGAAAGGAAAGTGAAGGTTTCTAAGGAATTTTTAAATTTTGTTATGAAATGTCTCCTTTAACCACTTGACCACTGGGCACTTAAACACCCTTAATAACCAGACCAATTTTCAGCTTTCGGTGCTCTCACATTTTGAATGACAATTACTCAGTACCCATATGAAATTTTTGTCCTTTTTCACACAAATAGAGCTTTCTTTTGGTGGTATTTAATCACTGCTGGGGTTTTTATTTTTTGTGCTATAAAAGAAAAAAAGCCGAAAATTCTGTAAAAAAATGAATTTTTCTTTGTTTCTGTTATAAAATTTAGCAGATTAGTAATTTTTCTTCATAAATTTTGGCCAAAATTTATACCACTACATATCTTTGGTAAAAATAATTACAAATTGCTGGATATTATTTTGTCTTTGTGAAAGTTATAGAGTCTACAAGCTATGGTGCCAATATCGGAAAATTGATCATACCGGAAGTACTGACAGCCTATTTCAATTCTTGAGACCCTAACATGCCATAAAAGTACAAATACCCCCAAATGACCCCTTTTTGGAAAGAAGACATTCCAAGGTATTTAGTAAGAGGCATGAGTTTTTTGAAGTTGTAATTTTTTCCCACAATTCTTTACAAAATCAAGATTTATTTATTTCAGAAAATTGTCATATTAGCAGGTTATTTCTCACACACAGCATAAGCATACCACAAATTACACCCCAAAACACATTCTGCTATTACTCCCGAGAATGGCAATACCACATGTGTGAGACTTTTACACAGCGTGGCCACATACAGTGGCCCAACATGCAGGGAGCGCCATCAGGCGTTCTGGAGCACCCAGGACAATTCTGACATTTCTCTCCTACATGTAAAAATCATCATTTATGTGCTAGAAAATTACATAGAACCCCAAAAAATTATATATATATTTTTTTTAGCAAACACCCTGGAGAATACAATGGTGGTCATTGCAACTTTTTATCTCGCACGGCATTTGCGCAGCAATTTTTCTAACACGTTTTTTTGGGGGAAAAAAACAGTTTCGTCCTTAAACAGTAAAGTTAGCCCAATGTTTGCATAATGTGAAAGATGAAGTTATGCCGAGTAAATAGATACCTAACATGTCACTCTTCAAAATTGCACACACTCGTGGAATGGCGCCAAACGTCGCTACTTAAAAATCCCCATAGGCGACGCTTTACATTTTTTTACTGGTTACATGTCTTGAGTTACAGAGGAGGTCTAGGGCTAGAATTATTGCTCTCGCTCTAACGTTCGCAGCGATACCGTACATGTGGGGTTTGAACACCGATTTCATATGTGGGCGGGACTTACGTATGCGTTCGCTTCTGCATGCGAGCACATGGGGACAGGGGCGCTTTATTTTATTTTTATTGTTCATTTTACTTTATTTTAGTTTGACATTTTTTCCCCAAAAAATACATTTTTTGATCACTTTTATTCCTATTACAAGGAATGTAAACATCCCTTGTAATAGGAATATGGCATGACAGGTCCTCTTTACAGTGAGATATAGGGTCAATAAGACCCCGTATCTCACCTCTAGGCTGGGAAGCCTGAAACAAAAAAATAAAAAAAAGATTCTGGCTTCAATCGTATTGGCGAGTCGGTAGAAGCAGCGGAGGGCGGTGGGAGGGGGGGCGTCTATGGCTGGGTATTGCAGGGTATCTCCGAGTATGGCAGGGTATCTCCGAGTATTGGTAGGTTACTGCAGAGTATTGGCAGGTACTGCAGAGTATTGGCGGGTACTGCAGAGTATTGGCGGGTACTGCAGAGTATTGGCGGGTACTGCAGAGTATTAGCTGGTATTGCAGAGTATTAGCAGGGTATTGAGGGGTTAATTGTTGGTGAGCAGTGATGTGGGCACTGCAGATGCAGCCCACAGCGCTGCTAACACCTATCTCTTCCCCCTCCGCTGTACCGATCGTCATAACATGACGCCGGTTTGTTTACAAGTGATCGCTCCGTCATTTGACGGAGCGATCACAAGGTAAACGGCCGCGGTGGTCAAGGATGCTCTCGAGTGCACGCCCCAGGGGGCGTGCGAGAGCGAAATTCTGGGAGGACGTCATATGAGTTAAACAACCGCCCTGTAGCCGTCATTCGGCTATGGGGCGGTTGTTAAGTGATTAAAAAAAGTAAATGTCATGCCTGAAGTCACCACTGGGGGCTGTATAGAGCACGTACCTTGCCATGCTCTCCTCAAAGATTACGCTGTGTCAGCAGAAGCAGCAGGCTTCTCTCTGGCGAGCAGCTTAGACCTCTGTTAAGATGGGGGGGGGATTTTCTTCCACTAAACACCCCCCACCTGGGCAAAGCTCTTCCCCTCTCCCTGGATAGGGGAAAGCCAAAACGATCCGCAATGCCGCTTTGTTTTTTTCACTCCTGCATGCCCCCTGCACGGTGGCATGTCACAGGTCTCCTCCTTGCCACCCCCACCCCCCCACCTATACACACACGCCAATCCCGTCGGATTGGAGGCCCGTGCTCTGGAAAATCCTCTTTTGAAAAGAGAGGAGAGGGTGATGTGACGGAAGGGGTGGGGCTTAACGTGGCATTGGCATGCAGCAACGTCCAGCGCAGGAGTATATTTAAAAGCTCTATTTATGCTGGCTGCAAATGTCGGAGGGACACAAGCGAAAAAAGGGACATGCATTCCCTTGGCACATTTAATAAAAAAAGTATCAGGCTGAGCGTTAATAGCAGTTGCTGGACTATTGCTCAAGCAGTGGATGTGATTTCTTCTGGTAGTACCTCTGCATTTGTGCATCGGGCTATGGTCAGAAGGGGGTTTGAAACACCCCCAAAAAAGGGCTAAAAGGGTCCCCCTCAAGCTCTGGAAAGCCTACTCACTGTATAGAGCAAGTACCTTGTCATGCTTTCCTCAAAGATAATGCTGTGTCAGCAGAAGCAGCAGGCTTCCCTCTGGCGAGCAGCTCAGACCTCCAGTACACCCCTTCTCCCTGGATAGGGGGAAGCCAAAACGATCGGCGAAGCCGGTCCATTTGTTCACTGCTCCTGAACAGTGGCTTGTTACAAGTCTCCTTCTCGCCACACACACATACAACACACGTCGATCCCGTCGGATCGGAGGCCCATGCTCAGATGGGAAAACTCTCTTTTGAAAAGAAAGGGGGCACAATGTGACAGAAGGGGTGGGGCTTAGAACAGCATTGGCGTGCAGCAACGTCCAACGTGGGAGTATATTTAAAAGCTCAATTTTTGCTGGCTGCAAATGTCAGAGGGACACAAGAGCAAAAAGGGGCATGTAAGAGGTTGGTGACACATGCTTATGCATTCCCTTTGCACATTTACTAAAAGCATCAGGCTGAGCGTCAATAGCAGCGGCAGTTGCTGGACTATTGCTCAAGCAGTGAATGCAATTTCTTCTGGTAGTACCTCTGCATTTGTGCATTGGCTATGGTCAGAAGGGGGGTTGGAACACCCCCAAAAAAGGGCTAAAAGGGTCTCCCTCAAGCTCTGGAAAGCCTACTCATCTCTACAATAGCATCCTCCCCTGGGGGGAGGGGGGGTGGCTGGTCAGAGGGAGCATCAGGGCCATGAAATGTTTGCAACTGTTTTCAACACTGCAGCCCCTGTCTACATTACTAAAGAGGTCTTTTTCCTCAGCCATGATAGGATTGGAAAAAAAGGTTAGCGGCTTTAATCGCATTCCAGTGTGGGACAAAATGCGACAGGTTCTCTTCCATTCCCCAGGACCCTCAAACTGAGGAACTGGGGGCGGGAGAAGATGAATTCCCTCAGGGGACCGTGATGAGGCTGATGTGGGGGGTAAAATGTGGGGGGATCAGCTTCACAGCCTGTAAGATTGATGGTGCAATTTCTTACTGAATGGTCTGCGCCACATTTATGCTACCCTTAACTGAGTGTTTGGGTTCGCTAAAGCTTCCTCAAGCTGTGCATGCCTTTGTTGTCCATTCATTGCTGAAAAAGCTTTTTGTATCTGAGTGGGATCACAAAGATGAGCATTTTTTTCCCCTCCTAAAGTTTTTCACACTTTATCCTATGAGGGAAAAAAATCACTAAAGGTGGGGATACCAGTAATTGATGCTGCTATATCCTCTGTGAATAAGATTGACTTGTCCGGCAGACAGTGCTCAAATGCTTAGGGAGCCAACAGAAAACAAGTTGGAATTCCTATAAAAAAAACACTCTTTTTCTCTGCCAGGTTGAGTGTTTCCTGCGCTGAAAGTAATTGGTCAATCCTTGAGAGACCAGTTAAACAGGTGCTTTAAGGTTATCCTGTTCAGAAGGCCCAGGATCTGGCAAGCTACTATCAGCTTTATGTTTGCAATAGTCACTATGAGAAATGTTATCCTTCAGGCCTTCGCACCTTTTGCTAACTGTCATGCTAGAAGCTCCTGACTAGTCTTCCCTTTTGCAGTGAAACAGCTGTTTGGGGATGATTTGGGTAATACATCCAAAAAAATTCTAGTGGAAAAAGTACATTTTAGAAAAGGAGTAAACATATTTAATTTAAACAAGCTCCTTCTCCAGCGTCTGGGGCATCAGCCTCCAGGCAGTTATGTTGGCCTCCGCCATCAAGTTCAAGAGGTAATCCTCAGGGTCAACCCCAGGGACAAAAAAAAAGTCTTGTAGGTGGCAACCTACAAAATATTAAAGCCTCCTTATGGGGTAGAGTAGAGGGAATACTGGCATGAAGAGACAGATGGGGGACTTCCTCAATAGCTCCAGGGTACAAACTGGAGTTTCAAGAGTCTTGTCTCCTCGTTTTCTCAGATCAAACGTTGCTAAGGATCCAGAGAAAAATAAGTATTTTTTTCAAGCACTGGACCATCTTTTGACAAAAGTGATCATGGTGGTCCCTATGAAAGAGCAGGGGTTGGAGTTTTGTTCAAACCTTTTTTCATGGTGCCAAAACTGAATGGAGATCTAAAACCCATTCTGCAGCTCAAAGATCTAAACTGGTTCCTGAATATCTGCTCTTTTTTGCCATGGAGTGAATCCAATCAGTTGTCTCCATCCTACAAGAATGCATACCTGCTTGTGCCCTTTTCCCCGCTCACCAGTAATATCTACTTTTCAAGGTACAAAATCTTCATTTTCAGTTTGTAGCTCTGCTTTTCGATCTAGCTACTGCACCTTGAGTGTTTACAAAGCTTCTGGCTCCTCTAGCCAGATTAAGGGCCCAAGGTATAATGATTATAGGTTACCTAGATGATCTGCTCTTGATAGACCAATCGATAGCCCGTTAAGACCAAAGTATGGTAACCACATTTAACTAACTGGAATACCTAGGTTGGATTCTCAACCTAGAGAAATCTTCCTTAAAACCATGAAGGAGGCTAAAATACTTGGGTCTGATCATAGATACACCTAGAAAAGGGTATTCTTGCCCCAGGCAAAGATCAGCGCGATAAAGGGACTGATTCAGGTGGTCGAAGCAAAGAAGAATCCTTCTATTCAGCTTTGCATGAGGTTGTTGAGAAAGATAGTGGCTTTAGTCGAAGCTGTTTCTTATGCTCAGTTTCATGCGAGGCTTCTGTAAAACAGTATCCTACCGACTTGAAACAAGAAGGTCCAAGCTTTATATTTCCCAATGTGTCTAACTCCAAAGGTCCGCCGGAGCCTCAGTTTATGGTTAATAACCAAAAATCGCTAAAGGGGGAAATCCTTCCTACAGATACCTGGGAAGTGGTAACAACATATGCCAACCTTTTTTAGGTTGGGGAGCAGTCCTGGAAGAGGCAACTGACCAAGAGAAGTGGTCCAGATCAGAAATGACCTTGCCCATTAACATTTTAGAGAATCGGGCAGAGCACTTGGCCCTGAGGGCCTAAACGTTCAGTTTACAGAATTGTCCTGTCAGTATCCAATCTGACAATGCCACAGCAATGGCCTATATCAATCACCAAGGGGACACAAGAAGTTGTGCGGCCTAGAGAGAGGTGAATCATAGCCTATCTTGGGCAGAAAACAATGTACTTTGCCTATTGGCAGTCTTCACTCTAGGAAAAGAAAATTGGCAGGTGGACTACTTCAGTCGCCAGCAGTTGTTCCCGGGAGAATGGTTCCTTCACCCCAATATCTTCCTGTCAGTATGTCAAAGATGCGGGATCCCAGACGTAGATCTGTTTGCATCCAGGTTCAACAAAGAAATTAACAAATTTGAATAACAAAGGATCCGCTAACATGTGGAACAGATGCCTTGGTGTTCCTGTGGAATCAGTTTTCACAGATTTATGCATTCCCTCCTATTCTGCCTGTGTCCACAACTTCTTTGCAGGATCAAGCAAGAAGGGAAGTCGGTGATTCTTGTGCCCCCCCAGCATGACTCAGGAGATCTTGTTATGCAGAGATCATAAGGATGGCCATAGGGGTCCCATGGCCCCTACTACCACGCCCAGACCTTCTCTCGCAAGGTCCGGTATTCCATCCTACCTTACAAACACAAAATTTAATGGATTGAGACCCACTTTCTGATGAAACGTGGGCTGTTAAGTTCAGTGGTATCTTCCTTGGTTAATGCAAGGAAACCGGGCTCCAGAATCATATATAGAGTCTGGAAGTCATATGTCTCCTGGGATGAATCCAGGGGTTAGCACCCCAGGAAGTGAATCATAGGTAGAATCCTTGACTTTCTGCAGATGGGGTTAGAAATGAAGCTGGCCTTGAGTACTTTCAAAGGCCAGGTCTCGCCCTTACCGGTATTATTTCAACGACCACTTGCTTCACATTCTTTGCTTCTTATTTTTTTCGGGGGTAACGTGGAACCCTTGGGACCTGAATTCAGTTCTGTTGGCATTACAAAAACAGCCTTTTTGAGCCGATACAACATATTCTCTAGGTCCTTTTGACAAGGAAACACGTTTTTCTGGTAACCATATCTTCTGCAAGAAGGGTATCAGAGTTGGCTGCTCTTTCTTGTAAAGAGCCATATTATTATTCACAAGAATGAGGTAGTATTGCGTCCCCATCCTTACTTTCTACCGAAGGTAGTGTCAGGTTTTTTATCTAAACCAGGATATTGTTCTACCTTCATTTTCCAAAACCCTGTTCTATGGAAGAAAAATCACTACATTCTCTTGATGTGGTGAGAGCATTCAAGGTCTACTTAGGCCACTGCTCAGATTCGAAAAATAGATGTTTTGTTTCTGTTGCCTGAAGGTCCTAAATGAGGACAGGCAGCATCGAAATATACTGTTTCTAAATGGATTTGACAAGTAATCATTCTAGATTATGGTTTAAAGAGGTTGATTCCACCCTCTCAAATCAAAGCGCACTCCTTGAGGGCTGTTAGTGCTTCGTGGGCTGTGCATCACCAAGTCTCCATGGCTCAAATCTACAAGGCCGCAACTTGGTCTTCAATCCATACATTTAACAGATTCTATCAGGTGGATGTAAAAAGACGTGAGGATGTCACCTTTGGGCGCAGTGTGCTGCAGGCAACAGTATAAGTCCTCTGATCCAATGTTACCCTACTTTGGCTGTGTCTTCCTCCCCTCAGTTGGCATTGCTCTGGGACAACCCACATAGTAATTACTATGGCTCTGTGTCCCGTGATGTATGATTAAGAAAATTGAATTTTTATAACAGCTTACCAGTAAAATCCTTTTCTTTGAAGTACATCATGGGATACAGAGGTCCCACCTCTCTTTCTGGTATACACGTGTATTGCTTTGCTACAACAACTGAGGTACACCCAGTAGTGGGAGAGGTTATATAGGGAAGCAACTCCCTGCTAAGGTTGTGCCAGTGTCCATCACCTGAAGGTGGCCTATAACCCACATATTAATTACTATGGCTCTGTGTCCTGTGATGTACTTTTTACAGGTTTTTACAGGTAAAGTTTTTTACAGGTAAGCTGTTATACAAATCCTATTTTAAGGTATGTCATACACATCCTAATATGAGCCTATTGCCCTGGCTATTGTTATTCAAATATTTACACATCCCTAAGAAGTAGTAAATGAGCCTACATCAACTCTCACTTACCTTTGTAGCTGAAGGCACTGTGGATCAATTTATAATCAGCGTATACTTCATAACCACTGACGTTTTCTCTGTCCTTTTCTCTGCAGGTTAGCTCCCCCTGCACTGCCTTCTCTCATCCCTAAGTATTGCTCCGAGGACATACATTCTTTGATGTGGAAACAAACATCCCTGCTCTACCTCCAGGTTTCTTTGACTTTCCAAAATTCCTCTGCTTTGAAAAAATCAAGAGGTAAAAGTTAAAGGGAACACAGTTCTAGCTGATATTCACACACTCCTATAAGTATCATTCCTGCCCTCCCAGTTGATTTAACCATACATGAGTATGGCAAGATTCATGTGGTGTAACAAAACATGACAGCTAGGGGGGCGTGGCCTGACCTTGGCTGAAGATGGCAGCTTAGCCCGATAGCTCCCGCCGACAAGGAAACCGCCGAGGAAAAAGAACCCATTAACAGAGGCTTAATCCTCCTACAAAACCCCCACAACATGGGCACCTCGTCCCGCAACTCATCCACCTCCAGATCACGGTCACCGAGAGACGAGGCGAGCAGGATCTCGTAGAACATACCGGTGATGTTCCGCACTCAGCACGGCAATATGGCGGCTTCACGAGGTCAGTCACAGAGAACCGGCTCCGTCTCGGACCCTTCCCCGCAACACCCGCCATCTGAGGGCATAACACTCACCCCTCATCTACAGCCTAGCTTACATGACCTCCACTCCGTAGTGGCGGACATAAAGGAAACGCTTACCTCAGCCCTAACAACTGCCATATCAGACTTGCGGATAGATCTACAAGCAATGGCGGGAAGAGTTCAGGACGTAGAGAAAATCACCGCTACTCATACAACTGTTATCAGAAAAGCCTGTCAGGTAATTGACACTCATACACTACAGCTTCGGGATCAAAACCGCCATTTGGAAGACCTCGACAATAGGGGGAGGAGGCACAACCTTCGCCTCCGAGGTCTTCCAGAATCCATAGAAGCTGAGCAACTTACCAAGGAAGTAACAAGCTTGTTCAACGCCATCTTAGAACAGCCACCGGAATCTCCTATCGGGATGGAGCGCATTCATCGAGGCCTGCGCCCAAGACACAGAGAATCAGACCCCCCCCCCCCCGAGATGTGATCTGTTGTCTGATTGATTACAGGCAGAAAGAAGAAATTCTTCGCAGGGTGAGATCATCAACTACCCCAGTGACTTACAAAGATACAGTGATTAACATTTTTCCAGATCTCTCAACCATTACCCTTCAAAGGAGGAGGGAACTCCGGCACATTTTGGAAGTTTTACGTACGAAGGGGATTCCGTACTGTTGGAAGTTCCCCTTCGCTTTATCAGCTACAGCGGGAGAAAGATCTGCTATCCTACGGGTGCCTGAAGATATCAGATTTTTTTGCGAAACGCTTGATATCCCCCTCACTGATGCACCAGATTGGTATGCAGAATACCGTCCACAAGCAGCCAAAGTCGGATACGCTCATACCGAACGGATGGAGTTCCAGGAACAACGTTCCAGAAGACGACGCTCACCTTCGGATCCTAGGAACACGGACGTGAGAAACAACGCGACTTTAAGAGAGAGCCCATCGAAGGCTCCACATTCCAGAAGAGCCCGAAGGGATCGCTGAGTAGGATTCGCTTTCTCCCACATGCTGTTCTTGAGCACTCCAGTTCTAGTTTCTCATTACAACTTTGCCTTATGAAGGTTTCCCTGTATGTTTCCCAATAGGAGGGTACACACTACCACCCTGACCAGGGTTTGAACAAATGGTTTAGTTTTGTGACATTTGAATTTCACAGCCTTCAGCTGTCCTCTCTCTTTCTATAGGCCAGCGTGACTAAAACGAAGAGACCAGAGACTGAACTGCACCCCTTCCACGCTCTCCTCACCCCACCAGGGGGGAGGAGGGGGTGGGGTTTTTGTGTGTTTTTTTTTTTTTTTTTAACTGGTCCGGTTTTGTAAGATAATATTAAGTAGTTTACTTTTACCAAGACGTGGCGGAGAACGGGAGGTAATGGCGGTGTCTCAATCCTACTGATATAATTGGCATTACTGTTGTATATTTTGTTGAATACCAGCTATCTCCTTCATGCCAATCATTACATTTGATTATCGCCTCTTCACCTTCCTGCCCCTATTTCTCCCGTCTCCTAAACGTCATTCGAAAAGAAGGGGGAAAATGGAGGTAAGGGAAAAGGGGTTAACATTTATCTTATGTGAAGAGACTCGATTTCCTCTCGCTCGGCGGGTTGAACCTTGATAAATACCACCCCCTCTCCAGCCGACTCGAGCTATTCCCCCACGCACAGTGGTTAAAGTCAGCACACACTACGAGATAACATCATAATTAAGACCCATTGTTGGTTCCGGATACTAGTGCTTTAAACCAGCCACCGCTGGTGGTCAGGATTAGCAAGCTGGTTCTTGCTTTTCTCCGGAATTTTGATTAGCGTACGACCAATACGCATTCTACTGAGTAGGTTACTCCTGCGACCTTTCACCTTTCATCCAACTCAGTATTCACCTGAGCTTGGAAGAAAGTCTTTTCTACGATCGGTTCTGATCGTATCTCAGATCCATAGTGTAGTAAAGATCCACATTTGTAAATCGACTGACCCAAACAGATAGTGTTTATTTACATAAAGATTGTAACATTCCAACTAACTCATGATGCCACGAACACACAGGACCCAAGCATGAGACCTAACTAAAATTATTTCCTTAAATACTCAAGGGTTGAATATACCCGAAAAAAGGTCCCAATTGTTATTCTCCCTTCAACAGAATAAGGCCAATATAGTATTTTTACAAGAAACACACTTCAAGTCTTCCTCCACCCCAAAATTAACGAATAGATATTTTCCCACTGCAATACACGCCACTAATCCGACCAACAAATCAAAAGGGGTCTCTATCCTGTTCGCAAAGCATTGCTCCTTCCACATCGAGGATACCCTCCGCGATCCAGATGCACGTTTCCTTTTTGTAAAAGGTACACTGTTGGGCAAGCGTGTTACACTGGCCAACATATACGCCCCTAATACTGGTCAAGCATCTTTTTTCGCATCAACCATGAATAAGCTAACAGATTTTCAGGAGGGGTTCCTCGTTGTGGGAGGGGATTTCAATGTCCCGCTTAACCCGATTCAAGACTCCTCGAACAAAACCTCATCTATTCCACACAAAACCCTGCGCAATATTAAATTACGATTGCAGGAACTAAACCTACATGACTCCTGGCGGACCCTCAACCCGCAAGAATTAGACTACACATTTTTTTCTTTCTCACACAAAAGACACTCCAGAATAGATTATTTATTCCTGTCGCAGAGAGATCTTCCGTGTCTGAAGCTACCATTGACCCTAAATTCATTTCTGACCATCACCCAATCTCCATGACTTTGAAACTTACAGATAATCCTCCTAACACCCCAATCTGGCGATTAGACCCTTCCCTTCTCACTGACCCCATTATCGCTGCTACAACAAAGGAGCGCCTAGCGACTTATTTTGAAGACAATGCTTCCCCTGACATCTCCCCCATGATGTTATGGGAGGCACATAAATGCACTATCCGGGGGGATTTCATAGCTGCTGCGGCTAAACGGAAAAAAGACAGAATTGCTCACCTTTTGTACCTCACAAACAAGATTAAAACCCTGGAAAAAGTGCATAAATTGTCTCAGGTAGAGAACTCCATTCCCGAACTTATTGAGGCCAGACGGGAGCTATTAAACTACATGTCCTCCCGAATCAAGAGAAACGACATACTCTCACGTAAAACCTTTTACGAATTCAATAATAAATCTGGTAAACTTTTAGCCAGAGCGCTCCGCAAACAAAGAGCTGCCAACTCAATCCACCAGTTAAAAGACAAAAAGGGGAACACGATCTCTTCTAACCACCAAATTGCTGAACAATTTGTTCATTTCTATAAGAACCTATACAATCTGAATGATACTCACCAATTACCAATGAACACACAACGGACACGACTAATTAGAGAATTTTTACACCAATATGGCCCTGCTCCTATAACACCCGAAATAGCCAAGGATCTTGAAGCTCCAATATCCGCACTTGAACTAGATACAGCCCTCAAACACCTAAAACCAGGCAAAAGCCCTGGCCCAGATGGATTAACATCTGGGTACTATAAATCATTTATTGACATCCTGAAACCACGTTTCCTAGCGGCATTTAATTCTTTTACCACGGAAAACCCTCCACCACGAGATCTACTGACAGCGCACATCACGGTCATTCCCAAACCAAACAAAGACGAATCTCTAGTTTCGAACTATAGACCCATTTCCCTACTGAATGTAGACCTTAAAATGTATGCCAAAATCCTAGCTAATCGTCTCTTGCCTCTCTTGCCGGGATTGGTCTCACTGGACCAGGTGGGCTTTGTCCCGGGGAGGGAGGCAAGAGACAACACAATTAAAGCAATTAATATACATAACTGGCTGTCCTCCTCCAAAACTCAAGGATTCCTCCTCTCCTTGGATGCGGAGAAGGCATTTGACAGTGGCCTGGGATTATATGCAAGAAACCTTACAGATTATAGGTCTACCTAACAAATTCATTTCCCATGTTATGGCACTATACATCTCGCCGAAAGCCCATGTTAGGGTGAATGGCCACCTGTCGGATGCCTTCTCCGTATCCAACGGGACTTGTCAGGGCTGCCCGCTATCGCCCATTCTATTTGTTCTCACGTTAGAGCCCCTACTCAATCGCATCAAGGCAAATATTGATATAAGAGGTGTGTCGATGGCAGATACAGTCCAAAAGATAGCAGCCTTTGCTGATGACATCCTCTTGTTCCTTACAGAACCACATATTACACTACCCATCCTCCTCAAAGATCTAGACTCATTTAAATATATCTCGAATTTGCAAATAAATTTTAATAAATCAGAAGCTCTTAATGTATCCCTTAGTAAAACAGCGGTAGAGCATTGCCAAAGAAATTTCCCCTTTAAATGGAACAGCTCAGCTATTACGTACTTGGGTATTAAGCTACCTTCTAACATCAAGAACCTATACTCACACAACTACCTTCCTTTACTCCAGAACATTCAAAATGATCTTAAAAACTGGTCCACGGGAATCTTTTCATGGTTTGGCAGAGCCTCGATTGTCAAAATGAATATCTTACCCAGAATGCTTTACTTATTACAAATGATCCCCATTAAGCTCCCAGTGGCCTTTTTTAATTCATACAAATCTATCTGCACACAATTCCTATGGAACGGAAAAAGGCCCAGACTAAGCCACGATAGACTAACAATACCTAAGGCAAAAGGCGGAATAGGCTTCCCAGATATAAGGAAATATTATTGGGCTTGCCATTTATCCAGAATTGTAGATTGGAAAGTACATACCTCTACGAAAGCTTGGGTACATCTGGAGAACACACTTTCACTAAATTCCGACGAGACATCTACCCTGGTTAGATCAGAAGCACATTCCCATGATCTGTAAACAGCACCCGTTAGTAGCACCTACCTTACACGTGTTTCGATCAGTATGCCAAACACAACAAATCTCGTCTCACCGCAGCCCACTAACACCCATTAGACATAATCCAGACTTCCCAATTGGTCAATCTGATTCATTTCTTCTTTCCATATGGCCACACCCAGAGATACTCTCCCGACACTTTTTCACCAATGGAAATCTTTTAACGCGCTCAAACGTACTGTGTACAGACCCCAGACGACCGATCCCTCAATGGGTATACTTCCAAATTAGACATTTTTTAACCTCTCACCAGCATCAACAAGACTTTGCTAGATCACTCACTCCCTTTGAATCTCTCTGCGACACGATGGAACCACAAAGACACCTCATATCTAAAATCTACACCATCTTCTTCGCGGAATGTAATCCCAGATCTCTTAAATCCTCCGGCAGTTGGGAATCAGATCTGGACTTGCATTGGTCAGAAGAGGAGTGGGAAACCATATTCTCTCATATTCACAAGGGATCTGTCAATGTGTCAGTACAAGAAAATGGTTTCAAATTAGCTGCAAAATGGTATAAAACTCCGTCTCAGTTACATACATTTTTCCCCCAAGTACCCTCTACATGCTGGAGATGTTCTCAGGAAGAGGGAACTCTCCTCCACATTTGGTGGTCATGTCCCCGTATCCAACCCTTCTGGACGGAGGTCCACCGTCTCATTTGTAAGATCACCACTCTCCCCATTGATTTTTCGCCAGCACAACTACTTCTCCACCATACCTCGATTTCGAGATCGAAATATCAAAGATCCCTGGCACAACACCTCATTAATGCAGCGAGAATGTGCATCCCGGTCCTATGGAAATCCAGTGCCCCCCCCCCTCCATCTCGGATTGGTTCCATCGCATTTCTAAGGTGGCTGAGATGGAAGAACTTATACACCAAATGAAAGATTCCCCACTAGGCTACTGGAAAATTTGGGCTTGTTGGCATCATTTCCGAAACTCATCAGAATACGCATCATTGCTTTCCTAAGTCCTGGCATTTGCATATTACTTTTTTCCGCTTTCTTAGGGCATGTACCTAAAGCATACAACCCTGTCAAGTAACATGTCTATTGATGTCTTTTCATTGGAAGAATACTCAAGAATGTGAACATCTACTATCCTTGATATTGGGTTTACCTACTATTTTTCACCTGTGTGTTTATAAGTTTGTAGGGTCATTTAGTGCTCTAAAGTTAGTCAAGTTATTTCAGAGTATTGTACCGTCATAGGGGGTTTTTACACCTCATAGAATTGTCACGATTGAATGACTTATTGTGCACCTGTTGTACTTTACTTCTGTTCAACATTCTGTAAACTACTCATAACTTTTTCAATAAACCTTTTTTTGGGAAAAAAAAAAAAAACATGACAGCTAGACAACTTTTTGTTGCACATTATTCTAATGTCAGTTAAGCACTACTAAAACTCTGTTCTCAAACATCTTCTATGTGCAGTCAAAGCCTGCATTCCAACCATGTGGAAAACGTCCTCTTTGCCCACTATTGAGGAGTGGCTGGATCGCATATTATATGGGATGAAGCTCACCCTAGAAGTCCCATATAAAGAATGGCAGTGGAAGTTTGGTTATTGCATATACAAATGCTTAATTTTGGAAATGTCAGGAGAGCCTAATTTAGGATTATGCACATACAGCAATTGTGTTTTCTGATTGCCAAGAATGTCTGTTCATCAGTCAGTTTCCAGGTCAGTATCGGTTACACAGGTTATGTACCTCTTGATCTTTAACTCATGATTAAAGCAAGTCTTTAAAGCCCAGCAGATTGGTTTTCATAGTAAGTTAAAGATATTGATGGCTTGTAGATGATAACATATTGCTGATTATTAAAAGCTGTGTTCACGTTAAGTGGATGTAAGCTAACAAGCATGAGTTTTAACAACTTTAGCCCCAGAAGGATTTACCCCCTTCCTGATCAGAGCACTTTTTGCAATACAGCACTGCGTCACTTTAACAATTGCGCGTCATTGTCGTGCGACATTGCACGCTAATAAAATTGATGTCCTTTTTTCCCACAAATAGAGCTTTCTTTGGTGGTATTTGATCCCTTCTGTGGTTTAAATTGTTTGTGCTATAAGCAAAAAAAAAAAAAAAAAGATTGACAATTTTGGAAAAAAGGCAATATTTTTTGCTTTAATAAATATCCCCAAAAAATATATAAAAAACGAATTTCTTTCTCAGTTTAGGCTATGTATTCTTCTACATATTTTTGGTAAAAAAAAAAAATCACAATAAGTGTATATTGGTTTGTGCATTGGCGTTTACAAAATAGGGGATAGATTTATGTCTTTTTTTTTATTAGTACTGGTGGCAATCTGCGATTTTTATCGTAACTGCAACATTATGGGAGACACATCGGACACTATTTTAGGACCATTGTCATCTATACAACGATCAGTGCTATAAAAATGCACTGATTACTGTGTAAATTACACTGACAGGGAAGGGATTAAACACTAGGGGACAATCAGGGGGTTAAGTGTGTCCTAGGGAATGATTCTAACTGTGGGGGGGGATTGCCTCACTAGAACATGACAGAGATCACTGCTCCTGATTACAGGGAGCAGTAGATCTCTGTCATGTTGCTAGGCAGAGCAGGGGAATGTCTTGTTTATTACAAAGGCATCTCTCCGTTCTGCCGCTCCGTGAAATGATCACGGGACCCCGGTGAACATCGAGTCTGCGGGGCCCGCGGACATGGTCACGGAGTACATGGCGGAATGCCACAATTTAAAGGGGACATACTTGCCCAGCTGTGCCATTGTGCTGATGTATATTGTCATGCGCTGGTCGCCATGTGATTAATGTGCTGTATGTGATGTTCTACTTTTGAACAGAATAGACATAATTTTATAAAACAATGACAAAATATTACACACATTACAGTTTGTTCATTTGCAACTATAAATTTCAGGTCGTAGTAGTTGTGTAGTCCTGTTCTTTGTATTGGCCATTCTGAATAATCTGTACGAAACATTAATTGGATACTCTGCTTGTCATGATTAAAAATATTTGCTGCATTTAGCTACATAAATATAGGTACAGAGGATGCTGGGACTGTGACATCATAATGGGCGGGGACATCATCCGGTGATGTCCCTATATAAGTCGCCACGCGGCACGTCCCTGCCATTGTAAGCAGAGGCACCGACGAGGCAACATATGAAGAGAAGAACAGAAGACAGCGACAGCGGCGACAGAAGACCGGGTCACCGCCTGTAAAAGAGCTAGAAGAAGGCGCGGTGGCTCGGCAAGAAGAACCGAAGAGGGGGACAAGACCCCCGAAGTCGGAAGAAGAGGGCGGCGGCGAAGAAGAAAGCCGGGCTCCTCCGCTAGCAAAAGAGCTAGCAGAAGATAGCAGAGGAGTCCGGCGAGAAGACTCCCAAAGACGGACAGAAGACCCCCGGAGTGCAATAAACTATTTTAACCCTTGTATGTTGTGTTTTTTTTTTACTTTTTTTTTTACAGGTGAATGGGTAGGGGTACATTGTATCCCATACTCATTCACATAGGGTGGGGGGCCGGTATCCGGGGGCCCCCTTATTAAAGGGAGCTCCCGGATTCCTGAAATCGGCCCCCGCCCGCAGACCCTGACAACCAACGGCCAGGGTTGTCGGGAAGAGGCCCTTGTCCTCATCAACATGGGGACAAGGTGCTTTGGGGTGGGGGGGCCTTGACTATCATCTGGGATTCAGCTCAGATAAGCGGAACATGAGAAATGTCATTATAATAATGAAGGGGGAGGCTGTAGCAGGCAGATATTGCAGAAAAAGCACAGCCGACATGCTACGCTGGCTGCTGCCCCCCCCCCCCCCCACCACCACATGACTAAACAAAGCGCCCTTTGAGGCAAAATTCTCAGGTTACCTCATTGTAAGGACAACCCAGATCAGAAGTCTACAGTATAAAGCAGCCAAGAAAAGGCAAGTTTCTGGGTGGGAGATACAGAATAGTAAAGGGATTTGAATCAAATTAGCCATTAGTTTGCCTGGTGATATATTAATCATAGCATTTAGCTATTCTCCCATATCTTGATTGTGCCTGTTTCTCTGGTCACAACTTTCATAGCTACTGTTTAGCGATTCCAAGGATCCAGTTCATCTGTTTAACTTTTAATGTTGTGTAGCACCCTCTTCGGTAGTTACTAGAGAGAGAGTATCAGTTTTGGGTTTCCCTGCCTAACAGGGGGGCTGTCAGGTAAATTTAGCTACTCTCTGCCTACCTGGGATCAGTTGATAGGGTCTGCTCAGTGTGGTCAGATGCTGTTCATGTTGTCTGCCTCATTCACACTGGCCCAATAGGAAGAAGCATATTGGACAGTGGAAGGAAACCTGACAAATGGGAGGATAGGCGCAGTTACAACCCTGGCAATTGGCAGAAGAAGGAGCCCCAAGGCACGCTGGATGACTGTATATATGTCTAGGACACATGTTCTCGGGGTCTTTGGCTGGAGAGCGGGGTCCCAGAGGAAGAAGGCTGCTGCCCATCCTCTGTATAAGCTGCCACACAGCCTCAGGTAGTCAACTTCAGGGCTGGAGCTGCAGAAGTTGAAACCCAGATGTCCTGCAAAAGCTGATTATAAGGGAGATGCATCTAGCAGGATTTGTTCCTGGCTACTGTGAGTACAGATCTGTGTGTAGGGGCCTGTTCTGTGAGGGCCATCACTTCCGGCTAGTGAAGTCAGTGGATGGGTGTCAGCAAAAGGGGATACTGGTGAGTGTCCTGAAGAAAAGTGGTGCATTGAGTCTGCTGCCAGAGCAAGCAAAGGACTTATTCTCCCACACAGCTATAGTGTGGTTCAACAGGGAGTGTGCTATCCAATTCAATTTAATGGGGCCAATTGAAAGTTGTCCTCGTCTATGCATAGTTCAAGTTGGAGTTTCCCACTAATCCCTTCTCCAATCCAAGTTCTACTAATAAATATCTAAAAAAAACAAATATCCTAGACTGATCCTTGGTTAACGAGCAGAAGAGTGTGCAGGTGATAGTGTGAAAATACCCAAGTGTCTGGCTGCAGGATAATCAGAGGGAGGCCTAGGGAAGACTGTACTCGCCGATTCCTATGAGGGGCAGTGCTACAAGTGGGTAATCCACTCACAAGACTGATGCTTTAATAAGTTCTGCCTTTTCTGTAGTCACTGTGCAAAAGCTATAGACAGGTGTGAAGAAATGCTTAAAGTAAGAATGATTGCAAAAATATATATTTGAATTGTTTATTCTTGTATCAATTTACAATATGCAAAGTGAGTGAACAGAAGAAAAATCAACATGTGGTGCGATTACTCTTCAGACCAGCATAAATTCTTACACTCACCCACTTTGTATAGTTGCACAAAGTCAGGCATTTTGTAAGATTAACCAATTATACCTAAACGGTTCTAATGATCATCAATTTCATATGTAAGTTGAAACACATTAACTTAACTGGAATAGAAAAAGCTGTGTTGGAGGTTTTAAACTGGGTGAGGAACAGCCAAACTCTGCCACTAAGGTGAAGTTGTGGAGTCACGTCACAGGATTAAGCTCTTTTCAAGAAGACAAAGAAACTGGCAATGTTGAGGACCGTAGACGCAGTGGTTGGCCATGGAAACTTAATGCAGCAGATGAAAGACACATCATGCTTACTTCCCATTCGACCTCAAAAGATGTTCAGCTGTGCCAGCAGCACAGAACTGTCAGAAACCAGTGGAACCTAGGTACACCAATCCACTGTCCGGAGTCTGGCCAGATGTGGTCTTCATGGAAGAATGATGACCAAAAAGCCATGCCCCCGACATGGAAACAAGGCTAAGTGGCTCAACTATACACAAAAACATAGACATCGGGTGCAGAAAAATGGCAGGAGGTGCTCTGGAATGATGAATCAAAATTAGAAATATTTATCTGTAGCAGGTTTGTTCTCTGGAGGGCTAGAGAGCAGTACAATAATGAGTGTCTGCAGTCAATATTGAAGCATGTAGGAGTTTGCTTTCAAGTTTGATGTTGCACTTCTGGAGATGGAAATTTAGCCAGCATCAATGGTGTCCTTATTGCTGAGAAATACAGGTGGATACTTATCCATCATGCCAAACCATCAGGAAGCATTCTTAATTTACAGCAATTTTTCACACCTGACTAAAACTTTTGCACAGTAGTGTACATAAAATGATACCTGTAGATACCTTATGTTTTTTATGTGCTAATACAATTTAAAATACAGATGTCATCTGTTACAAGTGAGCCCTTTTTCTTTCCCCCTTCAAATCATCCACACAAACACGCAAACACACCCCTGTAACCTTCCCAAGTCCTGCTCATAATCTACATTTTACAGAAGCCATTGCCATTTACATGTTGTAGGGTAAAAAAAAAAATGTATGTTTTATTTTATCTATTTGCTCTATGTATAAATATGTATATTTTGCCCAGGCATTGTGTAATGCATTCAATAGCTTGTTTGTTTAGCAAATTAAAATGGACCTAAACTCAAAAATGGACGATTTGCTGTGTTATGGCATACATCTAAGAATTTTGACATGTATATACGGTATGATAAAAATGTTAAATCATATATTTATTTCCACAATAAATTGCATTTATTTATAGTCTTCTTCTATTAATATAAATTAACTTGTAGTTTGTAAACTTACTTTGTAAAGAATCCCACACGTTTACTTCCTTGAATGCCGTAGCGCATATATTTACTATTCCATTTGAATATGCACTGCTGTCTCACACATTTTATACAACCTGCTATCTGAACTACAGAAATGCTGAGATGAGGATTTTCAGGAGGCGTTGTTAGTTCAGGAAACATAACCTCATCATAATTACTTGCAGACAGCAAGGTACCCTTGGATATGTAGTCTTTAGAAATCAAATGTAAACCAATGACTAGAGAAGAAGCTTCAAGGCATGTAGGGAATCCATTGAGTTGTTCAAGGAGATGGTCAGCTGATAGGCACTTTCAGCATGAAAGGAGATTTTTCAAGTAAGCTTATATTGAGTTGTAAAACAAAACTATTGTTTTTATTGCTATTAAAATCTGATGTTCTAAAATTCAAGCGTATGCTGTGCTTTAGATCTCCCTTATTTGCCTAAGCTGCATCCTGAAAAATGTAACTTTTGTTTGAAATTACTCCTGAAAATTAGCAGTAGACATTCTGTTATGTATATCTGTGAGCTTCCGCGCTCTATGTAAAATAGGGGGAGGTAAAAACAAAAAGCAGCAGCAATCACTATGTGAGTGGACTCTCAATATATGAAAATTTAAAGAAGGGGGGTGTGTGCGCTTGCTTATTAAACCCCAAAATAAGAGAAAAAAAACAATCTTATAAAAACAATCTTATAAAGTGACCAAGTGTAAATAAATGTGAAAATATGTGGACCATCAAAAGTGATCAATAAATAAGTGGGTCAACTCAAACAGTTAAAAATTGCGGGTATGTGCAAGGACTAATTAAAATTACTACGTACATAAAAAGTGCATAAAACATGTGCATATAATACTCAAAACAAATCAGTGAATCACAGCAGTAAAAAAAAATAAAAAATAAAATGCAATATGACGCAAATCATATATGTGAAACACAATCGTGTCAGTGCATCAAACTAAAGTGTCCCAAATAGCATAAAATATAAACATGCCACTAAAAAAATCGCAGCACAAAAATGCATCAATCGGGTTAAAGTGCAATGTGCCAAACGTGAGACGATCCTCTGGTGGTGATCCGTGCCAGTGGTTGTGCTATCACTAGGTAATTACCTCCCTGCTGCGGGATTAAGCAGCGAAACAGACACACAAGGCAATCAGGAAACAGAGGATGATCCAGGTGATGGCTGTACAATGGAGTCTTGGAGATGACACAAATATATCCAGTTTCCTTGTGTATGGTCACCGGGCTCAAAGGGATAAACCGAGAGATACCGCCATAGTGTAGTATTTTCAAACACAATTTTATTAAAGATAAAAAATAACTACTCACAAGGGGATGTACATATAAAGCACAGCAGACCGCCGAGCAACTAGCCCGGATGTAAACGTCACTTCCGGCTCCTACACGTTACGTCAACAATAGGACTTCAACTGGGATCCCAGTTGAAGTCCTATTGTTGACGTAACGCGTAGGAGCCGGAAGTGACGTTTACATCCGGGCTAGTTGCTCGGCGGTCTGCTGTGCTTTATATGTACATCCCCTTGTGAGTAGTTATTTTTTATCTTTAATAAAATTGTGTTTGAAAATACTACACTATGGCGGTATCTCTCGGTTTATCCCTTTGAGCCCGGTGACCATACACAAGGAAACTGGATATATTTGTGTCATCTCCAAGACTCCATTGTACAGCCATCACCTGGATCATCCTCTGTTTCCTGATTGCCTTGTGTGTCTGTTTCGCTGCTTAATCCCGCAGCAGGGAGGTAATTACCTAGTGATAGCACAACCACTGGCACGGATCACCACCAGAGGATCGTCTCACGTTTGGCACATTGCACTTTAACCCGATTGATGCATTTTTGTGCTGCGATTTTTTTAGTGGCATGTTTATATTTTATGCTATTTGGGACACTTTAGTTTGATGCACTGACACGATTGTGTTTCACATATATGATTTGCGTCATATTGCATTTTATTTTTTATTTTTTTTTACTGCTGTGATTCACTGATTTGTTTTGAGTATTATATGCACATGTTTTATGCACTTTTTATGTACGTAGTCATTTTAATTAGTCCTTGCACATACCCGCAATTTTTAACTGTTTGAGTTGACCCACTTATTTATTGATCACTTTTGATGGTCCACATATTTTCACATTTATTTACACTTGGTCACTTTATAAGATTGTTTTTATAAGATTGTTTTTTTTCTCTTATTTTGGGGTTTAATAAGCAAGCGCACACACCCCCCTTCTTTAGACATTCTGTTATGTAAGAGTGCCCAGACATGCATTAGAAAACCTCCAGTGACAGATACTCTATATGGAGAGATCTGGGGTCTGGGGTTTTTTAAGAAATTATTTTGTCTTGTCCTTTTGGGGTACTGAGAAAATCCACGATCTCTGTTGTCTCCACCATACACAGATCGGTTTTATTTGGTGCTTCCCCTCGGAAACCAGAAGTGACAAAATCCTTGTCTGGGAGAGTCTGGGAGCAACAGCGGTGGGCAGGTCTCTTCAGAGCATTGTAAAAGTCATAGGGAAGCTGTGAAGCTGCTCAGAGATTTTTTTTACCTGGAAACCATTCATCAGCTGTATAAGTTGATACCAGCTCATGGCTGCAGCCTGATCCAGGTATAACAGCTTCCTGTACAGAAGCATGTCTACTGTATATATGTACACTGGATGGGAACTGGTTGAGCACCTGTTCAGCAATCAGAATACTCTTTTTAAGGTTGTCTGTTGCGCTCAGTGTCGTAATTTTCTCTTGCAGATCTCTAATATAAGCTTCCAGGAGGGCAACCTGCTCACATCTTACACAGAAATTTTCATCCTGCAGCTGTTGCTCCATTTTTGTATACACATGGCACACTGTGCAGTGGTTATATTCTAATAAATCTATTGAATGTACCACGTTGCTCATTGGTTAAGCAGTCTTTTCAGAATAATTTTATTTGATAACCTCTTTCAGTCTCTAAAATTTAGTTGAAAGAAAGTAGTGAAGCAGTGGCGATACAATGTGGTTTATTCCAAAAAGTCTCCCTAAAAGTCTTCCTAATAGTATACTGTACATATTTTTTAAAAACGTTATACTGTATCAATTTTAGTATACAATGAAACGTAAAACTGAGCACTGTTAACTGTTTTCATTTTGGAAGAATAATATCAAAAGGCATTCTATGCACACGTGTGAACAGACACGTCCGGGACACAGGAAAACACATTAATGCCCACATGGCAAATCCATTGGCAGCAACTCTCAAATATAATCTACAGAGTGAATTTCAGTCCAGTAGACAGAAAACACTTTTAAACAAGTGCCAAAATGCACATTGTCTTTGTTATAGAGATTTTTTTTTTTTCCCAGACAAAAATAAATGATTGTTCCCCTTGAGGACAGTGTACAGTATAATAATACACATAGTATAAGAATGTTTTTGTGGGTGGGTAATAAGAAAATTAATGTATGCAGTGAGTTTAAGGTTAAGCTCCTGAAAGTGTTTTTTAGTGTTATTTATAGTAGAAAGAAAGGTTCATGAGCTGCTCTGGCATGTACATGAAATGATAATGGCATAATACTGAAGTACATCTAACTACTGAGAACACAGAAACGTTTTGAATAAGTCAATAAGGTAAACGAACAAGACACTTATGTGTCACTCATTACTTTAGCCTTAAGGATATATCTGCATTGTTTTAATGCTAGTTTTTATTTTTGTGTGTGTGTGCGCATTTGTCTCCCGTTCATTTCACCATTTAAAGTAAAATTTAAGTCAGCTTGTGTTTAAAGCGTATGTCAAGGCAAATCAAAGGTAATACATATCTCCAATATATGCACATTTCTCTGTATTAAATCCCTTAAAACACCCTGCAAATATAGAAAATTACCTCCTAACCTGCCAGAAGTGCACTCAGCTCATAAGCACTGTTGGGGGCTGGCACACAGCATTTTATGGACTGAGTGTTGTCAGAACTTCCCTGAGTCTTTTGCTTAAAGTGAAATCCACTCTTCCTCCTTCCTCCTTCTCTACCATATTTGGAATATTTTATTTTTGTGGGGTGGGATTCCTAGTTTTCGCAGGTACCCGCTCCCACTTATGCTCACACCAGAAGTTTGCATACCTTCCCACAACCTTCTGGAACACATCACAGGTCCCAGAAGTCTGCAGGACCATTCACAGGGCACATAACTGCTTGCGCATGTGCAGTGGGAAGTGGCCTGTAAAGCTGCAACAAGTTGCAGCCGACAATTAAAAGTGGTGAAGAACTAGCCCAGGTGAGGACAACACTGGACCCCTGGACAGGGGACTGTCTGTTTATTAAAAGTCAGCGGCTACAGCTTTTGTCGCTGCTGACTTTGAATTTTTTGGAACCTGGCTGAAGCTCCTCTTTAACTACTTCATCCTTCCCACTCTCAGATCTTAACAACACAAAGGCAACATTTTCCATTGTAGTCCAAGATAAAAACTTGGAGTGTTCTGTGAAATAACATAGGAAATGTGTGGAGGACACATGACAGTTCTGAATTTCTGACAAGATCATCAAGTATATAATATAACAAAATACCTCCAATAGTATATTAAACAGACCAACATAGAGCAAATAAGGGAAGTCCATTGTTGGGGATTACAGTTAAATAGTAACTCTGCATGTGACTATGTACTCATGCACCATAGGAAGTCTATAAACAATATAGACATAGGTGGTAATGTTCTTAAAAAGCCATCTGAAAAAAAAAAAAAATAATGAGAATGCAGCTAAACCCTTTGTTTATTTGTTTGTGTCAGTCCCTTGATACATACCCCTCGAGGTACATTTGCTTTATGTTTCTTCAGGCTTTAAGCAGTCTACTTTAAAAACTGAAATTATGAAAAAAAATGCAATATAATATTCTAAGTTTAGAATGCTAATCTTTTTAATAATATGTGTAATTCTAATTGTCTCTCACCCTTTTACATTTCCCTAGGTGCAAGACATTTGTTTCAGCCATGACTGCCGATGGGTAGTGGTGAGCACCCTCCGTGGCACCTCCCACGTATTCCCAATAAACCCCTATGGTGGTCAGCCATGTGTCCGGACACATATGTCTCCCCGCGTGGTAAACCGCATGAGTCGATTTCAGAAGAGTGCAGGTCTGGAAGAAATTGAGCAGGAACTGACTTCAA
Source organism: Lithobates pipiens (assembly GCF_037356315.1). Lineage (NCBI taxonomy): Eukaryota > Metazoa > Chordata > Amphibia > Anura > Ranidae > Lithobates > Lithobates pipiens. The sequence continues at coordinate 372,983,106 of NW_027507748.1, read as the reverse complement.
AGCAAGGAGGCCGCTGCAGTCCTGTGCCAGGCTTGTCCAGCAGTCCTTCTGGCTCTCCTTTACATGGTGAGTAGTATCACTGCGGCTGGAGATTCCACATGGGTGGGCATTTACAGTATGCGTGGTGACTGCTTACTGTAACTTGTTATTTAAATGAAACCATGTTGAAATGCAGCTGGGAATGCTCTTTTTCACACCAGTCAGCAGAAAAAAAAAATATATTTTTACTTTTACTCATGTATGCAAAATCTGTTTAATAAACTATATATTCAGTAGTTTAAGAATTACACATTTTGCAGTACAAGAGTTTTTAGAATATATCTTTCACAAAATACTTGACTGTGGTGGATATGCTGGAAAAGTTAGGTGCTTTTTTATGCACATCTTCAGTCTTTGCTGCAGATATATTTAAATATACAAATTTTGGGTTTTCATGAGCTGTATGCCAAAATCATCAATATTAAAACAAGAAAAGGCTTGAACTACTTCAGTTGTGTGTAATGAATCTAAAATATATGAAAGTCTAATGTTTATCAGTACATTACAGAAAATAATGAACTTTATCACAATATGCTAATTTTTTGAGAAGGACCTGTAAACTGTTGTAATAAATATATATATATATATATATATATATATATATATATATAAATATATAAAACAAAAACAATCTTGGCTGCTTAGATGGTTTACAGAATTAAAGGAGAACTCCAGGAAGCAGTGATGACAATATAAAAACTGTCTGCTTCACAAAGCCCACTATTTTTAAAGTGACTACTGTTTTTGGAGCCCATGTTACTCTAACAGTCTTTATTTAAAATCCATATTGAATTTGATTGCATTCAGATAAGGATCTAAACCTATGTTGTCCAAGCCTGCCAGGTAGCTGTCAGAGGTACTGGCCACTCATCTGTGGCTCAGGCATTCTCTTGCCCCACAGCTGCACATATATAAGGGGTCATTTTTTTTTTTTTTTGCCTGTACAGGTCTCAACTTCCTGGCTTGTACAAGTTGGTTTGGACCAGTAGTAGTGGATCAGTGTGGTCAATAATACTCAGATATATTTTACCATAATATAGAGTTTTTTTCCTAAAGGCATTTTACACTTTTAAATGTTTTTGTTGTTTTAACTAGGTACTAGTGTAGCTATTTTCTGTATCATTTGTTTGTCTTACTTTATAATGATGGACTTACGTTTTGCGGCTGCAGTATGAAGTGTCATGGCTGATTCCCCTATGGGCATGTATTATTGCAGCTAGCCTGTAACTATTCACTAAAGGAACAGGTAACATCTTCTTGCAGGTTACACAATATTCTACACACCATTTCCTCTATGTTGCATCATAAATGTCAGCGTGTAAATGATATGAAGCATTTCATGGAGAGCTCTCTGTTAATTGATCTGCTTATTTGAGTCTGTGCCAGATCTAATTACTGCAGAGCACGAGACTGAGAGACGCAGGAATTGTGGGATATGTAGTTTCTTCAGACAATATGTCGGTTCTCAAGGTAAACACTGAGGTCCAGTGCAGTGTCATGCCACATCTCTCTGCTGACACAAGAATGTGAGTATTTACTCTACTGTAGGCTGTGCATAGAGACAAACGCATGACACCTGAAAGGACATGATCCATGCACATTTTATGCAGGTGGAAAACATAAGGTACAGGTAGGAACGTTTCTAATCACTGGCTTCTGTTGAACAGGCAGCACTAGACACAAAGTGAAATTTGGGCAGTTCTTGCTAACTGCCCCCCCCCCCCCCCCAAAAAAAAAAAAAATATATATATATATATATATATATATATATATATATATATATATATATATATATATGTTTCTCTGTATATCACTCGAGGCTGGTCACTTCAGTGGGTATGCTGAATGTGAGGGTTTACAACCACTTTAAGGCTGAGTTTCTGCAGAAGCTCCACACTTTATTAATTGCCTGGACAATTTCTATAAATATATATATGATTCTCATATTTAATTATTTGGTTGACTAAGATAATTGGTGTAATGTAGAGGAGGGGTCAATTGCATCCACCTCATGGGCCATAACTTGAGTTTCCCTCAAAAATACCTTTAGATAATGGGGCCATTATTCCTCATCTAAAAAAACAAACAAAACAACAGGGAAACCTCTGGTGCAAGGTAGAGGCATGGTTTTCAGGGTTGATAACATTCCCGTCATCTGAGAACAAAATTCAAGAGTACAGGGCATTACCATGCTAAGTATACAAAGTCTTATTTAGGTTGGTGAAAGCACAGGCAGATTGGATGGGATAGCGAGCTCATTTTGTTTGATACAGTATGTTTGGTGAATAATGTACGGCTGGGTGAGTTTATTATTGCCAGCTGGAGATACGGACAAGTGGGAGCACCAAATATCACCCCAGTCTTCAGTTGTCAAAGATTGCATTAGTGTTTGCAACCTACCAGAGGAAATTTGCCTAAGTTTAGTGTAAAGCAATGGAGAGTAGAGGGTGAATATCAGCCCTTTGGATAACTTGTATATAATAATCCCAATCAGGGGGTATTGGGATATTTGAATGCCTAAGGCCTGAAATTTTGTAGTTAAGTTATGCCTTAGTTGTAAACAATGATCAAAACACATCCCAAGAAGAGTGAACTTCCCCTGGAGTTTAACTAAGTTGCACTGATGCACATAGGCTTTAACAGATTGGAGCAAATGGGGTATATTGGTGTAGAGTGCCTGTTTAGGATCTTTAGTGATGATTATCTACAAATACAGTGGAGAAAATAATTATTTGATCCCGTGCAGGTTTTGTAAGTTTGCCAACTTACAAAAAAATGAAGGGTCTATAATTTTTTTATTTTTTTTTATCATTGGTGTATTTTAAATGATAGAGACAAGTAGCCAATAGCTTCCATCTCTTAGTTTATTCTGAGCATGTGTGGCACTGTGTTGGAATTGTCTACACACGATTGCAATTTATGCAATTGGATTTTGTTGTCCGAAAATTTTAGATCCTGCTCTCAAACTTGCTGCGTTGGAAAATCCGAAAAAGAAAAGAAAAAGTCAGATAGAGCACACTCGATCAGATTTTCCAACAACGTAATCCGATCTGACTTTTTTTCCATCGGAATTTCAACATAATGGGGTTAAAAAAAAAAAATGAGCCTTTTATAGTACAAAAAGAGCAGATAAGCACTATTATAAGGGGTTCATTTATACTGTGAATCAGTGAAAGTAATAATATATATTCCGTATATACTTATATTACATATATATATATATATATTATAATAATAATAAATATACCCAGGCGTAAGATATATGGGCATTTTAACTAGGAGTCAGACATGATGCTATATGAAGGGTGGAAGAGACATACAAAGCTTTTATATTAAAGTTGCATGGCTGCATGAATCGCCGTAGGTGTATGTCGACCTCTTTAACAGTGATAGGGGGCGCACGCACCTATGCTGGAGCTGATTCGCATGGCCAGCAGCAGCGATGTCCGCCAGCCACCCGCGATCAATCCACAGAGAGCCAGAACTGGGATCTGTGCATGTGAACAGACAGATCCCCATTCTGACAGGGGAATAAAGAGAGATATGCTGTTCCTAGTGATTAGGAACAGAGATCTCTCTCCTCCTCCAGTCAGTACACTGCCCCCACAGTTAGAAACCCCTCCCTTGGGAACAGTTAATCACTTGATTACCCCCTAGTGTTAACCTCTTCCTTGCCAGTGACATTTATACAGTAACCAGTGGCTATTTTTAGCTCTGATTGCTGTATAAATGTCACTTGTCCCTCAAAAGTGTCTGATCAGTCTGGCGCAATGTTGCAGTCTCGCTAAAAATCTCAGATTGCCAACATTACTAGTTAAAAATGTATAATAATACCATAAATCTGTCCCCTATTTTGTAGACACTTTTGCACAAACCAATCAATATACACTTATTGATATTTTTTTTTTTACCAAAAATATGTAGAAGAATACATATTGCCCTAAACTGATGAGGCTATATATATATATATATATATATATATATATATATATATATATATATATATATATATATATATATATATATTTTTTTTTTTTGGGGGGGGGGGGTTTATTACAGCAAAAAGTAAAAAATATTGTTTTGTTTTTTTTCAAAATTGTCGTTTCTTTTTTGTTTATAGCACAAAAAATAAAAACTGCGGAGGTGATCAAATACCACCAAAAGAAAGCTCTATTTGTGGAAAAAAAATGGAAATACATTTTGTTAGGGTACAACGTTGTACGACCACGCAATTGTCAGTTAGAGGGACACAATGCCGTATCGCAAAAAATATGGCTTGGTCATTAAAGGGGCAAATCCTTTCCGGCCCTTTAGTGGTTAAACAATAAACATGTTATACTTACCTGCTCTGTGTAATGTTTTTGCACAGAGCAGCCCCAATTCTCCTCTTCTGGGGTCCTCCCCTGACATTTCTGGCTCCTTCTGCCTTCAGAGTGCCCCAATAGCAAGCTGCAAAGTATAGTATAGAGCGCCCCTATAACATGGTAAAAAATAAAAATAAATAACTTCTGCCTTTAGAACCACTCACAAACTGTGGAGCCAAACATCAACTCAAGATAGTATAGATAGCAATGTTAAAACAGGATAGAAGATGAAGTGAGGATGTTGTGTAAAGGTCATGGAAAGCGAATGAGTTGTTTGACACAAAACTGGCGGTGAAGAAACAATAATTGGATATAAACTGAATTTCGAATATACATCAATCAGTCATGACATTATGACCACTGACCGGTAAAGGGAATATCTTGTTACAATGGCATCTGAAAATTGGTGGGATATATTAGGCAGCAAGTGAACATGTTGTCCATGAGGTTGATGTGGTTGAAGCAGAAAAAAAATGGGAATCAGTTTGTTGTATATGAGCTCATGGTGACCCATGTCCGCCACCAAAAGCTTCTACAATGGTCATATGAACATCGGAACTGGAGTACGGAGCAATGAAAGAAGGTGGTCTGGTCTGATGAATCATGTTTTCTTTTACATTATGTGGATAGCCGGGTGTGTGTGCGTCACCTGGGAAAGAGATGGCACCAGGATGCGTTCTAAGAAGGCAAGTTGGCAGAGACAGTGTGATCCTTTGGGCAATGTTATGCTGGGAAACCTTGGGTCCTGCCCTTCATGTGGACATTACTTTGGTGTCCATGCCTAAATGGGTCAGGGCTGTTTTAGCAAAAGGGAGACAATACCCAATATTAGGGGGGTGGTCACAATGTTATGGCTGATCGGTATAAAGTTTCTGTACGGAAGAAAGACTTTTTTACAGTTTTTAGATTGCAGTTGATATTGTTATATGAGAAAGAACAACAGTAAGCATTTTTGTATGCAAACTAACCACATACTGTAACCTAATTTTACCTTTAGAAAAACAATAATAATAATATATTGTAACTGTATTTTTAACTAACCTAACTACTGAATACATGTGTTGCTTTTTATTTCTTTGGCCATTCCTCCTTCTGAGCATGCAGAAGCAGTATAAACTTGACTTTGGAAAAAACCTTAGGCTCCATAATGTAATAAAAGCTTTAATTGCTCTTGTGTGTGAGATCTCAAAGATGATGTAGCAGGGGTGGGGTTGTCCAGTACAGCATTTTTTTTGGCCTTTTGGTACTGCATATAGGCATACATTGTAGCCTGTATCCAATTGCAAATGGTGTAGGTTAAAATAGTAATTTCATGTATTTTATACAATTACAAAATTTTTATTTTTACCCTGTGCAGTAATTGGGAGTAATTTTGAATTAGGAGCCTATAATTTCGCTAGATTAAGTCACCTGCGTATTTTAACACTATTATTGACCTTAACTAACTTTTTAATAGTAATGCCGTGAAAGGTCAAATCTTTTCTATGGATCTGTTAGGCTCTAGGGACAAGAGCACACTACTTGCATCTAGACAGAATGCAGAATACATGTGCATGTATTTAGTATCCTATTTTGCTTTTGTCAGTAGTTCATATAACAAATATGAAATTTAATGCGGGATGCAGTATGCCTGAAACAGACATTGTCTGTAAACAATTAGTGCAACAGATGTGGTCATTGTACTGTGTCTGACATCACAAAGAGGCCAGGACGGAAGTACCAGAGTGCACCTTTTATCCCGTTTACTCTGGTCTTTGTCAGGGGATGTTACAGGAGATTATTCCTGCTACAGAATTCCTAAATGTTTTTGAAGTCTTAAGTAGATTTTGCATTAAATATGTACCAAATGACCTGTGACTATTTCACTTTGAATAATCTGGAAAAAGACAGTTTGTTTTTCTGTACAATAAATCTTTAAAAAAAAGTAATTTAAGAACAAACATTAATTGTGAGCACTATGAACTGATACTCAACAGGATATAACAATTGCACGTTTAAATACATACCCATATTGCCCCCTTTTAATGAGAACAATATTATGATAATGTGCTATCAGTATGGCATGGTCCTTGTGTTAGTCTATATTAGGTTTGAAGCTGAACTCTCAGATATTCTAGTAGCGAGGACATATTTTGGTTTTGTTTTCGTACTGAACTTCCCATTCTCCAGAAAAGTGATATTATAGTTTGCTCATCTATACTAAACTGGTCACCTCGCCATCACCATGGTGTCCTACATCAGGCAATGCTGATGTTACATTTGCAGACACTGGTGAGGGTTTTTTTCCAGTTATACTCATTCCCATAATTTACCTGTTTGCAAAACAAAATATAAAGCAGTTTTGTATTTTTTTTTTCAAAATTTTCGACCTTTTACATTTTTTTTTTAACAAAAAATAAAAAACCCAGAAGTGATCAAATACCACTAAAAGAAAGCTTTGTTTCTGGGGAAAAAAAATATGAAAATTCCATTTGGGTACGGTGTTGTATGACCATGTAATTGTCATTCAAAGAGTGACAGTGCTGAAATCTGAAAATTGGTCTGGGCAGGAGGGAGGTTCAAGTGCCCAGTAAGCAAGTGGTTAAGCACTCATTTATGCTAAATTTATGGAGAGGACTAAGAGGATATAACCATGCCAGTGGTGCAGCAGAAAATGTATAGCACAGTGATGAAGGTATGGGGTCCAGGCATTGAGCAAAGGAAGGATTGGGGACAGAAACACAAAAATCTCTCTGTTTATTTTTCTCATTAGCAATCAACAGTACTACTACCTACATGTCAGGTATAGGTGACCATGTCAGTGTCCCTTGTGTCTTCACCATCCCTAGATCAAAAGCCCTTTGGCAGCTAGGTAAGTGCCATAAATGTTTCACCCAAATAGTGTAGCTTTCCTCCTACCCTGGGTACCCCATGCTATATAATCTAGTCAGCTACTGTATAAACATTAATGCCTACCTTTTATATATATATATATATATATATATATATATATATATATATATATATATATATATATATATTACCAGTAGCTGATTTCTATGGTAAACCATTATAATATATAGCAAATCCTCTGCAAAAGGCAAATAAATAAGAAGATATATTTAACTGCCACATGCATAATTACAAGCCCTCAGGGGTTTCTAGTATATACAGTATACATATATTAGATTGTGATCCCCAAAGGTTTGCAGGAAAGTCTTACTACCTACCTCCTAAGTGTAGCGGACCATCTCACTCTCCCTTGCATCTGCACCATCCCTAATACCCAGATTAGAAGCCATGTGGCAGCTGGGAAGTTGTCCTGCTATTTCCACTCAACTGGTGCGGATTTCCTTTCAGCTTGGGTACTTACGGCCTGCCTGGCTCCCTCCATGTGTCTCCACTGCATCTCTCCCAACATGGGGTCACCCATGTGGAGAGCTTCACCCCTTCATTCTACTGGCCCCCGCCCGTCAACTAACTTTCTCCTCCAGACAGTTTCAGCCTCCCGACATGGCAGGTGAGAGGTCTGCTGTGATTATAGGACAATCAGAACTAGAAGTGACCCCCACAGTTGTGGAATGCAGGCTGCCCGCAGAAGTGTGGCCGCTTTATGAGGGCTCAAGACTGATTTGCCTCATGGCCCGGACCACCCAATGACACTGGCGCTACACTAAAATTGTATGTCAAGCAGACGGGGACTATTTTCATGCTGCCCTCCAGCAAAGTGCTGCTCTAGGTCTAGTGTTGCCTGCAACTCCTAATTTAGCATATAAATATCAAAAATGCATTAAAACAAAAATATTAGGGCAATTCAAGCAATGCAATATGGAACTCACTGATTATCAATTCTATTTGATGAGATTTCTTTGAAGTTAGTTTTGAAATGCCAGACTCTTTATGTAGCTTTCATTCTTTCTTTTCAGTTTCTTATTTATATAACGATTCTTGGCAAATTTTCCACTTATGTCTACCTTATTTAATTTTTTTTTTTTTTTTTTTTTTAAAGAAAAGCTTATGTAACTCTAATCTATCCTGAATAACCTCTGCTATAGAAATCTTTATGAACCCAAGGTGCTCATTCTTTCAAATCACAACTTCAGCTCTGAAAACCAAGCCCGGTCCCTTCAGGTTACTCAATGTCGTGGGCAAACCCACTGTCCAACAGTGAAGTGTAAAATAGTCCGGATTTGTGTAACTAAGCAACTACAACTTTTAAAGGCTCCTGCAGAATTCGAGAACAGTACATGCAGACACCTCTAGATGTCTAATTTAAAGACCTGTTTATCAGTTTATCAAGTTTTATCCAAACACAGGAGGACTTAAAGGGGTTGTAAACCCCCAAACATTTTTTACCTTAATACCTTCCCTGGATTAAAATAAAAATGTTTCAAGATGTATATTGCTCCCACACTTCCCCTTATACTCACCTGAGCCCAGTCTGGATTGTACCCATCAGCAGTGGCTCTCTCCTCTTCTCCCTGCTTTCAAAGGCTTTGCTGAGAGCCATTGGCTCCAGCTGCTGGCTGTCAAATTCTGTGACAAGAGAGTATGTGGTGAGACCGATTCACGCTGTCTGTGTCTATGGATGCAGGCAGCGGGCTCAGTTGGAAGCCCACAGATGTGCCATGATAAAAAAATCTGATTTTTGGTGAGGCACACTAGGAACACCGAATTGGGACCCCAGAAGAGGAGGTTTGGGGCTGCTCTTTGCAATACCATTGGTAAGTATATTATGTTTGTTATTTAAAAAAAAAAAAAAAAAAAAAAATATATATATATATATATATATATATATATATTGCAAACACTTTCCTGTCAACATTCTTGATCCAGTGCTGTGCCATCTGCAGCAATGCTGGTCTCTTGCTGCTTTTACAGGACAGACTTAGGGCAGTGTAGGCCATTGTCTAAGAACGCACACAGCACGGCTCAGGGGCACGTGCTTCACATGTGTCCCCAAAGCATGCGGCTTGCTGTGGTGGTACATGAGAGGAGAGGGGGAGTTGACAGCTCCAGCAAGGGACACCCCAGAAGAGGCAGTAAGGGAGAGCTCTTTGCAATATCCTTGCAGAGCGCAGGCAAGTATAAACCTCTTTTTTTATTTTAGGGAATAAAAGGAACCTTTAACTACTTCCCACCCATAGGACATCCATAGACGCCCTCAGGATGAAGTAGTTATACCTGGATGATGGCCTGCACCTACAAGCATCATCCCAGTATGTTTTTTTTTATCAGCCGGAAATTCCCTTTCTAACAGAAGTGATTAGAGTGGCTAAATATCAGATCACTTAGTGGGTGACAGAATGGGGCTCGCATCACTTATATGGCCGGCGGCGATGGCTGTACGGAACAGAGAGTCAAACTGACATTGTTCCTTTCTCTCTGTGACCCCGGAAACTGGGAGCAACCAATAATGTTGTCACTTTTGGTTCCGCCTTTTTGTTTACCTGGCCGTTAGTGGCCAGGAAAGCAGCCGATCAGACCGACTGTGTCTGCTCGGCTGCATGGGAGGCCAGAGGAGAGATTTAGAGTCTAATGGACCCTAGATTTCTTGTTTTTGATCCCTTGTGATAGCAATTGTTAATCCAGTGTAAAAAAAAAAAAAAAAAAGTTTTTTGCCCCCCTGAGCTTACGCGGAAATGTAAATGTATACGTTAGTCCCACACACATATGTAAACAGTGATCACACCACACATGTGAGGCATTGTCACGAACGTCTGAGTGAGAGCAATAATTCTAACACCACATCTCATGTGTAATGCTAAACTGGTAACCTGTAAAGGCATTGAAAGCATTGCCTATGGAGAATTTTAAGCACTGTAGTTTGCCGCCATTCCATGGGCAAAAATAATTTTATAGTTTTTTTTTCGTTAACCTGTTTTTTTTCCAACAAAATTGCATTTGAAAAACTGCTGTGCAAATACCATGTGACATAAAAATTGCAACAACCATCGTTTTATTCTATAGGGCCTCTGCTAAAAAAAAAATACATATATATATATATATATATATATATATATATACTGTTTGGGAGTTCTAAGTCATTTTCTAGCCAAAAAAAGTAGTTTTTTTATATGTTTCAGAATTGGCACAGATACAAAGTGGTTAATCTCACTTTAATTATTTATTTTGAGATGTGGTGTGCTTTCAAACTGAAATTCTAAATTTAAGTAATTGAGTGCCCTGGCTTTTCATGGCTCCCAGAGCTCTCATAAGAAAATATGAGGGTCTGTGCATGAATACAGTTTAGCAAGTTTAATTTATGAACAGCTGAAGAAACTTTTTAACTAAAGGTGGTGTATTTTTATTTTTTTTCCGTTTTTTTCTCTTTTTTTTTACTTTTCTGTCTAGTGATGGGATGAGTATTTATGTCAAAGCAGCATTGCAGCTCTGTTATTTGAAGTTTGTGGTTTGAAGCTTCTGTTATTTGACGTTTACGTGTCGGTAAGAGATATTTTGAGAAGTATCTGGGTTATCATAAGAAGTTTGATTCTGGTTAGCTCACCAGTTTGAATTCCACATCCAAAATTACTGTATAACGGACAAGTCATTTATTCTTCAAGAGAAGTCATTCACTGCAGTTACAGTGATCTTTAACATTACTTCAGATTTTTTTTTTTATATATAGACTGGGCAAGAGGTGACATTTTTTCAGATTTTATTTTATGTTTTATTTATGCCTGTGATACCGTTGCAGAAATATTCCCTCACTTCCTGTACCTGCACAGGTAATGGGGAAGTGGTTATCACAGACAGGAAGGTACAAACAACAGCAACAATACTGTCAGAGTTCTGATTCTCCCTACCCATCTACAGATGTGTTTTTGATTTTGTCCATGTCCTGGTTGGAGAGATTTCCCATCACTTACTCTTCTGATAGGTGGAAAAGGGGGACTCCCCCACTAGGTACACAGATGGCAAAAACCTGAAAGAGGCTTTAACCCTTCTCTAAACAAAATAAAAAAAAAATTTGACCTAACTTTAAAGTGGTTGCAAAGTCAAGACATTTTATCACAGTAATGCACTTTCTGCATTAAGGTAAACACATGTCTCACTGCGTCCAACTGGAGAGTCCTGTCTCCATCCAGCACTGTGCCTGCCTGCAGCAGTGCTCTCCTCTCTTCCTGGTCTCACAGGAAACCAAGGCAGAATGGGAGTCATTTGTTTCTGCTGCTGTCAATCAAATCATGTGTGTGTGTGTGTGTGTGTGTGGGGGGGGGGGGTGAGGGTGGGGGCTGGACCAAGCCACACACATCTATGGATGCACACAACCATGCTCGGGAGCACGCCTGCATGAGAATAAAAGGAGTGGAGATCGCTGGGGGGGGGGGGGGGGTAAGAGGTGGTAAGAAACTGCTCTGTGCAATATCATTGCATAGAGCAGGTACTTATACCATGTTGATTACTTTAAAAAAAAAAAAGAGCCTTTATAACCATTTTATTTTGACTTTACCCATAAAGTGGTTAGACCATAGGTAGATGCATTAGATGGTGAATATGCAAAAAAACTGTCAAGGTTAAATAAGGAGGGATAATGTTAGGATCAAAGTAAGGGCAATAGCATGGGAAGGCAGACTAGGGAATTACTCTCAGTTAGCTTTATTCCAAAAAACAAAAATCACCAATCTTCAACACTAAAAGCTAATACTAAAAGCTAATTTATCAACAGTAGATGAGCTGCCCTGTAGTATAAAATTTAAAGTGTATTTCCTTTTTGTTGGATTTATCCAACACCTTTAGGGCCAGTTCACACCAGATTCAGTTCCATGTGTTTTTTTCTGCGCTAAAAATGCATGCACATTGTTTTCCATGTATTCCAATGGCTCTAGTTCATACCATGCAGTCAGTTTCTAGTCAGTTTCCGGTCAGTTTCTGATGTAGAAACTGACTGAAAACTGACCGGAATTGACTGTATTGGTGCAGAAAAAACAGAACTGCACAGAACTGCATCTGTTGTGAACTGGCCCTTAGTCTCTTAAAATTCCGAGACAGAAAAAATTTGAGCGCAGGATCTAAAATTTTCCGACAACAAAATCCGATCAGACTTTGCGAATGATCGGATTTTCCGACAACTTTGTTCCGACCGTGTGTATGTAACACAAGTTTCAGACAAAATCTGTCGGAAAAAATCAGACAGATTTTGTGGTCAGAATGTCCGACCGTGTGTACGGGGGCTTACAGAAAATGTTTGACCTCTGTCATTGCCAACAAAGGATATATAACAAAGTAAATGAGATGAACTTTTGATATTGACAAAATACTTATTGTCCACCATAATTTTCAAATAAATTCTTTCAAAAATTAGACAATGTGATTGTCTGGATTTGTTTCCACATTTTGTCTCTCATAGATGAGGTATACTTATGATGACAATTACAGGCCTCTCTCATATTTTTAAGTGGGAGAACTTGCACAATTGGTGGCTGACTAAATACTTTTTTGCCCCACTGTATATGCTTGAAAGAATATAAAGGAGGCAGGGAACTAGAATGCGTATGAGTCATCCCCTAAGATATTGTCTGAACTAAGATTAAGGACCATCTCAGGGTCAGCTGCAGTGAAAAAGAAATCTTATGTGGCACAGTACAGTAAAAGACGTGTTTGTTTGAGTTAGGCCGGCCATAGACGGAGCAATTTCCATGGTTGCAGGAAACAAAATAAGGGAACTCTCCCATCAACACAGTCAGTGTTAATGGGGGAGTCCCACTCGTGGAGACATTGAGTCTGTCCCTGCTGGAAGAACACAGTGATTATTGCTAGTGGCTATACCAGCCGCTAGCAATAATCACATGGAAAATCCGACAGGCTGGTTACACCCAAGTTGATTGATCAGCTTGGGTACATTCAGCGTGCCCATACATGGTTTCAATCTCGGCCGGTTAAGCACTGTCTATGGCCGGCTTTAGGAGCTTATATAGTAGCTTCTCCGGAAGAGTTTACCTGCTACACTTTCACCTGAATGATATGGTTGTAATATGCAATATGTTTCTTTTAGTACTTTGTCTGGTATAAATGGTAATCTGTTTTAGCAGACAACTAAAGCTTAGCTCATGTTTTACCTATGGCTTGGTTATGCAAAAATATGCAAAATACTATTTTAACAATTGGATGAGTGGTGCTTAAAGCTCAGAAATAGTTATTTTTATAATGCAACATCCCCTTGCTTTAACATGTTCTTCAGTTGTATGACCCATGTTATCTAAACTTTGAATGTCTTGCAAAGGAGAAAATATAGATTGATTGTGGCTCTTGAAATCATCTGTTTGAGAAGGTACTTCAATGGTGCAATGAGTGCACTTTATCGGAATGCAGGACAGTGCTATTTTAAGGCTATAGTGCGTCTAGCTGTTGAACATCCTGTCGTATATGTTTATTTTCTATTCAGCTGGCAGTTGCATGTGCCCTTTGTGTTATTTATGTCTACCAACATTATTATTTACAATATATACGTAACCAGCCCCTTTCTTGTTTATCTGTGCAATGTGACCTCTTTTATCAGGGTAGCTTGACGCTGGAGTAAGGATGTGCTTAAATCCTGGCAAAGCATACAGAGAAATAAAGGAAGCTGTTAACCTCGTCTTGTTAAGGAGACATTTCCTTTCCTTCTGCATGGCAAGGGATCTCTTTGTTTGGGTTATGATATCTTGTAATCCACCCAGGGGTGTATGTTTGTCATTCACCACTGTGCCCAGAGCATGTTGTTGACAAGTTCAAAGCAAAGACAGCGACCTTTCAAATGCTTTTACTATCATTGAATTATTGTAGCGAATTTCCGTGCTCCTCCTTTTACACCCATTACTTGTTGACCCGGTCCAGATGAAAAAAAAAATTGCTTTTCCATAAAGACATTTTAATGCTTTTGATAAGCTGATCAGAAGAAAATGGCTTTCATTGGAAGCATAGCCCAGACTTCTCTGATTCATTGTTTGTGTAGTTAATAGATATATGTAAGTAAAAAGCTTATTTTTTTAGATGAACATCATAAAGTAAAGAGGTAATTATAGAAGTGTACTGTGTTTTTTTTTTTTGTTTTGTTTTTTACAAAGGCTAAATTTGTATCGGTGATAGATGCAGAAGGACATCCAGCACCTGTGTATTTCAGACATGTCCAGCTTGTATTGTCAACACTTCCACTATTCCTTGGGAGGTAGGGAAGCAACCAGAAGGAACCACTAAAGTGAATGCAATAGCATGTGTAAAACATCAAGAAAAAGTATGAAACATGTCTGTAACGGAAATCCAGTTTGTTTACCCATCTGGTTAGTTACAACTTTTTCACACAAGTTTTTTCTCTTGCTGAAAAAGTCCACTAAATATGTTTAAATTAAGGTGGGTTTGATGAGTTAATTATACCTTGTGTGCCACTATTCAAGCTAGGGTTCATACTCTTAACACTTTGGTTAGTGTTATTGGTTAGTGTTATAAGCATAAAGTGGTTTTATAATTCTATGCATTAATGAAACTTTCTGCATGCATTTCCCCAATCACCCAATACTTATCTGATCCTAATCTCGATCCAGCAATGTGCACGAGAGCAGAGGACCCGCGTGTGACACTATAATGTGATATTGGGACATGCTTAGAGCTGTGTAAAGGTGAGGGGGGTGAAGGAAAAGACAATGGAGGAGGAAACACACAGGGTAAAGGGGAGGGACAGTATGAGGGAGGAGGGGAAAGGAGACAACCACAGCAAAGGAATGACACAGTATCCACTAGTATAAGTAAAGAGCGATAAGAAGTATAGTTCCACTGCTCTCTAAGTGGATTAACTAGAACCCCAGGAGTGGATCTAGGCAAACCATATCTTATATAACTTTTTGGGGCAATTCCTACTTGCATAGGTTAACTTATACAAAAGTAAAGTGTTCTCACTTGCAGGACGCCACAAAGACAAGGTGGCAATATAACCACTTAAAAAGTCCTGACCTCAACCTGATAGAACACCTTTGGGATAAATTAGAATATGCTGTTGCTTAGCAATAGCACACTAAGGAGGAGTTAATTAAGAAGTAGGCTATTCCCATCATGGATCTACCCATTTTTTACCATAATAAGCAAGGTTCCTGTAAATGACACCCCCGTATTTAAGCACCCTGTGGATAAGAGACTGGGTGACCTAAGATCTTGTTCTCTCTAGTGAGCTCTACCACGCAACCTTTCATTTCTGTCATGCCATCTGTCAGACGCTGGGTCTATTGTCCAAGGACATGGCGGCTATAGATCACAAATCAGTCTTTACAGATTCCTCTGCTCTTTAACAATTGGAACTAATGCGTGTTGCCCTATGGTTTTGATGGGCTTGCGGATATAATATTACTGATGCCTTGAATGGGTCTCCTATCCATACACATGTGGAGCACCCTTTAGGTAAAATGGTGGTCTTTAGAACATTAGACCTCAATTCGCCTGGGGTGTATGCCCTTTTAAGGTGAATGTTTCTTTAGCACCTCGCTGGAAAATGTTATCAAAGGGGAGGGAGCACTCTTTTGCATTAACAAAAGAAAGCTGAGCCTCAGGTCAGTAAAGGTTCTACCCCTGATATTGAGAAGAGCTTATTTCTTTCTCTCAGTCCTCCAAACTCAAATCCAGAATCCTCCAAGCATCTTGGAAAGTCCTCCTTGCAATAAGGGGACACAACCAGTTCTGTAATGGGGGGGGGGGTGTATCTGTCAGCATCTTTACAGTACATCAACACTGCCTGTGTTTTGCACCTTTCCTTTTTCCCCCCTCGCTTCAGCCTGTCCACTGCACCTTATGTATTCATCAAGGTGCTAGCCCATCTGCTTGTTCTACTGCTCACTAGGCATTCCATTTGTGGGATACTCTGGACTACCTCTTGCTGAAAGTCTGCTCAGGTCTTTGGGGGTCAACATTCAAAAGACTTTTCAGATCTTTCAGAGGTTTGGTTGGATCCTGAACCTTTAGAATTCTGAGCTGTATCCAGCTTGTCAACTAGAGTATATCTAGGTCTTCTACTAAATACTACTCGGTACATAATATTTCTTCTACAGGACAAGCTATTGACTCTCTGCTCACAAGTTTAGACTCTACCGTCCAATTCTCTGCTTTTAGTTCTGGGCTTGATGTCTGCCTCCTTCAGAGCAGTCCAGTTTGCCCAGTTTCACGCCACACCATTACAACTCAGCATTCTGATTTGTGTGGGGAAATAAGGTGCAGTCTCTCACTTCACCTTCAATTTGTTTGTTTACCCAAGACCAGGTTTTCTCTAGCCTGGTGGCTCACTAATCCAGCCTTGGAGTAGAAGTATTTCCTACCTCTGGTCTTGGAAATTCCCATAATGGGTGCCAGTCTGACAGTCTGGTGTGGGATTGTGGGCACCTTTTCAATGCAGGGAAATGGCCTCCCGATCAACATTTAGGACCCTTCATTGTTGGGCTCCCTAGTTACAGGGCCATCCAATCCATACTTTGTTTGAACACTGTCTCGGCATCAAGGCTGCCATCAGGGGGGTACAGTCAGTACTCCTGTAAGGGCCCCGAGCGTCCCAAGGGGCCCGGCTGGCTGGGCCTTATCCTCCTTCACAACAAATGAAATTAAGCTGTCATGCGCCGGCTGAGCCCGTGTGGCACTCGCTATAGGGAGAGAAGCCTCAGCCGCAATGTAACTCTCATCCCCACCCATTTTCACAATGCAACTCCATGATCTTCATTCCCACCAAAAATCACCCATTCCTCTCTCCACCATGTACCCCCATTCATGCCCAGCATCACCAATCCCTCTCTGTGGAGAGCCTCTCCACAATGTAACTCTCATCCCCACCCAGAGTCATCCTCATCCATTTTCACAATGCAACTCCATCATCTTCATCCCCACACATAATTATCCATTCCCCTCTCCTCCATGTATCCCCATCACCTATTGCTCTCTCTACAATGTACCTCCATTCATGCCCAACATCACCCATCCCTCTCTTCACAATTTATCCCCATCCACGCCCAGCATCACCCATCTCTCTCCAGGATGCTGGCCGTGAATGGGGATAAAGGTATTGTGCTTTAGTCAGTCAAGAGTTGTTATACTGATTGATTCATGTATCACACCACACCAAAGGAGTGGGATGGCCAGTGGGCGGATTCGTTGGGATGGCCAATGGGCAGGCCCTGGGGAATGTTGGTGGTCAGGCCCCCGGGGGGCCCAGGCCTAAAGCTGTGTAAGGGGCCCCAAAATGGTGGCTGCCTTGCTTGGCAGTGGTTTATGTCATTCATCAAAAAGTAACCAGACTCTTCACAGCTTTAGGCAAGATCAGCCAGATTCTTTCTTAAGCTGAACTTCACATTCTGGCCCTTTCCTCCATACACATCACAAGTATGGAAAATTGGCAGGCAGATGCTAATGCATCAGTCAATCTACACCACACTGCACATCAGAGGCCTGACTACAGGACCCCAAAAGAGACAGCTGGCCCCCAATGTCATAAAAAGAGAAGATAGCTACACAAGACTTGGCATGCAGCAGCGGAGTGGCAAATTACACCAGACAAATACTTTTTTTTTTTTTTTAAAGAGCTTGGACTTCTGCCTTTCTCACATAGTCAGGAATGACATGGCCCCAGCTTCCTGCAGCCTCCTGGGATAATCATGTCCCTAAAGTGAGCTTTCTGCTTATGAAGGGAAGCTGTAAAGTCCTCCATATGCCAAATATTGTTCACCCTGCTGATCCATTGTCCAACTGTATCCGGGAGAAGAAATTGTCATTGCACTGGGATACAACCCTTCGCCCTAATGCTGAGATGTCTCACCAAAGAATGGTGAAATTTATGCCTGGGGAGCTAAGGTGTAATAAGCAAGCAGCAAGACCCATGAGTTCCTGTATCAAGGCACAAAGAAACGCCTTGCCAAAAAGGGCAAATCTGTGGGCAAGTCCAAACAATCTGGAGAGCAGTTTATAACCAGATTCCCTCAATCTTGATGAAATGAAAGATTTGTACATGAAGAAGAGGATACATTCCCTCTGTTCAGAGGACAGAGTTGTGTTATGGTTGCTCTCTAACTTTTTTAAGAAATCTGGGGCTGTACCCCTGGGGGTGGGGAAATTAATGTAGCATGTGCGGTGGAAAGGCCATGTCTGAAAGGGCGTGAGGTAGCAGAACTGGAGAGGAGGGCTGACTGTGGCGCGATGTAGAGGAGGTAATGTTGGAGTTGGGTAGCCTGTCAGATCAGCAAAGGTGGAAATAGCCTAGAGTGGATCTCAGAAATGGATTTCCTTTCACCATTATTCCTAACCCCTGAATTTATTTGCCTTATTTGAATCTAAGGTCAGATAGTCCTGGGTCAAAATCCAGGTTTTCCTATTAGTGGTAGCATGAGGGAATCTGGTAAGGAATTGATTGCCCTAGGACTGGCCTGGAGGGAGATTCTACAAGTAGTGAGTGTAATGGGGTGAGCCCTCACCGCTGCCGGACAAGAGGTACACACAAAAAAAAGTCTGAACTGTTCCTTATTTTCTCCAAAACAAGAAAAAGTTTGTTATAATTACACTTAAGGGCTCATTTATAAAATTTTCACACAAGCTTTCCACAGCTTTCACACTTTTTTTATTGGTTTCAGTTAGAAAAAAAAAGTATGAATCATGGATAAAAGTTGTGTAAAAACATTTACAAATAGACCCTTTAAAGTTACCCACATTTCCATTTAGCCTCTGCAGTGGTTGTTGCCTGTTGTTTTTTGATTGTACTCCGCTCGATTCTCTAGTTTTCTTGTTTATTGACTAATAGCTTTGCAGAATGAAGTCTGAGCTTGTTGAATAGGAAGGGAAGGTGAGTATGCATGTATTTATTCTAATTGAACTTTTTCAGTGATTTTTGTGGAAATAAGTGCTTTTTCCAGTGAAACGACAGATGGGTGATAAGAAATGATTTTATGAGAAAAGTTGATTGTTCACCTCTTAGAAGAGCCAATGTACTTTTTAAGTGCCATTTGAGTGCTTTCCCTTAAGGCAGTTCTAATAACAGCAGGGGCTTTTTTTTCTAGCAAGAGGTTCATTATTATCTAGACAAAGTGTACAGAATTGTACAATGGCATACCATAATTTAAACAGTCCTTCATTTAGTGGCTAGTATGTGCTAGCCACTGTAATGTTTCAAGGGATATGGTTTATGTTTTTTTATACATATTTAATTTTCAATGGTAACATGTTTGTAGACCAGGGAGATTGCTGGGTACAGGCAGTGTGACAATTACACAATATGAACAAATATCATTATATGTGTTTGTATCGTTAGTTTGTTTTGTGTTATGTGGCTTTATTGATATTGTTGCTGATTTAGGTTAGGCCCCTTTCACACTGGGGCATCGGCGGTAAAGCGTCACTATTTTTAGCGGTGCTTTATCGTCGTTGTTGCTGGGGTTTTTGGTCGGGTCGCTTTTAACCCTCACTAGCAGCCAAAAAACTGTTAAAATTACCTGCAAAGCGCCGCTGCAGCTGCACTTTGCCGGCGGGTCTGCAGCGATACCTATTCAGTTCAATGGGCAGGAGCGATGTATCTCCTTCACTGCTCCAGAGATGCTGCTCACAGGAGTTTTTTTTTAACATCCTGCTACCGCATCACCTTTGTGAAAGCCCCCTGGCTTTCACACTGAGACTGCAAGGGAGAAATTTTTTCAGGAGCTTTACAGGCGCTATTTTTAACCCAAACATGCCTGAAAAATGTCTCAGTGTGAAAGGGGTCTTAGAGAAAACACAATTTCACTCCTATATTATTATTATTATTATACAGGATTTATATAGCGCCGACAGTTTACGCAGCGCTTTACAACATTGGGGTAGACAGTACAATACAATACAATTCAAGACAAGGGGAATCAGAGGGCACTGCTCGTTAGAGCTTACTTCCACAGATACAGACCTCAACTGCAGTGAAATGTTACTGTAAGAAAGTTAAAGCAGAGCTGAATCAGCAATGCCCTCCTCCAAAATGGCCACTACTGCTTGTTTAAAATCCAAATGAGGACAGAGAGATAGTGTTGAGTTCTCCTACATAACCACAATGCTTTTGCGCTATAAACAAAAAAAGACCAACAATTTTGAAAAAAAAAAATACAATATTTTTAACTTTCTGCTATAAAACATACCCAATTAAAAAAAAAAAGTAAAAAATCTAATTTCTTCATCGATTTAGGTCAATATGTATTTTGCTACATATTTTTGGTAAAAAAATCCCAATAAGCGTATATTGATTGGTTTGCACAAAAGTTATAACGTCTACAAACTATGGGAAATTTTTATGGAATTTTTTTTTTCTAGTAATGGCGGCAGTCAGTTACTTATAGCTGGACTGCGACATTGTGGTGGACAAATTGGACACTAACTGAAACTTTTAACACTTTTTTGGGGACCATTGACATTAATACAATGATCAATGCTAAAAATATGCACTGTCATTGTACTAATGACACTGGCACGGGAAGGGTTAACATCGGCAATCAAAGAATTAAATGTGTCCCTAGGGGGTGCTTTATAACTGTGTGGGGGGGGGGGGGTTGTACTGTAAGAAGACAGAGATCCATGCTCCTGCACAAGACACAAGATCTCTGTTTCTCCTGTCACAGAACATCGATCTACCTTGTTTACTGCCATTCAGTCTGCCTCAGGAGTGATCCGCGGGTCAAGGTGGACATCGGGTCTGCTGGACCCGCTGTGTCCAATCACAGTGGGAGCGGGTCAGACACGGAGGAAAAAAATCATGTACAGGTACACGATTTCACGCTAAAGGGCCGCCTTACCTCAGCATATGTATATGGGGCCAGTGGGCAGCTGTTGCTTCAGTTTTTTTGGGGGGGCAGCAGACACCCCCACCAGGTCCGTACTTACCCCTTTCAGGTCGCAGGAGGCTTCCCCGGCTTCTCCTCCCGGTCAATCCAGTCTTAAGATCTGCCTCCAGTGCAGTGCTCTGTTCCCCGAGCGCATTGTTTTTGAAGACAATTAGAGCTAATCATGTGCTTCAAAAAAAAAAAAAGCTCATAGAAATGTGTGCGTCCAGCTCCCCACATGGAGATTAGGGGCCGGCACATGGGGAATTTAGGGGGGTGGCGCCTCTGCTCCCCTTATGGATCAGCTGCCGCTGCGTGGGGCGATCCTTAACCATCCTTAACCGGTGATTCTGTGCACCGTAAGAACAATCATAGAGGCAGTTGAATTGGTATGAAGTTCTGGACAGAAAAATACTTCTTGCAATGACCAGAGCTGTAGTACTACTTCTAGACGTGAATCTGTCAAGAAAATATTGAATCTGTTGAATCTATTGAATCTGTGCTAAAGAGAAAATCCAGGCAGCAAAAATAACCAGTTAGGGAATGCTATCAACAAAATATTGTAATGCTGCATCCAGAGGGAAGTATTCAATGGGAGCTTGTTGCCGGCCCTGTGTAGGCTCCATCGGACATTTTCCATTGGAATTTCCGACAAACACAATTTGAGATCTGTAGCTCATATTTTCCGACAACAAAATCCGTTGTCGGAAATACCGATCATGTGTACACAATTCCGACACACAAAATTCCACGCATGTTCGGAATCAAGCAGAAGAGCTACACTGACTATTGAGCTTCAATTTTCTTGGCTCATCATGCGTGTTGTACGTCACCGCGTTCTTGAGGTTCAGAATTTCTGACAAGATTTGTGTGACCATGTGTATGCAAGACAAGTTTAAGCCAACATCCGTTGGAAAAAAAAACATGAATTTTGTTGTCGGAATGTCCGATCGTGTGCATACGTGGCATAAGGCTATATTCAACTCAAACTCATGTTTACTTAATTTACTATATTTGGCCCTTTGTTTTTCTTGCCATAACGCATAACAATGCATTATGGTAGATACTGTATTTATCAGCATATGACTCACACCCCAAGTTTAGGAGGGATTTTAAAAGAAAAAAAACTTTTTGGAGGCAAGTTTAAGGAAAAAAAAACTTACATTTAAATGCCCATCAATGCAGCCTTGTCAGTCATTTGCAGCCTTCCATTGCAGCCTTGTCAGTCATTTGCAGCCTTCCATTGCAGCCTTGTCAGTCATTTGCAGCCTTGCATTTAGCCTTGTCAGTTATTTGTAGCCTTGTCTGTGGCTTTGCCATTTAAAAATGGCTTCACCGAGATACAGAGTTCTCGGCCACTCTCGGCGGCTTTCAGGTATTTTCAGCTGTTCTCTGCTATTTTCGGCCCTTCTCGGCTATTTTCGGCCACACTCGGCCCGGCGGCTTTCAGCTTTCCGCTTTCCAAAAGCCGCCGAGAACAGCCGAGTGTGGCCGAAAATAGCTGAGAATGGCTGAAGATAGCCGAGAATGCCTGAGTGCAGCTGAAAATACCCAGAAGCCGCAGAGAGCGGGAGAAAGAGTTAGAAAGAGTGGGGGGTCGGCGTATAACACGCACCCCTGATTTCCCCCTGATTTTAGGGAGGGAAAAAGTGCGCGTTATAGGCCGATAAATATGGTAGCTCACAGTTTCCTATTAAATAGTGTTCCACCAGGACCTGCTGTGGTTGGCTTAATAGCCTGGCCGATAGCAGGAAGCTTTGTTCCCCTTTCTCCATAGAAGAGAGAATGAGTGGCAGTTCGTCATAGAGTGATTTGCTAGAAAAGTATTTTTATATGATTAAAATGGCTTTCAACACACTCATTACCACACCACATAGCTCAGTGGTCATAAGCAGTTTACATTGGTCTTATTGCTCACTTTTACAGCCGTACAGGCCAGCCCAGTGATTATTAATAATATGCAATCGGAGCACTGCTAAAGCTCATAAAGGAAATAATTCCACTTTTCTCACACAATCTAAAAACATTGTAGATGTGCCATTTATGGAAGGTGCAGGACTAACAGCTAGGTTTAATAATGCATATATTTGTTGAGGAGCGCCAGAGGGGACAAAGAAGGAAACAGTGTAAATATCTAACCCATCAACACCTAATAAAGTTGATACCAACTACAATTTGACAACATTATCTTTTACTACGGTATGGTGGTTGTAGTATTGCATTATTACACTTAGAAGTGATTCATTGCAGGCCTGATCCAAGACTATGTACAGTAGGTGCTGAAACCTATCTATGCCTCTCTATATTTGGCAAACTTTGTTAGGTTATTGTATAGGTTATACATACTACACATTACTTGCCTATTGCACTAAGCCATAGCGTCCATTGTGCCATCCCTTGAACGAATAATCACTAATAGGCTCCCATGCAAGACTTTTTAGCTATGTCTGATCTATAAAGCAACTGTTTTAAATTAATAGGCCATGGGGATAAAGAAAGAATCATCTACATGTCTCTGGCCTTAGTACTTTAATATAGAAATAAATATTTCACCTAATTGCTATGTAATGCAGTGTACATATGTGATTATGTGTTTATTTTAAAGAACATCATTTTTATTCTATAAAACTGATTTTTTCTGCTGGCATTTTTCCTTTACATTGTGGCATTTCCATGACAGCTCCTGGTGTTTGTTCACACTTTCACCTCTCCAATAGCCAGAGTTTTCATGAGCACTTCAAAGGTTCTTATCAGAAATGAATGTTTTATCCTAATCTTCTCAGTTTGGCTCTTTGAAGTGTGTTAATGTCGCCGAGTGAGAGGATTAACTGTTACACTAATTTGGGTTCTTTTTTCGGTATAAAACTTGCATGAATACGGTCCAACTTTAACATATAGCATGAATAACACATTCAAGAAGGTTTGTGTAAACAATACAATAGCACTAGAACTGCTTAATGAATACATGTGCAGAATTTTGCAGATAATTAGACCCTTGGATGATCTATTGCATTAGATACAGGCATGGAAGTAAGTGAAACATTGGTAATGTAGCAATGTTCAGCTTCTCTCTGCACTATAACTTAGGCCAGTTTTCAAATCAAAATGATACTTAGGCCGCGTACACACGGGTGGACTGTTCGCCCAACTAAGTTCGTCAGACAATCCGACAAACAGTCCGTTCAAAATTTGCATGAACGGACTTGACCACACACGATGAGCAGACAGTCCGCTGAAAGTGTGCGCGATGACGTGAACGGCACGTACGACGGGACGAGAAATTCGACGTCCAATACACTGCAATGCAACCTTCGCCGTGTAAATCCTTTCTGAGCATGCGCCAAACTTAGTCTGTCGAACTAGCCTACACACGAGCGGACTGTCCGCTGAAACCAAGTTTGGACGGACTGTCTTACGGAAATTCCGTAAGACTTTGTTCGTCAGACTGTCCGCTGAAACAGTCCGCTGAAGCCCACACACTAACGGATTGTCCGCTGAAACACTGTTCAGCGGACTAAGTTGGGCGAACAGTCCGCCCGTGTGTACGCGGCCTTAGGGTTCTATATGCAGTTTTGTTCACACAACATTGACACAATTTTGCACACAAGATGCTCACATATTTTTAAATGGAGTTGATTGAAAAAAAAAATAATTGGGGTAAAGTTGTGTAAATTTTGTTTGAAACAATTTATTATTATTAATAATAATAATAATAATAATAATATATATCAGGGTTTCTGTAAACTTACATCTAAATGATAAGTTCCTGATTGACAAAATGCAATGACCTGCTTGAAGGTGACAGTTCTTTTTTTGTAAGAGGAATTTGATAGGAGATATAGGATTGGTTTTGCATGGACTGGAATATACACTTTTTTCTGTAACTTACCTGATCTCCATTCCTGCCTATCAGTTACTCTAGGCTCTTTTGTGTAAAGATTTAATTCCGTTTATTTTGCTTTAGGCACTTGAATGAATGATGCTGCCCTTTGCCTGTCTGTAGCAGGAGCACAGAGTTTCCTCAAACCTATCTCTGCATCCTCAGCTGCAGAGTGAATGAACAGGAATCACTCTATACAGAGTCTCCCTGTTCATTCACAAACAGAAGCATTGTAAACACAGGGAGGACCACAGGGGTGTGGGTTCCAGTAATTGCGCCCACTTCTGCTGCTCTGGGCCCCCCTGTTTAACTTATGGGGCCTGGGCCCAAAACAGCAGGACAGTTGCTACTCCCTTATCAGCGGCCCTGTGCATTCATGCACATGTCTTTGGCTCCTTTGCTGCTCTATCGGGAAGGGTGATCACCTACCCAACATTAATACTCTAGTTCTAGCAGTGGGAGGCAGTGGTGCAGGATGCAGTACATGGATAGGTAAGTAATCCACTATTTTTTTTCTTTAACGAGCACATTGGATATTTATCCATCCTTGCTGGTATATATATTGTAGTTTATATATATATATATATATATATATATATATATATATATATATATATATATATATATATATATATATTATATAAACTTTATACTGTATATATTATAGTACAGAGAGCATTATAAGAAACATAAGCATGTAACTGTGAATTAATCATTTTAAATGGTTGAAAATGTTCCTTATGACACTCTTTAATTGTGTCAAAGAGGCATAGCAGTACTGCTTATTTTGATCTACTCATAAAATAGTAACATGACTGATAATATTCAAGCACTATATGGCACAGTGTAATATCATGCTATGCAATATGAAACTACACTGTGTCTTCTTTATGTAATTTAAGAAAGTTATAACATAAGCATGTAACTGAAAATAAATAATTCTAAATGTTTTCTAAAGTTTTGCAGTAGAATCAAATTTGTAAATCTAATATGTTTCTATTTATATATTTATGGACAATTATTTTTGTAGTATAGAACTGTGGTAGTTACACATAGAGATTTGGGGTTTTTAGTTATAAAGTAGACAGTTAATGTATTTTATAACTCATTTGTAAATCATTTACATTTTTAATAAAATGTCAATAGTAGTTAAAAAAAAAAAAAGAAACACCAATGATTTCCACTGACACAAATGTCCCCCACCCCAACCTTGTCAAGCACCACTGCCCTTTCTCCATCTACAAATTATCAGTGAACCCCCTTCCTGTGTCCAGTGTTGCCAACCTACTACATTGAAATTTACTAACACAACACTCACAATTTACTGGCACTGTCAAGTTTAACTGGCATATCTAAAAGTTACAAAATGAGAATTTTAAGTGAAAATTTCAGCATTTAGGCTACACACACGTACAATATGCAATTAGCAAACTGATTTAAGGTAGATATTAAGGCAAAAACATATTTTTTATTTTATTTTCAATATAGTAAATAAGTAGCTCAGGGACAGGAATTGAAAGGGCAAGACATTAGAATGGGCGCACACACACATAAAATCGTCTCTCACAGTGACACTGACAGCAGTGTGCAGCAGCACAGATGATGATGGCACCTCACCAACATGACATGTCCCCTCCTGGCATGGAGAGTCACAGTAACCCTCTCTCCATGCCTGGCTTGCCTTCCTCCTGTTCCGCAGACCTGCCCATGAGGTGCCGGCTGCTCCGTTCCCTTGCATCATGACTTCACGTGACACACTGCCGGCACAAGCCGAACAAACTGTAGCAAGCACTTTGATGGTTTCGGCCAATCGTCACAGCCATATTTTTTACTGGCAAACTTTTTCTTTTACTGGCAGGAGAAAAGTGACAATTTTTTACTGGCTGCCATTAAAAATACTGGTGGTTGGCAACACTACCTGTGTCACATACTGTTGACTGCTGCATTCTGTAAATTGTGTTGTACATAACAAAAATCTTACTGCTATATGTTACCTACTCCTGACCAGATTGTTTAACATGTCAACAGTTGCTGGTTGCTAAATAGTTTCCCACTATTCTAAGTTCCTGTAGGGTAGCTTTTATTTTAATTATCTATAGTTTGTGCAATCACAGGTATGTATAAGCAGCATGCCTGTAGTACTCTGCAGTTGAGAATCTGCAAAAATAGAGATTATTCTTCTGTTATCTTTACTGGTGATTTTCACTTTCTCCCTTACAATTATATGGATCACACTATTGTTTGGGCCATTAAATTACATTATGGACAAAGCATCACAAATGGTGGGACCAAAAGGGTAAAAAAGAAAAAAAAGTTAAGATTACCAGCACACTAGATAGCACAAGTCCTCTGGAAACAAATATGCACAGACATACAAGCTTTCAGCACTCACAGATTACATCAAATATATCAACAGTAAAAAGGTCAGGTTTTGAGCATGTAGGCCCTTTACTAGATAATTCTGAGTTAGTTATTGGGGACATAGAGAAGGCAAATTTATCACCCACCTCACTAACAGACTTTCACCCCATTCCTGCCCAGGCCTATTTAAGTTTTCAGCGCTATCACACTTGGAATTACAATTATTCAGTCATACAACACTGAAACCTAAAAACCTGATAGGAGTTCTAATCCTTTCCCATTCTATACAAAACTAAGAAAAAAAAAGGTTTTAGCTGTCCATACACAAACTTCACAGCAGTATGTATGTGAGTGTATGTGTCTTACATCATAATAATCTATTTCTTACATACATAAATGAACCACTTGACCTCTAGAAGGTTTTACCCCCTTCATGACCAGGACATTTTTTGCTCTTCAGCACTGTGCTACTTTTGCTGGAAATTGGTTGGTCATACAACACTGTACCCAATTGAAATTGTTATAATATTTTAAGACAGATAGAGCTTTCTTTTGGTGGTTTTTAATCACCACTGTATTTTCTTAAATATTTACTATTTATCCTGTACTCCCACCAATTGTAACCCATTCAAGTCAGTGGGGTTGTTTGTGTGGGGTCCAAATGGTTAAAGCAGGTGGTCAGGAAGCTATACAGTGCCTCCTCACTGCATGTCAAATGCTCTCTGAAAAGCAATCTGAATATGGATGGCTCTTCAGAGAGCATCACACATGTGAAGAAGTGCTTATGGTGACACTGTGACTGCTGTGGTGGTAATCAGGGACAGTGTAACTGGTGTGGCAGTTTTCAGGAACACTCTAACTGGTGTGACAATGATCAGGGACACTGTAACTGGTGTGACAAAGATCAGGGACACTAACTGTTGTAGTGGTGATCAGAGACACTGTAAAACCCCTTTCACATGGGAAGGTTGGTGTGACCACTGGATTCCTGATACAAGAATCTGCTGATTCTTACTGTTGGAATGACTGGATTATGTGACACGGTACTACTCTGGAAAGGTGATCCTGTTTTTGTTTTCTACACTGTGATTGCTTAATACAGTGATCATTTTACCTGTTATGAATGACTTTCATTCATGACTCTTGTTTTATGTTTGTTTACTATTGGGATGCTCCGATTGGCCACAGCTATCACATGGTACAGGGCCTTTTGATTTGTCCTGTACACCATGTGCTCCTTGTGACCAATCACATCATCACAAAAGTAAAAAAGGAATCATGAATGGCTGCAATTTATGACAATTATATACTTTGTGAGCATGTGATCGCTGTGATTGGTCACAGAGATCAAATGGTACCTGGGATGATCACAGCGTTCTGGTACCAATCGCACAGTTCCACATGGATTATTTACTAAAGGAAAATTCACTTTGCACTGCACTTGGAAGTGCAGTCACTGTAGATCCGAGGGGGCCATGCAAGGAAAATAAAAAAAACATCCGTCAGATTTTTTGTCCGAAACTGGTGTTGCATACACGTGGTCGGACAAAGTTGTCGGAAAATCCGATCGTTCGTGATAATGTTCGTTCGTTATGAAGGGACTACGTTCAGGCTAGTAGCCAATAGCTTTGGTCTTGTAATTTGATATGAGCATGCATGGCACCTTGTCCGATTGGAATTCTCTACAAATGATCGGACAAAGTCTGATCGGATCATGTTGTTGGAAAGTTTTATATCCAGCTCTCAAACTTTGTTAGTCAGACATTCCGACGGAAAAGCTCCGTAGCCCACACACAGTCGGATTATACGACGACATGGTCCAATCTGACCTTTTCCGTCAGAGCACTGCCTGGCTATCATTTTATAATAGGCCAGGTGGGAAGTGAATAAATACCTTCTTCAGCTCTATGTATACAAAAGAAAATGGGGAAGCTCAAGTGCTTAGTCCGGAATAGTATACTAAATGATTCACAGTGGCTTAAAATTTTTCATGTTGACATTTTGACAAAATAAAGATGAATAAAGCATCTGGACCAGATGGCTTACACGCAAGGGTCCTAAAAGAACAGAGCTTTGTTATCTCTAAGCTATTATTTGTAATTTTTAGAGACTATGTAATGACTGGCATGGTACCATTGGATTGACATAAGGCCAATGTGGTACCTAGAGTTAAAAAGATATCACAGTCTTTACAAAGTACCTACAGAACGGTTAGTTTAACCTTTATAGCCGGGAAGATACTGGAGGGTTTAATAAAAGAACATAAAAGGTTTTTGCTAGAAGGAATATTTTAACCACTTCAGTCCTGGAAGGTTTTACCCCTTTCCTAACCAGAGCACTTTTTACAATTTGGTACTGCATTGCTTTAACTGGTAATTGCACGGTCATGCAATGCTGTACCCAAACGAAATCTGCGTCCTTTTTTCTCTTTCATTCATTGACGGACACAGCACCTTTAATCTTGACCTTAGGGTTTTATTGCCACCTTCAGGAGAGGACTAGGCAGAAAATGTAAAAATAGCAAAACTGCACAAGACCGCCCAGGGAATGGTCCTACTGGCTATAACCTCTCGCTCTGCTTCCAGCAGCTCAGTTTTTTTCTGCCTAGTATAGGAGAAGGACCTTGCTCCCTGTGGGGACTAATGGTCCTTGGAATCTTTTATTTTTTCTGCTTTTTGATTCCTGTGATCTACAATCAACAGCCGGGCTGGGTGGCAGTCTTGATAATATAGATCTTGGTATTTAATAAAGAGAGCACAAATGACGGGACTTTCCATGAAGCACACAGGAGCAATAGACTAAATTAAATAAAAATAAGTTTTGATTTGTTCAAATTGTCAAAGTATTCATATTCAATTGTTCTATGCATTCTGCTATATATTAATATTTTTTACAAATTATACAATTCATTAGAACTAAATATTGCACATTAGTTGTTAGTTTATTTGTTTCTTTTTCATATTTTTTTCATTTTCTTTTTTAGCAATGTTTTTGTTTATACAGTCATTAATCTCAACTTATAAAATCACGTCTTAATTATCTCATGTATCCCATAATATATGTATTAACTCCTTGTTGGAATGTCAACTAATGTGCAGTATTTCATTCTAATGAATTGTATAATTTGTAAAAATATTAATATATAGCAGAATGCATAGAACAATTGAATATGAATACTTTATGACAATTTGAACAAATTAAAACATATTTTTATTTAATTTATTCTATTGCTCCCGTGTGCTTCATGGAAAGTCCCATTATTTGTGCTCTCTTTATTGAATATATTGAACCGGATGGAGGAGAGGACTTGAACGGCCCCATTATTCCTCATTTAAAGTCCTAATAAACCCTTTTTTTATTTTATTTTCTTTGCATAAATCCTGGTAGTCTCCCCAGCCTGGCCATCGAGCGTGTGCAGAGCTTAGCTACGCGGTGGGTCGGCCACAACATGCCCTGTCTGGTCCAGTGGCGGCCGGTGAGCTATATCCCCCAGGAAACGGGGGTAGACTGAGGGGCCCCCGGGTGAGTCCTGCGGGGGGCCCCTCAGTCTGTGGCAGCTAGTAGGGTGAGCATTTTTTGTGGATTGCCTTAGGTCCCTAGTGGTGACAGGCAAGAGTGGGTCAGCATGGCGTCAAACTGTCGCTTCTTTCCCAGACATCCCTGTTATTGCAACCGGTTCCCCTGCTCCTGCGGTGCCGATGAATGCTGTGTCGGCAGTCCTGGAGTTCTTTGTTGCCAGGGTGGAAGCGGCATGCGGGCACAAGGGAGGTAAAAACACCCCCTCTTCCCACAGTCTTCTGGGGGAAGCTCTGACTCAGACTCGGGTCCCGCTGTGACGGGTGGTCCCTGTTCTGATGTTTCAGAGGATGCAGACCAGGGCCATTCAGACAGTGAGGATGACTCCGTGTCTGGGTCAGAACAGGAAAAAGCATTAGTAGGTGCACTTATCACAGCGGTGTGGGGAAGCCCGCAGCGGCCCTTTTCAGTCCCGAGACGGATGGTGGTGCGTTACCCCTTTGAGGAGAGTTTCCTGAAAAAATTGACAACTCCTCTGGTTGTTGACCCCCCGGTATCCAGGTTAAATAACGTTACCATGATTCCAGTAGAAGGGTCCCCTGCTTTCAATGACCCTGCCGACAAGGGCCAAGGCGGTTGCCCGTTCCATGTTTACGGTGGTGGGGTCAGCATTGCGGCCAGTGTTAGCCACAGCCCTGGTGTGACAGACGCTTACTAAATGGGCTAAATTGTTGCGCTGCGAGTTGGAGAAGGCCTGAAGTAAGTCTGTAATGCGGCTCCAGATACGGCCCCTTTGCTTTCTAGAGCCTCAGTATTAGCTGTGGTGCTGCGTCGCCTGATTTGGCTTAAATGCTGGTCTGCAGACCAGGTTTCTAAGAAAGCGCCAGTGGATTTGCCTTTCCAAGGGGAGAGGCTATTTGGAGCCTCGCTGTATGACATCATTAAGGATGTTACCGGGGGAAAGAGTACTTTGATCCCACAGTACAGAAAGGGTAAGGCACCACGCCATAGGCAGGGGCCCTCCGTTAACACTCAGAAGCAGATTTTTTGTCCGCTCGGGTCGGCAGGTAAGCATTCCCAGTCCGACAAGGTGCCCACTGAGGAACAAAAGCGTCCCTGGTTTCGCAAGCCGAACAAGTCTGCGAGCAAATCTGTTGCCGCATGAAGGTTTGCCCCCACCCGTCTCTTGGGTGGGGGGCCACCTTCGGGAGTTTGCAGTACGACGGTACATATTTTTTCCCTCCAACCTTCATCTTCTTCCGTGCTTGTCGGGAGGCCCTGTTTGGGGCAGTACAGGACCTGCTGCTGCGTGGGGTGATAGTACCTGTACCGACGCCAGAAATGTTTCAGGGATTCTACTCCAATCTATTTGTAGTCCCAAAGAAGGAAGGGGTCCGTCCGTTCCTGGATCTCAAGGCCCCCAATGGTTTCATGAAAGTGCAAAGGTTCAGGATGGAATCGGTTCGTTCTGTGGTCACTGCACTCCATCAGGGGGATTTCTTGGCGTCCTTGGACATTAAGAACGCATACTTGCATGTCCCCATATGCTTCAGGCATCAGAGGTTTCTACGAGTTGTGGTCGGGGATAAGCACTACCAATTTGTAGCCCTCCCTTTTGGCCTAGCGACAGCGCCAAGGGTCTTCACCAAGGTGCTAGCCCATTTCTGGCATTGCTAAGACAACAAGAGATCCCAATTGTGGGTTAATGTAAAGAAAGGAGAAAGAGGCGCCTCTGGGTGTAGACTGTAAAAGTTATATGTAATAAACATGTGGTTAAAAGCACTCACATAGTATAATAGATTGTCAGGCGATATATAGATTCCATGAACGGAGGGGAGAAGAGCCTCAATGGGTGGTCATCCGAATCCCTTGCGCTGAAGAGTCCTGTCAGACTGAGTCCGCTCCTGGGGGCTGTGTTGGTATGCCGAGGCGGCCGATTTAGACAGCGTGCGTTCGTCCGAGGCGTGGAACGCACGCGGGACCTCAGGCACAGGGAGATGACGTCACAGAGGATGTGACGCGTTTCCTGAGCTGGCAATACCGTAGATAATAGGACGGCTGCGCTCCTTTGTCAAGCTGGCCGTTCGGAATCAAGGCAGAAATATAAATACCAGAGGGGGGAATGAGGGGGATGGGACACAAGACCAATATACATGCAGAGAGGAAAAGGAAACCCACAAGCTGATGCATGAGGCCATAACAAATGGGTTGCAATATGAAGGAAAGAAGACTCAGAAACATAATAGAAAAAATATAATAATAAATGAAAATAGAAAAAATGTAATATGTAAGAGAAATATATGTAAATGTATATCTAACGGGAAAAGAAAATAATTAAAAAAGGTGGAATATATATGTACGAATGGATATGGAGTGAAGAATTCTACTGAAGCAAAATTGAACAAGATAGAAATAAATTAGAAACAAATGAAAAAAAGAGGGGAGATAAGGAAAAAAATGAAGAATTAAGAAGAAATGGAAAATAATATGTAGTAATAATTAGTAAAATAAAAAATAATACTAAAATGAATAAATAAAATAAAAGCATAATCAAAAGAAAATAATAATGGAATAAAATAAAATACAGGCCAGCATGATTTTTCCCCAAATCTTGATGGAACCGATGTTCCTTGTCAGCCCACATCACAGACCATCGATAATCTGGTTACTTTCTTAGTGCCCAATCCTCTGACAACCATATCACGAAAAAGAAAACTCACAGAAGAGGTTGCAGAGGAGGACGTAACAGAACAGCTAAACTTCCAGAAAACAATAAAACAATAAAAATCTTCAATCTTTCCAAACAAATCCTATCCCCTACAGATATTTCATTATTGAGTCGTGACCTATCTTTTGCTCCCACCTACCGACCAAACCCTTTTCTATTCTTCAAAGATCTTAACAGCTATATTAGAAAATTAACATTAAAGAGACATTTTCATATTAAAAATGAAAAAGCCCAGTTAAATTTCTTGGATACACAAATGACTTCCTCCTTGCCCATTGTCTCATCTAATGAGTCCGAAACCAGTTCTGAAAACCTAGAATGCTTCAATCTCGATCTGTCCAATATGGAAGATGATTTACTAATATCACTTTCACAACATTTAACAACCTCGCCTCCCATTGTACACACCGGTCTCAATACCGTCCTATCATCTACAGTATTGCCAGCTCAGGAAATGCGTCGCATCCTCTGTGACGTCATCTCCCTTCGCCTGAAGTCCCGCGTGCGTTCCACGCCTCGGACGAACGCGCGCTGTCTACATCGGCCGCCTCGGCATATCAACACAGCCCCCAGGAGCGGACTCAGTCTGACAGGACTCCTCAGTGCAAGGGATTCGGATGACCACACATTGAGGCTCTTTTCCCCTCCGTTCATGGAATCTATATATCACCTGACAATCTATTATACTATGTGAGTGCTTTTAACCACATGTTTATTAAATATAACTTTTACAGTCTACACCCAGAGGCGCCTCTTTCTCCTTTCTTTACAGTGTCAATTGGGAACCAGTTTCAGTTTCCACTGGATGGCTGCTGTTTTTGGACTGTTGTTTTACCCCCCAGTGAAAAATTAACTCCTTCCTTTTCAGAAAAAAAAAGACTTTGTTGAGGAAAGGATTTTCTCTGTCCCTCTCCCTCCCCCCCCCCCCCCCCCCCCTCTTCTTTATTCCCAGTATGTACCATAGTGATCTGATTATACTCAGTATTGTCATTTATTCATTTTTAATATTATTTTTAAAAATACTGTATATATAAAAAAAAAATCTATATATATATATTTGTATATATTCGCAATTGTGGCTTACCTGGATGACCTCTTCCTGAGAGCAGCTTCTGCCTCAGAATTAAGGGAGGATGTGGCGATCACCATACAGACTCTCCGGGAGTTTGGTTTGGTGTTGAACCTCCAGAAGTCGGTGTTGGTGCAGACTCAATGCCTGGGGTACCTGGGCTTGATTCTGGACTCCTCAGAGGCGAGAGTCTTTCTCCCTTCAGACAAGCTGCAGACCCTTCAATCTGGGGTGAAGTTATTGATGTCCTGCAGGTGGTCGTCACTGCATTTTTGTATGCAAGTTCTGTGTCTCAATTCCACTCTTGAGTCTTGCAGAAAGAGATCCTGTCCAAATAGGACAAATCTCCTACATCCCTGGATTGTCAAATTTGGGTGAGCCAGCTAGTCAAGGATTCCCTTCTCTGGTGGCTGAGGTCTCCGGCCCTTTGGTCCAGGAAGTCGTTCCTTCCTCTTCATTGGATGGTGATCACAATGGACGCCAGCCTGACCGGCTGTGGGGGAGTTTGGGGCGTACAGTTGGCCCAGGGTCGCTGGACACAGGGAGTATCCTACCTGACAATCATTGTGCTGGAGCTTCGGGCTATCAGGCGGTGCCTCTTTACATGGTCACAGAGGTTATAGGAGCGTCCGGTCAGTATCCAGCCAGACAATGCCACTTCGGTGGCGTATGTCAACCATCAAAGAGGGACAAGAAGCTCGGCTGCAGCGCTGGTGGTCACTCATATGCTACAGTGGGCAGAGAGGCATGTTCTGGCTCTGTCGGCTGTATAGATTCTGGGGCGTAGAAAACTGGCAGGCGGACTACCTCATTTGTCAGCTGCTAGGCCAGGGGGAAGGGTCTCTGCATCCGGAAGTATTTTGGCTCATTTGCCTAAGGTGGGGCACATAAGGATGTGGATCTCTTGGCCTCTCCGCTCAATTGAAAGGTACAGAGGTTTGTGGCCAGGTCAAGAGACCCCTGGGCGGACGCATCAGACGCATTGTGGTGGCTCCATGGAGGCATTATCGGCTGATTTATGCCTTCCCCCCGTTCAGACTCCTACACCGTCTGCTATGCAGAGTGGAGGCCGAGGGGATTCCAGTGATTCTGATTGCACCAGATTGGCCTTGATGTCCTTGGTACGCCAACATAGTCAGAATGGTGGTAGATGTTCCTTGGCGGCTGCCGATGCGGGAGGACCTGTTCTGTCTCAAGGTTCAATATTTCATCCTGCTTTACTGGTCACTGGTTTTAAGGGCATGGCTATTGAAAGCCAGGGGTTAAGGGACCGAGGACTGTCAGATTCATTAATCTCCACTATGCTGAGGGCACGGAAGTTCTCTTCTCTGAAGATTTATCATCATATGTGGAAGGCCTACATCTCCATGTGTGAGGAGATGGGGTGGCGTCCGCACACATATTCATATTCCAGGATCCTGCTGTTTTTGCAGCAAGGAGTATATCAGAAATTTGCATTAAGCACCATTAAGGGGCAGATAGCTTTGGCTGTCTTTTTTTCAGCGACTTTTAGCGACTCATTCATTGGTGAGTACATTTGTTCAGGGGGTTCGACATGTGGCCCCTCTGGTTCGACCACCGCTTTCTCCGTGAGATTTGAATCTGGTGCTCTCGGTGCTTCAGAAACCGCCATTTGAAAACATTAGGGAGATTCCCTTATTGACACTTTCTCAGAAAGGTAGTCTTTCTAGTGGCTATTACATATGCAAGGAGTGCTTCTGAGTTGGCGGCCTTGTCATGCAAGTCTCCCTGCTTGATCCTCCTCAAGGATAAGGCGGTGCTGTGCCCGCAACCTTAGTTTCTTCCAAAGATTGTTTTGGCCTTTCATCGAAATGAGAACAGTGTGCTTCCGTCCTTATGTCCTCGGCCATCGCATCCCAAAGAGGTTGCTTTGCATTCTTTGGATGTGGTCAGGGCTCTGCGGGTGTATCTGTCTGCTACAGCTCCTTTTCGGAGGTCGGACTCCCTGTTTGTATCAGTGGCTGTTTCGAAGAAGGACCTGGTGGTCTCGTCGGCCACCATTTCTAGCTGGATCAGACAGATTGGGGGGTTCAGGCTTATGCCATAAGGGGGCGGGCGCACCCCTTTCCTGTCACGGCACATTCTACTAGGGCAATTGGTGCCTCCTGGGCTTTCCAACATCAAGCATCCATTTCCCAGGTGTGTAAGGCAGCGACCTGGTCGTCCGTTCACACTTTCACTAAATTTTACAAGGTTGATGCGAGCTAATCTGAGGATGCATGCTTCAGCTGCAAGGTTTTGCAGGCGGCAGTTTAAGGTTGCAACTCCTCTGTTGAGGAGTTCTTGTTGTTATGGGTGGAATTTATTTTATTTCTGTTCCCACCCCTCATTTTTGACGCTGCTTAGGGGACATCCCTAAGGTCAAGATTAAAGGTACTGTGTCTGTCAATGAACAAAAGAGAAAATAGGATTTTGTACTCACCATAAAATCCTTATTTCAGTGTTTGCAGATGACACCAAGCTATGCAGTAAAATTATACTCTTACAGGATGTCTCCAACTTACTAGCCAACCTCAATACACTATTTAATTGGGAAACTATGTGGCAAATGAGGTTTAATGTTGGTAAATGTGAAGTAATGCATTTGGGGGCTAAAAACAAGCATGCATCAGCTGAGGCAGTGAATGGTGGAGAAGGATCAGTGTTCTGGTAGATCATAGACTTAAAGTGATTGTAAAGAATAATTTTTTTGTTTTTTTTTTATATATACAACAAACATGTGATACCTTAACTGTGCAGCTCGTTTTGCACAGAGTGGCACGAACATCCTTTTCTGGGGTCTCTCGGCGGCATTCGCGGCTCCTCCCCGCATCTTCCGAAGGGGTTCCCTTGCAGACGTGCTTCCGTGTCCAACATTTGCGTCCACAGACAAAAATGCCAGACTCAGGCCCGCATCATTGGATTTAATTGACAGCAGCGGGAGCCAATGGCTGTGCTGCTATCAATCTATCCAATGAAGAGGCGGGACCCCGTGGGAACAATTTATGAAAGAATATGCTATAAAATCCAAGAGTTACATGGCACGTTTCCTTTTTGTATCAATCTCTCAGTGCAAACAGTCTTTAAAATTCATAACTGTGTATTACAAGTTATAGTATTTATTAAACATTGAAACCACAATTTTTAATTGTGCATATCAGTTAATAGGATTACACCTCTTTTCATTGCCAATGCATTTGAAACAGACTTTGGATAATAATTAGTCTCTTGCTATGGGTACATCATCTTCAAACACATTCCCTTTTTCTATAAGGGTATTAGTTGGTGATCCCAGTCCCAGTCATGTTTAATTATCACCTAAATGTCATGTCTTGGGATGCTGAAGTATCAAAAAGCAGGAAAAAAAGGTAATTGTACATTGTGATTTTACTGCTCTTCCTCCCTTGACCCTTCTGTTTGAAATTAGTGTTATACCCTGTATGCACGGTCAGACATTCTGACGACAAAATCTGTTGGATTTTTTCAGACAGATTTTGGGCCAAACTTGTCTTGCATACACACAGTTGCACAAGTAGTCAGAAAAAAACGATCATTCAGAACGAGGGGACATAAAAAACGTACGACGGGACTATAAAGAGGCCAGTAGCCGATAGATTTCAAATTGTAATTTATTCTGAGCATGGCACTTTGTGCGTCGGAATTGTCTACACATGATTGGAATTTAAACAATCAGATTTTGTTGTCGGAAAATTTTCGATCCAGACACACAAACAGAATTTCCGACAACACAGTCCGATCGCACATTTTCCTTCGGAAAGTCCACCCGTGTGTACAGGGCATTAGTGTAGATGATGTACACAGCAAAAGTTCTTTCAGAAAATCTGGCAATACCAATGTATTTCATTTTGATGGACACTACTAAAAAAGTGCATTGTTATACTGCTAAACATTATATACAGGTTGTCAAATATAAATTACAATAAGAACTGATTTTTATGCTGCTCTCCCATCATATAATAATGTTTTCCTAGGTTGGAACAGGGTTTAGAGAGATCTATGGAAACCACTTACAGAAAAAAAAAAAACCTGCGCTGTTCATTGATTTTCACTGTGTGATAATTTTGGTAGCTTTCCAGTCTGCTGAAACCATTTTACTGTTCTTGTCAAAAACCTATAACAAAACAATAAATGTAAATTATTTCACTTAACTCAAAAAGCTTCCATTTTACTTAGTATATTTATCAGTGGATTTTTGTCTTGATTCTCAAACCTTAGGCTTGTTTTGAATTCTATAATAATTTTGTTGGATAATTGTGACCTTACATAAGGCTTATAAATA
This sequence comes from Lithobates pipiens, assembly GCF_037356315.1. Lineage (NCBI taxonomy): Eukaryota > Metazoa > Chordata > Amphibia > Anura > Ranidae > Lithobates > Lithobates pipiens. The sequence goes on along the minus strand of NW_027507748.1, from coordinate 372,944,098 downwards.
AATTGCAGTTCTTCAAAACTGCATTTAAGATAATTAAAAGATACTTACAAAAAGTCTGCTGTTTTCCAGTTTTGGCTAGTGTGGTGAAGGATTTGTTTCCGTCTGTGCGGGATTTTCACTGTTTCTGACCATTTGGCCATTGTTATCATCATAGTGATAGGAAATTCAATTTCTGTATGGTCGGGTGGTCCAGTCCCACCGTTGTCTGTGCGCTCTTGGCGGGTGGGCAAAATATAGCCTGTTTTTTTTTTTCGGCCTACTGGGCCACGTTTTTGTACCTATTGGGTTGCGGCTTCTGTGGCCTCCTGGATCGGAGCACCTGTGAGGGGCCCCGGTCTGTGCCCCCGCTGTTTGGCCCTGGTATGTGCCTCCTGTGATGGGCCCCCGTGTGGGGACCCAGTATTTGCCCCCGGTGAGTGGCTCTGGTATTTGCCACAGTGAGGGCCCCTGGTATTTGCCCCCCTGTGAGGGGACCCGGCATTTGCTTCCTGTGAGGGGCCCCCGGTATTTGTCCCGTGTGAGGGGCCCCGGTTTGCGCCACTGTGAGGGGCCCCCGGTTTGCGCCCCTGTGAGGGGCCCGGTTTATGCCCCCTGTGAGGGGCCTGGTTTGCACCCCTGTGAGGGGCCCTGGTTTTTGCCCCCTGTGAGGTGCCCCGGTCTGTGCCCCATGTGAAGGGCCCCGGTCTGTGCCCCATGTGAGAGGCCCCAGTCTGCACCCCCTGTTAGGAGCTCTGTTTTGTGCCCCCCGTCTCCTATGTGGCTCTGAGGATCTGGCCCACCTTGCGAGGTGGTGGTCACGCTACCTATCTTGTCAGGGAGTGAGGATGACTGCAGTAGGGCATGAAAAAGCGCTGGTTATCACACTTATTACATCTGTACAGGAACTTTTCAAGATGGGGATGCAGTGGTGGCTGCGGCAGAGAACTGATACCTCATAAGCCGGCTTGCGCTGCAAAAGCATTTCCTTTTCACTCTTATCTTGACAATATTGTCCTTGAAGACTGGGAGGGTCTAGAGTGCATTTGTGTTTCTAAAAAAAAAAAAAAAAAGTTTGCTGTGAGGTACCCATTTGGCAATTCCCCTGCCTTTGCTGCATTTCCGGACCTATGGTCTAGGCACTGCAGTATGTCAGCTACGCCTCTTGGCCATAGTTTCCCTGGTTGCTGAGCTTCTAAGGTCTCCTTAGGCGGCGTACACACGCGGGGACTGTCTGCCGAAACTAAGTTCGTCAAACAGTCCGCTCAAACTTTTGAATGAACGAACACGCCCACACACGGCACTTTTTGAGCGGACAAATACGGCAAACTTTGTTCGTCGTACTAAGTCCGTGCAACTTTTGAAATGAGCGGACTCGCCCACACACGAGGCAACAGTCCGCTCATTTCGAGCGCGTGTGCAGGTAGGCGGGGCCCGCGACGGAGACGTCGCGGGCTCCGCCGCCTGGAATGGACTTAAAGGGGAACCCCAACGCCGAAAAAAATCGGCGTGGGGGTCCCCCCAAAGTCCACAACAGACCCTTGTCCGAGCACGCTACCCGGCCGGCCAGGAAAGGGGGGCGAGCGAGCGCGCCCCCCCTCCCGAGCCGTACCAGGCCGCGTGCCCTCAACATGGGGGGTGCCTTGGGGAAGGGGGGCCGCGCGGCCCCCCCACCCCAAAGCACCTTGTCCCCATGTTGATGAGGACAAGGGCCTCTTCCCGACAACCCTGGCCGTTGGTTGTCGGGGTCTGCGGGCGGGGGGCTTATCGGAATCCGGGAGCCCCCTTTAATAAGGGGGCCCCCGGATACCGGCCCCCCACCCTATGTGAATGAGTATGGGGTACAATGTACCCCTACCCATTCACCTGTAAAATAAAAGTACCCAAAAAAAAACACAACACACGAGATAAAATATTTTATTGCACAGCTCCGGGGGTCTTCTGTCTTCGGGGGTCTTCTCGCCGGACTCCTCCGCTATCTTCTTGTAGCTCTTTTGCTAGCGGAGGAGTCCGGCTTTCTTCCTCCCCGCCGCCGGCCTCTTCTCCCGACTTCGGGGGTCTTGTCCCCCTCTTCGGTTCTTCTGCCGGGCCACCGCGCCTTCTTATAGCTCTTTTGCAGGCGGTGGCCCGGTCTTCTGTCGCCGCTGTCGCCGGCGCCTTACGTTCTTCTTCTTCTTGTTCTTCTTGTTCTTCTTGTTCTTCTTCTTCTTCTTCTTCTTCTTCTTCTTCTTCTCCAGGAGATGTCGCTCTCTCCAGCCGGAATGCCAGAGCCGCGCTGAGCGGCCACTTATATAGTGACAATGGGGCGGTGTCACATGGTATATGTCACATGGGTTGGTCACCGCCTGCAAAAGAGCTATAAGAAGGCGCGGTGGCCCGGCAGAAGAACCGAAGAGGGGGACAAAGCCCCGAAATCGGGAGAAGAGGCCGGCGGCGGGGAGGAAGAAAGCCGGACTCCTCCGCTAGCAAAAGAGCTACAAGAAGATAGCGGAGGAGTCCGGCGAGAAGACCCCCGAAGACGGAAGACCCCCGGAGCTGTGCAATAAAATATTTTATCTCGTGTGTTGTGTTTTTTTTTGGGGTACTTTTATTTTACAGGTGAATGGGTAGGGGTACATTGTACCCCATACTCATTCACATAGGGTGGGGGGCCGGTATCCGGGGGCCCCCTTATTAAAGGGGGCTCCCGGATTCCGATAAGCCCCCCGCCCGCAGACCCCGACAACCAACGGCCAGGGTTGTCGGGAAGAGGCCCTTGTCCTCATCAACATGGGGACAAGGTGCTTTGGGGTGGGGGGGCCGCGCGGCCCCCCCCTTCCCCAAGGCACCCCCCATGTTGAGGGCACGCGGCCTGGTACGGCTCGGGAGGGGGGGCACGCTCGCTCGCCCCCCTTTCCTGGCCGGCCGGGTAGCGTGCTCGGACAAGGGTCTGTTGTGGACTTTGGGGGGACCCCCACGCCGATTTTTTTCGGCGTTGGGGTTCCCCTTTAAGTCCATTCCAGGCGGCGGAGCCCGCGACGTCTCTGTCGCGGGCCCCGCCTACCTGCACACGCGCTCGAAATGAGCAGACTTCCCTCCGAGCGGGAACAGTTTGCTCATTTCGAAAGTGGCCTACACACGGGCGGACTGTTCGCTCAAACCAAGTTTCAGCGGACAGTTTTTCGGAATTTCCGAAAAACTTTGTTCGTCAAACTGTCCGCTGAAGCCCCACACACGAGAGGACTGTCCACTGAAACACTGTTCAGCGGACAAAGTTGAGCCAACAGTCCGCCCGTGTGTACGCGGCCTTAGTGGTGCTTAGACAAGTATTTTGGGGGCTACCCTGGATGTCAATACTTCCAATGGGCATCTACTACCAGACCGCTTGCTGTTCTCCGTGGGGGGATGTGCAAGCTCCGTTGCTGCAGAGTGTGGTTGTCATGGTTCCCATGTCAGGAACAGTTTAAGGCCCTGACCTGCCTTGTGTAGGTACAGAAGGTCAGAATGGAGTCTGTTAGCACAGCGGTAGCACCACTTCATCATGGGGACCTTCTGGTTTCTATCAACATCACAAATGCTTGTTTATGCATTTCGTTATGTGGCCAACTTCATCACTTCCTCCGTTTTGCTGTGGGTGTGGCGCATGATCAGCGCATAGTCTGGTCACCACTCCTCGCGTATTCGCAAAATGTTGGCCCCAGATCGGGCGTGGTTGCATCTGGGGGTTTGCAGTCCTGGCTGCCTGGACGATCTTCCTCTGCCTCTCCTCATCTACGCTGAGGAGCAATGTAGTTTCTGTTCGGACCTTGATTGATTTCAGTAGGCATCTATACTATCTGAAGTCTGCTCGGGCCCTTCCAGAATGTCAGATTAAGCCCGAGCTTTAGCTCTGGCCAGTGTGTTTTTGGGTTCCTGCTTTCCCTGTTATGGCGCATTCTCCTCAGGCGCCTAGTGCATCTTGGGCCTTCTGTCTTCAGGCATTTGTGGCATATTTTTCACAAGTTCTACGAAGTGGATGGGTTGGCATCTGTGGGTGCCTTTGTTGGCCACAAGCATTTTGCAGGCTGCTGTTAGGAGAGTCTAATCCCTCTTGAAGGGGTATCGTTCAGGTTGGGTTCCAGCTTGTCCCGTGTGAAGCTCCTGTTACCAGGTTGGCTTTTGTGTTAGCCTTGGGATTTTTCATTGTCCAACCTCTCATGTCCAGCACTTCTTTGGGACGCACCTACCGTTCTGAATAAAGAAGACTGTGTCTATCAATGAACGAATTAGAAAATAGGATTGTTTACTTACCGTAAAATCCTTTTCTCTGAGTTCATTGACAGACACAGCACCCACCCCTCTATGCAGTTTTTTGATACTTCTATTACTGCTTCCTACTAAACTGAATACCTAGAGTAAGGAAGGGGGTCATGGGTGTAGCCAGGGGTTGTTTTTTTGTTCTGTCTAGTCCTAATCCTGTGGAGATGATATAACCCTACTGTTCTGAATAAAGAAGGCTGTGTCTGTCAATGAACTCAGAGAAACAGATTTTATGGTAAGTAAAAAAATCCTATTATTTTAAGCTTGTCTCAGGAATAGAGGTGAAGTCCTCCAATGGCCACACCAGTTTTATTGACCAGTGGGAGGGAATTTCCTCTGACTTCCTGTTTTGTCTCTAGAGCAGGAAGGGTCAACCCCCTCCCAAAAAAATAAAAATAAAATAAATAAAAATAAAAAAATGGACAGGGGTTGTAATTATACTATTCCTTACTTTATACAAAACATTTATCTAAAGGTATGATTTAAAGTGGTAGTAAAGATATTTTTTATTATTTATACCTACAGGCAAGCCTACCATAAGGCTTACCTATAGGTACAGTACATTAAACATCTCCTAAATGTGCACTGTTTGGAAAATATTTACTTTAGCAGCACAGGTGATGTCACCGGCATATGCGCACTTTGCTCTCAAAGAGCCATGCCGTGGCCATGAGTCCCTTGCGCATGCCTTATGAATTTTTGGAGGGAATACTCAGAACTGTGTTCGCTGTTTTACTGCTGTTTGTGTGCAAATTGGGGATATTTCCCTTTCTTTCTCACAGTAGTTCTGTATTACATGCTGTTCATACTCAGTGACTATGTGATTCATTTTCTGTATTCTACAAAACACCTGGTTGATCGTTCTGTTCTATATCCCTCCCTCATGTCCGTAACCCCACTGCACCTGAGGATTCTGCAGAGTAGTGCACAAGCTCAGTTTTCAATGTGTTTCTATGCTAAGCATTTCTTCCTTGATCAAATCTGAGCATATAGAGTCAAACGTGGGCGTATACACTCTGGTAAATGACAGTTCACTCCCTCTCTCCTTCTCCATGCTCACTAAACAGCTAAACCCCATTGGAGCAGGATATTACATCTTAATTGATGGAGGCCACTGTTTCACTGCAGACAAGCAGGGAAAGAGCTAGGTCATGTGACAGCTGTGTATCGATTAGAAAAAAAAGTACTTACATTTATTTTTATTTTTTTCAAATAATTTACAGTGCCATCATCCATATACAGAAATATAAGGGATGCATCACACTCTCTAATGATGACACAGACAACTTTTAAAATCTTATTAGAGTTTCAGTTTAAAGAGTAAGTTCACCTGTTTAAAAGTCCAGTAAGTGCAACGATGTGCAGAAGGGCTCTGCCTGGCCTATGAGACCTGGAAGAGACCGGCAACACATCTGCACATGTGCTGAGTTTCCTTGTACATGGCTAGACAACATATATCTAGGATCTCCATAACAGCACTGTGTTTGAACAGACAACTCCTGGCAATTGCCATCAGAACACATGCCGCAATCCGTGGCTTGCAGGTGGGGCACCTGGTAGAAACTATTCGTTTATATGCAGATGACACTCTTTTGTATCTGGAAGGCTCAGATACTTCACTTTGGGCAGTGCTTCACCTTATAGAACGTTTTGGGGTATACTGTTACCAATACTAGATATATACTAGAATTTTTACTATACTAGTAATGGCAGTGATCAACGACTTTAAGCGGGACTGCGATATTGCGGTGGCCAGTCTGACACTAACTAATACAGTAATCAGTGCTAAAAATATGCACTGTCACTGTAATAATGACACTGGCTAGGAAGGGGATTAAACATCTAGGGTGATCAAAGGATTAAATGTGTGCCTAACTAGTGTTTTTGTTTACTATATGTGCTGCTTTTACTAAGGGAAGTGATGGATTGTATTCCCTTTTATTCTACGTTGTTTACATAGGCAGAACTGCATTCTGTGTCACTCCTTGCTGATCAGCATAAATCTATTGGCCGACACCTGCTGATTGTCTTGTGCTGTGTCAAATCACCCTACCAGAAAGTGCCAAATCACCTACTAGGTGCATGATTCAGTGCAAGAGAATCGCTCTGCCATTGTATAAGGCCACCCCTGCATTTTTTCATTTTCAAAAAAGAGCAAGTAAAATGTAAACTGCAATTTTTAGATTCCTACGTTATGCTATGCAAATGAGAACATGTAACAAATATTATTGATTTACTTGCAGAAGTGGAAATACTCTTCAAAAGATAACTGTCATCAGAAAAAATATGGAGTTGCCATTACTGAGCACTTCCTAAATGTACTAGTTGCTTTACTATCTTTGGCTTCAAGGGTTAATGGCTCATTTAGTCTAGGGGTGCAGGTAAGGTGTAGTACCTTACTCTTGGCTCGAGAAGAGTTCCTCGTTTTCATGCCGCCGGTCCCCCGCAGCATCCTCTCTAAGCAGCTTCAGGCCATGGTCACATTTTCTCTGTATGTGATGATTCACTGAATATGATGCAACTTTTACTATACCATAAATTACAATACAATACAATCACTATTCGGCAAAAAAAATAGTTTTTTCATTTTTTTTCTATACTACACAATGTTTACCTATTGTGCACATATATATTTTCCTGCAGTGTGTATGACGTTTTTTCTTGTGTTCTTGTAGTGCATATATTTAGGCTCCATGCACGCTAGCAATTATCTTTTAAGCTAAAAAAATGCTGGATAAAAAACACTTGTGCGTTTTAAAAGCATTAGTGTTTTATTAGTGTTTTTTCAGTAAAAGGGAAAAAAAAAGCTCAAAAAGCACTATTAGTAGCGTTTCTACATAAAAAATGCTCCAGGAAACTCTACAAAAACCTTTTTTTTTCTGTTTCTAGACGCTGAAACTCAAAAAATGCTAAAAGCCTAATATAGTGTGTATGGACACATAGGATAACACTAGCTTTTAGGAGCTTAAAAAAAAAAAAACACTGGTGTGCATGTAGCCTTAGTTGGAAATGAACTTTGTTTACATCGTCACTTTTTGAGTGAATATCTTTTAAACAATAAATAAGCTAAATATTTTGTCTTATGCCGCGTACACACGATCAGAATTCTCATCGGAAAAAGCTCTGCTTGTTTTCCCGATGGAATTACGAAGGAATTCCGCTCAAGCTGTCTTGCCTACACACGGTCACACCAAATTCCGATCATTTAGAATGCGGTGACGTACAACACGTACAACGGGACTAGAAAAAGGAAGTTTGATAGCCAGTAGCCAATAGCTTCCATCTGAGCATGCGTGATTTTTGGCGTGCCGGAATTGCATACACACGATCGAAATTTGCGATAGAAACTTTTTCTGTCTGGAAAATTGAGAACACGCTATCAATTTTTGGCTGGTGGAAATTCGGACATCTAAATTCCGATGGAGCATACACACGGTCGCATTTTCCAATAAAAAGCTCTTTGGTCTTTTTCTGGCCGGAATTCCAATCGTGTGTAGGCGGCAATAGGACTGAATACACTGGACCACACTATGAACTCCCATTGTAAACCTCTGCAGACAAACCCAAAATATATATTTTTTCTACGGTAGAATGTGTCACGGTTTTTCAAAGTAGCTTCACTTTTATGGTATTTTAGTCTTTAAAAAATGGCTATTCTCTTTCCATCTTCTGTACATGTACTTTTGCTATCAATATTGCCCTAACTGAAAATGTCCTTACATTATTTTTATTTATAAATCAATTCATTCTATTCATTGCATTGTTTATGCTTGTGTATAAACTTTACTTTTTTTCTAGAAGTACTGGGCAAATACAGTCATGTGCAAGGATCAGATCAACAAAATAAACCTCTGAAAAAAAATATTGTTCTATACAGGTTATAGCCTGTAGAGGGAGATCTAAGTTTACATAGTCCGTTCTGCAAACATAAGTGTTAAGTGCTGTTTCCTGCATGTTGGTGAAGTCTTGTTCACAAGCTGTGCCGCCCATGTGCGGATTGTTATTTCTCTGTCACCCGAACACCACTGTTTGCATTGAGTATATCTTTAACCATGTTGTGACAACCCATATTAAGTAAAATGCATGCAGCAAAAAATACAAAAGCATAAATGCTATGCTTGAATGATGACTGTAATCTGCAGAATCAACAGCAAAAAGATACAAAGGCACAAATAAATAGAATGTGTATATTACATACACTCTCAAATAAAATAGTGCAGCACTAATAATAAAGTTATACTAAAATCCATGTGTACAATTCATGAAATGCACTATAAAAATCCAAGAGATTAGTCTATACATCAACAGTGAAATAAGAAAAAAGCCACAGGAACGGGGAATGGATGGGAAGATATGCTCAGCTGTGTTCACTGTGCTCAAAAAGACATATCAGCTGTGTGTACCTGTGATAAGACCTCCACCACAAGTAATACCAAGCTCCTCACCTCACTATGTGAACCCTCTGAACCAACAGATAGGTCAAACAAGCCTTCCCATAAAGGGTGTAAGAAATGATCGGTGTCTCTGCATGGATTCCGCAGCCAGAGGACTACACAGCTCCAGATCGGCAGCCAGATCTCAGAGTCAATGGGGACCAGATACAATTGTTGTACCATGTAAAATCAATAAGAAGTGCTGTCTGTATAGTTTAGTGCATATTGAATAAAAAAGTTACTTAAATGTAGCATTTTTAACCCAGTGCTAGGTATAAAAACATTATAGTTTAATGTCTCAGCAAGACAATGAGTGGAAGGTGATTGCAGCTGACATGATCGCGTCTAGGCTCGGACTGGCCATAGGGCAGACCGGGCATTTGCCCGGTGGGCCGGGGGCCGCCGGGCTGCATGTCTGGGACATGCAGAGTCGGCCGCGGGTTCTGACATGCAGGAACGGTGTACTAACAGCGGCCGTTGATGTTCCGCCAGTGGTGTAGTAAGTGGAGGGCGGGCCGCCAGTGACAGGCTCTTTGAGAGCTGTAGTTGCTCTTTGCAGTGGGGGGTGGGTGAGCCTCGGAGCCGCACTCCAGTGACACACGTAGGCACATGGGGAGGCGGAACCCGCAACAATTCCCCTTCTCTCTGGCACGGTGGAAGTGGCTCTGATCAGTCTCGGTTCGGCTGTCTCCCACGGCCGAGCAGAGTGAAGCCCCCTCCCCCTCCTCCTTTATGTCTACACAGGGGGAGGGGACTCGACATGCAGTCCTGTGCTGATCTCAGGACCTGAGACTCAGGTACATTATGGGTCTGAAGGGGAGGTCTGTAGTGTAGGGTGGTCTGTATTGTAGGGGGGGGAGTTCTATAGTGTAGGGGAGTCTGTAATGTAGGGGGGGTTCTGTAGTGTAGGGGGGTTCTGTAGTGTGGGGGGTCTGTAATGTAGGGGGGTTCTGTATTGTAGGGGTTCTGTAGTGTAGGGGGGTCTGTAATGTAGGGGGGTTCTGTAGTGTGGGGGGGTTCTGTATTGTAGGGGGTTCTGTACTGTAGGGGTGTTCTGTAGTGTAGGGGGGTTCTGTAGTGTAAGGGGTCTGTATTGTAAGGGGAGGGGTTCTGTATTGTAAGGGGGTGTCTGTAATGTAGGGGGTGTCTGTATTGTAGGGGGGTTCTGTAATGTAGGGGGGTTATGTAATGTAGGGGGCTGTAGTGTAGGGGGTCTGTAATGTATGGGGGTCTGTATTGTAAGGGGCGTTCTGTAGTGTAGGGGGGGTCTGTAGTGTGGGGGGGGGGGGTTCTGTATTGTAGGGGGTTCTGTAGTATAGGGGGGTCTGTAATGAAGGGGTTCTATATTGTAGGGGGGTTCTGTATTATAGGGGGTTCTGTATTGTAGGGGGGTTCTGTATTGTAGGGGGGTTCTGTATTGAAGGGGGGTTCTGTAATGAAGGGGGTTCTGTATTGTAGGGGGGTCTGTAATGTAGGGGGGTTCTGTAGTGAGAGGGGGTTCTGTATTGTAGGGAGGGGGTCCGCACTGTAGAGAGGGCATCTGCACTGTAGGGGGTCTGTGTAACATACAGGGGGTCCAGAACTGGAGGTTCAGGGTGCTGTGTAATGTAAAGGGGTCCATAGGTGCAGGGCGCCGTGTAATGTAAAGGGGACCAGAGGCCGTGCCCCCCCCCCCGGCTGCTCAGTCTAAAATGCCCGGGCCTATTTTTTGTCCCAGTCCGGGCCTGGTCGCGTCCCCCCGTATGTTTATTACTTACACTCTATCTTATCTAAAGTTTACTGCATGCACATTACATTAAAGGTCCTTTCACATTGGGCAGATCAGTGCTGATCCGCCCCGTGGATATCCGCTTGCTCAGCGGGGATCGCCGGATCGATCTCCGCTGAGCAGGAAGATGACAGGTCCGTCTCTGCACACTGTGCAGGGACGGACCTGTCACAGTGCCGCTCTCCCCTATGGGGGATCGGGTGATGACGGACCGCAGTGTCCGTCGTCACCCGATCCGATGATGGATGGAAAAATAGCTTTTTCCTCCGTCACACTTTTTCGGATCGGAGCGGGTCGGATGTCAGCGGACATGTCACCGCTGACATCCAACGCTCCATAGACCTCTATGGAGCATCCATTCAGGTCCGCCTGAAAAACTGACAGGCAGGCCTGAACGGATCGTCCATGTGAGGGGTGAGTACACCCCTCACATTTTTGTAAATATTGTATTATAACTTTTTATGTGACAACACTGAAGAAATTACACTTTGTTACAATATAAAGTAGTGAGTGCACAGCTTGTATGACAGTGTTAATTTTCTGTCCATTCAAAATAACTCAACATACAGCCATTAATGTCCAAACTGTTGGCAACAAAAGTGAGTACACCCCTAAGTGAAAATATCCAAATTGGGCACAGTGTCATTATTTTGTTTGGCACTGTTGTTTTCCAGCTCTGCCTTAACCCTCTTGGGCATGGAGTTCACCAGAGCTTCACAGTTTGCCACTGGTGTTCTGGAGACATGCTTGGCCAGTTGATCACCTTTACCCTCAGCTTCTTTAGTAAGGCAGCAGTCATCTTGGAGGTGTGTTTGGGGTTGTTGTCATGTTGGAACACTGCCCTGCGGCCCAGTCTGTGAAGGGGTTAGTGCTCTGCTTTAGTATGTCAAAGTACATGTTGCCATTCATGGTTCTCTTTAATGGACTGTAACTCCCCAGTGCTGGCAGCACTTATGCAGCCTCAGACTATGACACTCCCACCACCATCCTTGACTGTAGGCAAGAGACACTTGTCTTTGAACACCTCACCTGGTTGCCACCACAAACGCTTGACACCATCTGAACCAAATAAGTTTATCTTGGTCTTAGGACATGGTTCCAGTAATCCATGTCCTTAGTCTGCTGGTCTTCAACAAACTATTTGCTGGCTTTCTTGTGTATCATCTTTAGAAGAGACTTCCTTCTGGGACGACAGCCATGTGGACCAATTTGATGCTGTGTGCGGCATATGGTCTGAACACTGACAGGCTAGACCCCCCACCCCTTCAACTTCTGCAGAAATGCTGGCAACACTCAGACTTCTATTTCCCAAAGACAACCTCTGGATATGACTGAACTTCTTTGGTTGACCATGACCTTTTAAGCAGCTGTATGGTCTTGGCCACCGTGCTGCAGCTCAGTTTCAGGTTCTTGGCAATCTTCTTATAACCTAGGCCATCTTTATGTATATATTTTTTCCAGTTTCTCAGAGAGTTCTTTGCCATGAAGTGCAATGTTGAACTTCCAGTGAGTGCGCGAGAGCGATAACATGGGGTGCAGTGTGTTCTGGGAACTGTGTGTGTTCCAGAACACAGCACGCCCCATTCACAAAGCACTGCATGACTCACGCATGCACAGTAGGAAACAGGCAGTGAAGCCGCAAGGCTCCACTGCCTGTTTCCCTCAGAATGGCGGCGCCGGGACCCAAGAGCTGAGTGATGGAACGCCCTCGGGCGGCCGACATCGCAGGCACCCTGGACAGGTAAGTGCGCTTATTAAAAGTCAGCAGCTACAGTGTTTGTAGCTGCTGACTTTAAAAAAAAAGAGGCTCATCTATTATATCTTTATTTCTTTAAGGTACCAATATATTGCACACTCACATCGGTCCCTAAAATCCAAGGTCCCCAACTCACATTCATATACTAGGGCCAATTTTTGGATAGAAGCAAATTAACCGACCAGCATGTCTTCGGAGTGTGGGAATAATCCAGAATACCTGGAGGAAACCCACACAGGGAGAACATGCAAACTCCAGGCAGGTAGTATTGTGGTTGGGATTTGAACCAGCGACCTTTTTACTGCTAGGTGAGAGTGCTACAAACTAAACCACTGTGCTGACCCAGATAACACAGATTTTATCACCTGCTCCCCATCCACACCTGAGACCTTGTAACACTAATGAGTCATATGACACCTGAGAGGGAAAAATGGCTAATTGGCTAATGGCTGTGTGTTGAGTTATTTTGAGGGGAACAGCAAATTGACACTGTTATATAAGCTATACACTCACTACTTTACTTTGCAGCAAAATGTAATTTCATTAGTGTTGTCACATGAAAAGATATAATAAAATAATTACAAAAATGTGAGGGGTGTACTCACTTTTGTGAGATACTGTATATGTTTGTTAAATGTTTTTAGACATCTTTCAGGAGTTGGTTGATGGTCTTGTTGGTATCAACATTAACCTCTTCAGCAAGTTTGTTTATGATTAGTTTTCATGAGATTTAAAAAAAAAAAAACAGTTTTTTATTAAGTTTACTAACCTTTCTAGCAATAATATATATTGTGGCAACTTTAAAATTGTAGTGCTATGTCACTGACAAGTTAGACATACAAAAACCAACTGTGTAAACTAATTAGAAGAAGCACAGGTTATTGACTTTTCCTTTTTTTATTTCTTTATTGAGAACACAAAGTACGGGTGAACATACGAAAGAGAGACAAGAAATACAAATCCTCAGGTACAACTGAGGTACTTCTGTAATATAAAAACATACATGCAAAGAAATACTAGACATGTTCACAAACACACATATTTACGTCATTAGTATAACTGTTGTCATTATGCGGCACATTGCGTATCGAAAGCCAAAATCCTGATGAATATTGGATTCATGACCTACATAAGTGCAATAAACACCTGTCAGGTCCCATTTGTAAAACATGGAGAAAGCAGAGGGATGAGAAAAGTAAGAAACGCTAAGGCCAAAACATGGCCAACACTGAGGGGTAAATAAAAGTGACATAAGGAGGAATAGGAAAAGAGTAGTTAAAAAAGGATTAAAACAGTAAGGGACTGGATTGTCCACAAGTCCCCAACTGAGTATCTCCCAAGAAACATGGCTTGCACCCCAGACATTGGACTCAGGCTTCTGGTTTAAGTTCCCCAATCCACTTAGCCAGGTTAATTGTTTCCTGCCCTGTCCCTACTGTGTTCTCTCTACTGCCTTGCCCCTTCCTTAACAATAACCTACCCCCAATCTCCCCCATTCCCTTTTTTCTCCTGTCCCTCACTCTGCTCTTTTCTTTACCATCCTCCCACCTTTCTTCCTTTATCCCTGTGTCCTTTAGTTGGTACTCCTGTGCTCTGTTAGTGTCTTTGAACATTCAGAGCGTCAGTGCTTCCAATAAATCAGATATGACATTCAGACATTACCATTCAATACACACTGATTATAGTGGGGGAGAGTTACTAAAACTGGATCACTCGGAATGTTTTGCAGCTGTGCATGCTAGTCAATCAGCTTCTAACTTCAGCGTGTTCAAATAATCTTTGACACACTTTCTTCTCCGCGGTGCATGGCTTATACTCAAGAATAGATCTTTTTCTGATATCCCACAACACGATCCCCTTAGTTACTAAAGCTCAGATTGGTCACATAGCCCTCTCTGATCATGCACCTATCTCCATGGTGTTGGGCCTTCGGCCTATCCTGCATCGTGGGTACAAAGCTGTATGATTCAGCAGAGATGGCTGAAACTTTTTTGGGCTTTTTATGAAGCCCTTTACAATTTACACCCTAGTTCTCTGGGAGACCAGCCCCGGGACAGATTGGAAGCTATCGAAACCTATCTTGCAGCAGCGAAACTACCCTCTCTTAATGAGGAGGAAGTGGAATCACTCTCTCAACCTTTAACTGTTGAGGAATTTGCGGCTGCCCTGGTGGGATCGCCTAGGGGGAAGGCACCTGGCCCCGATGGCTTTACGGTATCCTACTTTAAAACATTCCAAGCTCAGTTGGCGTCCCATTTCACTACAGCCTATAACACAATACTGGAGGGTCATTCTATACCTTCAGATCTCTTACAGGCCAGAATCTCTGTCATCCCCAAGCCGGAGAAAGACCCACTTCTCTGTTCAAGTTATAGACCCATCTCCCTGCTTAATTGCAACCTCAAACTTTTCACGAAAATTCTAGCGGAGAGACTAGGGCCTGTCCTCCAACGCCTAGTACCCCTGGACCAAGTCGGCTTTATTTGTAATAGAGAGGCAAGGGATAACACCATGAGGACAATAGACATAATAGCGGGAGCCAAACATCTCAAAATCCCCCTCATCTTGCTATCCACAAATGCTGAAAAGGCATTCAACAGGGTGAACTGGACATTCCTGCTGGCTACCCTGTGGCACCTTGGTTTGCCCCAGCCATGTGATCGTGGATCACTGCCATCGATTCATCCTCTATGGCTACAGTTGAATTTATTGGAGTGACTTCCAACCCCTTTCAGATTGGCAACGGGACGAGGCAGGGTTGCCCGCTCTCCCCCCTCCCTTTCATACTCACGCTGGAACCCTTATTACATCACATCAGACACAACCCTGACATTAAGGGACTGGAGACCAACTCGTATCACCACAAAGTCACTGCCTATGCAGATGACCTGTTGTTCTTCATCTCTGAACCGCATATCACTCTACCGGTCCTCTTGTCTGAAATACGCCATTATGGCGATCTATCAGACTTCAAAATCAATCTGCAAAAATCGGAAGCACTTAATGTTTCCCTCCCCCCAGTTTACAAGCATGCATTGGCAGTCATTTTCCATTTCGATGGGTGCCCCAGGCTATCCAGTACCTGGGAACTAAGATCCCAGCGAACCCCCATCTTATCTACCAACTTAACTTTCAGCCTCTGCTGAAAATGTTCTCTTCCGACCTGGAGAAATGGAAGAACTTAGCGGTCTCGTGGTTTGGCAGGTACAATGTTCTAAAGATGAACATAATGCCGAGGTTATTGTACCTCTTGCAAGCCCTGCCTATCAAGATCCCACAGACCTTCTTTAGAGCTATGCACACAACTTTCATTAGATATGTCTGGCAGGGCAAACCACCACAGCTCCGAAGATCTTTACTGCAGAGACCTAAACTCAGGGGAGGTTTCGGCCTCCCTGATCCAGCCTTGTACTACATTGCGGGCCCATATGAATAGGGTCGTGGACTGGTGTAAGCACTCACCCCATAAACTTTGGGTCCAGCTGGAAAGGGAGGCGGCACCATTTCCTATTGAGGGCTTACGTTGGGTTGGATTCAATCTCTCCAGGACAATCCAGGAGCAGTACTTATAAATTTGACTCCCCTGTCAGGAAAGAAGTTTCACAAGTCTCTCCTGAGACACCTTCTGAGTGCAGCCAGGGCGTGCATCCCCAGTGCGTGGAAGCAGCAGCCCCCACCGGCAGTGTCTCAATGGTTTGCAAGGATCTACAACATCCACCGTATGGAGCAACTTATGGCTGCCTTGGGAGATAGGGAGGAGGAACACAACACCCGCTGGATGCAATGACATCTCTTCCGTTTTTCAGAGGAATATAAGAACTATACGTGAGTCTTCCCACTCGGAGACCGCCTGCCCTGCTGGAGTCCCACACCCCTTGCAAGGATCTGCGACATCCACCGTATGGAGCAACTTATGGCTGCCTTGGGAGATAGAGAGGAGGAACACAACACCCGCTGGATGCAATGACATCTCTTCCATGTTTCAGAGGAATATAAGAACTATACCTGAGTCTTCCCACTCGGAGACCGCCTGCCCTGCTGGAGTCCCACACCCTTTGCAAGGATCTGCGACATCCACCGTATGGAGCAACTTATGGCTGCCTTGGGAGATAGGGAGAAGGAACACAACACCCGCTGGATGCAATGACATCTCTTCCGTTTTTCGGAGGAATATATGAACTATACGTGAGTCTTCCCACTCGGAGACCGCCTGCCCTGCTGGAGTCCCACACCCCTTCCCCATACCCCCCTTTTATATCCGTCCCTGATTGCTCTCATCCCTTTCTCTGCCCTACTAGTTTCCTACCTCTCCCCCCTCCCCTCCTTTTGATCCTTCTACTCCTTTACTTTCCACGTTAATGGAAAAATTCTTGTGATTGCCGGATCCCTCTGTTATTAGTCCCTAATCTCCCTTAACGATATATGGAAACCACATGGAATTTTCTGTTGACACCCTGCACAAAAGAGGGGGAGCCCCCCCCTCATGGATACTATCGCCTACTCATAGCTGGGGTTTTAAGTGTTATGGGTATCCCCAAGTAGTTCAGGAATTGGCACAGTGCTTGGCAGCGAGAAGAGATAGGCCAGTAATCTGGGGCTTCATCAGAATGTTACAATAGATATTGAGATGCAGTTCACTTATGTATTAATACTGTTTGGTTAGCACTGTGTTCTGTACAGTTTTAAGAGAACTTGGGATACCTGTATGAGTTCAGTATTTTTGTATTTCCTGCAATCTTTAAATAAAAAATAAAAATAAAAAAAAATCTTTCACAATAAAACCTGGAAGCTGGTTTCTATGTAGAGATGCACCAGATTTTGGATGCTCCAGTTTTAGCAAGTCTGTGTGTCTCCAAGAAACCCACTTTGCCACCTCTTGTGTGCCATGGTTTCTTCATGTCTAACACAACACATGATGTGACACATCAATGTGGCATGCTCATAGCTTTCAAAGTGTCCCAAGGACTAATTTCAGATCCAAAAAAGACCCTAATTTTCATTTTTTTCAGTTCAAGTCATGGTTGTAACTTACTATGACTTGGATCATCTTCCATTTTTATCTCACCTCCCAGAAGTAAATTTTAAGCATTGCCAAGGCTTTGCCAGGTACTTTGTGGATATTTTCTTTTAATCAACATTTATTTGAATTTTCCACATTTACCGTTTACAGTACATTTTGTAAATTTAGGGAAGTGTGCTGCTCTACAAGTGTGTTTCATAAATCTAGAGATGACAGCCCAGGGTTCTCAGTCCCTTTATCCTATAGACTTTATCAGGATGGGCATACATATATTTCTCCTTGTAAATCCTTGTACATGTAAACACAATATCAAAAAATACAAATAAATATCTTTAGAAAGATGGGCATTTAAAACATCATTATTTACATATTTTTCCTTACGTTCATTGAGGGACACAGCTCTTCTGATTCTTGGCCATAGGATTTATAGCGCCATCCACAGGAGTAGGACACTAGGCAGACAAAATGAAACGCCCTATAGGCAGTCCTGGATAGTATAAACCCTCTCTCTTCAATAGGAGAGTTATTTCTGCCTAGTGTTTCAGGAGTAAGGACCTAGTTCCCTGCTGGAACTTATGATTCCATAGTTTTTTTTATTTTTTCTGGAATTTTCTTTCCGGAGATCTTCATTCTACAGCCATGCTAGGCAATGGGCTTGGATAATCTAGGTCCAATGGCCACCCCAGTCCGGCCAGAAAATGCATGCAGACCTGAAGCTACCTGCCACATCAGCTGTCACAGCCCCATCCTGGACTGGGGTGGCCAGTGCATTGAATGTCAAATTTGTTGGGACAAATATGTCACAGTGTTACCTTGGCCCACGTTGGTGGAGAGAAGGATCTGTCATTGGAGCCTTACCTGAAAGCCCCGCTGGATGGGTTACTAGATTCCCCCTCCCTTCCCACCCTGGGTGCAGTGTAGGGCACAGATACCCGCTGGCCTCTGGTATTTCCGCCTGCCACCCCTGCCCCTGCTCCCACCCCTCCTCCTACCTTCCAGTTTCTGGTGTTTGGGCTTTCTTTTCCTGGCATCCCTGGGCATAAGGGGGACCTTCTCAGTTGCCCTTGCAGGTTCTGCATGGCAGGAGTCCTCTCCAGGGACCCGGGAGGCCGTATTACAGCTGCCATGTGCTTTATTGTTGGTGGCAGCCATTTTCATGTGATTTGGTGGCCACATTGGGATGGACAAGAAGGGTGGCCATTTTGCAGTGGACCTTCCCATTGCCTTTTATGGGAGCTGACTAGTAAAGTGCATAGCAAACAATTTCTTATAGCCACGTGATGGCAGCCATCTTAACAGTGATCCCTGTTGACTTGTATTGGAGGTGGCGGGGGAAGTGCATAGTGGCCATTTTCTTGTAGCCACATGGCAGCGACCATATTTCTGGTGATCCCCTCTCAGACTGGATTCAGAGGCTGTCCCTGTAACAGGAGGGCATGCTTGAGGCACAGTTGGCACATCCACAGCTTTCTCACTGACCAAATCCACAGGTGGCATCCATGTTGGCATCCACAGCACTCCCCTGGCAATTCGGATGGTGGTGAGTCCTCCCTGGGGGTTCCATCTTCCCTTCTGTAGTCAGCCGGGGGGCTTCCCCCAGGTGTCCTAATTTCTTATGGTGCCTTGCCTAAGTGAGCCATATGGAGTCTTAGATGCACATGTCTCCTCCTGATCCCCTTATAAAGGTTGCAGGTTCCTCAACACCCCTGTCCCCTGCACATGCTGTTGGTTGTTCTGTATTCATTCATCTCCCAGGTGGAGACAGCATTTGGCACAAGGCAAGCAGAAAGTGCCCCCACCGTCACTTGCATCTTTGGGCCTTTCTGTGTTTTCTGCGGGTCCCCGAAGATGCCTCCTCTGATTTCTCGAACAGCGAGGTTGAGCCCCCTGCCTTTGTAATCACACAGGAGAAAGCGCTGGAGATTGTACTGAATATTTCAGAGTGAGAAATACTTAAAATTGAGGACTCTGCTAGAGCGGCCAAGGATGTGCCTGTTCCGTTTAGTATGCACAAGGTGGCTGTGTTTGTTATGGTTTTTTCTTACCCTGCATACTTTGATAAGTTTATTTACAAACGATTGTGAACATCTGACGTGTCCTTTTGTGGTTCCCAAGTACTTTGCCACATGTTACAACTTTGAGGAGGCCCTTCTGAAGAAGTGGACCTCACCTCCTGTGGTGGATCCCCCTATTTTGAGGTTGAATAAAGCAGCCATGGTACTGGTAGATGAGTCTACCACCTTTAAGGATCCTGCGTACCACTGGGCAGAATCGGTTGCCCGCTCTATCTTTACCATTGAGAGGTTGGTGTTGCTGCCTGTGTTGGCCATGTGTCTGGTGTCTCAGACGCTTACTGAATGGGTCAAAGTTCTTTGGCAAGGTTTGTCCACCGGGCAAGTGGATCCAGTATACATGGATCTGGTTGACCAGTTGCTCCAGGGCCTGAAGTACATTTCTGATGCATCCTTGGATGCTGCTCTACGTTTCGGCTGTGGTACTTCGTTGGGTGCTTTGGTACAAATGCAAGTCTACTGACCATACTTCTAAAAACAAGTCCTTGTGGATCTGCCCTTCCAGAGAGATCATCTCCTCGGTGCTACCTTGGATGACATCATCAAAAGCCTCACAGGGGGCAAGAATACTTTCCTCTAACAGGCCAATAAGGTGATTAAACCATGTCAGACATCCAGACCTTCCTTTACATCCAGACATCAAGACCTTCCTTCCTGCCCAGAGGCTTTTTCGTTTCCCTGGCTCCTCTAACAAGGGCTCCAAGAACTTCAAGGCCCTTTTGGGTAGTGCCAAGTGCACAAGTCCGCCAAGCCTGTGTACAAGTCTTCTTCAATATGAAGGTTTGTTCCCCCAGCTGATTGGAGAAAAGCCAATGTAGCACCAATATTTAAAAAGGGCCCAAAACACATCCCTGGGAATTACAGACCAGTTAGCCTAACATCAATAGTATGTAAACTCTTGGAGGGGATGATAAGGGACTATATACAAGATTTTAGTAATGAGAACGGTATCATTAGCAGTAATCAGCATGGATTCATAAAGAATCATTTTTGCCAAACCAACTTACTAACCTTCTATGAGAAGGTGGGTTGCCAGCTAGACAAAGGAAGGCCCATAGACGTGGTGGATCTGAATTTTGCAAAAGCATTTGACGCAGTTCCCCATAAACGTTAACTGTACAAAATAAGGTCTTTGGCATGGACCATAGGGTGAGTACATGGAAAACTGGCTACAAGGGCGAGTTCAGAGGGTGATGGTAAATGGGGTGTACTCGGAATGGTCCGGGGTGGGTAGTGGGGTCCCCCAGGGTTCTGTGCTGGGGCCAATCCTATTTAATTTGTTCATAAACGACCTGGAAGATAGGGTAAACAGTTCAAACTCTGTATTTGCAGACAATATTAAGCTAAGCAGAGCAATAACTTCTCTGCAGGATGTGGAAACCTTACAAAAAGATCTGAACAAATTAATGGTGTGGGCAACTACACAGCAAATGAGGTTCAGTGTAGAAAAATGTAAAATAATGCATTTGGGTGGCAAAAACATGAATGCAATCTATACACTGGTTGGAGAACCTCTGGGGGAATCTAGGATGGAAAAGGACCTGTGGGTCCTAGTAGATGATAGGCTCAGCAGTGGCATGCAATCCAAGCTGCTGCTAACAAAGCAAACAGAATATTGACATGCATTAAAAAGGGGATCAACTCCAGAGAGAAAACAAAAATTCTCCCGCTCTACAAGACTCTGGTCGCCGCACCTAGAGTATGCTGTCTGGTTCTGGGCACCAGATATAATCTTACACATAGGTTGGACTTGATGGACTTGTGTCTTTTTTCAACCTCATCTACTATGTAACTAATTTCCAGGACGGGGGTTCATGTCACTGGTTCTCAGGCCTGTAAACTTCCCTCATTCCAGGCAAGTGGATCTGCAAACTGATTGTGTTCGGTAACGGGATATAATTTCTTTCTTCTCCACCAAAGAAAGTATTTCCCTCCAATCTTTACCTTCTACCATTGCACCTTCTGGGCGATGGATTTGCTGCACCAGGGAGCTGTAATCTTTGTGCCCAAGCCGGAACAGTTCCCATAATTTTACTCTAGCCTGTTCACGGTTCCAAAAATGACTCTGTTTACTTGGTTTTGGAGGAAGCAGTTCATGATGGAATCCATCCATTTGATGGTGGCTTGTCTTTATCAGGAATTCTCTGGCATCCATAGACCTCAAGGATGCATACCTGCATAATCCCATCTACAAAATAAATCAGCAGTTACTTCACTCTGATGTGAATTATTGCTTTATGGTGCTCCCATTTGAATTTGCCTCAGGCTGTGAGTATTCTCCAAGGTTATGGCTGCAGTCCTGGCATTATTGAAACAACTAGATCTTTCCCATGGTGCGTTATCTGAACATTCTGCTCCTGTGAGCAAACTCCCAGGCTGCACACAGGGACATTGTGGAGATCACAATGTGCTCCCTGCAGGACTTTGGTTGGTTCCTAAACCTCAAGAAGTCTGTCCTTACCCCAACCAGGAGGCTAGAGTGTCTGGCCCTGAGTTTTTACTCAAAGCAGGCCACAGAGCCACAGTCTGCAGTACAACTATTTTTGTCCCACAAGCAGTCCTCGCTGCAGTCTTGCATGCAGGCACTGAGTCTTATGATGTCCGACTACAAGGCGGTCTTATATGCGTAGTTCTGTACAAGAGTTTTGCAGAGGGAAAACGCTGTTGATATTGCACAACCGTCCTGCTACCCTAGACAACCAGATCCATCTGGGTTCGGCAAAGAGGGCCTTCTCTGCTGGTGACTCTGGTTTCCTCTCCTACAGATGGGGAAGTCCTTTCTGCCGCTGTGCACCTCCCAAGCATCTTGAATTGGCAGGCAGATTAGGGAGGCAGGTAGGTCCCTATGCTGAGACATGTTACACCAGATCTGCCTATGCTGGGTGACCCCAGATGTGGATCTGCTAGCAACCCACCTCAATAGGAAGGTAGCAAGGTTTGTGGTGAGAGGGTAGGACCCCCTACCAGATACAACAGATGCACTCGTGGCACTGTGGGACCAGTATCATTTTATTTACGCCTTTCCTCTTCTCAAGTTGCTCCCTCTCCTGCTGTGCAGGATAGATGCCAAAAGGATTCTGGTTCTTCTAGTAGCTCCAGACTGGCCTCCATGGTATGGTGATGTGGTGCTGCTGGTCACAGATGTTCTCTGGCGATTACTTCTTTGGGAGGATCTCTTGTCCCATGCCAGTCTACCACTCTGCTTTACCATCTCTGGCTTGCTATTGAAGCCAGGTTTTCAGTAACGGGATTCTTGGGTCCAGTGATCCCTACAATGTTCAAGACTTGCAAATCTACCTCTCTGAAGATATATTGTCACACTTGGAAGGCTCATATTTCCTTGTGCAAATCTCGGGCTGTCTATCCACATTCCCTCTTCATGGCTTGGAGTTTGGCCTTTCCTGAATGGGGCATTGCACAACAGCTTTTCTTGAGTACTATTAAAGGCAGGTTTCTGACCTTGCAGTCTGTTTTCGCCATCCCTTAACTACACATTCATTGGTCCACTTTTTCATCCAAGAGGTTCTTCATGGGACACCTCCTGTGTGTCTCCTGTTGCCATAGTGAAACCTGAACTTGGTTATTTCTGTCCTCCAGAAGCCTCCCTTTTGGAGTATTAGAGACTTACCGCTGCTTGCTTTTTCTCAAAGGTTGCCTTCATGGCCGCCATCACTTGTGTGCAGTGGGTGTCAGAATTGGCAGCCTTATTTTTTGCGTCTTGCTCTCTGATTTTACACAAGAATAAAGTGGTTCGCCATCCGTGCTCTTACTTTTTTTAGAAGGTGATGTTGGATTTTCAGCTAAATGAGGACATTGACCTGCCTTCCTTTGTTTTCACAGTAATTGCATCTTTAGGAGGTTTCTTTGCACTCCTTGGATGTGGTCTGGACAGCTTGTTTCCATCCGGAGGTCGGATGTCCTCTTTGTGCTCATTGATTGTCCAAGAAAAGCCTGGTGGTCTCTTCTGCTACTATATCCAATTGGATAGGGCAGGCAATTGTTCTGGTGTGAGCCATTAAGGGTCTGGCTCCTCTGTCCCCTGTTGTGGCATGCTCCACCAGTGTGATTAGTACCTCCTGGGCATTTAAACTTCAGGGACTCATATCTCAGGTTTGCAAGGCAGCTTCCTGGTAATCTGTGCACACTTTTAAAAATAAATACATACATTTTTACAAGTTGATGTGTTTGTGTTTGCATCTTTGGATGCTTGTCTTGGCTGCAAGGTTTTGCAGGCCACTGTTTAAGATTCCTTGTTTTTGGTTTTCCCCTCCTCTTCTTGAGATACTACTTTGGGACATCCTTATGGTCAAGAATCAGAAGAGCTGTGCCCGTGAAAAGAAAACAGGATTTTTGTTACTCACCGTAAAATACTTTTCTCTGAGTTCATCAGCATAAACAGCTCCCTCCCCTATTTTTTGGAGTTTATACTTCTGACGTCGCATTATGACTAACTGGCTTACCTATAGCAGAAAGGGGATCTATACCAGCTAGGACTGCCCATAGGTGATGCTGTGTTCTTTTTTTCTGCGTAGTGTTCTTCTCCTGTAGGTGGCACTATAAAACCTATGGTCAAGAATCAGAAAAGCAGTGTCCGTCAGTGAACTCAGAGAAAGGAATTTTTGTGAGTGCTGCTTTGTCTGGTTTGACAAAGGTGCATACTGTAGCTCCGAAACATGTTCTGGTGCAGGATTGCACTCCAGCATGGAAACGGCGTCTGCTATGTGGATTCCATGCTTATTCCATCAGATCAGGCTACACATCTTCCTCAGTCAAACTCCACATTCCTACACAGCCACTCATAGGCACCGGTCCTCCAGCCTTCTGGCGGTCCCTTCCATCAAGCTCCTTTTGTGAGAGCATTTTAACTCTGTCTTATTAAATTGATATACACTTAGTTGGTGGCGGCTTCTGTTTCTTCTTGTTCACATATACTGTACCTTTTCTGTTGTGCCTCACAATACAGCTTAAAAAACAGTTCCAGACTTTATTAAATAAACATCAGACCTTTTCTTATATTGCCCACATCTTTGTTTCCACCTTCCTGTTTCTTCTGGGGTCAATTTCCCTATCCTTTGGTCAGAGAATTTTATTTAAATCTCCTTGGAATCTCTAATACTTAGGAATCTTAATGATTTGTTATTGTTCCTTCTATATGTTTTACTTTTCAGACTGCATTGTCTGAATTTTCCACCATTAACATCCCTCTATTGACTTCCTGGTACACTGGTGGGTAGTCAACAACTCCACCTTTAAAGGTCGTATTATACAACTGGCTTCCTAGTGTCAAAAATAGAGGCTGTATAGACTTCTAGAACTAGAAAAAGTCTCTGTTAACCTCTTAGCACAGTTTAAATCTACCCTCCACTCCTAAAAGCCTCACCCCAGTAGAAGAACCTTTCTGACCTAAAACAGATGCTGGCCAAGTTGACCAGTAACCATATTAAGAACATCAAAATGTTTTCAAAACAGCTATCTCCTCTTTATTCATCCCTGCAACTCTTCAGCATACAACAGGCCAAAGCCCTTTATAACATTGTCTCCTTTTATCCGGTTCCTAAAGGCCTTACTAAATATGAAAATTACTTTGTCATAACTACTTACCACCATTAAAACACTTAAAGTGAACAAACCTCAAATCCTTGATGGCTTTTCTGCCTCATACTTAAAGCGGTTGTATACCCACTAATGTTTTTTTTTTTTGCCACCTGCAAAGGAAAAGGCATAATGAGCTAGTATGCACCGCTCATTATGAAATACTTACCTTAGAACGAGGCCACAACATCTGGCCCGATCCACGCCGAGGGAGCTGACATGCTCCCTCTGCGTTTCTTCCGGGTATGCGCGCGGAAGATTTCATCCCGGCCGGGTCCGGCGACTGCCGGGCTTTCAGCCGAGAATCCCCTTGTGCGCATGCGCCGCTGACTGCAGGAAAGCCTATAATAGGGTAAAAGTAAAAAAAATTAGTATACAACCACTTTAAAAAGATTCACTGATTACTGAAAACCGAAATTAGTCAGTATTTTGGTTTATAGCAGTTTATTCATTTGGGTGCTGCTATCCGAATACTGTTTCCTTGAGGGGATGGGAGGTTCTTTTTTTTTCCACCTCCTTTGTGTGAATGGAAGAATCTGTTGAAAAAAAAAAAAATGTCTGACCAGCTTATGGCACTAGATATTAACCTTTCCCTTGAAGTCTCACAGAATGTTTGGAACAACTTTGATTTCTATTGGACCTCCAACAATCACCCCTACCTTGGGAATAGTTAAGCTATTACTTAGAACTCATTAGTCAAAGCCAAATATCCTGCCCTGATACACTATTTTCAAGAACTATTGGACTGGAAACAACCACATATATTATGGTTGCAAAGAATAACAACAGTCACAAGGCCCATCTTACCTAAACTTCTGTAATTTTTTTCCACACCCTTACATGTTCTACATTCTCTTTAAACCCAAATACTCAAATTTATATGACGTATATGGCTATTCCATAGGGAAGCCATGTATTTATGAACCTTCTCATTTATTGCCAATATTCCTTTTACCTGTACTATTTTATGAACCACAAACACCTACCTAGCACTGTTATAATGCTATCCCTTAAAAATGTGGAATTGTGTCAGAAATTCTGTAAACTAGTAGCCCTGTACTTACCCCTTTACACCTTTTTGGTGGGCATGTATGACCTCCTGAGACAGTCAGGCCCAGTGTCTTTTAAACTTTTGATTTTCTGGTATGTGCAAATTTAACACTACAGATCTTCTTTATAAATATATCAATGCTCCTCTGTGCCCAGCCTCACTGTAAAATATCTGCTTTAAGAATCCCCATGCTTCAGGCATTATTTACCCCATCTAACAACACATCTATCCTCTTGCTTTTCTTCTTTACCTTACTACACCATCAACTGTGAACAAACAAAATGTAAATTCTCTCAATATATTTACATAGTTACATAGTCAGGTTGAAAAAAGACAAAAGTCCATCTAGTTCAACCAATAAAAGGGGAAAACAATCATACAATCCTATACCCACAGTTGATCCAGAAAAAAACAGCAAAGCATGACCCAATTTGCTCCAGCAGGGGAAAATAAATATTTTCTGATCCCTTGAGAAGCAATTGAATATTCCCTGGATCAAATTTACCTATAAATGTTAGTATCCAGTTTTATTTATTATTTATGTACATTTAGGAAAGAATTCAGGCCTTTTTAAATCAAGCTACTGAGCTAGCCAGAACCAGCTCTTGAGGGAGTCTATTCCAAATTTTCTTATCTCTTACTTTGAAGAAACCTTTCCATATTTGAAGATTAAATCTCTTTTCCTCTGGACATAAAGAGTGCCCCCTTGTCTGCTGTGATGATCTTAAAGTGAATGACTCAACACCAAGTGCACTTTAAGGACCACTTATGTATTTATACATGTTGATCATATCCCCACTTAATCTCCTCTTCTCAAGAGAAGATAAATTCAGTTCCTCTAATCTTTACTCATAGCAGAGCTCCTCTATGCCGCTTGTCTGCTTGGTTGCTCTTCTCTGCACTTTCTCCAGTTCCCGATATCCTTTTTGGTGTAATACTGCAAGAAGCTTCATTGGAATACTTTCATTATTTGCAAGCTACAAAGAATATAGCAAAATATGTAAACAGTAGATCAAGAATGCAAAAATTCAAAATTAATGATGGGTTGTGAAAGATAGTAAGATTAACTTCCCCCGAAAAATCTTTATTGATATACAGTAAATAATTAAAAAGGCAGTCTAAGCATGTAGGTCCCTTACAAGACAACTCAATGTTGGTGACTGGGTAAAAATAGCAGACACATCTATTGCATACCTTCCTCAATTCTGTGCATGCAAAGGAAAACAGTGGAGCTCAGGTCTATAATGGGGATAGTATTGGCACAGTCTCAAATAAACCACTCAAAATTTTATATGGTGCAGACACAGACAAATAAAAGTGAATAAAGTATCTTGTCCAGATGGCTTACACCCATGTGTATCCAAAGTTTCTGTAATTTCAGAGCTATTATTTCCAATTTTTAGAGGCTTTTGGATGACTGGCATGGTACCAGTAGATTGGTACAAGACCAAATTGGTACCTATATTTAAAAAGGATCAAAGTCTTTACCAAGTAATTACAGACCTGTTAGTTTTACTTTTAGAGTCAGGAAGATACTTGAACGTTTGCTAAAAGAGCACATAAAAAAGTTTTTGCTTGAAAAAAATATAAGAAATATCAGGAATTCATAAAAGACCGAAGTTACAAACAAATGAAGGAGTGGCTGTGGGCATAGTGTACTTTAAGTTTGTTAAATCATTTCAAATGAGTGGCTAATGTGTAAATTAAGCTCTACAAACTTAAAAATTCAGTCTGAACATTAATTGAAATCTGGCATAAAGATTGTATTAAGGAAGTAGTAATTTATGATTCATACTCTGAATGGTCTAAGGTTGTTAGTGGTGTACCCCAAGGTTCAATATTGGAACTTCTGTTTTAACCTATTTATAGAAGATATAGTGCTTGGGATTAAAAGTACATTTCTGTGTTTAAAGATGACACCAAGCTATGGCATAACATTCGTAGCCTCTAACTTAGAAGCAGACCTAAGCGCACAGTCCAAATGGGAAACTCTGAGGCAAATTTGATTTAAAGTTACTAAACTAATGCACTTGGGGGCTAAAGAAACATGCATTATACATTCTAGGCGGAGTCAGTAATTGAGAAGGATTTTGGAGTTCAAGTAGACTGTAGACATAAAGTATAACTATGAGCAGAACTTTTTATTTTATTTTATTTCAGATAAAGTAAAGGAGAGCTATAAACTCCAGTAAGATTTTTGCCATCTGTGTCCCATTGGGGAGATTTATCTTCACTTCTGGTCCCGTAACCACAACTGGAAGTTAGAGGAAATTCCTCCAAAGTAAGGGAATCCCTCATTGTCACCGGGGTCATGCGAACTGGTATCACCATTGAAATATTTCTCTTCTATTCTTGTTCTGGGGACAGCTCAAAATTTGTGGTTTTCTTTTACTTTCACTTTCAATGATAACAGAAGACAGATGAATTGATAGGTTGTGCCTTTAGTTATATTTGATGCCTTTAGTTATATTTTAAAGTAGAAATCCAGCCTAACAATAATCAGTCTTTAAAATATTCCCTGCCCCCTAATGCCACATATACATATTTAACTGTGATGCCGTGATGTCACTCATAAGCTCCCATAACCCAGCTATTGTCAGCACTTCCTCCTCCTTCCTGCATCCGCCGCTACTGACACAGGGGAGTTGGAGCTGTGGATCACATGACTGGTGCATAGCAGATCAAAAATAGGTAAGTATGCACATCTTTCTTTACACAAAAAATAGCTAAGAGGAGGCACTGCAAGGTTTTTTTAATTTACATATATTATGCACCCTCCCTCTTTTGTTTACTCCTCCTAAAAACTGGTTTCATGTCTTTATTGAAGACCTGATTCCATGGCTAAGGCCTACATGGTAGGTGGGCAGAGCTCAGTTTCAGCAGCCAAGGAACTAAGGCACTTAGTAAACAAAGAAAAAACCAAAGTCAAAGGAATAAGCAAAGGTATATTCCCTGTCAAAAGTATTAGTAAACACCTTGTGGCACTTAAAGTTCAAAATGGATTACAGGTTTACTTGAATTGACTCAGAATTTTCATATATTGGACACAGTCCCCAGGTCAAGTAAATATAAGTAATTAAAATTTTCAGAGTATACCCAATGCATTATTATCCCTTTTTTAAAGCTGAATGCTGGGGAAATTAATGGCAAGAAGTTAGAATTTATCTTGAAGTGAAACTATAATATTAAATATCTTTGTAAATGTATAATTAAAAAATAAGAGCCAACAGCCTTCAGTGACAAGTTCTTGTTAGGCAATTAGTTATTTCATGGGGACTGATTAGAGCTTCACCAAACCATATGAACAAATGTGAAAAAAACAAGCACATAGACTTTGATACTGGCCACAAACTGAGGAAACACAGAATCCGGTTTTGATGTTTGCAAGTGCTGCATGTTTTATCTACAAAGTGCTGAGCTGGATGTTTTGACATACATAGGTTCGCTGGAGCTCTTGAAATCAATTGCTTATTCCCATCTGAAGGAAATGCATCTTTGACACTTCTCATGACCTAAGTCTTGGTGCTGATGGATTGCCAGAAAGTACCGTAACTGTTACTGATAGTAACTGGATGATTATTTCCAAGCAGTAGGAATGTTAGACATATTCCACACCATATAGTTCCTGTGTAAACACCTACAAATATATTGTTTTATTTTTGAGGGGGGAGAGACAAATAATGTACATTTTAATAAGTAATATTAATAATTTCAGCTCTGGCAGGTTTACCTCCCTTCACGACTAGGCTATTTTTGCAATACAGCACTGCCTTATTTTAACTGATAATTGCGCAGGCGTGCAACGCTGTACCCAAATACAATTTATGTTCTTTTTTCCCCACAAATATAGCTTTCTTTTGGTGGTATTTGATCATCTCTGTGGTTTTTATTTTTCATGCTACTGTATATATAAAAGAAAAGACTGCCCATTTTGAAAAAAAACACATTTTTTTTTTACTTTCTGCTATAAAACATTTCCAATAAAAAATGTAAAAAAAATCGAATGTCTTCATCAATTTAGGCCATAAGGGCTAAACAATAGCAGCACATTTTCGCACCTCAGGAACACAACATTTCAGTCCTGCTGCATTTTTTGCAGTGTATCTCAATGCACACTGAAGAAGTTGGAGTACAATAACCCCAGCATTGGTATTGGACACAATAATAACCCCCAACATCCTGAGTGCTGACCATCCCTTTACTTATTCTGATATGTTAAAGGTGTACACAGTATGTAAGGTTCTACTAAAGGAATGGCCATTGAACCAACACCTAAGTTAAAGGCATTTTAGACAAAGAGGTTAAACCAGGGATATGCAATTAGCAGACCTCCAGCTGTTGCAAAACTACAAGTCCCATCATGCCTCTGCCTTTGGGTGTCATGCTTGTGGCTTTCAGAGTCTTGCTATGCCTCACAGGACTTGTAGGTCTGCAACAGCTAGAAATCCACTAATTGTATATCCCTGGTTGAAACATTTAACTTCCTTTTTAAAATATGTACTACAATTTTGACTACCATTACACGTTTTCTGAAAGAACATTAGCCATATTTCGGGTGGAAGGTCTACTCTAAGAGGATCTTCAGGCAAGACACAAAATCTGATTGAAGATAGATATATTGTTACCACACCTGTACTTCAACATTGTACGTAATGAGTTTTATTCACAGTAGTGAGCTCTCCCTTGCTCATTATCCAGATATGCTGGACAGTTTCATTCAATCCTATTGATAACTTACAGTACCTATATGCTGCTCTATTCATTTGAACAGCATACTGTAAGTGGGGAACAGAACTGAAGAAGCTGCTTGAGTGAGCTATAAAAGGTCTTTAACATTACAGAGCACGGCCAGTTGATTATGACTAACTACTATTGGTTAGATCATAACCTGGATAAATAAGAACCTTAAAAGACATACTGAGATAAAGGAACTTCAGGAACTTTTTCTTCTTGTGGTGAAGAAAAAAAAAGAACGGAAAATGCCATGTGTAAATTGCCTTATAGTAGGTTTACTGAAAATCCTTTCATGTCTGTACTTTTTTTAAGCAACATTTATTTTCCCCTACTTTATTTTCACTCATGTTCAGAAGATATTAAAATATTGTCTCTCTGGAGTGATTCACAAGTCAGGTTTAGATTAAAAGCATCTGCAAATACTTCACAAGATGTATCCCAATTGAGGCTTGTGAGAAGAAAAATAAAGAACTGTTTTCTTTCCGGTTTCACTCCCCCCGCTGAGTGTTCCTTAGACCGTGTGATGTTATTTTTATGGATGTGAAAGATGTGCTAACTGTCCCATTAAACTGCTTGCTCAGCACTAATGAGATGCTGCATTTTTTTCTTATTGCATTGTCTGTTTTCAACTTGTAATCTCACAGGCGACTTGCAAAGGACAGAACTGCTTGTAGTGGCATTCCAGGGGGTCAGAAGGCACAGATTCTCCCTAGTCTAATAGTGCTTCCTTTTCTGAATCTTTCAGATTAGAGTATGCAAAACTGTATGAGATGGAAAGGTTACAATGGAGGGTTATAGAACTGGCAGCCCTGCTGATGTTGAATAGAAAGAAGTGGAATGTGTAATATTATTTCACTATAGTAGTACATTGTGGAAACTTTTCAATTCACATCACATTGTTTCAAAATTTACATTGCATATAGTGCACTGTAACTAAAGTAGCAAACATGATTTGTAATGTATATTAACATATGGATTTTGGAGCAGTTTATCAAGCATTGAAGTTTGGACTGCTCAAGTGCTTTAGCAATGAGTTCAAACCCATATTACTAGTGTTAATGTTGCAGTACATCTTATTGGTAATTGAATTGTTGATGAGTGACAGAGGGGAGTCATCTGCTGCTGGTCAGCAATTCAGCACCAACTCGTTCATAACCAATGGTGGAAGATCAGATGCAAAACTATTTGTCTTAATTGGCCATTTCAGTTTGGATCATAAAAGGTTCAGTAGGAAAACGAATCATTTGTGGACCATTATATTTTTGGCAATTTGAAGTTATTAGGTTTTTGGTCAAATTGATCCTGCTTAAAAATTACTGATTTAAAAATACTATAAACAAATTGGGAGACCAATAAAGAAAGTTAGTTAGAAATAAATTAGGCAATTTAAATTAGAATTGATGCTGTCTGGGTCATCTAGGTGATCTTTAAGTTTCATACAGCAATATGTTGACATTATTTACTACCGTATATATACTCGAGTATAGGTCGACTCGAATATAAGCCGAGGCCCCTAATTTACCACAAAAAAACTGGGAAAACTTATTGACTCGTGTATAAGCCGAAGATGAGACAAGCAGCAGCTACTGTTACAGCTTAAAAGAGTGGAAAAGAGGGTCAACAATGCCCATCTGCAGCTGCATACCTCCCTGCGTACCTCCCTGTGTACCTCCCTGTGTCCATTGCAGCCTGCCTGTGTCCTGTGCATGCCTCTGTGTGCCAATCTGCAGCCTCTGTGTCCTTCTACAGCCTCTGTGTCCTTCTGCAGCTCCGTGTGCCATTGTGTGCCATTTTGCACCGATCAGCATGTATCAGCATGTCATAAAAACATACGGCGGCCATGCCAGGATTCAAAAGCCGCAGCTCTCCTCCTCGTCTGTGACAGCCGGCGGCCATTCCACTGTTCAAAATCCGCGCCTCCCTGTCTGTGATAGGCGGAACACTCAATTTCCCAGCAGTCAGTGTTCCGCCTATCACGGACATCCGCTCATCCTCATACTACGGACGAGGATGAGAGGATGTCCGTGATAGGCGGAACACTGACTGCTGGGAAATTGAGTGTTCCGCCTATCACAGACAGGGAAGCGCGGCTTTTGAACAGTGGAATGGCCGCCGTCTGTCTGCACGGCACGCTGATCAGGTAGGCAGACGGCGGTGACTTGAGTATAAGCCGAGGGGGCCACTTTCAGCCTAAAAAAAAGGGGCTGAAAATCTAGGCTTATACTCGAGTATATACGGTATGTGCTTTTTTATTTATTTGTTATTATTATTATTGTATTTCATGATAATCTGGTGGAAGGCAAAGAGCCCAAATGATGTTGAAAGCAGTGTCAGGTAATGGAGCATGCTCTTTGCAGCATACTCTTGTGAGTCCAGGTTGGGGACAGGAGTCGATTAAATGATGCTGGGCTGCTCTTCTGCTGAAAGCTAATTATAGCTAAATTATATATATATTTAATTTTTAAATGAATTATATTTTGTTATATATTATATTCTGTTTACACAATGTAGAGAGTAAAATCCAACCTATAAAACCACTGTGGTTTTATTAACCACTTGTCGACCTGCTGCCGTCATTATATTGCAGCAAGATGTCATGGCTGCAGGAATCATTGTATGTCAGGCACGCGCACGCCCGTGGCACAAGGCCGGACCTGCTGGTTGTGGCCGGCGGCCGCGATGTCCACTGGTCACCTGTGATCGCTCCACAGTTAGCCAGAACGAGGATCTGACAATGTAAACAGACAGATCCCCTTTCTGTCAGGGGAGTAGAGAGATCTCTCTCCTCCTCCCGTCAGTACACTGCCCCCACAGTTAGAAACCCCTCCCTAGGGAACACTTAATCCCTTAATACACTTAATACAATCCCTTATACAGTAATCAGTGGCCATTTTTAGCTCTGATCGCTGTATAAATGTCACTGGTCCCAAAAAAGTGTCCAATCTGTCCGCCGCAATTTTGCAGTCCTGCTAAAAATCACAGATCACTGCCATTACTAGTAAAAAAAAAATAATAATAATAAAAATGCCATAAATCTATCCCCTATTTTGTAGACACTATAACTTTTGTGCAAACCAATCAACATACGCTTATTCAGATTTTTTTTTTACCAAAAATACGTAGAAGAATACAAATTGGCCGAAACTGATGAAGATTTTTTTTTTTTTTTGCATATTCATTATAGCAAAAAGTCAAATATATATATATATATATATATATATATATATATATATATATATATATATATATATATATATATATATATATATTGTGGTAGTACGGAATCTCCAATCCTGGGACCGGGTTTTGGGACCAGCCAGCAGTCTGGCTGGATGATTGCACAGGTGGGTCTTGGGCTTAAAACAAAGCCAACACCATGGTTCTGGGCTCCACCCTCCCGAGGAGTCCAGGCGAGTAAGGGAGAAGAAGTGTGCATGTCTGCACAGGTCGGTCTGTCAGAGCAGACAGAGGGTCCAAGCTTGTGGGCTGAAAAAAAGAAGCTAGTAAAGAGTGCTGAGGTACTGGGTGTACAGGAACTCTGTTAAAGAGCCAAGAGGGCTGCAGCCGAAGTCTGAGCAGCAGTGCTGCTAAAGAGAGCCAGGTGGCTTGGTATTTTTGGTTCTACCTACATTATTGCTGTGGAGAGCTGAAACCCCTGTGTGGGCAACTATTTTGTTATCGGACTTTTCTTTCTTTAATAAAAGTGGGCCTACAAGCCCTTAAAATGGCATATCTGGCGTGGACTCAGCTCACTGGTAAGCTCTACCTTTAAGCTAAAATAACCCCCAAATATTACAATATATATATATATATATTTTATTTTTTTAATTGACACTCTTTTTTTGTTCATAGCGCAAAAAATAAAAACAGCAGAGGTGATCAAACACCACCAAAAGAAAGCCCTATTTGTTTACACAAAAAAGGACATCAGTTTCTTTGGGTTCAACGTCGCACACCACAAAATTGTTAGTTAAAGCAACATTGTATTGCAAGAAATGGCCTGGTCATTAAGGGGGCAAATGCTTCCAGTCCTTAAGTGGTTAAACAGAAAGAAATGCTAAAGGTAATGAAAACTACAAATTCTGTTTGACTAACAGTAGACAATTCATTATAAATCCTTTCATTTGCGATTGTCCAGTGACAGAAAAGGTTAAAAATCATTTAAAGTCCAGAGTTAAAAGGTCATCCACCAATGTGAATGTTTCCAAATATGTCTTGGCTGCATTCTGTTCCTTATATTCTCAGATGGCTGTGCTTAGCAGTCTTGAGTACACACCTTTGCAGTTGCTGAATGAATAGAATTGAGGACAGATGAACATTTTCCATTATTTTTCTAGATTTCTTATCTAGAGAATAGGTTTTCCAAATATAAAACTGAAACTTTTGAATATCATTTTGTATATACTTGAATTTTTGCTGCTGCAATAGTGTTAGTGTCTTAAAATTGAACATTTAATTCTTACTTAATCCAGCAGGGATACATTTTCCTATGAACTACCTTTTAGACCTCTGCACTTTTTCTTTCTGGAAGTTGGGATGTTAACAGTACATCAATGGAAATAAACTAACTTCCTGCACACTTTATGTGAATGGTTCTAACCTTGCCAAGTCTACTCATTTAGTTTCCCCACATGTAAGTTCTCTTTCATGTTCAGCCATCCACTTTCAGACTCATTGAGTGGAATGAGAGAGTTGGGTTCTAAGGAGCACTAAGAATGTTTAATAAAGCTTATACATCATATTACTAGTGTTTGTGCTGTTTCTGCTAAACAGGATGCTTTTCATAAGTAGTCTATTGTTCTATTTCTGCCTGTATCGTTGTGCTTGCTTTTGAAAATATAATTTGAGATGATCAAAATAATAAATCATTTGGTCCTCAAGGAACTTTTATGTGTACTCTGCTGAGAGGGTATGGTCTTATGGTCTTGTCTATAAAAAACATAGGGCAAACATTGGACATAGAAAATGAATGCAGCATACATTCATTTTGTTTCTTACTGTAAATTTTGTAGTACAGGTTAGATAAAATGCAAACTGTTAAGGTGTGCCAGGGCATTAAACTTTTTCCTAGTTTCTATGCAACAGATTCTTCAGGCTATAGTGATGAACTTTTCCAAAATGATGTATACTGGTATTTGTGTTTTACTGCTGACTTTAGTTTGTGATCTAGGGACAAGTGAACTTGGGATTTTTTCTTTTACTTTTACAAAATATTTAATTAATAATCATTCCAACACACACAGTCAACAGTTAGATGGTTACATTGTATGGTGGTCAAGAACAGAACAGAAAAATATACATGTAAAAGGTTTGGCACCCATGGCAGTAAAGATCCAAAAACTGCTAGCTGAAAATTCCTACTACAGTATATGTTGAAATAGAACAAAGATATCCAGTACAGCCTATTGAGAAAGACATAAGAGCTGATTGTCCATGTATACTTGTAAGTAGAAGTGCAATATATATATATATATATATATATATATATATATATATATATATATATATATATATATATATATATATATATATATATATATAATGCATATATATATAAATGGTGTTAACATTGTAATCATCACATACAGGACTGTGCCTGATGACCCAATATGCATATGAAATCAGTGAGTAGAATAAATCAATAGTGGCATAAAAGTGAGGAACTAGAGAAAGAACTAGAAATAAAAGAGAAGAAGAAAAGAAGAGTCCCACGGGGCATGCAACAGAGAAAAAGAAAATAATGAGTTAATTACAAACCACACTCCCTTTAGTGCAAGTAAAAAAAAAAATAACAATCACAAAAATGAATAAGAAAATGATAATCACAAAATTATAAGAAATGCTGTGCCCTGGTGACAACCATAAGTAACTTTCGGTTATAGTCCAATCAAAAAATGTCCAAAAACATCAAAGTGTTTTAGTGATGAAATATGAAGCAGTAAAAACAAAAATCAAAAACAAATAGTGTTCAAAAATTTAGATAAATTCTCAGAAACGTCTGGATAAATCCTCCTAGTATTCGGCAAACATCAACTGAACAGTAATCCACCACCATCACCGGCCACCCAGTCTACTCACCAGATTGTGGTGACTCCCATTACAGGAGTCAGAAGCGCTTCATAGACATACCAGAAAGATTTCCACGATCACTGCTTGGTCCAGGTGCTGGAAACCAGGAACAATATGGCTGCATAGACAGTGGATGGATTTGGTCGAACCCTCGGATGGAAATTGTTCATTGGAGACCATTAATGCCATGAATGGGAAAAAAAATAAATGGAAGGCTCCCATCGTGAAGTATGCCAAAAAAATTATTAAAAACAGGCTAAAAACCGCATGAACCACAATATGGGTCTATGCGGACAATCAAACAATGAATGAAGCTGCATAGCAAGCGGAAGTAACGTGTCACGTTCGGTAAATGCATTTATCGAAAGTTACACATTACTTCCAGTGAAGCATAGTGGTGGCAGCATCATGCTGTGCAGATGTTTTTCAACTGCAGGAACTGGGAGACCAGTCAGGATTGAGGGAAAGATGAATGCAGCAATGTACAGAGACATCCTTGATTAAAACCTGCTCCAGAGCGCTCTGGACCTCAGACTGGACGACGGTTCAAATTCCAACAGGACAATGACATTATGAACACAGCCAAGACAACAAAGGAGTGGCTACGGGACAACTTTTTGAATGTCCTTGAGTGGCCCTGCCAGAGCCCAGACTTGAACCCAATTAAACATCTCTGGAGAGATCTGAAAATGGCTATGCACTGACACTCCCCATCCAACCTGATGGAGCTTGAGAGGTCCTGCAAAGAGGAATGGGAGAAACTGCCCAAAAATAGGTGTGCCAAGCTTATAGCATCATACTCAAAAATACTTGAGGCTGTAATTAGTGCCAAAGGAGCTTCAACAAAGTATTGAGCAAAGGCTGTGCATACTTATGCCCTGTACACATGGTCAGAAATTCAGACGGAAAAGGTCCGATCGGATTATATTGTCAGAAAATCTGATTGTGTGTGGGCTCTATCAGACTTTTTGAGAGCAGGATCTAAAATTTTCAGACAAAAAAAAAAATCCGATCAGACTTTTTCCAATCGTTTTTGTAGAGAATTGCAACGGACAAAGTGCCACACATGCTCAGATTAAATTACGAGACCAAAGCTATTGGCTACTAGCCTCTACATAGTCCCGTCGTACGCAACAAACGTCACCACGTTCCAAACGATCAGATTTTCCGACAACTTTGTCCGACTTTTTGCACCATCAGTTTCTGAAAAAATCCGTGTGTATAGGGCATTATATTTTTTTAATTTTCAAAGATTTCAAACAAACTTCTTTCACATTGTCATTATGGGGTATTGTTTGTAGAATTTGTTTGTGTCATCCCAATATACTTTTCAGCCCCTAGGGCTTTTTCCCACCCCATTCACATTACAGCCCCTCCATTCACACTACAGCCCTTGCAGCTCTGTCCAGTCACTTTCCTATCTTACTAGGGCACAAAGCAGATAGTGAGTTAAACACAGCTCTGGATTGAGGGTGAGATCAGCAGCTGCCGTAATGAACTTTTCAAGTTAACCACCGGGTGATTGGTAGCTGGGACCGCCCTGCATTTTAACAACCAATCGTCAGCTGGTTAACTTCAAAAGTTAACTCCAGCAGCTCCTGCACCTGCCCTCCATCCTAAGCAGCTGTGCCTCCCAGCGATCTAGTCTGCCTCTCCGCTCTGCTGTGATGCTCTCAGTAGTGAAGGCAGTTGAGGCAAAAAACTGGCTCCTAAATGCCATGACCATGCTATTTAGGAGCAAGTTTGCAGGCCAAATAGAACATCTGCAGGCCGAATAGAACAGTGACAAACCTGGATCTTGGGCTGGCATTTAGAGATGCCTGCCCTAGACACTATGCCTAAAGAGAAATTGTCTATTAAAAATGTATAGAATCATTTTCTGTTAAAAAAAAAAAATCATTTATAGAACCAGCTCAGTAGGAGGTAGGCAAAAGAGTGACCCTGCATGCTCTGGTTATCCATTTCTGGGTTTTAGAATTCATGGGGGGTTGTGGCATCTGATGATGCAAGCTGTCTAAGGGCCAACTTATCAGTTTAGCGGAGGTCACAGATTTGTTTCTACATATGATTTAATTATTACAATTCAATAAATAGCACTGCAACAATCACTGTCGTGCAATTATTTATGGCTATGTTCTGTAGCAGACTAGTGACAGCTGATTTCTGTGTCTGTAAAACATTTCAATGTGGCCATTACTAAAAATTGGCTAATTAGCATGCCTAATTATATTCCTGTTTGGGTACATGCATCACTAATTAGCACCATAACAGTGAAAATATACCAGACTGAGAACATAGCTTTCTTAACTTTATTCTTTAGTACTTTAACCACTTCAGCCCCGGACCAATAAACACCTTAAGGACCAGAGGTCTTTTTACAATTTCGCACTGCGCTGCTTTAACTGGTAATTGCGCGGTCATGCAATATTGCACCCAAACGAAATTTGCGTCCTTTTCTTCCCACAAATAAAGCTTTCTTTTGATGGTATTTGATTGCCTCTGCGATTTTAATTTTTTGCGATATAAATGGAAAAAGAGCAAAAATTTTGAAAAAAAAAAAGATATTTTCTTCTTTTTGTTATAAGAAAAATTGAATAAACTAAATTTTAGTCATACATTGAGGGCAAAATGTTTTCAGCCACATGTCTTTAGTAAAAAAAAATGTCAATAAGCGTATATTTTTTGGTTTGCGCAAAAGTTATAGCGTCTACAAACTAGAGTACATTTTCTGGAATTTACACAGCTTTTAATTTATGACTGCCTATCTCATTTCTTGAGGTGCTAAAATGGCAGGGCAGTACAAACCCCCCCAAATGACCCCATTTTGGAAAGTAGACACCCCAAGGAAATTGCTGATGGGTATGTTGAGCCCATTGAATATTTATTTATTTTGTCCTAAGGGATTGAATAATGACAAAAAAAAAAAAAAATACAAAAAGTTGTCACTAAATGATGAATTGCTCACACAAGCCATGGTTATATGTGGAATTGCACCCCAAAATATATTCCGCTACTTCTCCCGAGTATGGGGATACCACATGTGTGGGACTTTTTGGGAGTCTAGTCGCGCACGGCACCCCGAAAACCAATCACCACCTTCAGGATTTCTAAGGGTGCAAATTTTTGATTTCACTCCTCACTAAGTATCACAGTTTCGAAGGCCATAAAATGCCAAAATAGCACAAAACCCCCCAAAATGACCCCATTTTGGAAAGTAGACACCCCAAGCTATTTACTGAGAGGCATGTTGAGTCCATGGAATATTTTATATTTTGCCACAAGTTGCGGGAATATTACAAACTTTTTTTTTGCACAAAGTTGTCACTAAATGATATATTGCTCACACATGCTATGGGCATAAGTCAAATTACACCCCAAAATTCTGCTGCTTCTCCCGAGTACGGGGATACCACATGTGGGGGACTTTTTGGGAGCCTAGCCACGTACGGGACCCCGAAAACCAAGCACTGCCTTCCGGATTTAAATATAAAATGCTACCAAAAAAACTGTTAGCGATCGCAGGGATCAGGCCTGACTCTGCGATCGCTGCAGTTATGTGTTTAGTGTTTTGTAAGTGACAGTGGTCGATCGATGCTGCACTTGGGTGGGCTGGGCAGAGGGGAAAACGCAGGTGCTAGCAGGTATCTAGGCTGATCCCGCTAACAATGCGTTTTTTTGGAACCCTAAACTGCTGGGGACGCTAGTATAGATCTGATCAGATCAGATATTGATCTGTTCAGATTCTATACCACTACGGGAGGTTTATGCTTTGCGTGTGGGTGTTAGCGGTACTGGCACTAACCTAGCACTGCCTGGGGCGACACAGACCCTGACCCTAAAACCTAATTGATATCACCCGCTGGGTGATCAGGGGGTTAAACCTTTATTGGGTAATAAATGGTGGGTGCCCTGATGCTATAAAAAGCAAACTAACCAGAGTCACCCGTAACACTTATACGGTGATCAGTGGTGAAAGGGTTAACTAGGGGCAATCAGGGGGTTCAAATTTTTATTAGGTAGTATATGGGGGTCCCTGGCGCTATATAAAAACCTGACGGGGAACCTAAATAACGAACTGGCTAACCAGCGTCACCAGTGACACTTATACTGTGATCGCTGGTGAAAGGGTTAACTAGGGGCAATCAGGGGGTTAAAACCATTATTGGGTAGTATATTGGGGTACCTAGCGCTATAAAAACCTGGCGGTGAACCTAAAAAAAAACTAGCTACCTAGCGACACTAGCGACACTAATGCAGCGATCAGAAAAATGATCGCTTAGTGGCACTGGCAAAAGGGGGTGAAAGGGTTAACTAGGGGCAATCTCAGGGGTTAAAACCATTATTGGGTAGTATATCGGGGAACCTAGCGCTATAAAAACCTGGCGGTGAACCTAAAAAAAAAACTAGCTACCTAGCGACAGTAGCGACACTAATGCAGCGATCAGAAAAATGATCGCTTAGTGACACTGGCAAAGGGGGGTTAAAGGGTTAACTCTAGGGGCAATCAGGGGGTTAAACCTTTATTGGGGGGGGGGGTAGGGGGCTACCCTGGACCTAACACTAACTGCCCTGACAGTTTTTACTGTTACAACTGACACTGAATGCAGTGATCAGTAAATAAATGATCAATGCAATCAGTGACACTGTGACTGGGGGGATCGGGGGGGGGGGGGGTGGTGTACCTATGTGTACCTATGTGTTAGAGTAGTGTTTTGGTGCACTTACATGTACGTGATTGTGCCTTCCTGTGTCATTGCGATGACGTACAATGGCAATACGGCGGTCCTTAAGTGGTTAAAAGAAAATTTACTTGTGGATTAAATTTTCATGGGGCCAACACAGAAGCATATTTGCATTCTAGCAGTTCTAGGGTGTTCTACTAACACACCATTACACAATTTTCTCATTTATGTATTTATTTATGTATTTATTGTTTATGCCAAAGTTCAGAAATGTTTTTACTTGTTCATTGTTAATCACTTAAAAAAGTTGTTATTCAATTTTGATATTTTGTGATGTTTGTAGAGATATATTTGTGACGCCATCTCTGCATAAGACTCCATTTACACTTGCAAATGGAGCCATCAGCTATTAAATACGTGGTTCCTGGTGAATAGCTGCGGGCGGAAGCCCCATTGAAAACATTGGAGGCTGAAAGCTCCAGCAGCTCTTTGCAGCCACTGACATGTAATGGCGCAAGCGGCTGATCATTCCCAAGTCACTGCTGCTTGAGAGATCACTTGCAAGCAGCTGTGCATATAGCCATGGAGCTATGAGCCTCCCTATGTTTTCAATGGAGCTTTTGCTTGTAGCTAATCCTGGGCAAACCCTATCGGGTCTCCCTCATCTAATTGCTTAGGGCCCTGTTCGCAAGTGAGAATGGGTCCTTATGGAATGCCATTGCTGATTTGTTTCTTTAAATGCTAGTTGACCGGCAGTCTCTGGCATCAGTATTTTAAGTTACAGACCTGGAAAAAAACATGGTGCAGGATACTCCCATTCTGCATACTTTTGTAACTTTAAGAAGAAAAGAGCCACATAATTTTCTGATTACACATTTCCTTTAAAGCTGGACTTCCACATCCCTGTTGGCTATAGCACCACCTGTGCTTTTGTCACCAATTCTTGTAGAAGCAGCAATGCAAAATTATACATAATGCCTACATCTCTTTCCTG
Source organism: Lithobates pipiens (assembly GCF_037356315.1). Taxonomy (NCBI): domain Eukaryota; kingdom Metazoa; phylum Chordata; class Amphibia; order Anura; family Ranidae; genus Lithobates; species Lithobates pipiens. Next base: position 372,901,673 of record NW_027507748.1, on the reverse strand, counting down.
CCATCCTCTCAAATGAAGGGGCAACAGCAGTGCAGTTAGAACAAACCCTCACTGTTCCACAGACTGTGGTCATGCCAACGCATATCCTGCTTCTGGGAACAATTGGGAAACTTTGCGGTCACGGTCACAGGCTACCAACCTTTCAAAAGACCCTCTTGTCTTGTTATTAAGCTTGAATGCACAATGGTCAACTATATCACGTAGCAAAGCCTGGCTAGCGTCCTGTTTTATGGTGGCCAGAGGAGCAATCCTCATACAGTGGACTACGATTTCCCCTCCAAACATTGTAGATGTGAAAGCTGGATGCAGCCCTGTCTCACTAGGATTTAACTTCACAGTTCCATCACAACCAATATATTGCTAAAATCCTGCCAGCCTCTGACAGAACTCCCGCTACCACTCCAGCATTGTGTTCACCCAACCTCTTACATAATTAGAGGTGCTAGTTTATTTGCCACAGCCTGCAGTGAAAGGACAACTAGATCATATTGTTGTTGTTGTCCCATGATACTTGTTTATACCTTGTTATTATTTATGTACATCTGTGTTACATCCGGGCTAACTGTTAGCTCCTGGTTTGGAAGAGTACAACACAATCCCCCTGAAGAAGACCATGACTTGGGTCGAAACACATCAGGGTACAATCTTTGGCTGGTATACTGCACTGTATGAGTATATTAGCCCCAATTTTGTTTAATTTGTTTTGCAACCAGAGCACATATTTTAAAATCTTGTGAATTCTTTTTTTTTGTTTCAGTGTTTTTATTAACAGTTTCAAATCGACAAGCATTGCAAGGGAACTATATGTCAAACAGAATAATACATTCAGCATGACACATAGAGTGATACATACTGTATATGAAGAACATTTCAGCATGGAGATCACCATACAATACAATGCAACCTATAAATATATTGGAGTTGAGTGTGCTTAGGTGTTGACCATGGTGACTTAGCTGTACAGAGTTGTGATGCTGGTTTTGCATTGTCTGATCTGGGAAGCAGAGGCAAAGCGCCAGCTTCCCCTTTTCTCCCCAAACACCCCAATGGGAGCTAACTGTGAATGTGTGGGTACTGGATGGGAGCTTGAAGTCTTGTTGTTTGTTTTTCCCAACAGACAATGCAAGCGGAGAGAAGAAGTATAAATAATAATAACATCAAAGTAAAAGGGGGGCAGTAGGGGTGGGGTAATAGCTCGTGTTTGAACCAAACCATTCAGACGTCAAGTTTTGTGGTGATCACGGAGAGTTAGGTGTTTACGTATTATGTGATAGTTGTTGGAAGTCGGGGGATCCCCTAAAGTGAATCCAACAGGCCCAGGTTTTTTGATATTTGGTCAGAGTCTTTTTTGCTTGATGAATTAAGTTTTCCATTTCCACTATTCTCTCTATGCGACGGAGCCATTCAGGGATGGTCGGGAGATTGGGGCTTCTCCAATGGACCGGTATGCATTGTTTGGCTGCATTTATGAGGTGTAGAGTAAGGGATTTTTTGTAGGCCAATTGGGGTATAGATGTGTGGTGGGGTAGGTATTGGGCCAGGGCAAAATCAGGAGTGTAGGTCTTTATTTGGGTTGTCAAGCGGTGGACTTCCTGTCAGAAGGGTTATATGAGGGTATACTCCCACCAGACATGGATTAATGAGCCTAGGGCAGAATCACATCTCCAACACAGTGGGGAGACTTGTGGGTGATATTTGTGAATCTTATCGGGTGTCCTTTACCATTTGGAGTAGATTTTAAAGCCATTTCTTGCGCCAAAACGTTAACGGAGCCCTTGTGGATGTGGTCGCTATTCGCTCCCATTCTTTTTGGATAAATCCAGAGCGATCTCCCTTTCCCTTTGCTTTTGGGTCAAAGCCACTGAACAGGAGCGAGTATATGACTGAAATAAGATGTCTTTGCGGTTCTGTGCTAGAACACAGTGCCTCTAAGGGATTGTGGTCTCTTTGCCATTGAGTGATGTGTTTCACATTATTGAGGAAGTTTATTAGTTGTAAATATTTGAAGAATGGTATGTTTCGCTCAGGGAATCGAGATCAAGGCCTGGGATGTCAGCATCTGGCCACCCTGATAAAATTGTTCTGCTCTAAGTGGTGGTGCTAAACTAAGGTGATTTTGGGTGGGTTCCATGAGGCCCGGAGGAAAATCGGGGATCTGGTCTAACGGGGTCAGAGGTCCTGGAGTAGGGGTCATATTTAGTTTCTTACATGCCATCCTGAATGTCAGTAGTGTAGGACCTATTAAAGGGTCAGTCACATTTTCTGTAGGGATAGATTTTGTGTCAATCCATGCGGTATGGCCTGGTGGGATTTGCGCGATTTGCTAATCCAGTCTTTGGTCTTTCTTTTTTTAAAGAGAGCAGAGTCTTTCAATAGATTAGGTATCGTTGTTATTGGGTCTGACAGGAAAAGCAAAACATCATCCGCGTACGTCGCCATTTTGTATGTTTTGGATTTGATGTCAATTCCTTAGATGTTTGTGTTGGTGCGTAGTCGGAGTAGGAGGGGTTCCATGTTGAGTACAAAAATAATAGGGGACAGGGGACATCCCTGGCATGTTCCACTTGATATGGAGAAGGCGTCTGACAGGCAACCATTGACTTAGATCCTGGCAGTGGGTGACAAATAGAGAGCCAATATCAGTTGGGGAAAATATCTGAGAAACCCATAGCTTGTAGCGTCGCTGTCATGTAGTCCCAGGCCACTCTGTCAAACGCCTTCTCCACATTGAGAGACAGCATAAAGCCTGGTTTGGAGATTGATGAATGTTAATGGCTTTGATGGTGTTATCCCTGGCCTCGCGTCCAGGATAAAGCCAACTTGTTCTAATGAGATCAGTTTGTGGAGGAGGAGGAGGAGTATACGATTAGCTAGGACCTTGGCTTAGAGCTTTACGTCCACATTTAAGAGTGAAATGAGCCTGTAATTGGATACCACAGTGGTGTCCTTGCCTGGCTTTGATATCAATGTAATGTTCGCTTCTAGAACGTCTTTTTGGGCCTGTGGTGATGATGATAAATAATTGAAGGCCTTGGTGAAGTGCAGGCGTAGTATGCCGATGAAAGATGTGTAGTAGGTGACAGGCCCTCTGGGCCTGGGCTCTTGCCCGTTTTCTATTGTTTCAGGGCAGCTATGGTTTCGGCCAACAAGATAGGACGGTTCAGGTCTGTAGTTCCCTCCGTCGTGAAGGTATGGGGCTGTACTGTTTCAGGAAGTTGAGAATGGCCTCATTTTGGTCCGGTGCCCGGCCAGTCTCAGTCAAGGTGGGTACATTCTATAGTTTGGTACTGTACAAATTGGTCAGCTATGGCTTTTGGTGCTGCAAATGTGTTACCCGCAGGATCTTTGATAGATAGGGTGAATGGTTGAAGCTGCTTTTCTTAATTGTAACGCTCTGGCTAAAAGTTTCCCTGACTTATTCCCGTGTTGATAGACAACTTTTTGTGTAAGTGCGTATATGCGTTCAGAGTTTTGTTCAACTTCTCTAGAACCTCTTCTCTAGCTGTCATTAAAGCGGAGGTCCACCCTAAAATGGACCTCCGCTCATCAGAATCCCCCCCCCTCCGGCGCCACAATCGGCACCTTTCAGGGGGGAGGGGGGTGCAGTTACCTGGATAATCCAGGTAACTGCACCCACTTCCGGGCTAGCTCTCTGCGGAACGGGGCGTACGTTCCGCAGCGCCCGCCCCCTTCAGCAAGTGCCCCGCTGCCTGCTGGGAAACACACAGCTCCCAGAGGCAGCGGGGACCGTCCGGATTGCGCCGCACGGCTCGCGCATGCGCAGTAGGGAACCGGGAAATGAAGCCGAAAGGCTCCATTTCCTGATTCCCATACCCAAGATGGCGGCGGGACCCGGCAGCCGAGCGAGCGATCGGCTTCGGGTGCCGACATCGCGGGCGCGCTGGACAGGTAAGTGTCACTATTTAAAAGTCAGCAGCTGCAGTATTTGTAGCTGCTGGCTTTTAAAAAAAAAAAAAAAAAACGCGGAGTCCCGGTGGACTCCCGCTTTAAGTCGGTGAGAACTTGTGTGTGTTTGTTCCAGGGTGCAGATGCGTATGTATAGTTCTTCAATACATGCTCTTCTGGCTTTAAGTCTTTTGGCATTCAGGGAGATGGGGTCACCCCTAAAAACGCATTTATGCACTGCCCACAATGTAGCCTGAGAGGTATCTGGGGAGGTGTTTTCCTGGAAATATTGTGATAAGCGCTTGTTGATTGGGATAATTCAAGGTCAGTCAGTAAAGGGTTGTCGAGATGCCAAATGGAGGAGGTGGTGCATGTGGTGGGAAATGTCAGAGTCATGAAAATGGGGTTATGATCCAATAGTTATGATCAGGTAATTTTGTGACAGGAAGAAATAATCATACCTGGAGCATTAGCCGTGTGGTGGGGAGAAGAATGTACAGTCCTTGTCGTGTGGATGTAGCGTCAAGGTGTCGTGTAGGGTTTGGTTACTGAGTTGTGTTTTGGTGACTCGTAGGACTCTGCAGGTCATAGAGGAGGTTCCTGTGGAAGTTTCCTAGGAGGGGGAAGGTGCCACATTGAAATCTCCACCTACAATTAGAATGCCATTTTGGAAGGATGTGAGGTGTTGCATAGTTTTGTGAAAAAAGGGCACCTAGCACTTCGGGGCGTACAGGTTAGTTAGTGTAATAGTTCTGTCATGTAGTGTTCCTCTGAGTGAAATAAATGTTCTGTTGGGATTGTGCTGGACATCTAGAACTTGAATGGGACAATGTTTGGAGATCAGGATCGACACACTAGCTTTAGAGATGTCGTTGGAGGCATGGTATGCCTGTGGAAAGAAATTACTTTGGAGCTTGGGGATGTTGTCTGATCAAAAATTGGTTTCTTGGATAAAGAATATGTCGTCTTTGGACATTTATAAGGTGTATAGTAGTTGGGTCCTTTTTTCAGGGGTGTTAAGGCTACAGATGTTCAGCGAGCATAGTTGGACCTGTAGTGGGGTGTAAAAGTTGAAAAGTTTACTGCTCAGAGCAACTTCACTGTGTGGGGTTGGTAAATACAAAAAATAGAGGAGGCTTTCTGGGATTAGGACATCCTGCTGCCACCAGATAGTAAGTCATCTGGGTGGAGGTAAGCTCTAAGGGTTCATAGGGTTGAGGTGGTTAGCCGAGGGGCTGATGACAGATTGCAAGGGAAGGAGATATTGGGGCTGATTTACAAAGGGTTCATGCCGTGAGTTGCGGCGCACACCGACGCGCAACAGCCGTTTTCATATTCACAAAGCATTTGTGCCTGTAACACAGCGCAATTCCCCATTTACTATTAGCATGGCGGTGCACGGGCGGCCGAGATCTGTGCTCCGCTATAGACCTGGCACATGGAATCTTAGACTCAGAATTAAAAGAAGCTGGAAGTGCCAATATTATAGGGGTGATGTGGGGTGATGTGAGGAAGTATAGATATAAGTGTCCAAGTAAAAAAATATGCCCTAAATAGAACGGAAAAGTAACTTTCTCTGAGCAAGACTGCTGTGCCTGCAAATACACTTGGAACTGCACTAGGACAATTTATGCACTGCGCATGCGCAAGCGGCATTTGCGCCCGTTCAAGTGTTCTGGTTCACTTTGCTGGGAAAATCTTAGTAAATGTAAAGCCGCGTAGATTCATTTGCATAAGTTGAACAGGCGCACCTCTCAACTTGCCTTTTTTTTTTTTTTTTGTGCTGGTTCACTTCTATGGGTTTTTTAAGGCTATTTGCACACAGGTCATGTTAACATTAAGAAAAAAAAAGAAATTCCATACCAGGCCCTTCAGGTCTGCTATGGATATTAAGGGGAACCCCGCACCAAAAAAAAATGTTGTGGGGTCCCCCACAAAATCCATACCAGACCCTTATCCAAGCATGCAAACTGGCAGGCCACAGGAAAAGAGGGGGGAAAGAGCTCCCCCCTGAACCGTACCAGGCCACATGCCCTCAACATTGGGAGGATGCTTTGGGGTCCCCCCCAAAGCACCTTGTCCCCATGTTGATGAGGACAAGGGCCTCATCCCCACAACCCTTGCCGGTGGCTGTGGGGGTCTGCGGGCGGGGGGCTTATTGGAATCTAGAAGCCCCCTTTAACAAAGGGACGCCCAGATCCCAGCCTCCGCCCTGTGTGAAATGGTAAGGGGGTACAAAAGTACCCCTACCATTTCACCAAAAAAGTGACAAAAGTGTTAAAAATGACAAGAGACAATTTTTGACAATTCCTTTATTAAAGCGGGGTTCCACCCTAAAGTGGAACTTCTGCTCATCGGAACCATCCCCCCCTCTGGTGTCACAGTTGGCACCTTTCAGGGGGGAGGGGGGTGCAGATACCTGTCTAAGACAGGTATTTGCACCCACTTCCGGGCATAGACTCCCATGGGAGTCTATGCCTCTTCCTGTCCTGGCGCGCTGTCTGCTGGAACACACACGGATCCCAGAGCCAGTGCGGACCATTCCTATTGTGCCGCGCGACTCGCACATGTGCAGTAGGGAACCGGGAAGTGAAGCCGCAAAGCTTCACTTCCTGATTCCCTCGGCTGCCGACATCGCTGGATCCTGGGACAGGTGAGTGTCCATTTATTAAAAATCAGCAGCTGCAGTATTTGTAGCTGCTGGCTTTTAATATTTTTTTTACAGTGAAATCCCTCTTTAAAGTCTTCTTCCTTCTTCCTTTCTTCATCCTTTGGTTTCTTCATCCATCTTCTTCTTCCTCCTATTCTCTTCTTCTTGTTCCGGTGTTCTCATCCGGCATCTTCCTCCACGGCGTCGCTTCTTCGTTCTCAGGCCGATCCGCGCAATGGGAGTCTCCCGCTGTGTGACGCTTCTCTTCTTCTGACAGTTCTTATATAACAGAACTGTGGGTCAGAGGGGACCGGGGTCACCGGGTGGCCCTGATCTCCGTTATATAAGACCTGTCAGAAGAAGAGAAGCGTCACACAGCGGGAGCCTCCCATTGCGCGGAGTGGCCTGAGAACGAAGAAGAGACACCGTGGAGGAAGATGCCGGACAAGAACACCGGAGCAAGAAGAAGAGGATCGGAGGAATAAGAAGATGGAGGAAGAAACCGAAGGATGAAGAAAGGAAGAAGGAAGAAGAGCCGAAGAAAGAAGATGAAAGAAGGCGACTTTAATAAAGGAATTGTCAAAAACTGTCTCTTGTCATTTTTAACTTTTGTCACTTTTTTTTTGAAATGGTAGGGGTACTTTTGCACAGGGAGAGAGGTCGGGATATGGGGATCCCCTTGTTAAAGGGGTCTTCCATATTCCAATAAGCCCCCCGCCCGCAAACCCCCACATCCACCGGCCAGGGTTGTGGGGATGAGGCCCTTGTCCCCATCAACATGAGGACATGGTGCTTTGCGGGGTCACAGACCCCCAAAGCATCCTCCCAATGTTGAGGGACTGTGGCCTGGTATGGTTCAGGAGGGGGGGCACTCTCGTCCCCCCTCTTTTCCTATGGCCTGCCAGGTTGCATGCTCGGATAAGGGTCTGGTATGGATTTTGAGGCAGATCCCCAAGCTATTTTTCTTTGGCGCAGGGTTCCCCTTAAAATCCATGCCAGACCTGAAGGGCCTGGTATGGATTTTGAGCGGGACCCCACGCCTTTTTTTTTTTAGCACGGGGTTCCCCTTAAAATCCATGCCAGACCTGAAGGGCCTGGTATGGATTTTGAGGGGCACCCCCACGCCATTTTTGTTTGTTTTTGGCGCGGTGTTCCCATTAAAATCCATGCTAAACCTGAAGGGTCTGGTATGGATTTTAAGGGGGACCTCCACGCCATTTTTTTTTGACACGGGGTTCCCCATAGAATCCATACCAGACCTGAAGGGCCTGGTATGCTCTTGGAGGGGAACCCATGCCTGGGGGCGACTTAAAGTCCTGTTGTAAGTCGCCCCAAGTCGCGCTGTGATTCACACTCAAGTAGTGTCCAAGTTGCCTCCCAAAGTCGCGCTGGAAGTTGTGTTTCCCCTGTGTGAATAGACTGTTAATGATACGGCGTGCGCTTTTATCAATTTTGCGGCATATTATGTGTTGTGATTATGCGTGTGCCGGTACATACGCTCACTTGATAATTTACCTGGCGTACAAATTGAGGTATTAAAGGGGTTGTAAACCCGCTGATGTGTTTTGTTTTTTTCCCCACCTGCAAAGGAAAAGGCATAATGAGCTAGTATGCACCGCATAGAACGAGCCTCCGACATCTGGGCAGATCCACGCCGAGGAAGCTGACATGTTCCCCCTGCGTTTCTTCCGGTTATTGCGGCTCCGGCGCTGTGAGTGGCCGGAGCCACGATATCGTCACTCCCGCGCATGCGCACAACAGATTTCTTCCCGGCAGAGTCTGGCGTCTGCCGGGCGTTCAGCCGAGAATCCCCTGTGCGCATGCGCTGCTGCAGTCAGCGGCGCATTGCGAGGGAAAGATTTTTTTTACCTACAGGTAAGCCTTATTATAGGCTTTCCTGTAGGTAAAAGTCCCAAAAGGCGCTATACAACCACTTTAACCAGCGCAGCGCATTCATCTTAGTAAATCAGCCCCATTGTGTCTCAGTGTCCATGCATAGTCCCTTTGCATGGACCTGTGTTCTACAATACTGTTGGGTGGTCATACTGACCTCTGGGGAGTATGCTGTGAATCTATCTGTGGACATGTGCAGTTGCTGTGAACTCAAACAAAAGAAATACATAACCTTTGATATACATGTAGCGCTGGCTCCTGAAGAGCACGCACTATGTTTTTGAAAGTTAAGGTTACACCTGAACTGCAGTTTGGTTTGGGTACAATTGTTTTAAATGTGCACCTCGGCTTCAGTGTGACTGGACTAAAGGATGTTCAGCATGGCCAAAAGGGGCACTGTCTTTCTGGCAGGCATAGAACCACAGTCTGGTTGGGCACTTTAAGGTTACTCTCTCGGAGCCCGCCCAGTGGGAGTGTCACTCGTGCTGTGCTTTCTGGGAGAGGGTACTTAAGATGCGGATGTCACGTGGTTTGGGGTTCCGGTCCAGAAGTTTGTTCTGACTCCATGGTCCTGGTCCTCCTGACCAGCCCCCAGAAAGGCTATGGGGATCCACCCGACTTGCTGTCTCGGGGCTGGCTAGCCCGAGGCAAGGAAACTAAAGAAGGATTCCGAGGTGGCCCGGTGCCATCTCCAGTAGTTGGAGAGGCCCAGTAACTTCGTAGCTATCCAGGGGAGGACTCTTCAGAAGAAGGCCACATACGGGTTGGTTTCTTAGCAAGAGCCTGGTGGGGCTGAAGTACCTAAGTGAATCCAGTCTCATGGGTATAACCAAGCTGCATGAAAGATCCAGGTATCACACGAGTGTTGCACAAGTTTTAGTTTCCTGAATGTTCTACAACAACGTCTGTGGCAGAGACGTACTCCTGTTATGAATGGCTATTCTCTGGATTTAGTCAAAGTAAGAAAGTCCATCATCATTAACTTTGACAATAAGAGTACCTGAACTTCCTTCCTAACCCTCTGATCCTATTTTAAGAGACTGGTCTACGTTTTTTGCAAATAAAAATCCCTTTATGTGGATCTGTCATCAGTCTCTAAGTTACTGGGCCATCTACCACGTGAAACCCCTAGATACGGAGATGAAACCAGCAGCTCCTTCGGGGATTAGTGCTACATACAAAACAGGTAAACGGGTAACATTGGAAGTTTGAGCATTCTTCATCATGAAGCATAAATGTTATCCCTTATCAAACTATGTTTGCTATGTGTAAGATAGCAGTGGCTCCGGGTCTGTGGTTTCTGCATCCCCTCTGTTAGTGGCCCGTCTCTAATCGGGTCATAGACATGGGTCTTAAGCCCCATACACACTATCAGATTTTCTGCTGAGTTTTTCCTTCAGATTTACCAAAACCATATAATATGAGGTCAAACCTTAGGAGTTTCAATCTGTATGCAATCAGGCGGGCCCTGCACTACATGGTTTTCGTAAACCTGAAGGAAAAACTCAGCAGAAAAATTGATAGTGTTTATGGGGCATTAGGTTATAGTGACCAGCGACCTAATGATGTATTGGTTGTGGCCTCCCTCCAGGGAGCATCAAAAAAAGGAGGGGGTTTATCCCCTATTGTAGCTATAGGGGGGGGGGTTGAGTCCAGCAGGTGGAAGGGTGTGTACTTTTTATAACTACCTAGTCCCTTGGGAGGCCCTGTTAATCGTGTCAGCGCCCATTCAATGCTAACAAGCTAGGGAAAGTGATGGTAGCTGTGGCTGGTGGGGAACAGGAGGGGCGGGACTAGAACAATTTATATTGCTTACTCCGATGTTCACCCAGCTGGTAGCAATCTGGGCCATGGGGAATAGGAGGGGGAATAGATGATTGGGCTGATACGGGGGTATGCTGTGCCCATCATGTAGGAGTTCACAGGTATTGCAGTCAGACCTTGGCCAAGGATTGCGGTTTGCCTTATGTTTATTCCCATATCAAATGGGATTGGGGTCTCCCCACCAGTCTCCTCTATCCACAAAGGTGACTAATTGGCCGTGTGGTATGGGCACGGTAAGACCCATGTATTAGAGGTCCCTGTAAGGGGAGGAGTTGATGGCAAGCTGTGCACATGTGCCTTCTAATGTGAGATTCATACGACTGGTTATAACGGCAACCATCCATCATAACCAGATCATAGTCCTGTCCCCTAGATAGTGAGAGTGTGAATTGGGGGGACGCTGGGGTTTCAGACATATTTTACCCCCGTGTGGCAATAGAATACACCAATAGTGTTGCTAGAGGGGGAGCTCTGTATGTCAAGCTGCCCCTGGCTTCCCAGTAAGTAATGTGGGACTGGGTGTTTCTGAGTATGTTGCTATAAACCCCAGTGTCCACCTCACCGTGTCCCTTCCCTGTATAAACAACAACAAGCATTAGTTACCCAAAAGTCTGCTGGAGCATAAATCTATATTCGTTCAGCGTGTGAGAAGGCAAATTGATGTTATTGCATCCGAAGAAAATGTGTTACTTTAAATATAGGGCAGAAGGTGAGAGAGATGGCATGTTGCGTCTCAAGGCCTTCGGCACCGAGGGGATGTAAGTCAAGTAGACCGGTGTGTCGAACAAATCGTGTGAATTTTAATCATTTGTAAAATAAAAATGTTTTTGGGGTGCCTTTTTGTCCCCCAGTTTGGAAGTTCTTAACCTCAGGTGTTTTGCCCTTCTCCCCTTATCCTCCCCCATCCTATTACTTCCTCTCCCTTGTTATTTTGTATGTGCTAGTTGGCATTTTTCATCAGATAATAGCTATGTGTGTTATTGTCTTATGACTTTTATAAGGTACAACTCAATAAAGTTTCTTAAAAAATAAATACATAAAAGCCAAACTTAATCACAATTGATAATAAAACCTTAAAGGATTATTCCAGGCATTGGCACGTTAAACAATGTAAATATGTATGACATACTTGACCGATGCGTTTGGAAGCACAAAATCATTGAAGTAGACACTGCTACTTCAATGATCTCCACTTGCTTCTGGGTTCCATGCTGAGCAGCCTGATGCATTGTGAATGCAGGAGTGTATTCAGGAATACAGAGTGTTCTTTGGGTAAGACGGAGCGTGCTATGTCACTGCCCTGCCCAATCATAGAGCACTTTGCATTCATTCAGAAAATGTAAAGCATTCCCTGAACAGCACCCATGCTGAGCAGCCAACCTCATGTCTTAACAATGCAGGAGAGCAGCCACTTGACGTGGTACCATTACCATAAAAAAGAGACAGATGACATCACTGATAACTAGTGTTCCCTTAAATCAACCAGATTTACCCTGATGCCTCCCAGCATGATTCAAAGGATGCAAAAAAAGAGCATCATGATCCATATATGGTGGACCTGCCCTAAAATCAAATGTTACCAAAATGTTCCCACGCTGCCCCATGGTACTCTTAAACCATCTGGTTTCTGATCTTTCCAGACACTCTCAGGCATATTTTATGTTAATTTTGCTGCACAGATATCCTTCCATAAAGTTTAGAAACCACCCATGGTTGACATTACCGTAACAAAAAATAAGATCTTCTCATTTATGCTCCATGAAATAACTGTCAGGCATTTTACAGGACAAGCAGGAGAGGTCTGAGGGAGTCTGGAATTCATGTTCCTGTATACAGTACATGCCTCTATTTGAGATTAATAACGGGTGAGAGTGGGGCAGATCCATGTTTAGGAGAAGTGTTTGCTTTCTCTTTTGTTTCTATTGTTCCTATCTTTACCTTTTTTTCATTTGATCTCTTTCAATCTCTTTACTGTTCCTTATGATTAACTAAGGATTGAAACATTGGGTTTGGTTGAACTCAACGATTGAGTTGGTGATTGACGATTTGAATGAGCTGTCTGACTGGTCTCTGCAGCTTGATCCATGGATGGTGTTACTGGGCATTATGAAAGATATTGTAGCCTCTAGATATATGAAGTTATTCTTGTCTTTTGCACTTTATTATGCATGCAGGGAGCTTCTTCTTTGACCACGCTAACCACGGTAGCTGCAATAAATGCAGTCTTGCCATTATGCAATTAACCTATGAGAGTAGAAACTGTCCCAAGAAGCTTGACAAAATATGGTTCACCTGGGTTGATGGTCATGGTTCAGCAGAGCCTAGCGATGGGTAAAATGTGACAATTGGGCACATTTCTTTGATCCATGCTCTAAAGCACCTACCTGGTTTCTAAAGGCCATATGGACTGATATGAGCATAGTGCAGGCTACATGATCCCTGGCTTTCCAGCTTTTTGGATACCAGCCTATATACTTTGATATTTTGAGCATATATCAGTGGGAGATATTTTAGGCAAAAACAAAAAATGAATACAATGTACAGCACTGCTTGATTAAAAAAATAAAATAAAATTGATAGGTAAATAACTTAGGACCTGTTTTGACTGGCTTTGACTTTGTTGATGAGCATGATTTTGACCTCAAGTTGAGACACTTCTGTGAATATTCACATTTCATCAACAGGTGTGCATGTCCTTTGACATCTTTATGACTTGCATTTGACCTTTACTCTGCACTCTTGTGTTCCTATTGACTTATTTGGAGAGAGAAGTAGCTCTGAAGTGACCAAAAGCCCGTTGACATAGGCCCTAAGTGCAGCGTTTTTGAATGAGGTTTGATTTTTCACACACAATTTAATTATTAATAAATTAATAAAATGCAACAAATTATCTGTGAACTGCAGCAAAAAAAAAAGCCATTATTTTGCTGATCTTAATATATAGACCCCATTATGTCAATCAGCGCAATGCAAATTTTATTATGCTCACAGTACAGTAGAGAGCAGTCTTAAAACTGCTGGTGTAAAGCCTGTAAGTTGTAATGTTTAATTTGCTTTAGTGAGGTTTGCTGTCAAAGGGATGTGGGCTTGCTGTCCATGTATTGATCTCTCATAGAATCAATAGGCGAAGAACAATCAGAACTCCCCACAGAGTTTAGCTAGGCATAGCAGACGGTAGAAAAGAGTCTCTGGAAAAAAAACGACCATCATTTATGTCTAATAAACCTTTTAACAGAATGTATTTCCTGTGTGTCATGTCCATCCAGTTTAGAGATCACCATTAAGATATATCTTCATTACGAGACATTTTCCATACCATTACAGACAACTGGTGTCAGTGAGTGGCAGCAGTTTCTGAGATCAAAATGAAGAGAGAGGTGAAAATTTAAATGTATTTTCTTGTAATGGCAAAATATCAGTTATATTCCTAGTTTTCTTGCTAAGAAAAAATAACAGCAACCTGTGCACAAATTGTTAAAAGGGAGATGTTTGTTTGCCTGTAGCAACAATTCCCATTCTTGCTGAAATCTAGTACAGGTTTAAACAGGAAAGATGTTCGTTATTCTGCACTTTTAATTTTATTTTTTTTAGCATTCACATGATTTTTTTGTTATTTTACTATAAGTATGTTGACCTCAAAATCTATCTTATTCCATACATTTATGTAGGTTTTTTTCTGAATGTAACATTACTGATTAATGTTCTCACATTTTTTCTAATAGGATTCATTTGGAAAAAAAATGTGTGCAACTAGAGTTATTTCGAGAAGGAACATTTTATGCTGTTTCATATGTTATGCTGAATTTTCAGTAAAAGCAGTTTCAACTGCTTTGAGCCTGGCCTAAAGTAATTCAAGGGTTGCATGTTGGGTCTTGGCGTATTCCTAAAGAACCTGGGTCTGTAATAGCACGTAACCCCATTGCAAGAGGTTAACTTGCAAGGCAAAGAAGAGGCGGTAGTTGCCATGGGTAACCAAGAGCAGGAACAGCTACAGCCGTCAGTTGTTTTGCGATGGTACCTGGTTAGGTGACATAATAATAAGTATGCATGGGGCCTGCTATGTGATCAGCGAGACTCCATGCTTTTACTGGGAGTGAGATAATGGATGTACGTTGAACTGGTGAAGCAGACGAAAGCTCTGCACATCCCTCTTAATGCAAAACATGCAGTTACATGTGTGTAGGGTTATGGGACAAAACATCTTACCGGGTAACTGTATATTATTGCTGCACAAAGGTGGCACATCTCTGAGTCAGGGACTACCTTAATGTTCAGTTATTCATGTGACAGCAGCCTCGGACATTGGTGGGCTTTGGGCAAGGTGTTACCCCACATGCACGGATGCAGTAGACTCTGGCCACATATTAATGCTACCCAGCAATCCCTGTACCTGTCTTAAAGGAGTTGTAAAGGTTCACATTATTTAAAATAAAAATAACAAACATGGTATACTTACCTGCTCTGTGGAAGGGTTTTGCCCTGATCCTCCTCTTCTGGGGTGCCCTGTTTGCGCTCTTGGTTCCTCCTCTTTATCGGGTGCCCCCTCGGAGAGTCTCTTTCTATTGGGGCAACCGTGAGGGCATGTTATTGAGTCCCACTGCTGCATCTATTGGCACAGACAGCGGGACTCCGCCCCACCCCTGCTTCTGTGTCACTGGATTTGATTGACAGCAGTAGGAGTTATTGACACAATTTCCGGTATCACTGATTTCACTTCTGGTCCCATGAAATGCATGCCAGGAACGACGTTTTTACACTCACAGCTCCATGTTTGAGACTTGTTTGATCTTACATTTTTTAAGTACCCACTCCCTTTTACAATACAACCTTTTTTTAATGGTACTTCACTATTGGTTCCATTCTTTTTTACTTCTGGAATATTTCTGAAGCACCTTATATTTCCTTAACGTTGGATTGGAGCACCATTAGTCACTTTATTTGGACTTTTGTTTTGTTCATCAATTATTTTTTCACCCACTGTTTCCGAGTACTGTATTTATATTCATAGTAAACAATCAGCTTCTAACTTCAGCTTGTTCAATTAAGCTTTGACAATAAAATTTAGAAGCTGATTGGTTACTAAACTGCACTAGATTCTGTGTGCTGCAGTTTTAAGAAATCTCCCCAGTGAGTTTGCCATGTAGGGGGCTTGCAGCCAGAGTTCTGGAAGAACTCAGTCACCTACTGCCCTTCAAAATCCTAAGCTCCAATTTAACTTTTAGTGGTGATACCTTAGGAATGCTTTCCCCTGAAAGAACCTCGTGACCCTTCCAGGGTTTTTTTTTATGGTAATATGGTACCTGTATATTTGGCTGGGACTTCTATTTCCAGACTATTATACTTTGTAGTTCAAATGACTGATTTTTTTTTCTCTGATCTATAAGGGGCCCTGCCATTTTGCCATAAATCTGCTCTCTAATGCAAGCGTCAACACTCAGGCTGGCAGTTCTGATTTTAGCAGGCTGGTTATAAACTCTGGCCTGCTCCTCTTGGGCTTGTTGCACATGTCCCTGAACAATCGCATGACAGACGCTATCCAATTCTGCAATTTTGTAAGGCGTGTCCTCTTGCTCCCTTTATTCACAGGCTATATCTAGTAGTCCCTGCGTGACATCTACTGTACAAAGTTTAAAACGAGGAAAACCCTGTGAAGGACTGTGATACTTCTCTTATTACAAACATTATGTGTGATAACAGGAAGCTTCAGTCTTTTCCATCCTCATCAACTACGTTTTTGAACTTTAGTAGCAAAGTGTGAAAATGGAAGTTTTAAGGTGTCAAATTGATCAATTGAAACAATAATCAAAATTTACTAAATTTTATTAAATAAACATAAAAAAAATAATAATTAAAAATCAACAGATGAAAATTCATACGATCATAGTACATGGTATATTCAGATCTACATGTTTCACCATCAGCATGGCTTCCTCAGGAGCTTATTATAAACCTTGTGTACAATATCACTATAAATAGACAAAGAAAAAAGCATTAAGTATATTCAATCAACATAAAATACCTATTTTTTTTATAAGGGCCATAAAGGTCTATTAAAGATAAACCGAAGACATTATATAATCAATTATAGGTCATCCGATTAATGAGCTCTCACCCAAACTGCAAGCACTGCTCCAAAGGACCACCAGAACCCCCAAGTGGACAGTCTTTTGCAAAGTAATAAGTATGTTACAGAGAGGATATATACCCCTTAATTGGACCTGCAAGGAAACATCACTAATTATGTTTGAACAAACCAAATTATCTCTGAAGGTATAAGATTGATTGATCCGCCTCTACCTACTCTGCGTTTGTAAAGAACTCAGGGAAGCAGAAAATGACCCCACTTAAGCAAAAACGTTTATTTAAAAAGGGGATGTAGGAAAACGTCTTTAAAAAAAGCTTACTAATGAGCTAATAATCAGATTAGGAATTCCCTAATACATACATCGAAAATAAAAGTAGAAGATTCAAAGGTAAGCTTGGTTAGACAATACTCTGGATAGCATGGTCAAGTTCGAAAAATGATGAGTAAGTTTTGGTACCCTCTTAAGGCTGATGATACTATTGCCAAATACATCAAAGATTATCCAGAAATGTTCTTTAGGAGATCCGAATCCCTGAGGGACAAGTTGGTCCATAGTTATCCCTCTAATCTAGTTAAAAAAGACAGTTTAAAAATTACAGGCATGGCCCCTTGCAATAAATGTAATTTCTGTCAATACATTTGGAAAGCACAACAAATTAGGTTGCCAAAATGGTAAAATTTATAAACCTCACTTTTTTTCCAATTGTCAGTCGATTGGTGTTGTGTATTATATAGAATGCCAATATGGCATGTTCTACATTGGGAAAACCAAGAGGCCATTTTTCCCCAGAATTAGGGACCATGTAGGACTGGTCAATGCCAAGAAATTTGAAAGCCCCATATGGGGCTCTATCACCAATTTGACAGTACAAAAATTACGTTTTTTGCTTTGGAGCATATCCCTATCAATGAAAGGGGAGGGAATGTAGATAAGTTACTCCTACAACAAGAAAATAAATGGATTTTTAATTTGTCTTCTACTAAACATCCAGGGCTGAACGATTCCCTCAGTTTCAAACCGTTTTTATGAGTTTGATTCTGTTTAATCCACAAGGAGTCGGTTTCTTATTATTTTTTCATTTGCCGATGTGAAACAATATTAATGGGGAGGGGTTGGCTCTTTTTCCATGTTTGGTTATCTGCATCTTAACAATCTATCAATTTTATTTATGAACTAAAATAATGATGTGAAGGTTTTTTGATGGTTGACATCTGTCCCCAATTGCATATCCTGTTTTTAGAGTATGTTGTTACACAGATGCCCAAGACATCACCATGGTTGTGGTGTTTTAAGTGCTTTTTTTTTTTTTGTTTTGCCTCGCACTTGGATGGCACCAATTCTGTTCCCCCCTTTTTTCCTATTTGTCTCTTTTCCCCATATAGACAAATTGTCCTGTTTTCTATTTAAAATTAGAGTGAGTGCATATATATATATATCCAATCAATCATGATTGCTGCTGGTTTTATTAGCAGTTTGCTACTAATGTTTTTACTATGGGGATGTAGTGCCTTCTAATGAGACCCCATCCTTGGATAAAAAAACATACTGATACTTTTTTTTAACTGTCCTATCGTTCGGTCAGTTAGGGGTGTTATACAGAGGTGCATAAGTGAATAATTTTCAACCACCAACTTAGCTCTTTGCTTAACTTTGGACAACACCACCTGTTCGTAGAACAAAAAAGTATATCACATATACCTCTAGACTAATTTATATATAAAAAAATAAAATAAATGAACATACATTATATGCAAAAAAAAAAATAAAAAACACTAATATGTTTCTTAGCTAAAATATTTACACCAAATAAATAGCTAAAAAAGGACTTCCGGTTCCGGTGCCGCATGGAGTAGCTGTCCCCCTCACAGCTCCCGCAAACCACCCGACAAATCGGCCTGAAAAATCTGCGTTTTACCACCCTGAACACTACAGCAGCCTCCCCCACGACCCCGGCCACGAGATGGACCGGTTTGTCGAAAAAACCGGGCCGCGATCGTACGCGGCCGGCCCCGCCGCAAATCGATGCCCCGGCTTCGGCCTACATGGATCCGGCTTGTGCGGCCCAGCCTGAGGAGATGACACCAGCGATGGAGGTAGGAGAAAGGCCAAACCTTCAGCCCACTAGCAGAGACACACCACCACCTCAGCTCCAGGCACCCCCTCCTCCATCCACCCCTGATACTTCTACCTTTATCCAGCAGCCTCTCATGCCTTCACTGACACAGGATCACCACACGGAACTACTGGCTCAGGCAGTGGCTGCTCTCCTCTCCCCTATGATAGCTGCTTCAGTGGAGAAGGCTGTCAGCTCAGGCATGCAGAAAATCCAAGCCCAGCTGGGGGAACATGCTTCTAGGCTGAATGAAGCAGAGCATCGCATATCCACCATTGAAGAGGAACTTTACCAGACGCAATCTCTGGAACATGCTCAAGACAGAACGAATAAATTCATTCTGGAAAAACTCGACGACCTCGAGAACAGGTCCAGGAGGAGCAACCTGCGTTTTGTAGGTCTGCCTGAATCGCTTCATCAATCTGCCTTAATGGATCTTTGCGCTCGTCGCATTCCTGAAGCTCTGGGTCTGGGAGGCCCATACACCGTGGAACGTGCACACCGCGTGGGTGCCTTCAACTCGGAACGCAAATCACCACGCCCGATCATAGCCAAGTACCTTAATTATTTGGACAAAGCCGCCATATTGCAACAATACCGGCAATCCAGATCCCTGCAGATAGACGGAGTCCGCATCCTGATTTTTGCCGACTACTCAGTGGACGTCTCCAAAAGACGCAAGGCCTTTCAGCATATTTGTGCAGAACTTCACCAGCGGCAAATAAAGTTCACATTGGCATTCCCGGCAACCCTCCGGATCAAAACGCCCTCTGGTGAACAATTGTCCTTTCAAGATCCGGATGAGGCATCTTCCTACTTGAAATCATCGCGCTCAAGCTCCCACCACAGTCCCACGCCCAAGGCCCCACCAATTAACCGAGCCCTGGATCAGAGAAGCCCGCAAAAAGACTCTCCCAAACGCTTCAGGGCTTCGGGTCCCTCTCAACACGGCCTGACTGTGCGCTGAGGGGCGAAGTCTGACCCCGTTGTTTCCACGCACAAGTGCATTCTTCTTTAAGGCACTTCTTAGCCTTCCTTCATACTTGGGCTAGGTGCTCTGATTTTGGACTCTCCCTCCTGGACAGTCCACGCCTCTCAGGTAATATCTGTTACTACTTGACTGGAAATGTGGCTCTGTTTGCCTACATATCGATTTGACTCTTTTCTTTCTTTTTTTTGCCTGTTACACTGGTTCGTTTTACTTTGTTTTATTTATAATCTTTGTCATCCTTCAATGGTTTATAGCTATACGGGTATATTGTTTAATGTAGTATCCTATGTTAAATGCCTCGTGATGATGGTTTCTTCTTGTGTGTACAGTTATGCCCCCTTCCCCCTGGGTTTCTTTGTGCAGACCTGCTTCCATACACTGTTATCTCGCATGCCCAGCTGCTATCATTATACCCCATCCCTGAGGGGCGGGAGCCCCTGACAAGATACTGGGCTGGTTATGGGAACTGGTCTCCACAGTGATCCCCATGCGGAAAAAAGTGAAGTTGGTTAGCTATTATGTTCATTTCTGCTTACCAGATTTTTGGTTACTGCTTCTGCTCTACCCCACCCCCTCCACTCCTCCCCCTCTAATTCCTAAGTTTACTAATCGTACACACATCCCCCCCTTGGGCCATACACATATGCTCCAGTATAGATGACTACTACCTTCTGCGCTCCATTTCTGGTTTCATAATGATTTCATTATACGTTCACCATACCCCAGTCCTAATCCCAATATGCTGCGAATAACTTCGTGGAATGTGAAGGGCCTTCGTTCTCCCTCTAAGCGAATGAAGGTTCTTCGACATCTCAAACGGCTTAAAACTGATATAGCCTTGCTCCAGGAGACGCACCTTTCTTCACCTGACTTTGCTCAGATGAAAAAACTCTGGGTGGGAGCGGTGGCTGGCTCAGAAGCTTTAGGCCGCAAAGCGGGAGTTCTTATCCTTGTGCACAAGCATCTCTCATGTACCATATTGTCCACAGACACGGATACTCAGGGCAGATTGCTCTCTATCCGGGTCCGCATAGGAACGAAAGAAATAGTGATATCCAACATTTACGCCCCTAATAGTCCCACGAAACAGTTCTTCAACACCCTGACCACTTGGCTCCTGCGCTACCCGTCACTACCCCAAATCGTGGGGGTAGACTTTAACACCGTTTTCCACCCACTAGATGACAAATCACCGAACCGACGACGCGACTCTTCACTGACTCCTACCAATGTCTCCTTGCTAGCGGGCACAATGGAATCCCTTCGTCTTCACGACATATGGCGCTTACACCACCCGACTGACAGAGAGTTCTCATTTTACTCACATCCACACAATGTATTCACAAGAATTGATTACATATTTGGCTCA
Source organism: Lithobates pipiens (assembly GCF_037356315.1). Taxonomy (NCBI): domain Eukaryota; kingdom Metazoa; phylum Chordata; class Amphibia; order Anura; family Ranidae; genus Lithobates; species Lithobates pipiens. The sequence goes on along the minus strand of NW_027507748.1, from coordinate 372,880,841 downwards.
TATGACCTACTCCCATTACTACCGGACGCAGAAATACATGATATTGCTATCTCCGACCATGCCCCTATTTCGGTGTCTCTAGAGACTCCTGATATCCACCCAAATCCCAAGCTCTGGCGTTTCCCTGCTTTCCTCCAACACAACGCGGATTTCCACACCTATATCACGAAAGAATGGCAAATGTACACGCAAACAAACCCGGACCATACAGATAATCCTAATCTGCTATGGGACGCAGGGAAAGCTTTCCTTCGGGGACGCATTATCTCATACGCCTCCTCTTTCAAAAAGAACGCAAACCTAAATTACAACACAGCCAGTTCCAGACTTCACCAGGCTCAACGATCACTCTATACCCATGACACACCTGAGAACCGGACAGCTTGGCAAATTGCCAAACAGTCATTTAACACTTGGGCCGACACCCTGGAATCGATTAAGAGAGCCCACTTTGATGCCACTCTTCATAAATTTGGGAACAAGGCCGGAAAACTGCTAGCCCGACTATGTAAGGGTCCCTACCGCCCAACTATTATCCCAGCTATCCGGGAGCCGGATGGCTCCTTAACGACATCGCAAAAGGGGATAAATTCAGCCATGCTGCGCTATTATACTTCGCTATATGCGGCCAACCCTATCGACGAATGCACGGCACGCGAATTCATAGACAAAGTGACTCTGACCCCAATAACCCCCTCACAATTAGACTCTCTTAATGCCCCCATATCCCTCGCGGAAATAACCAACACGATCCGGACGTTAGCATCCTCGAAAGCTCCTGGCCCAGATGGACTAACGGGCGAATTCTATAAATCTTTAAACTCGCTCCTAGCACCCACGCTAGAAAAGGTTTACCAACACATATGGATGGGTGGCCCCTATCTACCTACGGGAAATCAGGCAATAGTAAAACTTCTGGAAAAAAAGGGGAAGGATCCTTTAGAACCAGGCTCTTATAGGCCCATCTCGCTTCTAAATCTTGACGTCAAGATTTTATCCAAAATAGTAGCCACAAGGCTAGCTGACATCATCCCTTTTCTGATTGACCCTGCCCAGTCAGGCTTTGTGAAGGGCAGAACAGCCACGATCAACATCAGAAAAGTGATGATGGCACTAGAACACGCTCGATGTAACCCGAACGGGGATTTCGCCATTATTACTCTTGATGCCGAAAAGGCTTTTGACAATGTTAGTATTGAATGGCTGTCGCTGGTTCTAAACAAAATGGGTTTCACCGGTCCCTTTCTACAGCTAATAAGGTCCATGTATACCTCCCCGGCAGCCAGATTGGTCGCAGCTGGCTTACTCTCGAATGAATTTCGCCTGCATAAGGGCACGAGACAAGGCTACCCCCTATCCCCTCTCCTCTTTAATTTGGCCCTGGAACCACTTTCTAGGTACTTATCAACAGTAGCCCCAATTCATGGCATTAAGATAGGGGAGCAACTTTTAAAAACATCACTCTTTGCTGATGACGTCCTCTTATTTTCAGCAAATCCTTCCGCAGATATGCCCACGATAAAAAATACCTTTGATCTATTCAGGAAATGTTCCGGTCTACGCATAAACTATTCTAAGAGTGAGATACTGCCCCTCGGTTCCCTTCCACCTCCGGCCTGGACTCAAAATTCCATCTTCTCGATAGCAAAGTCACATATCACTTATCTGGGTATCAAGATAGGGAAACTCCCTTCCTCCCTCTATCACCTGAACTACCCCCCTCTTTGCTAAGATCATTTTGGAACTGGAAAACTGGATGGATCTGCCTCTCTCGCTCCTGGGAAGATGCCACTTGGTTAAAATGGTCAGTTCCGCACGCCTATTATATCCCCTACAAACGATACCTTTGCTTATCAGACATAAAGACATTCAAATTTTGAACTCTGCGATATCGAAATTTCTTTGGCGAAACAAAAGACCGCGCATCGCTTTTCCAAAACTACATCTTCCCAGGACCGAGGGTGGTATTATGCCGCGTACACACGAGCGGACTTTTCAACATCCAAAGTCCGACGGACTGAGTCCGTCAGACTATTCGATCGTGTGTGGGCTGCAACGGACTTTTGACTCGCCAAAGTCCGAAGGACTTTAGAATATGGAACATGCTTCAAATTTTCCAGACGGAACTCCGCCGGACCCGGTCCCTTCGAAAACTCCGCTCGTGTGTATGCTATTCCGACGGACTAAAACCGACGCTAGGGCAGCTATTGGCTACTGGCTATGAACTTCCGTATTCGAATCCAGTCGTACGTCATCACGTTCGAATCCGTCGGAGTTTAGTGTGATTGTGTGTGGCCAAGTCCGCTCCGCCGAAAAGTCCGTCAGAACTCCGTCGAAACTCCGGCAGAACTCCGACGGAACTCCTTCGGAAGTCTGTCGGACATAAGTCCTCTCGTGTGTACGGGGCTTTAGTCTTCCTAATCTTAGACTGTATAATTTAGCTTGTCTTTTGCGGGTAAGCCTAGATTGGATTGCCCAAAAGTCCCAATGCTCTAACTTTCGTCTGGAAACAGCAATGGTCCATCCCTACTCCCTTACTGCCCTTCTTCACTGCAAATGGAAATCTATACCAACTCCGCACCAACACAACCTTTTACTGAGAGACACGGCCATAGCCTGGAGGGAAGTGAGGAAAAGCCTCCGTCTATCCCCTTTCATCTCTAAATTCCTCCCGATCCAAGGGAACCCAAATTTCACTCCGGGTTTGGAGCGACAGCCTTATGATGAATGGCGGCAAAAGGGACTCGTTACTTTCTTCTCCCTATGTGACCCGGATTCTGGTCGGGTAGCATCATTCAGGTCCTTAGCCGCAAGATTTTCTCTCCCGGATGCCTCGGCCTTCCATTATGGCCAATGTGTTAGCTTCCTTCAGAAAACCTGCAGGAACGACTCCACAAGATTTGCACCTTCGTTCCTTGAAACACTCATACAAAACGACACCTACAAAATTTCGGATATATACAAACCTTTGCTTTGAAAACTACTCCCTCTTTAGCCTCGTCCTCTGTGTCAAATTGGGTAAAAGACTTTCCAGAAGAAGACATAGTTGACAAAATTTTGCAAGGCCTCAACTCAGTTCACAATCTGGTTCCTAACGAATCGTGGAGGGAAAAACAGCTGAAGATCGCACACCGCGCCCATATTCCTTTCCTTCATACTTCTAAACTCTCCTCAGCCTCGACCTTGCCCTCACTGTGCCCATTGTGCCAGCAACCCAAGCCTAACCTAGTACACCGATACTGGACCTGCACCTATATTGCTACCTTCAGGGACCAGGTTCTGGCTTATATATTCCGGATTACGTTGTTGAATCTCCCCAAGAACCCACTTCTCCTCATCTTTGGACACTGGGACCCCACACTACTCCTCTGGTCCACCACTCCCAGCCCCCCGGGGAAAGATTGGTCCTTGATCTGTCTCCTGTTAGCAAGAAGGGCCATACTGGCCAACTGGACTTCTACAGCCAAGCCTTCCATCTCTCAGGTTGAAAGAGACCTACTACAGCTCCTTTTTCGGGACAAGATCAATACCAACCGGGGCCAACAGAAGGCCTCCAAACGCTTCCACGACAGATGGGACCTTTTTATTAGGGCGCAGCTCTCTTCACACGACCGAACTCACATTGACAAACTTTCCTTTGTCTACAAAGATCCTGTTCGAACATGACCCTTTCTACTACTGGATGCTTTCCCTCCTAATGGAGTATTGGATTTAGCCCCCCCCCCCCCCCCCACCCCCCCAACCTTTATTCCTCCCTCACCCCTCTCCCATCCTTTCATCTGTCATACACAGCATTTGTTGTTAGCCATGTGAGGTCAGTTTAGAGCCTTATGGTCTTTAGATTTATCCAGCTACGACCTCCTTGTATTGTTTTTTTTCTTTGAGATGAGGTGAGACTCATCTCAATGTCTTATTTTGCCCTTATATACTGTACTTTATGAAAAATGTATACCTATACCTATACAAGCTGTTGATATTATGTATTGTTCTAACCCTTTCAATAAAATTTTATTCAAAAATAAAAATAGCTAAAAAAAATTGTCCTCCGAAATTTGTGAAAAAACTTTAAATGGCACCCCACCCAAAAGTGTCACAAACTTATGTGCTAGAATTATTGCTGTCACTCTGATGTTCACTCCAATACCTCACGTGTGGTGTGATCACCAATTACATGCGCATGCGTACATGCGCATGCGTGTGAGGCGCACATATGCGTTCAGATTTGTTTGTGAGCACAGGAAGGCAGGTGCACTTTTATTTTTTTATTTTTTTCCAATTTATTTTATATCATTTTTTTTTTACTCTCTTTCTTTCTTTTTTTATCCAATCTTTATTGCTATCACAAGGGATGAACAACATCCCTTGTGATAACTGGGCAGTGAAAGGCTCTTTATTGAAAGATCTGGGGTCTATTAGACCCCTGATTGCTCCTCTGCCCTCCAAAGCAGCTGATCAAACCATGTAATAGTAATCCTGTAAAAGAGATCAGGTAGCTGTACAGCCGCTTGAATCACCTTTACCAAAAGAGAATCGGCAGCACTAATAATGCCGCAAAGATAATGGCTGCAGCTACAGCCATTACCCTGGTATAACCACTTCCTGATGAGGACACATATATACATATATATATATGTTGGGAAGTGGTTAAATGTTACTGTCTTTTTTTTTTTTTTTTTGTTGTTGTTTTTTTTTAATCAAACAGGTTTTTTATTGGAAATAAAAACAGAATAGAATACAGTCCGGCATCACAAAAAAAAAAGAACATTTAGCAAATCACCATTTATCAGCAGAGAAACGAGAAAGCTATAAGTAGTACATTTCAAATGATCACATCACTTGCCTATAGACATTCCCAGCTAAATAAGCATAAGGCACCACATAATACAAGTGTACACTCAATCATCTGCTTGGGAGAATCTAATTCCAATATGGGTCATGTTGGACGACCAGGACAGGGGTATATTAGATTGGACGACTCTATTAAGGGTACCCAGCACAGCTGTCCAGTATCGGTGGAGCTTGAGGCATCTCCATCAGACATGGATGAGGTCACCCGTGTCATGTTTGCAATTATAGCAAAGAGGGTCTGCAAGTACACCCATAAGGTATAATCTAGCGGGAGTGTAGTGAGATCTCGGAACTAGATCGTTTTTGTGACAAAATGAGGGCGCTAGTGACCACTACTTGCAGCACATCCTCCCACTGGTCCCCCGAGAGCTGGACCAGATCCCTCTCCCATCTCTCACGGGCCTTGGAGTGGTGTGCATCCAGATAATTACTCAGTAGTATACTGTAACACTGGGATATAAGACCTTTAGCATGCCAATGAAATTATATGAAAAAATTGGGTTTGGTGATAAATTCCATACAGTCTAGGAAACCTGGGCCTTAACTGCATGATGTAATTGAATATAATAAAACTGTATGTACCAGGGAAGGGAGAACCTCTCCTGGAGAGCTGAAAATGGCAGCAGTGTCCCGTTCCTGAAAGTATGGACCAAGTGAGTCACCCCAAAGGCTTTCTATCTAGGGTCTTGCATTAGTTTGACCAATTCCCTGTAAGATTTATTACCCCAAATTGGGCTGTGTGTTGTGAACCCATCTACCTGCTGCAATTTCTTGGATTTGGTCCATATATTATGTAGGAGATTATAGGTAGGCAAGTGTTTGTGTGATTTTTGCGACTAAACTTGCCTCTAATCCCTCCGGGACAGAATCTGCACCAGTACAGCGCAACGTTAGGCAAGCAGTAGAGGATGTCAGAGTGGGAGATTCAGGCGAGGAGGAAGGAAACAGCCCTGTAAGATGCTGCAGCTGGGCCGTAACAGAATATAAATGTTGCTGTGTAAAGGCTCCAAAGACATTATATGATTCATGTGTTCTAAAATTAGATACCATACTGGACTTTACAAATATGTATTTTTTTAAATGAGCCTCGCACCTCAAGTTTTTATATTCTTTTCAGCTGGCTTAGAATCATAGGACATACTGGATTTTCCAAAATGGGGGCTCAGGTATTTGCTCAACAGTAAATAATGTTCCCAAGTAGTATTAGGGGAATATTTTACTTAGCCCCTTGCTTGGTTTGAGAATAATGCAAAGAGTTACACTGCATGTTTGCCGCAGTGAAATGTTCAGTGCAGATGGCTGTTTATTTATGCCTCTTTTGTGAGCTTTATTGCCAACACAGAACTGTTACCTGCAGTGAATTATATCTATTACTGCTAGTATTCCATACACCTGGCAAATCAACTGACACAATATCCTGCGCCCTCAACCTGTTTTTCTGCTTAAATAAGAACTCTCTTTACCTGAAATAAACTTTCTGTGGGCTAACAAATTTCCTGTGATTTCCTGTACTACATTATAATAACAGTGGAACCATTGCAATTACCTGCAATCATCCTCTGGTTATAGGAGTAATTGCAGAATTGTAATTTCAGAAGAATTTCTGCAGCCTGCTCTTGTGCCTCATGTGCAGCACTCACTATATGCTTTTTGCTCCTGGTGTCCTAGAAGAATTAAATACTTTACAAGCATTACATTCAAGTGATGAGAAAGCTAATAAACCTTCACCTGTTCCTAAATCATTAACAAATATGTGCAGCTACAATATGCCGTAATTATTAAAATGGTTAACTTTTTACTCGGAAATGTAGGCGCTTTATGTGTGTTTTGTTAGGAGTTACACATACTTATGTGTAAGTAATGTAGACTAACACCTAGGTATTTAAACCTTCATTATGCTGCTACAACATTTTTCATGTGGAACACTTATCTTTGTCACAAGCATGAGCTCTGTCCTTGCATTTTCACTGCTTCATCAATTTTCAATCACATACACACTCACTAATTATTTCATCTGAACTTGCTGCTTTTTGTCTTGTGTGATTTAGCCCTGGTTCACAATGGCGCAATTTGTCATGCGATTTGACAGTTCAAAATTGCATGGCAAGTCGCACCCCATTGCCGGAAATGGAACCTTTCAAATCATTGTTACTCAAGTCACAGTCTCTTTGAAAAAGGTTCCTGCACTACTTTTTGGGGCTTTCATTGCAACTTGCATAGCTTTCTGTTAAATGAAGTTGGAGGTCCAAATCGCACTGATCTGTGGCTTTGAAATCGTGCTGAATTAGCACAATTTCAAAGCCACGCTGGTGTGAACCAGGGCTTAAAGCACAAGTTTCCTTAACAAAAGACACCCTGTTTCCACCCCATTCACACCTAGCCAATCAGTTTTTTTGAAAAAAATAAAAATACAAAGCCTCTAAACTCCAGAAAACTTACATAAACCCATTGCCATATGATGCTTCATGATGCCTCTTCCACAAGCTGTAGTCAGTGACTACTGATCAGTGTTTCTCAACCTTTTTACCATGGGGAAACCTTGGTAAAAAGTCTGAGATCTCGGGGAATCCCTAAAAAAATAAAAAAATTCAGATCTACACCTCAAACAACATTGAATCTGATCAGCAAGCTGTAGAACCATATGTATTGTAGAAATAGCTTTACAATTTATTCTATTATGTAAAGTTTACATAATAGAATAAATATTAGAACTTCCCTGACACTAACATTATAGTGTGAACAGGGCAAATAGAAATCAATAGTTTCCTTTATGTCCTTGCAGAGACCTACCTTAAAACAAGCCCAAAATATTCTAAGCAAGTCAAATTTGCACATATATATATATTTTTTTTTGTACATATAGTGTGAACAAGGCCTTACTGAACTTGAACAAAACCCAAATATTGTGATTCATAAATGGGACACCAGACTATGGGAACAATCTTTTGTTCACAACATAGATGCATAAGAATTGATAAAATTTTTTGCAGATTTGACCTACTATCAGGGCTGGGCTATTAGCAGCTCCCTTCTCCATGCTCAGGCTGCTCAGCTGCCAGATTATTGTCAGCAATCATTGATCCTCCAGTGGTTTATCTGATTATCATTACCTGCTTATAAGTCCTGCCCCTTATGGCTGTCTAAACCACCTTGTTCATTCCTTTCCTGCCTTCACCTTGATCAAACATATCTAGAGATTCTCCGGTTATCTCTTCCTGTTCTTTATCCTGTTCTGCTGCCTCCAACAATGCTGATCTTTCTGTTTAGAAAAAAAAATATGCACATGATACCAATTTTTTCAATGTGCACTGACAGCGAGTACTGTCAATGTGCATTGCTACCTGGTTCCTTCTCTGTAGTTCCAGCTCCTCTGTACCTCTGAGGGTGGTGCCAGGAGGAATGCTGACATTGGGAGCATATGGCTGAATGTTGCAGGAGGTGAGATCCTGTGTACCGTATCTACTGAATGCAGACTGCAGTAGGGGGGAGCAGAGCACAGGGGCCTGTGGCTGGATGGAACTTAATGGAACAGGCGGTGAGATCATAAGAGTGTTATGTACAATTATGACATTACAAAGCTATTATAATCTCACCTGCTGCTACATTCAGCCTGAACTAGCTGTTTTCCCCCACTCTCTGCTTCCCCCTCTGCAGTCTGCATTCAGTGCTGTTATACACAGAATGTCACTTCCTGTTCTGTGCTTTCCCCTGCAGTCTGCACTTACCCTCTCAGTACACAGGATTTTACCTCCCGATCCAGCCATGTGCTCCTTATTTCTGCTCCCCCCTACCCAGTGTGCATCACTGCTACCATTTAGAACTGATCTCACCTTCTGGAGCTCCCCACCTTCAATCTTCATTCTCAGCTCCCTTCACGGCTCCCTACCTCCAAGCTTTCCATTCTGGGTTCCCTTGGCTCCCCGCCTCCATTCTCTGCTCCCCGTCTCCATTCTCCGCTCCCTGAGCTCCATGCCTCCATTCTTGGCTCTCTTGGCTCCCTCTACTCCCCGCCTCCAATCTCGGCTCCCTGCCTCCATTCTCAGCTCCCTCAGCTCCATGCCTCCATTCTTGGCTCCCAGTCTCCATGCTCTGAATTCAGAACTCGTGCTCTCTGCATCGCTCCCGACTCCGCACTGAGTTCTCGAGCTGGAACTACAGAGAGGGCATTGGGTATCAATGTACGCTGTCAGAGTGCATTGGGAACACTGGAAACAACATTACATATACATCTGCCACAATGTTGAATCATGGCAGAACCCCTGGGGACTTCTCGCAGAACCCTAGGACTCTGCAGAACCCGTTTGAGAAACACTGGACTAGATGATCTTCTCAGTGCTCGTGCCCCCCCCCCCCCCTTATGGTATTATGCTTGAAGGCTTCAGGACCCTGTGAGATTATGGCCTGTCACATGACTTGAGTTTTTTTTAATATACATAGAGAAACAGGTCAGTGGATTTTTTTTCTCCCTAGGAATTTGTTTTAAATGTTAGGCAGGCCATAGATGGTGCAAATTTCTTCCCTGCAACCATGGGTTGCAGGAAAGAAATCTGCACGATTCCACCACCAACGCAGACAGTGCTGACAGGGGAATCCCTCCTGCCGAGACATTGTATTGTCCCAGCGGGGGAAGCCATCCCAACTGGGAGAAGACAGTGATTTGTGCTAGCACCTATCACAGCCATTAGCGATAATCGCAAGTAAATACTGGTTGTACCCAAGTTCGATCAAGCCTGCCCATACAGTGTTCAAAACAGATTTGAACCATTTATGGCTAGCCCTAGCTTGTCCTTTATTAGAAGTTGTTTTGTTCCTTCTAACATTACCTGTGCAAAAACTGTGTCAACACAGTGCAAGAAACAAACATAAAACTGGACTTTTTGCAGATTTTTATATAAATGACAGTTTATTAAATTTACCAGGAAAAAATAAACCTGAAAATACAAGTATAAATGTAACACTCTGTAACTAAAAGAATTTCAACTCTGTGGCAAAAATCCCAGCCTCCAAACTTTTCTTGCCTGGAAAAAAATCTTTCTATTCTTGTTTTAGGAATTTTGCATGCATACAACCTATGAGATTTATACATAGATTTGCAATATCACAATAATGTATCTCTTAAATTAGTTACAGTATATGTAAACCCTTAACATAAACTATCCTTTCCTCCCATTCAGGCTGTTAATATGTACAGTTCCTTGAAAAAAGTATCCATACCCCTTGAAATTTTCCACATTTTGTCATGTTACAACCAAAAAGGTAAATGTATTTTATTGGGATTTTATGTGATAGACCAACACAAAGTGGCACATAATTGTGAAGTGGAAGGAAAATGATAAATGGTTTTCAATGTTTTTTACAAATAAATATGTGAAAAGTGTGGCGTGCATTTGTATTCAGCGCCCTATTATATCCCTAACTAAGATTTAGTGGAACTAATTGCCTTCGGAAGTCACCTAATTAGTAAATAGAGTCCACCCGTGTGTAATTTAATCTCAGTATAAATACAGCTGTTCTGTGAAGCCCGCATGGGTTTGTTAGAGAACCTTAGTGAACAAACAGCATCATGAAGGCCAGGGAACACACCAGACAGGTCAGGGATAAAGTTGTGGAGAAATTTAAAGAAGGGTTAGGTTATTAAAAAAATATCCCAAGCTTTGAACATCTCACAGAGCACTGTTCAATCCATTATCCAAAAATGGAAAGAGTATAGCACAACTGCAAACTTACCAAGACTTGGCCATCCACCTAAACTGACAGGCTGGACAAGAAGAGCATTAATCAGAGAAGCATCTAAGCGGTCCATAGTAACTCTGGAGGAGCTGCACAGATCCACAGTTCAGGTGGGAGAATCTGTCCACAGGACAACTATTAGTTGTGCACTCCACAAGTCTAGCCTAGTGGCAAGAAGAAAGCCATTATTGAAAGTACACCATAAGAAGTCCTGTTTGCAATTTATTTTAAAAGACTTGAGAATGAGGCAGAGGTTCACCTTCCAGCAGGACAACGACCCTAAACGTAGAGCTACAATGTAATGATTTAGATCAAAGCATATTCATATTTTAGAATGGCCCAGTCAAAGCCCAGACCTAAATCCAATTGAGATTCTGTGGCAAGACCTGAAAATTGCTGTTAATAGATGCTCTCCGTCCAATCTGACAGAGCTTAAGCTATTTTGCAAAGAAGAATGGGCAAAAATGTCCCCCTCTAGATGTGCAAAGCTGGTAGAGACATACCCAAAAAAGACTTGCAGCTGTAATTTGTAGCAAAAGGTGGATCTACTAAGTATTGACTCAGGAGGCTAAATACAAACGCACACCACACTTTTCACATATTTATTTGTAAAAAAAAATTAAAGGCATTTATCATTTTCCTTCACCTCACAATTATGTGCCAATTTATGTTAGTCTACCACATAAAATCCCCAAAAAATACATTTATGTTTTTGGTTGTAACATGACAACATGTGGAAAATTTCAAGGGATACTTTTTCAAGGCACTGTAGTTGTGTTTTTTTAAATTTCCGTGATAAGTAAAAAAATAAAATAAAATACTGTTGATCCTTCCAGAAAACTTGTAACTGATAATTTCCTCTGCACTCTGCAAACAAATTAGATACAAATACTAATCTGAGGAGAAGCTATGAACATCAAAATACTATGAAATAAAAACTAAAATGTGCAAACCCAGTGCTGAGAAATGTTCTCTTATTCTGCCTGTTCTGCACTCTTATGAATTAGAGTACTTTGCACTGGGGCGATTTTCAGGCTCTTTAGCGCTAGAAATAGCCTCTGCTAAGCGCCTGAAAGCTCTCATTCATTGCAGTGTGTCTTTTCACAATGGGGTGGTGCACTTGCGGGACGTTCCGAAAAGTCTTGCAAGCAGCATCTTTGAGGTGGGTTGGGAGCACTGTATTTAGCACTCCCAAAGCACCCTGCCCATTGCAATGAATGGGCAGTACTCCCAAAGCCCCTTAAAAGTGATTTGAAAGCACTGCAAAGCAGAAATTTTTACCCTTTTTTTAGTGTTAAAAAGCACCCACTAGCAGCCGAAAAGTGACGCAAAAGCACCACTAAAACAGAGCTAAAGCATCACAAAAACAGGAGGCGCTTTAGCGTTGAAAGCTGGGCATCCCAGTGTGAAAGTAGCCTTAATATGGCTCCCAGCTTTGTGCACTACAAAACACTTCCACCTGTTATAGTGAAGGACTGTTCTGTAGTCCTGTCCTGGAGTGACAACAGTGCTCCTACATAGATACAGTACGTAGGTGTTTTCAGCCTAGGAAAGAAAATGTGTTCACTAGGGATTCTATTTATTTAATTGCACACTCATTTTCCCAGCTGTCACAAATAATCACAGTAATTTGCCTATGTTTAATTCCTTTGATTATTAGCTGCATATAGCAGCCATAATACAGTATTTTCCTGACATACCTCAATCATTGCATTTTAGCCACTAGTTGGAGCTGATGGTCATAAGAAATAAACCTAAATTATGGTGATTATATGTGACACCTGGTGAATGCTTGTGACATTCATACAGTATTTTGGTTACAGTGCCTTGCGAAAGTATTCGGCCCCCTTGAACTTTTCAACCTTTTGCCACATTTCAGGCTTCAAACATAAAGATATAAAATTTTAATTTTTTGTGAAGAATCACCAACAAGTGGGACACAATTGGGAAGTGGAATGAAATCTATTGGATAATTTAAACTTTTTTAGCAAATAAAAAACTGAAAAGTGGTGCGTGCAAAATTGTTCGGCCCCTTTACTTTCAGTGCAGCAAACTCACTCCAGAAGTTCAGCGAGGATCTCTGAATGATCCAATATTGTCCTAAATGACTGATGGTGATAAATAGAATCCACCTGTGTTTAATCAAGTCTCTGTATAAATGCACCTGCTCTGTGATAGTCTCAGGGTTCTGTTGAAAGCGCAGAGAGCATCATGAAGACCAAGGAACATACCAGGCAGGTCCGTAATACTGTTGTGGAGAAGTTTAACCACTTCAGGACCGCCGTATTGCCAATGTACGTCAACACAATGGCACAGGCAGGCACAATCACGTAGATGTACGTGATTGCCTTCCAGCGGGTGGGGGGTCCGATCGGACCCCCTCCCGCTGGTTACGGCGGTCCGGTTCGCTCCAGAAGCGATGAGGGGATGGCCGTTGGTTTTCGGCCACCCCCTCTGGATCGCTCCTGGCCAATGAGAAGCTTCCTCCCACTGTGTATTGTTTACACAGGAAGGAGGAAGTGATGTCATTCTCCTCGGGGCGGTCTTTTTGACCGGACTACGAGGAGAAGACTAATAGTAAGTGTGCACCAACACTACACTGACATGTAGGTACACACAGGCACACAAACCCCCCCCGATCCCCCCCCCCGATCGCCCCCCGATCCCCCCCCCGCCCCCCCTCCCCCCCCCCCCCAGTCACAGTGTCACTGATTGCATTGATCATTTCTTTACTGATCAATGCATTCAGTGTCAGTTGTGACAGTAAAAACTGTCAGGACAGTTAGTGTTAGGTCCAGGGTAGCCCCCTATCACCCCCCAATAAAGATTTAACCCCCTGTTTGCCCCTAGAGTTAACCCTTTCATCCCCTTTTGCCAGTGTCACTAAGCGATCATTTTTCTGATCGCTGCATGTGTCGCTAGGTAGCTAGTTATTTTTTTAGGTTCACCGCCAGGTTTTTATATCGCTAGGTACCCCGATATACTACCCAATAATGGTTTTAACCCCCTGATTGCCGCTAGTTAACCCTTTCACCCCCTTTTGCCAGTGTCACTAAGCGATCGTTTTTCTGATCGCTGCATTAGTGTCGCTACAGTCGCTAGGTAGCTAGTTATTTTTTTAGGTTCACCGCCAGGTTTTTATAGCGCTAGGTACCCCGATATACTACCCAATAATGGTTTTAACCCCCTGATTTCCGCTAGTTAACCCTTTCACCCCCTTTTGCCAGTGTCACTAAGCGATAATTTTTCTGAACGCTGCATCAGTGTCGCTAGTGTCGCTAGGTAGCTAGTTATTTTTTTAGGTTCACCGCCAGGTTTTTATAGCGCTAGGTACCCCGATATACTACCCAATAATGGTTTTAACCCCCTGATTGCTGCTAGTTAACCCTTTCACCCCCTTTCACCAGCGATCACAGTATAAGTGTCACTGGTGACGCTGGTTAGCCAGTTAGTTATTTAGGTTCCCCGTCAGGTTTTTATATAGCGCCAGGGACCCCCATATACTACCTAATAAAAATTTGAACCCCCTGATTGCCCCTAGTTAACCCTTTCACCACTGATCACCGTATAAGTGTTACGGGTGACTCTGGTTAGTTTGTTTTTTATAGCATCAGGGCACCCACCATTTATTACCCAATAAAGGTTTAACCCCCTGATCACCCGGCGGGTGATATCAATTAGGTTTTAGGGTCAGGGTCTGCGTCGCCCCAGGCAGCGCTAGGTTAGTGCCAGTACCGCTAACACCCACACGCAAAGCATACACCTCCCGTAGTGGTATAGAATCTGAACAGATCAATATCTGATCTGATCAGATCTATACTAGCGTCCCCAGCAGTTTAGGGTTCCAAAAAAACGCATTGTTAGCGGGATCAGCCCAAATACCTGCTAGCACCTGCGTTTTGCCCCTCTGCCCAGCCCACCCCAGTGCAGTATCGATCGATCACTGTCACTTACAAAACACTAAACACATAACTGCAGCGATCGCAGAGTCAGGCCTGATCCCTGCCATCGCTAACAGGTTTTTTTGGTAGCATTTTATATTCAAATCCGGAAGGCAGTGCTTGGTTTTCGGGGTCCCGTACGTGGCTAGGCTCCCAAAAAGTCCCCCACATGTGGTATCCCCGTACTCGGGAGAAGCAGCAGAATTTATTTTGGGGTGTAATTTGACTTCTGCCCATAGCATGTGTGAGCAATATATCATTTAGTGACAACTTTGTGCAAAAAAAAAAAAAGTTTGTAATATTCCCGCAACTTTTGGCAAAATATAAAATATTCCATGGACTCAACATGCCTCTCAGTAAATAGCTTGGGGTGTCTACTTTCCAAAATGGGGTCATTTGGGTGGGTTTTGTGCTATTTTGGCATTTTATGGCCTTCGAAACTGTGATAGGTAGTGAGGAGTTAAATCAAAAATTTGCACCCTTAGAAATCCTGAAGGTGGTGATTGGTTTTCGGGGTGCCGTGCGCGACTAGACTCCCAAAAAGTCCCACACATGTGGTATCCCTGTACTCAGGAGAAGCAGCAGAATGTATTTTGGGGTGTCATTTCACATATGCCCATAGCATGTGTGAGCAATATATCATTTATTGACAACTTGGTGCAAAAAAAAAAAGTTTGTAATATTCCCGCAACTTGTGGCAAAATATAAAATATTCCATGGACTCAACATGCCTCTCAGTAAATAGCTTGGGGTGTCTACTTTCCAAAATGGGGTCATTTTGGGGAGTTTTGTGCTATTTTGGCATTTTATGGCCTTCGAAACTGTGATAGGTAGTGAGGAGTTAAATCAAAAATTTGCACCCTTAGAAATCCTGAAGGTGGTGATTGGTTTTCGGGGTGCCGTGCGTGACTAGACTCCCAAAAAGTCCCACACATGTGGTATCCCCATACTCGGGAGAAGTAGCGGAATATATTTTGGGGTGCAATTCCACATATAACCATGGCATGTGTGAGCAATATATCATTTAGTGACAACTTTTTGTAAAAAAAATATTTTTTTTTTTTTTTGTCATTATTCAATCCCTTAGGACAAAAAAAAATAAATATTCAATGGGCTCAACATACCCATCAGCAATTTCCTTGGGGTGTCTACTTTCCAAAATGGGGTCATTTGGGGGGGATTTGTACTGCCCTGCCATTTTAGCACCTCAAGAATTGAGATCGGCAGTCATAAATTAAAAGCTGTGTAAATTCCAGAAAATGTACTCTAGTTTGTAGACGCTATAACTTTTGCGCAAACCAAAAAATATATACGCTTATTGACATTTTTTTTACTAAAGACATGTGGCTGAATAAATTTTGCCCTCAATGTATGACTAAAATTTAGTTTATTCGATTTTTCTTATAACAAAAAGAAGAAAATATCTTTTTTTTTCAAAATTTTCGCTCTTTTTCCATTTATATCGCAAAAAAAAAAAATCGCAGAGGCAATCAAATACCATCAAAAGAAAGCTCTATTTGTGGGAAGAAAAGGACGCAAATTTCGTTTGGGTGCAATATTGCATGACCGCGCAATTACCAGTTAAAGCAGCGCAGTGCGAAATTGCAAGAAGACCTCTGGTCCTTAAGGTGTTTATTGGTCCGGAGCTGAAGTGGTTAAAGCCGGATTTGGATACAAAAAGATTTCCCAAGCTTTAAACACCCCAAGGAGCACTGTGCAAGCGATCATTTTGAAATGGAAGTATCAGACCACTGCAAATCTACCTTTAGCAGGGACAGGGAAGATGGATGCAGCCAAATACAGGACCATTCTGGATAAAAACCTGTTGGAGTCTGCAAAAGACCTGAAACTGGGACGGAGATTTATCTTCCAACAAGACAATGATCCCAAACATACAGCAAAATTTACAAAGGAATGGTTCACAAATAAACGTATCCAGGTGTTAGAATGGCCAAGTCAAAGTCCAGACCTGAATCCAATCGAGAATCTGTGGAAAGAGCTGAAAACTGCTGTTCACAAACGCTCTCCATCCAACTTCACTGAGCTCGAGCTGTTTTACAAGGAAGGATGGGCAAGAATTTCAGTCTCTCGATGTGCAAAACTGATAGAGACATACCCCAAGCGACTTGCAGCTGTAATCACAGCAAAAGGTGGCTCTACAAAGTATTAACGCAAGGGGGCCAAATAATTTTGCACGCCACACTTTTCATTTTTTTATTAGTTAAAAAAGTTTCAAAAATCCAATAGATTTCGTTCCACTTCACAACTGTGTTCCACTTGTTGGTGATTCTTCACAAAAAATAAAATTTTTATATCTTTATGTTTGAAGCCTGAAATGTGGCAAAAGGTTGAAAAGTTCAAGGGGGGCGAATACTTTCGCAAGGCACTGTATATGCCTAGGTGTTAATAAAGGAGGGAGCCTGGAAAAAAAAATACAGCCATTATGTTTGAAAACTGGTAGATTGCAGTACATGTATTGTTTTCTTTTTGCTTAGGTTTGCATACAATTTAATTATTGGTTGAATTAAAACAAAACTGAGAAAAAACTCTAATGCCGCATACTCACGATCGGAATTATTGTCGGAAAAAGCTCTGATATTTAGAACGCGGTGACGTACGACACAACTAGAAAAAGAAAGTTCAATAGCCAGTAGCCAATAGCTTCTGTCTCGTAGTTGAATCTGAGCATGCGTGATTTTTGGCGTGACGGAATTGCATACGCACGATCGGAATTTCCGATAGAAAGTTTTTCTGTCTGGAAAATTGAGAACATGCTATAAATTTTTGGCTGGCGGAAATTCGGACAGCTAAATTCCGATGGAGCATACACACGGCCGCATTTTCCGATGAAAAGCTCTCATCGGTCTTTGTCTGGCCATAATTCCGATCGTGTGCATGCGGCATTATATGTGCTAAGTAAATTCAAATGTTCACCTAAGGGTCAAAAAATGCTAGTAGTAAATTGTATCCAAATACATTTGCTGTCAGCATGTAGTTCTAATTCCATGTTACATGGATCTATTATTATTATTGTATATTGAGAATTATCCAGTTTTGAGCTCATTTTCCTTATTTTCCACTGTTGTTTGGATACAGCTTACTCACTGTGAATGGTTAATTTCACTTTCTATTAAATACAAGTTCACAATTGCAAACTGATCTCAAAGATTCTCCAAATTCCTCATACTCCTCAGAGCTATATTTCTCTCTGTCCCCTTATAAAGGAACAATGGTGCCTTATAGAGAAATTAAACCAATTGGGGAATGGAGATATATTCAGGGGAGATCTTGTAACCTCTCTTTTTAGGTATGCTGTTAAATGAAACAACCAAGTCCACAGGTTGTATTGCAAATTGTTTATTGAATGACAATACTTTACAACCAAATTGCATTGTTATTAGCCTTCTTGTAACATATGACACTGTGTACTGCTTCACCACTATCAGGCACACCAGCATTTGTTTATTTTGTATTGGTGATTGTTTTGTTCTTGACTTGGGGTTTCCAATGTTCGGTTAACCCAGGAAGGGTGGTTGGAAAAGAGGAGTTTATTTTTATGTATTTCAAAACTTTCATTAAAAATGATCTGATTGTTTTGGTCTGGGAGATAAATTTATCTCCTGGGTTCAGCTGCTGTATGCTGCTCTGATGGCCAGAGAGAGGATAAATGATTCCCTATCAGAACCCTTCCCTTTGTTTCGAGGCACACGGCAGGGGTGTCTGCTATCACCCCTGCTGTTTGCCCTTGCATTGGAGCCGCTTGCAGCTATGGTACGGACCTCTCCTGAAATCACGGGTTTTTCGCAGAGGACAGGGGAGGAAAAGATTTCCTTATATGCGGATGACACTCTACTATACTTGAGCGATACTGACCACTCTCTTAGAGCAGTAATGAAATTAATAAACCAGTTTGGACAGCTATCGGGATTTGCCATTAACTAGCATAAGTCAGCCCTGTTGGCGTTGGATCCGTTGCCTGTACCTTTGCCGGAAGTCGTTTCCCACATACAAGTGGTTTCTTCATTTAGGTACTTGGGGGTAGTGGTGACTGGGGAAACATGGGACTACATAGCCCTAAATTTAAAACCTATATTGCAAAAATTCCAGCAGAAGCAAGCTAGTTGGGGCAAGTTGCCACTGTTTACATAATGCTCCAATCTGGATACCACAATACTGGTTCCGGCGCATGGACTCACAGTTCAGAGCTCTTATATGGAGAGGTGGAGTGGCAAGAATCAAACTGGTATGGCGGTTCCGCACCCTAAAATGTACTACTTGTCGGCACAGCTGCAGCATTTCACAGGCTGGGATCTCGGGATGGGGTTAGATCCATCCAAAGGTCTCCTCCTGGGCAATGACAGAAACTACACTGCTTTATCCAATATGGAGATGGGTTTCCCTAGAGTTCCTGCCACTTGCCCTACAGTTCGGTCATTGATGAAAATCGGGAAGAGGGTCAAGACCATATTGAGTTTGACGGACTATCTCCGTCAGACCCCTATACAGACCGGTACAGAGTGCCTGACCCGTCTGTGTAGGAAAGAGCTGGGGTTAGATTCCTCGCACAAATACTGGAAGGTTCTGTTCTAAAGCCTTTCACCCAGTTGCTGAATGAATTCCCTGCACTCAAAGGACATCACTTTCAGTATATACAACTACAAGATGCCATTAGATATCAGAGCAGAAACTCTAACTTGCAACTAGAAGACTCTACATTCCTTGAATCTATATACTCCAACCCAGAGAAGAAGGGAATCATCTCCAGAGGTGTGGGAGCGAGATGTAGGCCCCATCGATGGTAAGCAGTGGAATCAAATCCTGGGAGTGGGTCCGGTGGTAACAGTATCAGCAGCACAACGACTCTCTCACCTTTTTATACTACATAGGGTATATCGCACTCCTATACAATTACATAAATGGGGTAGACGTGATTCTCCAATATGTCCCAAATGCCAGGCTCACCCGGGTGATCTCATTCACATGCTTTGGAGGTGTCCCAAACTAGTGAGGTATTGGAGTGATGTTATCAATATAATAAATAGTGTTTTTCCAGTCCAACTTGGGCTGAAGACACTGGTGTGTTTATTGGGCAGCCTAGATGAGGACCTGTACCTTCCCCCCGGTATACATTGCCCTCACAAGACTTCTATACTTGGCCAGGAAGCTGATTGCCCATATGTGGCTGTCGGCACGTACACCAAAGGAGGCGCAATGGATACAAATGGCTAATACCACTCTTATCCGGGAAAAAAAAACACGTATCAACATAGAAAATCACCAAAAAATGTTTCCAATATATGGCAGAACTGGTTGGGCTCCCCAGAGGTGACTCCACCCAAATGACTCTGGATAGGCTACTTATGGGATAACTGGATGAATGGTTATACAATTGAAGTTGTATATTATATGCTAAAGTGTATACCAGAGAGAGAGTTTTACATGACTGATGGATCTGAGCCACAATGAGGCGTCAATGGTTTGTTTAATATTTAATACTTGTTTCTTTGTTTATTTCTTAATTTAGTGTTGTTTTTTCCTTTTTTTTACTATTTGAGTGAGCACATGTGACATTACCCTTTCTGTAAAGTATGATAACAGTATTAACTTCACAGTTATGTTAGTGTGAAAAATAAAGACCTCTGGTACTCTAGTTATGTGTATTTAAAATGTCATACATATGTCTTACATACTATGTAATGCCTTGTGTTTTCATCAATAAAAACCCTTTTATTGATTAAAAAAAAAATATATATACCGTATATATATATATATATATATATATATATATATATATATATATATATATATATATATATATATATATATATATATATATATATATATATATATATATATATATATATATATATATATGTATATATGTGTATATATATATGATTAAAAAAAATACAACTTGTTGGAAAATTGTTGTAAGCAATAAGAAAAACTTCAAACTTTTATGTGGTTGAAATTGCTTGAAGTTAACTCATATATATATATTGCCCAGTCTCACTGGATACACGAACATTTGTTTATCAATATATGTCAATAAATAACCAGCCATACAGAGTTTTTGTATATTTTTGGAAATACCTTACCAGTTGATAATCACATTTCTTCATAATCGTTGCTTCATAATCCTTTACTGCTATAAACAACCTAATTAGAGAGCTAGGTTGAATAGTCTGGGAGCGCGTGTTCTTGGAAGTAAGATGTGGGTTTTAGCCATCATGATGCACAGTGCATCTTGGCAAATATTTTCTGTGACCATTGGGGAAGGGGTTGAGAAGCCTTTTTCCTTATTACTTTTTCTATTCTTTATCAACTAGAACTATGAAAGAACTTCTTAGTTCCAAATTCATTAAGAGATCTTTTCTGCTTTCCTCCTTTGGCTGTTTTCTTTCCATTCCAAGTACCATTATGGCATTTCAGGCAGCTTCCTGTGAGAAATCCATTTCTATGCTGTTATTCTTCCTTGTAAAAAGGTGACTGCACTGGGGGTGTAGCTGTTTTGAAATTTTAAGAACCCTCTTGAAGCCAGGATTGTGAGGATCAGGCCTGGGATTTCTGTAATATGTACTGAAGAATGCATCAGTTATTTAGGGACTTAATTCCCAATATGGCTCCTCTTTGATTAGGTACAAAAGCCATCATCTCACAGCATTGTTGAAAGCCCAAAAACAAGTTAATGATCTAAACTCTTTAGCTCAATGTTTTTGACTATTTAAAGTACTTTGATTTTATTACAAACAAGCTTGTTCAGTTCTTTTTCGTTATTCTTTTTCCTAGTTTCTTTCTTTCCCGAGCTTTTATTTTCCTACAGCCTGTGTAATTTCTAGCTCATTTCCTCTTCTGTCTGGGGGCTAAAAAGGTCATGAGTGACTAACAATAGAAAGAGTGAGGGTTCTTCATATGGACAGCATTCTTGTTTAATCTTTAGATTTTTCTATTGCTTTTAAGACACAAAATAATTATATTTACCAGGAATGTCTGTATAAGCCTATTTTGTTATTTTTGTGAGAGGTTGAGTAGAGGGATAATCTTTACTATATCATAAATTTACTTTTTTTAAGTTTTCTGTAGGTAAATTTGTTGATATCAGATTAGATAAAGCTTGCAAGGTATGCCTGTACACTTCCCAATTATCATCATCTTCATCATCATGTATGGACATCATACACAATAGCTGAATATTGTATTGTTGTCCTTGCATCTGTCAATGAGCACTATGGATTATCAGAAGAGCTGCTGATCTGTCAACATGCTGGGCTTTGACTGGAACAATTTTTTTACTGTGTGTATGCCGGGTTCATAAGTCAGAGAGCTGAACAGTGCAGTGGTTGGTTTGGCATTGGACAGATTTTTTTTCTGTTCTGTCATTACTGATGACAGATCTGCTGGTGTAGGGGCACATAGGACTGGCTATAGGCAGATAACTGGGAGTCAGTGGTAGATAAATGTCTGTTAATCCTAAATGTTAAATTTGAAATTTAAGCAAAACAAAACTAAAACTAAATAATAAAACTAGGTAATTCTCATCATCCCCTGGTCAGGATGACTAGGACTATGAGAGGGAGGGGCATCACTCAGAGCCAATCAGGCTCTGCTAAAAGGAAATATGCTGACAGAGGCAGATGGATTGTTTTAAAGAATGATTTAAGGGACTTGGGAGCTAAATTGAGGAAAAGGACCTCCAAGGTAGTATTCTCAGGAATACTACCAACTCATCGAGCCACACCAGGAAGGCAGAGGGAGATTAGGGAAGTAATCAAGTGGCTAAAGAAGAGCGGGTGCAGTAAGGTGGGGTTTGGGTTCCTGGAGGACTGGACCAGCTTCTCAGTTGATCAACAGTACTATAGAAGGAATGGACTGCACCTAAATGAGGAGGGTGCAGATCAGCTGGGAGTAAAAATGGCCAAAAAGTCAGAGGGGTTTTTAAACTAGGCGACGGGGAGGGCCCAGGTGTAGAGATAGTCAGCGCGGAACATATTCCAGAGAGTAGTATTGGAGGCATTAGTGGTAGGTTGACTAAAGCACATAAACCCAAGGTAAGTATAGTAACAAGTCCTGGTAACTCGGAACACTCAATAAGAGGATAGTATGCGATCGGTCTAAACTATGTGGCATGTTCACCAATGCCAGGAGCCTGGTGGACAAGATGGGTGAACTAGAGATACTGTTGTACGAGGAGGATTTGCATTTTGTGGGAACTTCAGAGACCTGGTTCAACAGCTCTCATGATTGGCTGGCAACCATTCAAGGGTATACCCTTTATCGCATGAATAGAGAGGGTAAAAAAGGGGCAGAGGTATGCCTATATATCAAGAATAATGTACAAGTGAATGTGAGAGATGACATCTCTAAGGGAGCTAGGGAGGAGGTGGAAACCTTATGGGTAGATCTCCAAAGGGTTGAGGCTAAGGGGAAAATACTACTTGGAGTATGCTATAGGCCCCCTAACCTGAGGGAGGAGGGGAGACGGATTTCCTATCACAAGTTGGATTAGCGGCAAGGATGGGAAGTGTTATCATAATAGGGGATTTTAATTATCCAGACATAGACTGGGGGGGGGGGGGGGGAACTGCATATTTGTCTAAGGCTTGCCAGTTCCTAAATGTCTTGCAGGACAAGTTCATGGTTCAGATGGTAGATGCACCAAGTAGAAATAAAGCGTTACTGGATCTACTGATTACCAACAATACAGACCTGATCACTGATTTTGAAATACGGGGCAATTTAGGAAACAGCGATCACAGGTCAATTGGCTTCAGTATAAATCACACAAATAGGAAACATAAGGGGGATACAAAGACACTGAATTTCAAAAGAGCCAACTTCACTACGCTACGAACCTTGTTCAAAGGCATGACTTGGGATAAAATCTTAGGGAGAATGAACACAGAGGAGAAATGGGTTTGTTTTAAGAGCATATTAAATAAGGGCTTTAGCCAATGTATTCCATTGGGTAATAAATTTAAGAGTGAACAAAAGTCCTGGATGGCTTAATTCCAATATAAAAATGCATATGAAAGCAAAGGAGAAGGCCTTCAAAAAATACAATGTTGAGGTATCA
Source organism: Lithobates pipiens (assembly GCF_037356315.1). Classification (NCBI taxonomy): domain Eukaryota; kingdom Metazoa; phylum Chordata; class Amphibia; order Anura; family Ranidae; genus Lithobates; species Lithobates pipiens. The sequence continues at coordinate 372,857,249 of NW_027507748.1, read as the reverse complement.
TCATCATCATTAGACTGTATAAAGAATGAAACAAGAAATGTAAGCGTGCAATTAGGGCGGCTAAGATAGAACACGAAAGACACATAGCGGAGGAGAAAAAAAAAATCCCCAAAAATTATTTAAGTATGTAAACAGTAAAAAAAGGGAGGACAGACCATATTGGCCCCATAAGGAATGATTAAGGACATCTGGTTTCAAAGGATGGGCGAAGGTATTGAATTTTTTCTTCTCCTCAGTCTTCTCAAGGGAATCAGGGGGCTTCAGTAACCAAAACTGGTGTTTATCTTTATGATATATCACGGGAAGCATCTCCATGGTTAACAGAGGACGAAATTAAAATTAGACTTGGGAAACTTAATATTAATAAATCACTGGTCTTGCATCCAAGGGTACTTGGGGAACTCAGTCAAGTAATTGCCAGACCATTGTTCCAGGTGATCGGAGAAAAGCCAATGTAGCACCAATATTTAAAAAGAGCCCAAAATACATCCCTGGGAATTGCAGACCAGTTAGCCTAACATCAGTAGTATGCAAGCTTTTGGAGGGGATGATAAATGACTATATACAATATTTTAGTAATGAGAATTTTATCATTAGCAGTAATCAGCATGGATTCATGAAGAATTGTTCTTGCCAAACCAATCTATTAACCTTTTATGAGGTTATGGTTAACCATGACAGGCCTTGTCATGGTTGACCAAAGAAGTTGAGTGCACATGCTCAGTGTCATATCCAGAGGTTGTCTTTGAGAAATAGACGTATGAGTGCTGCCAGCATTGCTGCAGAGGTTGAAGGGGTGGAGGGTCAACCTGTCAGTGCTCAGACCATACGCCGTGCACTGCATCATATTGGTCTGAATGGCTGTTGTCCCAGAAGGAAGCCTCTTCTAAAGATGATGCACAAGAAACCCGCAAGCAGACTATGGACATGGATTACTGGAACCATGCCCTGTGGTCTGATGAGACCAAGATAAACTTATTTGGTTCAGATGGTGTCAAGCATGTGTGGCAGCAACCAGGTGAGGAGTACAAAGACAAATGTGTCTTGCTTACAGTCAGCATGGTGGTGGGAGTGTCATAGTCTGGTGCTGCTGGCACTGGGGAGCTACAGTTCATTGAGGGAACCAAGAATGGCAACATGTACTATGACATGCTGAAGCAGAGCACAATCCCCTCTCTTTGGAGACTGGGTTGTAGGGCAGTATTCCAACATGATAACGACCCCAAACACACCTACAAAACGACCACTGCCTTGCTAAAGAAGCCAAGGTTAAAGGTGAGGGACTGGCCAAGCATGTCTCTAGACCTAAACCCTATTGAGCATCTGTGGGACATTCTCAAATAGAAGGTGGAGCAGTGCAAGGTCTCTAACATCCACCAGCTCCATAATGTCATGCAGGAGTGGAAGATGACTGTGAAGCTCTAGTGAACTCCATGCCCAAGATTGTTAAGGCAGTTCTGTAAAATAATGGTGGCCACATTGGGCCAAATTAGGGCATTTTCACTTAGGGGGTGTGCTCACTTTTCTTGCCAGTGGTTTAGACATTAATGTCTGTGTATTGAGTTATTTTGAAGGGGCAGCACATTTACACTATTATACAAGCTGTACATTCACTACTTTACATTGTAGCAAAATTTAATTTCTTCAGTGTTGTCACATGAAAAGGTATAATAAAATATTTACAAAAAAAAACTTTTGTGAGATACTGTAGGTTGGACTTGATAGACTTGTGTCTTTTTTCAACCTCACCTAGTATGTAACTATGTAAGAAGAAGAGAGCAGATTCAGCAGTGCTGATGACTTATCATTATGTTTCTGCTCCTTCTGCTCCATCATTGTCCAAGCATTAGCAGGCTAGAGGTATAAGGTGACATCACTATATTCCATTAATGTAACTAAAGCCGCGTACACACGTAGTCGTCTGTCCAACGGACTTAGTCTGGCGGACTTCCCGCCAGACTGTCCGTCGGACTTTCTGAACGGGCTACTTGCCCACACACGGTACTTTTTCAGCGGACTAATACGGCGTACTAAGTCCGCTGTAATATCCGCCCTACTTTTGAAATGAACGGACTCGCCAACACACACAGAGGAAAGTCCGCTCATTTCGAGCAAGTCTCCAGGTAGGCGGGGTCCGCGAAGGAGACGTCGCTGGCCCCGCCACCTGGTATGGACTTAAAGGGGAACCCCCAACGCCGAAAAAAATCGGCGTGGGGGTCCCCCCACGGTCCACATCAGACCCTTGTCTTAGCACACTACCCGGCCGGCCAGGAAAGGGGGGACAAGCGAGCGCCCCCCCCTCCTGAGCCGTACCAGGCCGCGTGCCCTCAACATGGGGGGTGCCTTGGAGAAGGGGGGCCGCGCGGCCCCCCCACCCCAAAGCACCTTGTCCCCATGTTGATGAGGACAAGGGCCCCCTCCCGACAACCTTGGCCGTTGGTTGTCGGGGTCTGCGGGCGAGGGGCTTATCGGAATCCGGGAGCCCCCTTTAATAAGGGGCCCCCGGATACCGGCCCCCCACCCTATGTGAATGAGTATGGGGTACAATGTACCCCTACTCATTCACCTGTAAAATAAAGTACAAAAAAAACACAACACACAAGATAAAATAGTTTATTGCACAGCTCCGGGGGTCTTCCGTCTTCGGAGGTCTTCTCGCCGGACTCCTCCGCTATCTTCTTGTAGCTCTTTTGCTAGCGGAGGAGCCCGGCATTCTTCTTCGTCGCCGCGGCCTCTTCTTCCGACTTCGGGGGTCTAATGTTGCCGCCGCCGCCTTCCATTCTTCTTCTTCTTCTCCTTCTTCTCCTGGAGATGTTGACTCGACGCTCTCTGCGGCCGCAATGCCAGGGACGCGCTGCGCGGCGACTTTTATAGGGACAAGGGGCGGGGTCATCGGTTGATGTCACATGGGTTGATGTCACATGGGTTGATGTCACATGGCGACAGTCCCAGCATCCTCCGTGACTGTGACATCGTAAGGGGCGGGGGTCACCATGTGACATCAACCCATGTGACATCAACCGATGACCCCGCCCCTTGTCCCTGTAAAAGTCGCAGCGCAGCGCGTCCCTGGCATTGCGGCCACAGAGAGCATTGAGTCAACATCTCCAGGAGAAGAAGGAGAAGAAGAAGAAGAAGAACGGAAGGCGACAGAAGACCGGGCCACCGCCTGTAAAAGAGCTATAAGAAGGTGGCCCGACAGAAGAACCGAAGAGGGTCACAAGACCCCCAAAGTTGGAAGAAGAGGCGGCGGCAACGAAGGAGAATGCCAGGCTCCTCCGCTAGCAAAAGAGCTACAAGAAGATAAGAGGAGTCCGGCGAGAAGACCCCCGAAGACGGAAGACCCCCGGAGCTGTGCAATTAACTATTTTATCTTGGGGGGCCGGTATCCGGGGGCCCCCTTATTAAAGGGGGCTCCCGGATTCCGATAAGCCCCTCGCCCGCAGACCCCGACAACCAACGGCCAGGGTTGTCGGGAAGGGGCCCTTGTCCTCATCAACATGGGGACAAGGTGCTTTGGGGTGGGGGGGCCGCGCGGCCCCCCCTTCCCCAAGGCACCCCCCATGTTGAGGGCACGCGACCTGGTACGGCTCAGGAGGGGGGGTGCTCTCCCGTCCCCCCTTTCCTGGCCGGGCACTTAAACACCTTCCTGTCCAGACCAATTTTGAGCTTTCAGCTCTGTCGCATTTTCAATGACAATTGCGCGGTCATGCTACACTGTACCCAAATGAAATTTTTATCATTTTTTCCCTACAAATGGAGCTTTCTTTTGGTGGTATTTGATCACCTCTACAGTTTTTATTTTTTGCTAAACAAATAAAAAAAGACTGAAAATGTTGAAAAAAAAATGTTTTTTTTTGTTTCAGTTTCAAAACTTTGGAAATAAGTAAGTTTTCTCCTTCACTGATGGGCACTGATGAGGCTGCACTGATGGGCACTGCTAAGGTGGCACTGATGGGCACCAATGAGGTGGCACCAATGAAGTGGCACTGATGAGGTGGCATTGATGGGCACTGATATGTGGCACTGATAGGCGGCACTGATGGGCAAAGATAGGTGGCACTGATGGGTGACACAAATTGGCACTGATAGCTGGCACAGTTTGGCATGGATAGATGACATGGATGGGCATGGATAGGCGGCAGAGATGGGCATGGATAGGCGGCACAGATGGGCATGGATGGGCACTGATAGATGGCATGTATGGGCACTGATAGGTGGCACGGATGGACACTGATAGGTGGCACAAATGGGCACTGATAGGTGGCATTGTATTGTATTATATTGTACTGATGTATGCCAATCAGTGCCAAACAATAATGCATGCCAATCAGTGATGCCCATTGTGGGCACTGACTGGCATCCCTGTGGTCTAGGGTGGCATACCTGGTTCTGGGCATCCCTGGTGGTCTGGTGGCATTACTGGTGGTCCAGTGTGGGTATCCTCGGGGGGACTGCACTGATAATTGCTCAGCACAGACCCCCCTGTCAGAGGAGCAGCCAATCGGCTCTCCTCTACTCGCGTCTGACAGATGCGAGTGAGGAAAAGCCGATCACTGGCTCTTCCTATTTCCACTGTGATCAGTCATGATTGTACATGGTTGATCACGTGGTAATGAGTCTCTGTCTGAGACTCTATACGGAGATCGTAGTTGCGGTGTGTCAGACTGACACCCCACAACAAAGATCGACGCAATGTGCGCAGCGGCTCAAAATCCTGATCATGTCATATGACGTCCGGTCAGGATTTTGAAACCACTTTGCTGCTGTCATTTTGCTATGGGGGCGGCAAGTGGTTAAATAGGGGGGGATGTTTTAGACATGGTGGAGGGATGACACACAGTGCTTCAGCTCCTGACTCTCAACAGGCCTACACCACCTTTTCATCAGTCTACACCCCCAAACAGAAAAAGACAGTGGGTTCACATAGAACAGGTATGCAATCCAAGATCAAATGCTTTTTTCACTGCAATCAGAAGATAGTCATTGCTAATGCCTGACCCAATGTGGCAGCTGCATGTGGTGTTACACAAAAGCAACTTGCCATGGCAGACCAGCTTGCCTCTCCTACTGTCCCCTGCACTTCGGATTGATGGTGATCGCCCATTCCTCTCCAATCCCTTATCTCCAGACTGGCCTTCAGGAGTGGAAGTGGAGAATTTGCAAGACATGCTACAGGCTCTCCCAACTAAGTTGGATATGAAAGCACTTTTAAATTGATTGGAGGAGACACAAAAATAGAAATTGCCACTTCTTCTATCCAAAATCCAGCAACTTATGAATCAGGTCTCCACAGGAGAGATGTCAGCAGCTGTCCTAGAATGGATAGTTGAGGCTCTGGAGCACAACCAGACCTTCTGCACAGACCGGGTTACAGCAATCCAGATGCAGTTGGAAAATTTAAAGGGCCGGTTCCACCATAACAACCTGCAGCTCAGTGTCCTCTCTGCAGCTTCAGGACCCAAACATTTTCATGATACTGTCGCAACAATTCTGCAAAAGGTGCTAGATGAATCCCACTCTCTGTACAATGAGCTGGACTGAGTCCATCGTGCTTTTGGGTCCAAATCTTTAGACCCAAATAGGTCCAGAGACATAATCTGCCACCCCCATTTCTATGCCACAAGGAATTTACCTTGAAGAGTCATGAACCCACTGTTCAGGGAACTTTAGTGTAGTGGGCATAATGATCCCTCCTGGACCTGTCGCGAGCCACACTACAGAGGCAAGCACTCCTACGGTTACTACTTGATAGGCTTTGTCAGAAGGAGCTCTGCTATCGCTGGGGCTTCCCCTTCCACTTAATCATCAGAAAGGGTAACATATCTTTTGCTACACCGACATGCTGAGTAGGGGAGTGAATTAAATCTCTATGTGGTACTGCTACTTATAATGTTTTTTTTTTTTTCGTCCACCTCGCGTATGCCGGTGGCATCTTTTCATGAGATTATGACCTCCTTTAGTTGACTCTTTGCCTAAGTGGCTTAGGACAGGCTAGGCACTTGTTTTTTTTTTTCTTTTTTTAACTACTGCTTTTATGAATGCAGTTTTGGACCTCGGTTTATTGTTTTCACCAAGTTGTTAAAAATAAAATTCCACAGCAGTCAGAAGATGTATAACCGTTCAGTTGTAGTACTATTGTGACACTGGTGTTTTCTTTCTGTTTTTCTTTTCTTTTCAGGTAAACTTAATAGCCAAGACAATTACAACAATTTCACGAACAACAATCCAGGGAACCCACGCTTGTCTCCACTTCCTAGTTTGACTGTGGTCCTGCCTCTAGTTCAAATAAAGCAACCAATGACACTGGGAACCATCACAAAACGCACAGGGTAAGTGAGACATATCCAGCTTATGCACAGTTATATCAACTTTTCAAATAATGCACCTAAGCAGAGTCTTAATGCACATTCACTGTGTGTTACAGTTTAAAAATACCCCATAGAGTAGAAAAGGTATGGTGCTGGTAATTTACATGTAAAATTTTGCTTTTATGGTAAAAGCTTTTCTTTATTTGCTGTATTTTCCATTTGGTAAAAACGTACCCATGAATTATGCCCACATTGCATTTTTTTTTTTTTTTTTTACAGTACACAGTATCACCAGACATGGCATGCAAAACAGTTATGTTATATATTGGTAGTTAAATAAAATTTTTGTAAAATCACTCTATACTGGTAATTATCATGACGCCACATATCTACTGAATAACATAGGAAACAGTATGTTAAGTTTAACAGTAATGACACTCATGGTTTACTACCTTTTGTATTATTTGAAATATTTTATTTGTTTTGCTAAGTAGCGTGATACCATTTGTATTTATGGTGCTTTGCTTAGATATTGAACAATTTGTTTAAATCAACTATGTTTGAGAATTGGACAGATTTGAATTATACTCATTTACAGCAAATAAGACACAATAAAAATATATATATTTGGATTAAAAGATATGGTTTAAAAAGTGGTGAGTAGCAGGGAAGGTGGTCTGGCAATAGTGGCACGAAGAAGCAAAGTGCCTGAGCTCTGCATCAGTTGACTGATGCTCCCAACCTTCCAGGACTCCTCAGCTTCAACACCGTGCCCACATATGGGAAAACAGCTAAAGTAGAAGATTGATCAAAAGGATCATCCCTACATTTCATTTCCAGGCTTTTTTCTTCCTCTGCCTCTACAGCCTCCCCTGCCGGGGTTTCCAACATGGCTGCAGACACGTGTATGGAGGTCACTTCTCTCAACTGTGAAGCAGACCCTTCTTATCCCACTCTGACAACTGCTTCTTTTACAGCTCTGCCTCATACTGTTTGTGCCACTACTACGACTGGGGAATCCCTCAACCCCAAGGACAAATCCCTTACCTAGGGAAACAAGCTGCTCACCACAAGTTTCTCTTAAACTGTCAGGGACTCGAGTCCTGCACTCACTGCTGACCAGAGATGAACCAGTATCCTTTGCAGCTATAATCCAGTCCACACTCCAAAGTGATCTCCCTGAGCTCCCTTATGAAATCCACTCTCTCACAGGTAAGGTTTCTTCTCAAGACACAGCACGCTCCTCACTGGAAAAACATTTCTCTAACCTGGAGAAGCATCAGAAGGAGCAGAGCAAGATAGCTCTTCAAACATAGCCGCACCTTGATGACTTAGAGAAACACAGCCGACAAAATAACATCAAGCTGCAGGGAATACCAGAGGCAACAGCTGACTGTGAGCTTCCTAATAAAGTAGCTGGAATACTGAACTCCTATCTAGACAAATCTCTATCCTCCTTTCTAGAGCTGGACAGAGTACACTGATTGGGTCCAGTCTCCCGGGCTAATCGTATGGGGCTAAGAGATGTATTCTGCAGAGTACACCACCTGGAATTAATCACCTGGAGAAGTGCCTTGTATACATGGGGTCCTCCCCATTCCCCTACTCATCAAAAAAGGCAACAATCGCTTTGTCGTAAATCTCCAGATCAACTGCCGGACTGGTTTATCTTTCTAGAGGTTACCCCCGATTGAAGTACTTAACTGGCTAATGACTGATCCTTCTCCTCTTGTGGGACCTTTGTTTCACATACCTCAGCATTACTGATCACTCAGAAGTACATGCAGGTAGTCTCCTCTGGAGCCCCGGGAGAATGAGCAGTGAACCTGGATTTAGCTTTCCCCTGTGCAGATGTAATCCTCCAGGAGTAGCCATTCTTGACATCTCCTTGCCTTCTTCTCACTGTTCCCTCTAGGGACCTGGACTCTGTCTGACATGTACTCACCGCTGCTCTGTATGGGCTCTCCCTGCTCCCACAAATGTGTCACCCATTATTCCTTTTTTTTTTACAATCCTCCCAGGGATAATGATTTTTCTCTGAGAAGATGTCTTCTGACACTGCACTGCAATCTTACACATAGGGCCTCTCACTTCCCCACTACTATGGAACCATTACTCCGGTGAGGTACTTGCCCACTGTATTATCTGATATTGGGGCCTTCTTAGGCAAGCTACAGGATCAAGTTAGTTCCCCCTGGTTGATACCTGTTCTTGCCCTTAATACCCTCATTTGGACCTAGAGCGTTTTCATTTCTATTGTTTCACGAGGAGTTACTATATGCATGTTATACTTGTTTATATTACTTAGACGTGGCTTTCTTTGCTTATTAATTTGTGTGCCAATGACATTTTTCACTGGCTGGTGGTTTCCCACCCCATCACTCTCTGATTTCAGTCCTATCATGGTATGCCAAGAACACATGAGGTGGCAAGATCACATGCTTCCCTTATACATCTTGCTTCCCCCCCCCCCTCCCTGCGTGCTTTGCTGATCCAGGTTCCACATGACTATTGGCTGACCTGGACCATTGGTGAATCTGATATTGCTCTGGGAGGAATGTATTGCTGTTTAAATTTTACTTTGTTCATTTTATACATGTTCAGGTGCTATAGTCTGCACAGCTCCTGGGAAGGAGTTGGTGCAGCAGAGATGTTAGCCTCCTTTACTCCTCTTACTCCTATCCTCCATTCATACTTTGTTGTGTAGCATCCCCCAAGACTTTGGTTAATCCAAGGTACCCTCATAAATCACATTAGATACACGTGTCACATGTGTCCCATCAGTCGGCCCCCTTGGATGACATCCACCACAAGTGGTAGGTGGATCTCTTATACACCTCTATGTCTTAAATACTCCAAAATAGGGATTTTAAAGTATTTATGGATTACTTGAAATGAACAATGGCTACTTTTCTGGGCAGGACTTCTTTCTAGTAACACTCCATACCAGGGTAAATTAAATTTCCTTATAATAGCAACATTTATAAAGTCAGCATTATATTTATCTCGTTACTGCGGTATGTTGAACCGCTTGGGTTATTTCCTTACCCAAGCGGTTGGAAGGACAGAGGTGGCATTTTTTCTAGGTAACAATATCGCTGTCTGCCACCTTCTTCCCACTTGTCTTCTGAACCCCTTGTGGAACCTCTTTTTAGGTTTATCTGTACAACAGTTGTTGACGTAACTTGTTAGTCTCCTACACAACACAGGGTCAGTTTCAATTGTTTGTATGTTTCCCTCATGTATACAGTCACTCCTGATTGCCAACCTCTAGCCCACGTAGGTTTTAGAGTGCCACCTGCCCTCATTGTCTGGATTCAGGCCACCATAGTTCCCTCATTTCCAACCTATTTCCCTTTCTGTTTGTCTTCTCCTAGGGCCTTCAGGGACTTCCTCTGTTCCACACCATATTTGGAGGCATGTTCTTCACCTGCTCCATGAAGCTCAGCTAATGGATATCTGCTGTCTGCAGATGAAAAAGATTGTATATTCTACTCACCTTTCCACAACCAGTATACTCGTATTGATTTATTTCTGATCTCACAAAGAGCCATTCACTTAGTTTAAAACTCCTCTATTGGCTCTATAACCTGGTCAGATCAGTCCCTGGTATCTGTCCAACTCTCACTTTCCTCTAAAAAAATCTCCCAAAGCATGGGAATAGCACATTCTCATTTCTCTTGAGAGTCTCTGAAAGCCCATATAACTGATATTTCCAAAGAGGGAAAGGACCCCTCCCCCCATGCAATCTATTGTCCCATCTCTCTATTAAATATCGGCCTTAAACATCATGTTACTGACTTGTTGCCAATTAACCTAATTAGTTGAAAAATGTTCTTCTTTCAGCTCTTCCTATTTAGTACCACTTATTTGTGCGAGCTTTTTGTTGCCTGCCCCAACTTTTTTGAGATGTGTTGCTGCCATTTGCAAAATAACCATCTTTTTTATCTTAAAATGGCATATTTTCTCAGTTTAAACATTTGATATGTTTTATATTTTCTATTGTGACCAAAGTATGGGTTTATGAGATGTACAAATCATTGCATTCTCTTTTTATGTGGATTTTACACAGCATCCCAACTTTTTTGGAACTGGGGTTGTAGTTTCCTTATCACCCCCTCAACCTTTTCTGAAACCACTTACACAATTTGAGACCTTATGCTCCAATACAGGTCCACTCAGACACTCCCTCTCTGTAGCCCTACACCCTGCTTTCCCAACTGCAGGGACATTACAAGGCTTCTTTCCTATCTAAATGGTTATATACAAGGGGTTCGCCCTGGGACTTTGAGTGAAGTGAATATGGTTAGTCAAGAAACATACCGTATATACTCGAGTATAGGCCGACCCGAATATAAGCCGAGGCCCCCAATTTACCACAAAAAAACTGGGGAACTTATTGACTCGTGTATAAGCCGAGGGTGAGACATCCCTGTGTCCATCCCTGTGTCCCATCCATCCCTGTGTCCATCCCTGTGTCCCGTCCGTCCCTGTGTCCATCCCTGTGTCCCGTCCGTCCCTGTGTCCCGTCCGTCCCTGTGTCCCGTCCGTCGCTGTGTCCCGTCCGTCGCTGTGTCCCGTCCGTCCCTGCCTACCTGTGCCAATCTGCAGCCTCTGTGTGCCATGCTGTCCTCGTCTGACAGACGGCGGCCATTCCTCTGTTCAAAAGCCGCGCCTCCCTGTCTGTGATAGGCGGAACACTAAATTTCCCAGCAGTCAGTGTTCCGCCTATCACGGACATCCTCTCATCCTCGTCCGTAGTATGAGAATGAGCGGATGTCCGTGATAGGCGGAACACTGACTGCTGGGAAATTGAGTGTTCCGCCTATCACAGACAGGGAGGCGCGGCTTTTGAATAGTAGAATGGCCGCCGTCTGTCTCCTCGACACGCTGATCGGGCAGGCAGACGGCGATGACTCGAGTACAAGCCGAGGGGGGCACTTTCAGCCTCAAAAAAGAGGCTGAAAATCTCGGCTTATACTCGAGTATATACGGTATTATGGAAGTAAAATAATGTACATTTATTACAGTTGTTGCGCATCTGAAACACAACACACAGATAATTTATGTTCCTGGCTCAATGGGAGCAGGATCTACAAATAACTTTCCTTCACAAAGTCAAGACACTTTGTTTCTCCCTATAATCCTCTAGAAGCTCCAGATTCAAGGAAACTGATTATAAAGTCCTGTCAAGGAACCCATTCTATACTGCACAAAGTTAACCCCAAAATTCCTAATACCAGCTGGTGTTGGCACTCAGAGATAGGCTCACACCCCCACGTATTTTGGTCTTGCCCAAAACTGGACTAAGGAATGGAAGACCTCTTAGGAATTCATGGATTTCATTTTTCTGGATGACCAGCCTTCTTTCTACTTCATCAGTCCTCAATTCCCACAAAACATATGTGAACACTACCTCTACTATCTTGTGAATGCTGCTAAATCATTTATTCCCCTAAAGTGAAAAGACACTAATCCCTCTTCAGTTTACTTAAAGTCGAAGACATTTGCAGTATGGAGGACCTTATAATTTTCTCCCACAATAAAGCATGAAACATTCAAGAAGACCTGGTTTTACTGGCATGACTTATCTGACCTTACACCCAAGTTTTTTTTTTTTTTTTTTTTTATGTCTTTATCCCTGTAATGCCCTCTACCTTCCCTACTTAACTTCACTTAGATGATTTGTCCTTACCCCTGTCTGTTTTATTCCATGCCCTTTTTCCATTTCATTTCCTGCCTTGGTCACCTTCCCTATTTTGATCAATATTTTTTTTTTTTTACTGCCCGAAAGTTTTCTCTGATTGAACCTATTATCTATGCAAAGGTTACCTGTTCTGTGCATTCTTGTTTTGTGTTACCTTCAGATAAGGTATTTGTCACCTTTTTAGTGTATTTTGTAAACTTTCTTCTTTTTGAATATATATATTAAAAAAAAAAAGATTTTAAAAAGGGCAAGTAGTTTCTGTTTAGCTCAACCTACATGCTTTGATTCCTCCAGTTCCTCTTCTTGAGGTTAATATGGAAGAACCAGATATGTTTTACTCAATAAAAAATATTGATATGGGATAGCATTGAATACTCTTTAAAACTAGTTCTCCCCCACATCACCATGTCTACTCTCTGTCAAAACCCTTCTTTTCTAATGGATTTTGAAGAACCAAAGAGATGCTCATGGTTGAAACAGCACAAGTCTACAATTGAACTTTAATGCAGGAACTTAGATCCCTTCAATCCACATACATATTTGCATATAAATAAGCTAATGCCCTAATTTGCATATGCATGCGTTGTCAAAACTCATTCATATGCAAAGCATAGGGAGGCTTTCCCTTGGTTCAGGTCATATAGCATAGCCAAAAGGAGAACTTCCTGCTGCATGTGAGGGTGAAATTGCATCTGATGAATGGGTTTAAGGAGGGGGTGGCTTAGGTATCTGTACTGGTGGGAAAGAAAGTGGTATGTACTGGGGGGGGGGGGGGGGGTCTCTGTAGTAGAGGAGGAGTCTGTATTGAAGATCTGACTGTACTGAGATGGAGCTGTGTGTGTGTGTGGGGGGGGGGGGGGGGGCATCTTCTGTAATGAGGACTGGGGCTGGGAGGGGGGTCTGTGCTGAGGTATGGGTTAGGAGGTGGGCCTGTGCTGTTTAAGGCTGTTGGGGGGAAATCTGTACTGGGTGCGGCACTGAGTCTTCACCGCTTTACTCTGTGCTTTGTGCACTCATGACACCAATACTCTGAGGGTTATGCACTTCCTATCTCTGCACTCTGTGTGAAAACCATTCCTGATCCATGCCTTCTGTGAGTTATGCACACCTGACACCTATACTCTGTGCAATAATCAGCCCTGACCCTTGCACTATATGTGTTAGACACTCCTAACTTCTGCACTCTGTACAGTAACCACTCCTGGTTTCTGGACTTTGTTCAATATAGATTCCAGATCCCTGCTTCTTGTGCATTACCCACTCCTTTCCCCTTTACTCTGTTCACTATGCACTCCTGACCCCTGCACTCTTGAGCCATTTTCCATGCTGCCTTACACAAGATTAGCCCCTGAACTCTTTATAGTATGATTGGTAAAAGACACAGCCGTGAGGGGCTCTGCCCACCAGCATTATCCATTCACAATGTTCTGTGTTCTGTCAGTTTGTCGCTCTCAATGAACTACCACAACGCTGATAAGTGCTGTGGTAGTGTTATTACTACTGTTTACATCAGTATACTCAGATTTGTGACTAGTAGCTATATCCTCAGGCAATATTGCTGTTTCTTTACAATTCATGCCTGCAGCTTGTTTACTATGTGCAAGTGCTTGTACAGAACATAAAAGCCAATGTCAATCTCCTGAGGCTGCAAATTCATGATTACCATAAACAGGGGAGCTGACACACAATTCATTGATCCATAGAATGCTCATGAACTTTAGATTGAATTTCCCACAATAAAATACCTTTAACTTTAGGCAGTTAGTTTCTTAGCTAAGCATATTCAAATCTGTTTTAAAGGCTAAGCTTGCCTTTTTTTTTAAAACAAATAAATAAATACATGATAATTGAACATATTTTTGTAGGGTGGTTAGTAACATATTACATTACACAATAAATATGGGTGTAACATGTTGCAAAATGTGGAGATAGCCTTTAATGTTTTCCTAACACAAACAGATGTTTTATCCAATGTAATATCTGATCTTTGCCTGCTCTTTAAACGGTTATCAGACATAGCCATAGAGCATATTTAGCAAGAGGTGGTACTGAACTGCTATATCAGTTTTTGCCAGAATGAATTTATGGGTGTAAAATAGTAATTTCAATAGAAGTACTGGCTGAGTTTGCAGAATTTCTCTGGCTGAAAAAAAGTGTAAAAAAATGTCCTGTATGCCCTTAAAAAGAAGTAAAACCCTTCCCTTATTTTTTCCTGTCCCCCAGGGGAAAAAGTGCATTTAGTACATTATCCTGTTTTTCTAGGTGATGTGGATACTGAGCTAGTGTGATGTGCAATGAAACATACAAATATTAATTCTTCCCCTTGACTCTTTATGCTCCGGGCCTTTCTGCCCCTGCCTTTAAATTGGTAGCCCTGCCTTTTTGTTCATGCTCTGGCATCCCTGCACCATCACAGGTTTTTTACCGCCTCCACTCACTCTCCTCTCTGAGGGCACACTATTTCCCCCCCCCCTTTAGGTGCTGCATAATAACTGGACTCCTGATTTCATCTTGCTAACATGTAAACAAGCAGCCTTTACTGCCATGGAAATAACAACATTGTTGGTGCCCCAGACTTAATGAGCTGCACTTTAAGCCACTGCTCGGCCATTCAAATTTTAAGCACCTTCGAAGGAACCTTGGACTTGTATAATCTTTTGACATGGTTCACCCAACCTACCAGCTTCAACCCCTATTTTGATTATGTAGACCTAAAAGAATAAATGTAAATGTGACAAAATGGTCACCTTGGCTCAAAGAGGAGGTCCTATTGAACAGTTCATGAGACTGGGTAGATTATAAAACCTTTAGGAGACTATTAGCATAAACAGAGAACAGAAATTAGTCAGAGCTAAAGCAATTTAAGTATAAAAAAGAACACAATGTGCTTGATAATTTTTGTGGAAAGTGTCAAGTGATCTCTGTCCGAATTGAGGTCTGCAATAGCAGAGCAACAAGTTATCCTTGTGATGTTGATGTCACTGATCAACTAACATATAAGCCTGCAGTACGCTTTTCCCTGTGTGCTTGCCTTTCATGTGTCAATGTTTTAACCTTTAGCACTCTGGCTGCCCTCTTTTATTATATAAAAATGTGTTGGGAAAGTAGAAGAAGTGAAAAGCTGAGACTTAAATGGGAGCAGCAGAGACTGAGCCTTTGCAAAAAATATTTATTTGGATACTCTTGTTTGACTTCATCAGACTTAAGGAAATTCATCCAGTCCATATGTCTTTGCAAAGCAGCCAAGTAAAGGCTAGCCAAGAATGGTAACTTTATAAATAAATGTGTTATAGACACACAGCAAATATAATAATCATTTTCCACACAAAATCACTAAGTAGTTCAGTACATAAGCCAAAATATAATTAGTTTTCATTTTAGAATTGAGCTGGTTTTCCCTATTATACTGATTCAAATTTAGAACTGGATATGAAATATTTCCATTTCTCCCCTCCATGTGTCAGGAAACCGATGAAAATAAAGGATTTTCATAAGGCATATATCCTGTTTGGAAGGCATAAACTTTAGGTTGCTCTGAGCTCCCACACTGGGAACCTGGATGAGTGCATGATGAGAACACTTTATATGTGTAGGAGTAGCATTTACCTCCCCATCTTAGGCTTTGGCAGCTCGCTTGCCATTTTTTCTTGGAGCCTTGCTGTAGCTGAGAACAATTTTGATCTGAAAAATCAAAAGGATAGTGCCTGGGGATAATTCAAAGGGATCCCTTAACTACTTTTTGCATTTGTTCCTGATTATCTCTTCGATACTTAAGGTAGTCATAGTTTATTTGAATCATATTCAAGGTAAGATGGAAGATTGTTTCTGGCAATTACTGAATACATAATTATGCCCATACATGAGTATGCATGTAGGGCTTAGAAAAATACAAATACACACCCAATATCACCTTGTAAATTTTAAATACCATTTAGCTATTTGTAAATAAGCTGAAACAGTCTTTTTATTTTTATTTTTTAGCCATGCTAAAGGGACATGCACACAGGCCAAATATCAGCCAGCATTGTTCGGCCCTAGTGTACGGTGGCCGGTCCAACAATAGCCGGCCGTTTGGCCAGCTTCTGTTAAAGGGGAATGCCCGGAAAGGTCTGTCATTTGCCATCCAGTCAGCATTCTCAGCCAATGGCTGAAAATGCTGGCCAGTGTGTTCTTGCGGGGGGGAGGGGGGGTTCGCCTGGGTGCCCCCCTGTCAGAGCACAATACCTCAGCTGGGGAGATCACTGTACTAACATTGCATAGTTAGCACAGCGGCTCCTCCCAAGCTCTTCAGTTGTTGTTTTTTTTTTTTGGTACAATGACCATTATACCAAAAGCCATATACATTATAACTGAAAGATTGTTTTTGTGTGGTATAGAGTTACAGTGAGTAGTTATGCATAACAGTGGCAAAAGTCAGCAACAAGCTACAAGCCTTCAAACGCAAATAGTGGCAGATAGTAATGCAGAGATCTGGCTTAAACAAAGTGCTATAATATAGATTTACAAGGATAAGAGTCAACAAATTAGGTGCGAAAATTAGGTGTCAGGTAAAAGGTTACACCAGGTGAGACTAGACATCAAGATCAGGAAAGTAGCTAGGATCTAGAATCTCAGATAGTTCAGTAAAACAATTAGTGTTTTAAAATATTGTGTTTTTGAAGAAGACCTGGGTTCTTTAGCAGACAGGATATAATCTCTAATTGGTAATGTGCTTACCAAGCAAACATTGTAAAGATCTCACTGTGTATGGATGTCTAAACTCCAGGCAAACAGCCACATGCTCAGATTAATACTTGTATGGAAGGTGTTTTGCCTGTCAGGTATTCAGATTTCTGACCACCCAGTCCTGGGATTTACAGCTCTGTCAAATAGCATAGGGATTTTATCTTTCACTGTTGTGCTTCCCTTTTCACTTACAGGTCTTCTCACCACCCTAGTGTAGAGGCTAGTGAAAGGAGAGGCAGCACAATGATTGGCTCATCTATCTTTAACTCTGTTCTTTCCTTCTATCAGCATGCTCATTTCACTGAAACAGACCTGGCTGGCTCCTTGTTTTGAACCTCACACTCTGTACGTAACATATTCTTGAACCTCACTCTCTGTACGTAACACATTCCTGAACCTCACACTCTGTACGTAACGCATTCCTGAACCTCACACTCTGTATTTAACACATTCCTGAACCTCATACTCTCACACTCTATATGTAACGCATTCCTGAACCTCCCACTCTGTACGTAACACATTCTTGAACCTTGCACTCTGTATGTAACACATTCTTGAACCTTGCACTCTGTATGTAACACATTCTTGAATCTTGCACTCTGAATGTAACACATTCCTGAACCTCACACTCTGTACGTAACGCACTCCTGAACCTCACACTCTGTAGGTAACACATTCCTGAACCTCACACTCTGTACGTAACACATTCTTGAACCTTGCACTCTGTATGTAACACATTCTTGAATCTTGCACTCTGAATGTAACACATTCCTGAACCTCACACTCTATACGTAACACACTCCTGAACCTCACACTCTGTAGGCAACACATCCCTGAACCTCACACTTTGTACGCAACACATTCTTGAACCTCACACTCACAGTCTGTACGTAACTCATTCTTGAACCTCACACTCTGTACGTAACACATTTCTGAACTTCACACTATGTATGTAACATGTTCCTGAACCTCACACTTTGTACCTAATGCATTCCCGAACCTCGCCCTCTCTTTATGAAACACTCTTGAATCCCTCCACACTTGTGTAACGCACTCTTCCACAGTGTGTGCAAAACCATTTGTAATGGAACTTTTTATTCTTTTTTTTTTAAATGATTGCACTGTGTTTTGTCTGTGAGACTCTTGCTTGTGGCACATCAATCAAAGCAGGAAGCCAAGGTTTTGTTTAACCATGCCCCATAAGCCCCTCCCACTCTTAATCTTTTGGTAGCACCTATTTTTGCTGCAGTGTGTGTAGGGACACTTTCTCTCTCAAGTGTCCCTTATTCTGAAGTGCTGCACAAAATTTACAGTAGACTACAAATTCAAGTACTTGCACTGCTTACATTTTGAAAATGCATGTATTAGTGATTAATGTTCTGAATATATGTGTGCCTTTTCTGCCTGGAGTTGAGCTGTAAATAATAAAGGTGTCAATACAAAAAATTTTGCTCAGGTATTCACGTGCCATAATATTATTGCAGTAATATTATCTAACTTCTCAAAATGGAAACCGTTTTTTTTTTTTCGTTTCTGTTTATATAATAAACTTTTTGTAGTAACGTGCTAATTTTCCTTCTTTGTCTTAGCACTGTGATTGAGCTGGTGAGTTGTTGATGGAGCAAATCACTTACCAAAATATATCCTGCCAACCTGCAAAGTTTACAGTCTTAGGGAATTGCAGCTCTTTAATCTGGAAAACTCTCTAATCTGGCTCAGTTGTTAAACACTGTATGCTATTCAGCCAGTTCCAGCAATTACTGGAACTCTCTAAAATTGGCTGATCCCATGAGGTGCAGCAGCACAGTTAAATGGATGATTCCATATCCTGGAACTGCATCTATATTGGACTGAAACTATTTCAGAAGCAGCCAATTCTAAACACATTTGTATTTTAAGCCAGTCTCTTTGTATTCTTATTAGTAGAAGGTTTTTCTCACATTCTTCCTATTATGTTGCAAATAATTTGTGACATATTACAGAGGCAGATACTTGAAAAAATGTTTGGTGAGATGATATGCATTAAAGCCCAACTCCAGCAAAAATATTTCATTAAACTTTGGAATAATAATAATAGGAAGGAACATTCTTATGTTTGCCTTTATTTCCATTGGGGTTTTTTACTCCGGGAGTAGCCCCCGGGATAGGAATTCAGCAGAATCTTTCTAACAGTAACGGGGAATTTAGCATTTTTGTGGGGCCAGTGGGACAGGAATTGATGGAAAGTTTCTCTAATGCCGCATACACACAACCGGACTTTCCGGCAGACTAGGTCCGACAGAATCAGTCCGTCAGACATTCCGATTGCGTGTGGGCTAATCCCATCGTTTTTCATTAAAAGAATCCGACAGACCTGGAAATTGAACATGTTTCAAATCTGTCCGACGGATTAAATTCCTATCAGGAAAACCGTTTGTCTGTATGCTGGTTCGACGGACCAAATACGACGTAAGGGAAGCTATTGGCTACTGGCTACTGGCTGTTGAACTTCCTTTTTTGGTCGCGTCTTACGTCATCACATTCAAAATAAACTGACTTAGTCCGTTCGTGTGTGGGCAAGTCCGTTCGTTCGGAAGTCCATCGGAACTCCACTGAAAGCCCATTGGGAACACCGTCAGGCCTTTTCTGCCGGAAAGTCCGGTCGTGTGTACACGGCATAACAGGGATACAAACAGAAAAATATATTTTAAGTGGTACTAACCCTTCTTTACCCTACCTAAAACAAAATGTTTTTACTGGAGTTGTTTTTTGTTACGCTAAAAATGCAAGATATAGTTAAAGAAGAAGACCTGCACTCAGACAGCATTAGCATATAACAAAGTGCAAAAATAATAAGCAAAATGCGTAACCTGAAGAAAGTGCTCCAATTTGGTTGATACTTTATCATTTTTGCAGTTTAAATACAGAACTATTTCCTCAGGAGATTTCTGCTCCACACACACACACACACACACCAAACACAATAAATTTATATCCAAGATTGCGCTTTTTGAGACCTGACCTGAGTCCATATCCACTGAGAGAGAGATTGTTCAGGATAAAAGGAGCTTATCTGAATATATAAAGGGATACAGGTTTCAATGAGGTGCTCCTGTACTATAGTCACTGAACAACACTCAAGGAATGGGATGCTCAGGGTCTCTGGGTGACACAGGATGTACTGGTGTCACGAGAGACACATGAGTCACTGAGACACAGTAGCACATTGGAACTGGAATCATTGGCGGGACCAGGGTCACTAGGGACATAGGAGCTTACAGGGTTTACCAGGGTTACTTGAGAATTAGTATCACTGGAGACACAGTAGTCACAGGGGTAACAGAAGTGTACAAGGGTTACTGAGGACACAGGAGACATATTGTTCACCAGGGTAACTGAAAACATGGGAGTCACTACAGGCACATGAGTTTTGAAAGATCTTTAGAGGCACAAGAGTGCAAAAGTCACAGACGGCACAGTAATACAGGGGTCACAGGAATACAGGAGTTGTTATATGCACAAGAGACAAAGGAGGCAGACACCATAGGCATAGGGGCTTGGCTTAGGCATAGCAGCTCATTGTTCAAGCCCAGAGCCATTCGTTGCTTCGCTATTTGAAGCCAGCACCAATTAGGAGTGCTATTTCCTGACTGGTTGAGGTGCTGGCGCCAGCAAGGAGACCCCCTCCAGATCATGGAATAGGTGAGGGTGACCCTCCCACTTTTTATAGGGCCTGCCCACCCATTGAGGTCCAGGTTTTAATAGGAAAGTGGAAATAAAAATGTTTTATGAGTTGTGGACCCAACACTTCAGATTTTTGAATCCAGAGCAATTAGGTACAGAAGTTTTCCAACAGAATTTATGAAGTGCGGGATTTAGTGAACCTCCTATCCTTCGGATCACTCGACTGAAGAAGTAACTAGAGACTAAAGGCTGGAGAATATATTCTGTTTGAGTAGTGAAACATAGAAAGCCTTCAGTAACTTGAGATGTGGATGCAGACAAACATGATATGCAATGACTACATAAGGTGCAGTACAGCATGGGGCAGATTAATGGAATGGAGCTTGAAACATTGTTTTTGGTGGCTAGCCATACTCTATTCCCAAGTTCAAAATGTGGTATCCCCTCTGCTAATGTCAATCTGCAGATTTTGTGTGTCTGAGTGCAGAGTCCTGGAGTTGGTTTTGAGTCTGGGATCAAATTTGGTTAAAGTGGTTTTGCTTTGCCATATCCAGGAGTCTCTAGGGAACAGGTTAATAGCAAAAAAGGGCATTGAGGCTTGCCATAGACAATTAAGTATAAGGGTTCCTCAGTGCCAGAATTTAGATGGTCAAATTTTGCCAAATGCAATCATCATAGTGGGCTTACACCATGGCACAAAGGTTATGTTCCAAGGACTGAGTTTGTCTATTAGAACATAGAAAAATGACCCCCTAATTGGGACTTGAAAGGCCACCAACACTATGTTTATGTAGAAAAAACATGTATATTAACTATACATACAACAAACATAACAAAACACAAAAAAACAAGATGTAACATGGGGTATGAAATGACTCTGATACTCCCCGATGGGTAGTGTACCCTAATACCCTGAGTTTGTCTATTAGTTTGTGTATGATCAGCCAAGAGAACCTGCAAGGAGATATCTATACTTCCAGAAACATTTCCAGATGTCAGAAAATGGGGGTTGGAATGCCCCTGATTTCTATCATTATTATTATAATACAGGATTTATATGGCATTAGCCATTTGTGCAGTGCTTTTCAATATACAGGGAGACAATACAGCAGAAATACGATTCAATGCAAGAGGGTTAAGAGGACCTTACTCCTGGGAGCTTGCAACCTAAAGGAGGGGCTGGTGGAACAAAAGGTAATAACTGTGAGGCCGCGTACACACGCGCGGACTGTTGGCCCAACTTTGTCCGTCCAACAGTTTGAGCGAACAGTCCGCTCAAACTTAGCATGGACGGACATGGCCACACACGACGAACGAACAGTTTGCTGAAACCGTGCGCGATGACGTGAACGGCACGTACGACGGGACGCAAAATACGACGTCCTATACACTGCATTATAACTTTCGGCTTGAAAATCCTTTCTGAGCATGCGCGGAACTTAGTTTGACGAACAAGCCTACACACGGGCGGACTGTTCGTTGAAACAAGGTTTCAGCGGACAGTTTTTCGGAATTTCCGTAAAACCTTGTCCGTCCAACTGTCCGCTGAAACTGTCCGCTGAAAGCCCACACACGAGCGGACTGTCCGCCCAAACACTGTTCAGCGGACAAGGTTGGGCCAACAGTCCGCGCGTGTGTACGCGGCCTGAGGGATGAAATGATGGGAAAAATAAAAGATTTGGTTATTAGCTGGAGGCAGGATAGGCTACCCTGAAGAGATGGGTTTTCAGGATCACCTAAAAGTAGCCAGAGTAAGAGATAGCCAGACGTATTGGGGTAGGGAGTTCCAGAGGATGGGAGAGGCTCTGGAGATGAGCATGGGAGGAATAGACAAAGGAGCTGGAGAGCATGATGATATTTGAAAACAAAGTGATATTTGGAGACAAGATTAGTGATGTAGCTCGGGGCAGAGTTGTAAATGGCTTTATATGTTAATGTTTTGAATTGTATTTGTTAGGCTATGGGAAGCCAGTGGAGGGATGGGCAGAGAGGTGTGGGAGACACTGAACGGTTGGTAAAGTGGATGAGTCTGGTAGCAGCATTCATGAGACTGAAGAGGGGATAGCCTGTGAAGAGATAGGCCAATGAGGAGGAAGTTACAATAATCAAGATGAGACATAAGTGAGTCAATAAGTTGGTTTCAATGGTTAAAAAGGGAAATATTTTGGAGAAGAAAGGCATCGGGGGGCCTGCCAAGGGCAGCAAAGAAAGGGATAAGAAGTATACCGTCTTTAAAAAGCGGTCTACTGCTAACTAAATTACCTACAGCCATCAGAAGGAGGCAGTTCAGTAATAAAGTCTACAGAAAGGTTGCACTATGGAATGGGTAGCAGAAGAAGAGGACTTGCAGGTGCATGGCTAGGAGATTTCTTTTGACCATATGCCATACAAGTTCCTTTACAATCCTCTACATCCTTTTAGACATTTGGGCACCAGTACAGGTGGGCAAGGAACATTAGGTTTCCATTGACATCAAAATGTTTTCAGAGCTTGGAGTCATAGGATCAACACAGGTCAAGTTCTTACCTCTGGGATAAAGTCTTGACTGGGAAAATAGCAGATTTCTGGATAGAAGTCAGGGTCAGGATAGTGAATGTTGGTCCAATAGCCATTTCCATTAAAAATCCCCAATGCATTCAGCATCCCCAGAACATTATGTACCACTTCACTGTTATAATAGATGCCCCTCCAAATAGCCATGCACAGGCTGTCTGAAAAAACTCCTCAACAGCTGACCTCCCCCCCCCCCCCCCCCTGTTCTGCTTTACAGGCAGAACAGGCCAAACATTACATGTGGCCTCTCTGGCCTGTTTAAAAAGGCTGTGCATGGTCTACATGTACAGAGGCGATAGATGCAACTATTTGAACAAAGAAGAAGTGGTACGTAATGTGCTGCGGATGCCGGATTTGGGGGATATTTTAGTAAATTACCGTTAAAGGTAAACAAAACCATTTTTATAATTTCTACAGCTCTTTATTTTAAAACAATAGCTGATTTCTATTATGTACAAGAGTTTCTTTTCTTTTTTTTTTTTTTAAAATCCATTAAATTAGGCATTTATTTACAGATCAACTGTGCAAAAATGATTTTTTCACATAAGTAAAATAACCTGTTCAAGAGGTACATTTGCAGGCTTGTCCTAAAAGCTAAACAAAACATAAGAATACAAATTCAGATGTTTATATATTATTTTAATTTAAAGTTCTCATTTATTTAATTCTATATATGTATTTTTTGTAACAAATACATGTGTCTATGCATACTGTACACCCTACTCACATGATGTTTTTGTATAAATGTTGAAGTGGTAAATGCAGAAATATAAGATGAGTGAGAACATCAGTTAATAAGAGTGGAAAGCTCTAAATGACTTTTTTGTTGTTGTTTAACTACATAATAATAATAAAGGCTACTTAAGTGATGAAATGTTTTGTGGCTGCTATAATGAAACTTAGCATGTAGAAATGATCTATTTGGAGAGATTTAAAAGGAACGCCTAAGAACCATGAATCCTGGCATGCGTAAGATAACCAAATTGAGACGGCAGCCTTAACTTAAACCTCCAGGGGGCAAAGCATGTGCTTAACATATTTAACATCTGCCCCCATATTTCTAGAAACACATAGCATTGGAAGTCTGTACACTGTAATTTTTCGACAGGACAGAGACCATCTGCTGTGTGCTGAGAAGTGTAGGAGGCATGCATTAGTACAAATGGCAAAAGACAGATGTATTTACACCTACTTGGTCAGCACCTTTGAGCAGTGCTGGAAGGAAACACGGCACTTTTTTTTCTATTTCATAGCAGCTGCTTAACCCTATAATTGTGCAGAGATATGCACAACCAAACGTCCATGATTTGCAAATGCTTGGCAGTTTAAAATATGATTTATTGTGAAAAACTGGTTTATAATGGTGATAATAGGAGTATGATTTTACATTGTGGTTAAACATCCAATAAATAAGTCAGTATGGCACCTCACTTTTATAAATAATATCTTCTCTTCTTTTAAAGTTAAAGCCATTTTCAATCCATAATGACATTCTTTATTTTGCTCAGAGTAATGGCCCATACATTTGATAATCAGATCCTTAGTATAGAGTTTTAGAGAGCCTATCACTACAGTTCATCCGGTTATTATTCGATTGGACAACCATGAAAATTTTCCTCGCACGACACCAGATCATACAATTTTTGTTTAGTCGTACAGTTGTCATCCGGAAATGCAATACAAATACACTACAACATATGACATTACTTCCGATTTTTTTTTTTTATATCGTACAAGAATTGTCATGACTTTAGTAACCTATTCAATTTCTACTTGCGACTAGTAAACGGAAAAAGTTGGATGATCTGTCGTCCAATTTTCGAATCATGTTTAGGGGGCATAAGGCTTTGAAAACTCTGCCAACCCCCCCTAGGCTTTACTCATATTTGCAATCAGGTGCAGGTGTAGAGAACCCCCCTTTGTCAGACACAACTATGCCAGATCTAAGGTTAGATATGAATCTATTGGAATATGTCCTTCTACCTTGGTACTTCTATATATATATATATATATATATTTCTAGGAACAATCAACTAGAGCACTGAGATGCAGCATTTGTATGTCCTGCAGCCCTCTATTTGATTATCTATATGCATATATGGAATTTTCTGTTTTATTTACAACTAAATGCCATATTTCAATTATTTTCTCAGGGGTAGGATCAAATGTTTTCTATAACCAGTGTTTTCCAAGGTAGAGAGATGGGAGGGGTATCTACTAAAAGTTTATAAGCTGTTCACTTAGCAAAAAAAAAAAATTAAAAAAAAATCCCTTAGCATAGTAAATGTTGTGAAAATTTACTTTGCAATGAAAACCCGATCATGTGTAAGAAAAAAAAAAAAAAAAAACAATATTTTTTTCTTGCACTGTAGAAGTCAACAGGGCTGTACCTCATTCACTAAAGTAGGGGAACAGTGAACAGTTTAGTTGTCTTTAGAAAACCAACTCCACAGGTGGAGAATACAGTAACAGTACAAAAGGATACAGAGTGATTAACTTAAAGGGCAAACAACAATAAAATGTGAATGCAGTGCCATATCGAGTGTGTACGCTTCTTCAGTAAATAAGTAACCAATTTTGAACATAGAGATCGGGAACGTTATGCTTTTTTGTGACTATCCAATTATCCTGTGATTTATATAATTTTCTGTTACAATAAAGTTTATTTGGCACCGCAGTGTAAAGGTTTGGAAACCCTCAGGCCTAAAGCTCACTGAATGGGGGAAAAAAAGGTCAGATTAATCTATTCACACAAGCAACGTGGATGGAGGAATCCCTCCCACTGATCGACAAAAAGTTTTTCAGCTTGTCCTTGCAATAGAAAATCAATATAATGATTAACTTCTGTTGAACAAGGACAGCCTCACACAGATCAGAACTTATCAGGTCACTGCTAAACTGGCCTAATTTCAATCTGTCTATGGCCAGCTTAACTCTAGACATTTTTTTTTTGTTTTTTAGTTTTTGATAGAGTTTAAATTTCCATCAACTTTCTAATTATGTCTATGACCCCAAACAGAGGAGGGCCTGATGAAGTGGATGTCCTATAACATGTCATGACTACTGGCTTAAACAATTCTTGTTACTGTGGGCCAGCCATGGAGGACCCTCGGTCTGATTCCCTCACAGCGGTGCTCCATCTGCGTACTTCTGCCAGTACTTTACATCATATCCGGTTGGATGACTCTGTGACTTCCGGTTCATACTTACACCATCTGTAGGATTCTGGTGGCTGCTGAACCCATTGGGTGTCACTTCCAGGTTTGGGGACACTTCATCAGCGCTACTCCACATGTGTGACTGGAAGTTATGAGCTCAGCAGAGCGGCTTACTAAAATTTCACCTCTTCTATATGGTCAGTTTGCAGTCATTTTATACTATACCTATGCTTCTGTATTGGGCAGCTTTTATTTGAATAAATAAAACTTCCTGGACTTTTGTTGCTTCATCTGACTGTCTCCCGTGTCATACATTTTTTTCTGGATTTTAAGGATTATACTACGTGTGCGCTCCTTTTTGTTCACATTCCTATGGCACCCGGACCTTAATGACCCCTCTAAGGATAAGCCCATCATGAGGGGTGAAGCCTGGACATTGTATGGGTCCAGCGATGGGGGGTGAGGATTTCCTGTACCTCTTTTATATACCTGTAACTGGCTTACGTGTTTTCAAGTATACACTAATCCTTGCACACAAGTGACTCATATGGAAAGTTGTACAGGGGCTTGCACTCTTATGCTGTGTACACACGATCGCACATTCCGATGACAAAATCCATGTTTTTTTTTTCTGACGGATGTTTGCTCAAACTTGTCTTGCATACAACTGGTCACACAAAGCTGGTCGGAATTTGCGAATGTCAAGAACGCGGTGACGTACAACACGTACGACGACACTAGAAAGAGGAAGTTCAATACCAAGTTTGCCACCCTTTGGGCTCCTTCTGCTAATCTTGTGTTAGTAGAAGTTTGGTGACAGACAATTTGCATTTTTTCAGCCTTGTGCTTTTCTTATCGTTACTGCTCTTCAGTTTGTGCTTATATTATCTATTTGATTTCCAGTGCATTCTTGTCTGCTCGTTTCTGATTTTCAGCTCCGGCCTTTCTGTTTTTAAGTGTTTTCTGTTAGTTCATTTTGACCAGCTGACCGCTTTGAAGCCATGAGGACCCTCACGCCGGACCAGAGGGTTTATAACTACTGTCTGGCCAGAGCCAGAAGAGTGGTGGAGAGCGCTTTCAGGATAATGGCCAGCTGGTTCCGCCTATTCCTTACGCCAATCAACATTGTGGAATATAAACTTAACCAGATAATCCCTTCATGCTGCATTCCACACAACTTTTTAAGGAGAAATTCAATGAACTGCAAGAAGAAACCCTGACGGCGCTTGAAGCTGCCAGCCCTGGCTTGCCCCCCCAAAGCGCCCACAAGATAAGTCAAAAGTATGTTGAGTACTTTGCGGGTAGGGAGGCCATTGATATGACAGAAACTGTTTAAGAAACATTTTATCACTCCCCCTTTAGACATTTGATTTCCTCAAGAGATCGGCTAATTCAATTTAAAATACTACATAAATTTTATTACACCCCATGTAGACTTCATAGGATTTACCCTGACTCTTCGTCACAGTGCTGGCGCTGTGGAGCGGATTTGGCGGGGTATATTCATATGATTTGGGCTTGCCCCGTGGTTCAACGTTATTGGTCAAGCATACTCTCTTTTATTACTGAGCTGACAACGATCCCTATACCTCAGACGGCGGAGATATGTCTGCTTGGGTTGGTGGATGCTTTGGTTCCCTCGCGGGCAGTCCGCACATTGCTGGGGCTGCTACTCTACTATGCGAGGAAACTTGTTGTGCTTCGGTGGAGGGCCCCTACAGCGACCCTCACCCTGAGTGCATGGAAATCATTAGTTAACCTTGCAATACCACTGTACAAAGAAGCATATTCCATCCGGGGTTGCCCTCAGAAGTTTCAGAAGGTTTGGAATATCTGGTTGGAGTCTGAGACAACGATTGGGGAACGGGACAGCCCTGTTGGGTTATCAACCTAATCTATCCAGTAGACAACTCCTCTGGTAAACTCTCTCTGGGGTAGCGTTTGGGATGCCTAAGTATCCGATTGACGCCCACTTGTAGATCTCTGTTGGTAGACTGCCTATGGTACATCATTACGCTTAATGTTAATTACTGAGACTTACATTGCTCCTGTCAATTTTAGCAGCAAGCTAGGGGGTTTGGTTGTTGTATGTTCTTTGGGTTAGGCGGATAGTTTTTTTTTGGTGTTCTGCCTTACCTGTTGTGTTGTATTGTTTGAGCCGGGGAATGCCCCGAGGCTATGTTCTGTACTTTTTCTTTTAAAACGAATAGAAAGAATTTATAAAAAAAATAAAAAATAAAAAGAAACATTTTATCAACAATTTTTGAACTTAAACTGAAAGAATATTTCCTTTGATTTACTGCCTGGGTTTCTTTTAGCTGTCTCCTAGGTTCTCCAATGGGGTTTTCTTTTTGGACATGTTCTTCAATAGTGCAAATGTAATTTATTTGATATGAGGTGACAATCTCTTCTTCAGCTAATAATTATTATGTTGTGGGTCTGCTACACACACCTTGTTTTTGTTGTTAATTTACATAATGCATTATCGAGAAAAATATTCATCATTTTCAGCACCATGATTTAATTTTGTGGTGTCATGAAAATGGCGTGATTGTGGCAAATTATAAAGCGCTATAAGTGTTATTTACTACAGGAAATTCCATTTTGCACTCCAAGTGCACTGCAAAAGTGCACCTGAAACTGCACTTGTAGTGCAAAGTGGATTTGCCTTTAGTAAATAACCCCCATTGTCACTGTAAAAACCAATTTACTACAAAAATTACTATTGAGCATTGAAAGAAGAAGCCACACATTGTGGAGTAGAAAACATTTTACTCAAAGCACATTCACCTGTGCTTTAGGAAAGGGTTTTTGAACAAACCAACATCTTTGGTGTATAGCTTTTTTATCACATTGTAAAGATCCTTTTTTTGGTTAAACAGGCATGTGGCAAAGCATAACATACACAATTTAGGAACTTACAAAATTTAACTTTGATAAATTGAAGGCAGTATCAGACATGAGTATGTCCAAACAGTGTTGATATTGCCTTCTTCAGATGGGGTGATGTCACCCCTGTAAAAGCTACATTTTGAAGATGCACACAAATTGGGATTGAAATT
Organism: Lithobates pipiens; assembly: GCF_037356315.1. Classification (NCBI taxonomy): domain Eukaryota; kingdom Metazoa; phylum Chordata; class Amphibia; order Anura; family Ranidae; genus Lithobates; species Lithobates pipiens. The sequence goes on along the minus strand of NW_027507748.1, from coordinate 372,828,070 downwards.
GGGGATTTCCCTCCTGATACCATGCCTAATGTCAACATGTGTCTAAAACAGAGACAATTCCATAGCTCAACTCACCAACCAGTCTGCTGACCAACCAAATTAACCGGTCTAGCAGTCTGTTAGCAGGGGTTTAGTTAGCACACATTTTCAAACACATGTGAAAGCTGCAAGGCCTTGTCACGGCACCCTGTGTTGCTTGCAGTCCTAACACTACAAGTTTATAAGTGTCTCCACAGTGGAAGCACATGCATGGAATGGATAGGTGTGGAGAGGTGAGCCTGGAGACTGCCCAAGCCTTCTTAAAGAAACAGGAGCACACTGGACACCCAGCAAGACACAATGGCAGCGAATGTGCCCAGTGTGTCCCCGGACCACATACACAAACAGTAACAAAAAAATAATATCAGCATGTGCTAGCTCCCATCATGGGGGATCAATGAACATGCTTTGGGGGTGCAACCCCTTCCACTCATCTAATTAAGTTGCGAGGAAGGGGTTGCACCCACAAAGTGTGTACATTGATATCCCGTGATGGCAGATGGCACATGTTGACACACTGTGTGCATCTTCAAAATTTGGCTTTTAAAAAAAAAAAAAAAATCTTTTTTTTTAAAAGCAAAATTACATGAGAAAACAGTACAATTTTTGTGTGTTTTATATTCTGCCTAAAACATCAATTATGTTTTCCTTTATATTTTCTAAATCATGATTGCACCCCATTCTCTACCCAATGAGGATCTGGGCACTTTCACTTGTGAAATGAGATTCTTCTTCCACAACATCCACATCACCTGAAAGAAAAAAAAAACACTGCGTATTATAAATATGCAGGCATCCATCTATTACCTGAAGCTGTGGTCTGACACTCACCTGTTGTGACAATTCATAAACATCTCCCTCCTCATCCTCTGCTTGTGGTTTTTGGATTTCCTCTTCTTTAGGAGGTGGGGGTCCCTGGTGTCCTCAGATGTCCCAAGTCTTTTCTCCCCTATTCGAATAAAAAATAAATCAGTATACTTAGCGTACAGATATTTGAACGCAGAAATATGAATATGAAACATTGCTTGGAAGTGTCGTACAATTGTCTGTTTTGGCAGAGTTCCAAAACGAAGAACATTTTATTTCCTTTCTAAATCTGGAAATCTTCCCTTTTTTGTTAAAGTATTACACATGTAGAGACCCCTAGTATCCACTTGAGCACCTGTGTGGGACACTCTAAAAAGTTTGTTCTGGTGTCCCACACTAGTGCTCTTGCATCCAGATGTGTAAACAACTGCTGAGTGTCCACTCCTTACACTGAAACAGACTTATTTTAATACAAATGGGCCTGAACAAATGTAGTTAACCAGTTGCCGACCGCCGCACGACGATGTACGTCGACAGCATGGCACGGGCAGGCATATTGGCGTACATGTACGTCCCTTGCCTCCCGCGGGTCGGGGGCCCGATCGGGCCCCCGCCCGGTGCCTGCGGCGGTCGGTTTTCGTCCGGGAGCGATCCGGGACGAGGGGGCAGCCATTCATTCATGGCCACCCCCACGCGATCGCTCCCGACGAATAGGAATCCCCCGTGACATCACTTCCTCTCCTGTAATGTAAACACAGGAGAGGAAGTGATGTATTCTCTCCTCCGTGTCGGTATTTTTCGTTCCGACACGGAGGAGAGCGGATCGGTGAGTTGCACCAACACTCTACACACACAGTAGAACATGCCAGGCACACTCACACCCCCCCTTTACCCCCCGATCACCCCCCCAATTACCCCTGCCCCCCAGTCACAGTGACACCAATGTCATTTTTTTTTTTTTTTTTTTTTTGCATTGGTGTCATTTGTGACTGTAATAACTGTTAGGGCAGTTAGGGTTAGCCCCCTTTAGTTCTAATGTACCCCCCTAACCCCCCCAATAAAGGTTTAACCCCGTGATCACCCCCCGTCGCCAGTGTCACTAAGGCTGGGTTCACATTGCAGCGGTTTATGAGAACGAATGTGATTCGCACCGCACTGCAGTGCAAATCACATCCGATCTCTGTGCGATTCGAGTTCAGCCATTCGCCGCACCCGCCACACCCGCCGCACCTGCCGCACCCGCCGCAAATTCGCACGGGACCCTTTTTTTGGCCCGCAGCAGAATCGGATCGCATGGGTGTTCACACCATGCGATCCGAGTTTGCAGATCGCACTGCGATATGCGAACTGATCTGGGGGTGTCAGTAACATTTCACTGACACTCCCAGCAGTCCGCATAGAGCAGTGTGAACTGCCGCCGGGAGGCATGCGATGCGGGAACCCGCCGCGGATTCGCGGCGTTTCCGCATCGCTCCAGTGTGAACCCAGCCTAATAAGCGATCATTTTTCTGATCGCCGTATTAGTGTCACAGGTGACGCTAGTTAGGCAGGTAGGTATTTAGGTTCGCCGCAGCTTTTTATAGCGCCAGGGACCCCCATATACTACCGCATAAAGCCCCCTGATTGCCCCCTAGTTAACCCTTTCACCAGTGATCACCATATAACTGTTACAGGTGACGCTGGTTGGTTAGTTATTTTTTTATAGTTTCAGGGCACCCGCCATTTATTACCTAATAAAGGTTTAACCCCCTGATCACCCGGCGGGTGTCATTTGTGACTAATAACTGTTAGGGCAGTTAGGGTTAGCCCCCTTTAGTTCTAAGGTACCCACCTAACCCCCCCAATAAAGGTTTAACCCCGTGATCACCCCCCGTCGCCAGTGTCACTAAGGCTGGGTTCACATTGCAGCGGTTTATGAGAACGGATGTGATTCGCACCGCACTGCCGTGCAAATCACATCCGATCTCTGTGCGATTCGAGTTCAGCTATACAGATAGTATGGCTGAATTCGTGTCGCACCCGCCGCACCCGCCGCAAACTCGCACGGGACCCTTTTTTTGGTCCGCAGCAGAATCGGATCGCATGGGTGTTCACACCATGCGATCCAAGTTTGCAGATCGCACTGCGATATGCGAACTGATCTGGGGGTGTCATTAACATTTCACTGACACTCCCAGCAGTTCGCATAGGGCAGTGTGAACTGCCGCCGGGAGGCATGCGATGCGGGAACCCGCCGCGCATTCGTGGCGTTCCCGCATCGCTCCAGTGTGAACCCAGCCTAATAAGCGATCGTTTTTCTGATCGCTGTATTAGTGTCACAGGTGACGCTAGTTAGGCAGGTAGGTATTTAGGTTCGCCGCAGCTTTTTATAGCGCCAGGGACCCCCATATACTACCGCATAAAGCCCCCTGATTGCCCCCTAGTTAACCCTTTCACCAGTGATCACCATATAACTGTTACAGGTGACGCTGGTTGGTTAGTTATTTTTTTATAGTTTCAGGGCACCCGCCATTTATTACCTAGTCTCACTAGTGTACCCCTAAATTTAGGGGTGTCTACTTTCCAAAATGGGGTCATTTGGGGGGGGGTTTGTGCCATCTTGGCATTTTATGGCCTTCAAAACTGTAACGCCCTTAGAAAGCCTGAAGGCGGTGCTTGGTTTTCGGGGCCCCGTACGCGGCTAGGCTCCCAAAAAGTCCCACATATGTGGTATCCCCGTACTCAGGAGAAGCAGCAGAATTTATTTTGGGGTGTCATTTCACATATGCCCATGGCATGCGTGAGCAATATATCATTTAGTGACAACTTTGTGAAAAAAAAAAAAAAAGTTTGTAATTTTCCCGCAACTTGTGGCAAAATATAAAATATTCCATGGACTCAACATGCCTCTCAGCAAATAGCTTGGGGTGTCTACTTTCTAAAATGGGGTCATTTGTGGGGGTTTTGTGCCATCTTGGCATTTTATGGCCTTCAAAACTGTAATAGGTAGTGAGAAGTGAACTCAAAAATTTACGCCCTTAGAAAGCCTGAAGGCGGTGCTTGGTTTTCGGGGCCCCGTACGCGGCTAGGCTCCCAAAAAGTCCCACATATGTGGTATCCCCGTACTCAGGAGAAGCAGCAGAATTTATTTTGGGGTTTCATTTCACATATGCCCATGGCATGCATGAGCAATATATCATTTAGTGACAACTTTGTGAAAAAAAAAAAAAAAGTTTGTAATTTTCCCGCAACTTGTGGCAAAATATAAAATATTCCATGAACTCAACATGCCTCTCAGCAAATAGCTTGGGGTGTCTACTTTCTAAAATGGGGTCATTTGTGGGGGTTTTGTGCCATCTTGGCATTTTATGGCCTTCAAAACTGTAATAGGTAGTGAGAAGTGAACTCAAAAATTTACGCCCTTAGAAAGCCTGAAGGCGGTGCTTGGTTTTCGGGGCCCCGTACGCGGTTAGGCTCCCAAAAAGTCCCACACTCACAATCCCCGTACTCAGGAGAAGCAGCAGAATTTATTTTGGGGTGTCATTTCACATATGCCCATAGCATGTGTGAGCAATATATCATTTAGTGACAACTTTGTGTAAAAAAAAAAAAAAAATTTTTTTTTGTCATTATTCAATCGCTTGAGGCAAAAAAATAAAATATTCAATGGGCTCAACATGCCTCTTATCAATTTCCTTAGGGGGTCTACTTTCCAAAATGGGGTCATTTGGGGGGGTTTTGTACTGCCCTGCCAATTTAGCACCTCAAGAATTGAGATAGGCAGTCGTAAACTAAAAGCTGTGTAAATTCCAGAAAACGTACCTTAGTTTGTAGATGTGACAACTTTTGCGCAAACCAATAAATATACAATTATTGACTTTTGTTTTACCAAAGACATGTGGCTGAATACATTTTGGCCTAAATGTATGACTAAAATTGAGTTTATTGGATTTTTCTAATAACAAAAAGTAGAAAATATCATTTTTTTTCAAAATTTGCGGTCTTTTTACGTTTATATCGCAAAAAATAAAAATCGCAGAGGCAATCAAATACCATCAAAAGAAAGCTCTATTTGTGGGAAGAAAAGGACGCAAATTTTGTTTGGGTACAACATTGCATGACCGCGCAATTACCAGTTAAAGCAGCGCAGTGCCAAAGTGTAAAAAGACCTCTGGTCATTTACCAGCAAAATGGTCCGGTCTGAAAGTGGTTAACCTGCATCTGCCAAAAACATCTTATAAGTGGGTGAAGGAACGATGTTTTCTACGACCGATTACTGTGCCCGTGAACATGCGTTGCCATTTTAAAATGTACAACAGTAAAGAAAAGCACATGGAGCAGCATGCAAATAATAATAATAATAGGAACACACAACAAGTACTTACTTTTTAGAAGCAGTTTCCTGATCTTTCGCTACTGATCCTGCTCCCTCAATTTGAGGTCTGACCATCGTTTCCTCAGTTGATCTTTGGATTGTCGTACGCCAAAATTCCTGTGCAGACTCTTCACAACTTTAGTCATGATCTTGGCCTTTCTCACATTTGGGTTTGGGTAAGGTCCATGCTTCCCGTCATAGTCGGCCCTCGTCAGGATGTCCACCATCTCTATAAAGGACATATTTGAGGCCTTAAATCTCCTCCAGGATCGGAACGTTTGTGGCTTCGGCCTTTCGTCGTTGCTGCTCTCCTCTGCATGCACCTGTTGTCTCTCTGCCATGTGCTCTCCCACATGAGCAGAAAGAGAAGGGGTGGGGAATATACTAGAAAGAACGTCAGGGGTGGGTGGAGTTTCACGCATGCTCAGTGTATATAAAGCGGAACTCGCGTGCATCATACATACGATCTGTGAGCAGAGGACGGAGCAACGGAAGCGATGATCGTTATAACGAAGGTACTATTTTAACTTGGTGCATCCGTGGCCTATACTGCTTATAGATTGAGGTGTATATCGGGTCAAGATTAGGAGAGTTTTGCCTGACATTAGGAGTTTTTCTTATGTTGTGTCTTGCAAAGGCTTTGCAAATTTCACCAGTTTCTCCAGTGTTTCCTTCCTCTTTATTTTGTTATGACCCAGAATAAATGGCTATTTCTTTTTCACAAATACTTGCCTATGTGTTTTACTTCAAAAAGGACAGTTTGTGAGTAGGCAGGTACATTTCCTAAATACAATGTCAAATTAACAAGGGACACAAACCAACCTCCTTGAGGTTAAAAAATACAAGATAATAATGGTGTTGTGGTAACTTGCCCCCCAAACGAAAAATTATATTATGGAGAGCACTAGAAAAAAATGCAGATCTTGATAAAAAAAAAAATATATATATATCACGAGAAATAATAAAGAAATCAGTTTGTCAGAACTCTGTGTGAATATCAGCAGCAAAACAACTTCATTATTCTAGCATTATAAAGAAGAAGAGAATGTGCTGCATTAAACTATTTAATAAATTGCAGAGTGACAAATGTGCTATCTCTATTATGAACGGTAGTTTTACCAGACCAAACGCTTCCGTCTCGTAATTTCTTCTGTGCATGCGTGGCACTTTGTGCGTCGGAATTGTGTACAATGGAAATTTACGCAAACGGATTTTGTTGTATGAAACCAGATCTCAAATTTTGGGCGAAGGAATTTCCAACAAAAGGCTCCCATCGAACATTGGTGTTTTTTGTAACTTTGTTTCACTATTTGGCCTCATAGGTTATGCTAATATAGCATTTACCTATTTAAATTTGGCAGTCTTTTTCCACCTCCCAACCAGAAGTTGTTGTTTTTTTACTGGCTACTGATGTAATACTTTTGCCCAACAGCCATTGGACATAATCCATGTCCATTCCATGAGTATTCTGCAGGGGAGGACCTTCACTTAGCAATGGTGGATTATAAGCATCTGGGAACATGAATGCACAGGACACAGTATTGAGTCAGCTGTAGACCCTGGGAAAACTCAAGTTAATGGTGGTTCCTTCACTTTGGAATAAGGTTTAATACTGAGACTGCTCCAACCCCATGACTTGAGCTCCCCTTACAGGTGTGCTACATGCTGATTCACAGTCACAATGTCTGACCCATTCCAGAGGCTATTGCCATTTCTGGAATCAGAGGCAGTCAACCTTAAAGTGTTACTAAACTCAAAAGTTTTTTATATTTTTAAAATAACAAACGTGTTATACTTACCTGCTCTGTGCAGTGGTATTGCTCAGAGCGGCCCCGGAACTCCTCTTCTGGGGTCCCTGGTGGTGATCTTCCTTTTCCTCTGCTATCATAGCCAGCCGCTTGCTATGGGGAGAGGTAGTCTACGTGCTCCCGAGGTGCGTGTCTATGGAGCCGCATTCCATAGACTTACACAGCGAGACTTAGGCCTCCCAATTTTCTGATTGACAGCAACAAGAGCCAATGGCTTCTGCTGCTGCTTGAATGCAATGTAAGTAGGTGGTAGGAGGAAGTAAGGCGAGAAAAGATGCAGCCCTGCACAGCACTGATCCTTTTTTCCTTCGTTTCTCCTTCACACAGGGAAGGGAGGGCACAGGGGCACTGAAAATGTTTTTTACCTTAATGCAAGCAATGCATTAAGGAGTAAAACATTTTTAGGTTTTGTAACACTTTAAGCACTTTTCACCTCACCCAAATTACAATTCTACAAAAAGATCAGAATTGCCTGTTATGCATACTGTGGCCGAAAAAAAAGGGATGGGACTTCATGGCTGTGGTCCCTCAAGATTTCTCTCCACCACTATTTACAGAAATTACTTCCTTACCCTCTGGCCATATGTTGGCTTCTATGGATTTTTTTTAATTGAGGCAGTGCGTACTAGTCTTTAGATATATATGTCTAGCGCTAGTCTCCATGTGTTCAAAAATGCTCAAAGAAGAGGGCCTTCTTTAGAAAGCCCTTTCCTACTCTGGATCAGGCAAGTTGGGCCTTATACAGGTTTTCCCCCACTCCTGACAATTTCAAAGTGCACTGAATGCAGAATCTACTATTTCTATTGAGAGTACCCCCACTTTTAAAGATTCAGTGGATAGTCGTTTGAAGTTTCTTCTAAAAACTTCCTTTGCACTAGCAGGTTCTGCTATCCTGCTCTACAATTTGATGCTGTCACCATTGCGTTTTCCCAGATGCTTGCTTCTTAAGCTGGAAAATCCATGATGAACTTTCTCTTGAAGTGTGTAATCCAAATCTTTCTTCGAAGTTATAACCTTTACCTCCGACCATAATTTTCCGCATAGATCCTATGGAGCACCTGGTCTGGTACAGGAAAGATGACTTTAGTACCTGCCCTTAAAGTGTCACTAAACCCAGATTAAGAAAAACTCTCATTACATGCAATATAATGTCATGTGTATACTCACAAAGCCACTAATACATACTTATGGGCAACTCTTCTAAGTTTGAATTTGGCCCCATCTTTCTTTAATAAGTTAAACTTCTCTATACTAAACCAAGAGCCAGAATTAGAATAAATGAGTCTCTCAAGCCCCCCCCGCACACATTTGCTTTATATAGAAGAATCATCATGCATTTCGATTGAAGAGTCATATATGGTGTAATCTTCCATTTTTCAGTATTACAGTACTTCAAAAACCTTGGAGACCTCTCACTCCTTGTCAGAAACTATGAATCAGACCAAGACAGAAGTACAGTTAAACACACACTTGTTTAATAGTAAAAGTAAATTTTAACAAACATAATAAAAACATAGCCATAGTTTGTTGACCGTAACCGATAGTCAGACAAGCCAGAAAGTCAGGAAGCCAGGGAACAGTGTAGTGGAAAAGCAAGCAGATTCTGGAGCCAGACAGAATGTCAGCTAAGCAAGTCTTTAACAGGAATGCAGGAGATAGTGTCTGTGATGTTGACCAAGGCGAAGGCAGAGATCATTTGAGCTGGACAGCTTACGTAGGCAGTACTGATGAGCAGGATATCATCAACAGATGAGTGACTATATAGCCAACAGCTGAGCGGCTAGCAGCCAGCTCAGAGAAGGAAGGGCTGAGCCCAGCCCTGACACTCCTGAACCCCAGTCTGTATTTTAGAGACAAAAAACCTTCTGCTCCATATTCCATGTTACAGTATCTTGTTAATGGACTCAACCCTTAAAAACCCTAAAAAAAATAAAAAAATGTTTCTCATTTAGTTATAAGAAGTGTTTAACCACTTGCCAACCATGCTATAGCCGAATGAAGGCTACAGCAGGGCCAGGTAACTCTGGGAGGCTGTCATACGACGGCCTACCATGCTCACTCGGATTCAAAAGCATCTGTGATCAATAGGTCTGTGGGATCCAGCGCATCACAAATCGAGTTAAAAGGCCAATCACAGCGACCTTTTACCATGTGATCACTCCAATGACAACGAGTGATCAATTTGTCAACAAACTGGCCTCATGGCCAGTTCAGCTCTCTCCTCTCCTCACACCAATACAGTTTATAAAGGAGAGGAGGGAGACACTAAGCAGTAGCGTGAGTGGGCTGGATTCAGTGTGCTCATCAGTGCCATGCAGTACCACTACAGTGCCACTACAGCACTCATCAGTGCTCTACAGTGTCATCAGTTCCACTACAGTGCCCATCATTGCCACTACAGTGCTCATCAGTGCCCTATGGTGCCACTACAGTGCTCATCAGTGCCACTACAGTGCTCATTAGTGCCCTATGGTGCCACTGCAGTGCTCATTAGTGCCCTATGTTGCCACTACAGTGCTCATCAGTACCGTATGACTCCACTACAATGCGCATCATTGCCCTGCAGTGCCACTATAGTGCTCATCAGTGCCATCAGTGAGTGCTTATCTGTGCTCATCAATTACCTACAGTCCCCTCCAAGAGCTTGCATACAATTCATGTTAGGCTAACTGGTCTTTAACTCCCAGGAATGTAATGTGGCCCTTTTTTAAACATTGGTTCTACATTGGCTTTTCTCCAATCAGCTGGTACCATTCTAGCCAGTAGACTGTTTGTAAAAATTAGGAACAATGGTCTGGCAATTACTTGACCGAGTTCCTTAAGGACCCTTGGGTGAAAGCCATCTGGTCCTGGTGACTTATTAAGGTTAAGTTTTTCAAGTCTAATTCTAATTCCCTCCTCTGTTAGCCATGAGGGTGCTTCCTGTGACATTTCATGAGGATAAACATTGCAGTTTTGGTTACTGAAGCCCCCCGATTCCCTCATGAAGACTGAGGTGAACAATAAATTCAATAACTTCACCATCTCTCCATCCTTAGTAACCAGATTCCCTAGATGTCGGAAACCATGAAATCAGACCGAGACAGAGGTACAGTTAAATCACACGTGTTTAATAATAAAAGTAAAAAGAACAAACGTCAAAACATAGCCAACGTTCAGTAACCCTAACAGATCGTCAGCCAAGCCAGGAGCCAGGGATCAACGTAGTGGAACAGCAAGCAGGATATGTAGCCTGAAGGGATGTCAGCAAAGCCAGTCTTTAAACAGGAACGCAGTCGTTCCTTGTGATGTGACCAAGGAGAAGGCACAGCTCCTCTGAACTGGATAGCTTAAGTAAGCAGGACTGATGAGCAGGATCAACAACAGCTGGATAACTGTGGAGAGAGATGGGAGCTGGCAGCTGAGCGGCCATCATTCTTTATGGGACAAATATGATCTGACCTCTTACTATTTATCTACTTAAAGAATTTATTTTTTTTTTATTTTTTTTTACTCTCCTCCATTATGTGTTTTTTGTGTTCTATCTTAGTTGCCCTGATTGCACCCTTACATTTCTTGTTGCATTATTTGTACAGTTGGAATGCTGAATATGATCCCTCACCCACTTATTTCTTGAAGGCCTTTTCCTTTGCTTTTATTTGCATTTTTACGTTGGAGTTAAGCCACCCAGGACTATTATTAGCTCTTTTAAATGTATTTCCCATTGGGATGCAATGGATAATGCCCTTATTTAATATGCGTTAAAGCATACCCATTTTACCTCCGTGTTCTTTGTTCCTAAGATTTTATCCCAATTATTATCTTCTAGCAAGAATCATAGTTTAGGGAAGTTGTCTTTGTATTCCCCTTATTTTTTTCCTATTTGTATGATTTATACTAAAACTAATTGATCTGTGATCGCTGTTTCCTAAATTGACGCTTATTTTCACATCCTTGATCAGGTCTGTATTGTTGGTAATCAGAAGCTCTAGTAATGCTTTGTTTCTAGTTGGTGCATTTAACATCTGACCTATGACATTGTCCTGTAAGACATTTAGGAACTGGTGAGCCTTATATGAATGGGCAGTTCCTTCCACCCAGTCTGTCTGGATAATTAAAATCCCCCATTATAATGACACTTCCCATTCTTGCCACTAATCATCATTGTGATAAGAGGTCCTCCTTCTCCTTTTCCTCCTTGTTAGGGGGCCTATAGCATACTCCCAGTATTACTTTCCCCTTTGTTTCTTCCCTTTGTAGCTCTACACATAAGGATTCTACCTCCTCTCTTGCTCCCTTAGTGATATCATCTCTCACATTCACTTGTACATCATTTTTGATATACAGGCATTCCCCTCCCTCTTTTTTACCCTCTCTATCACAGCCATATAGGAAATACCCTTGAATGGTTGCCAGCCAATCATGAGAGCGGTCGAACCAAGTCTCTGCAATTCCTACAAAATCTGAATCCTCTTTGTACAACAGTAGCTCTAGTTTCCCCATCTTGTCCGCCAGATTCATGGCATTGGTGAACATGCCATGTAGTTTAGATCGGTCGCATACTATCTCCTTATTGGGTGCTCTAGGATTGCAAATAGGACTTGTTACTATACTTACCTTGGGTTGAGGTGCTTTAGTCAACCTACCACTAATGCCCCCAATACTACCCTCTGGAATATGTGCCGCGCTTACTATCTCTACCTCTGGGATTGTCCAAAAAAAATCGTAATTTTGCAAAGAATTGTGGGAAACAATTACAACTTTAAAAATCTCACCATGCCTCTTTCTAAATACTTTGGAATGTCTGCTTTCCAAAAAGGGGTATTTTGGGGGGTATTTGTATTGTCTTGGCTTGTTAGCGTCTCAAGAAATGAGGCTTTCGAGTGTGATCAATGTTCAATGATTGGCATCATAGCTTGTAGACTCTACAACCTTCACAAAGACCAAATAATATACATTGATTTGGGTTATTTTACTAATGATATGTAGCAGTGTAACTTTTGGCCAACATTTTTGAAAGAAAATTACTATTTTCCAAAATTTAATAAAATGCATTTTTTGTTTACAAAATGTTTGGTCTTTTTTAGTTATAGTGCAAAAAAATAAATAAGGAAAAAAAACTGGTGATTAAATACCATCAAAAGAAAAATGTCATATAGTTACAGTGTAGCATGACTGAGTAATTGTCATTCAAAACCTGAAAACTGAAAATTGGCCTTGACAGGAAGGGGGTATAAGTGCCCATTATGCAAGTGGTTAAAAAATGCCTTGGCTTCTAAGATTGTCTCACACCAAATTCAGGTATAAAAGCCATGAAGCAACCCCTCCACCTTAGCACAGTGACACAGCCATACTTAAAATAGATTCATGTGTCAGGACTGCATATCCCACTCACTGTTTACACTTCCTATATACTGTATGTTGTACACATCCTACATTAATAAAAACTAAACTGTGCGCATATTTTTTGATGCAGAGTGAAATATTTGTGTTACTCATAATGCTTATTAAAAATACAGAATGGGAGATGACACTAAGGAAAATGAAAATCTTCAGAATAGGTTAGAGTAGGCTTGTTCATGATGTATTGGGACCTGACTATGAAAATACAACAGAGGAGTAAAGCTTTGCTCATTAGAGTTGCATTAACATAAAACAAAGCTGTGATCAGGAAAGTAAAACAGGACTTTCAAGTGGTCTCGGATCTTTTGGAAGCTTTTTTTGTGTGTGTGTATTTTTCCTTTTCTTCTTTAAGCTGTATAGCGGCAATTTAGTCTTGGAGCCTAGCTGTAATCACTAACTGCATCTTGGATCTGCTTTTTTCCCCCTCTCCATCTCTTTTATGGCTCATTCTCTCTCCATGCAGAGACGATTTGCAACAGATTAAAATGGTATAAAAGGGGAGGCTTTCTCTTTGTGCATGTAAGTGGATGTTAAGTGCTAGGTTTCTTCTGAAAGAAAGAAGACAAAATCCTGTCATGACCCTTATTAACTTGTAATGACAATCTGTCATTCGGTGAAGTATTCTCCTCACTTTAGAATACTGCATTTTTACTCTTGTACAGTTGTCCTTGTTTGGCAGGGGTTAATAAAAGTACTTTTTTCTCTTTCAATCAACTATTATTTAATTAGTTAGCTGAGTTTACAATGTATATGCATGTTAATGCCAACACCAGAAACATGGAAAACATTATAATTTTTACAGGCTTGTTATGTATTCACATTCTAAAGGGGTGCTTGTTTTTTTGGTTGGCTTTTTTGAAGAGAAGGGTTTTCAGGGATCGTCTAAAAGCTAATAAAGTAAGAGATAAGTGGACAGCTTGGGGTAAGGCATTCCATAGGATTGGAGAGGCTTTGGAAAAGTCCTGCAGGCGAGCACGGGAGGCGGTGGCGAGAGAGCTAGAGAGCAGGAGGTCTTGAGAGGAACGAAGAGAACAAATAGATTGGTATTTAGAGACTAGGCTAGTGATATAGCCGAGGGCAGAGTTGTGGGTGGCTTTGTAAGTAGTTATTAGTATTTTGAATTTAATTCATTGGGTGAGCAGAATCCAGTGGAGGGATTGACAGAGAGGGATAGCAGTCACAGAGCGATTGGTAAGGTGGATGAGCCTGGCAGCAGCAATTATGATGGGTTGAAGAGGTGATAGACTATGTAGAGGTTAGCCAATGAGAAGGGAGTTGCAGTAGTCGAGGCGAGAGATGACCAGCGAGTTAATTAAGAGGTTTGTTATGTCATTAGTTGGAAAGGGGCATATTTTGGAGATATTGCAGAGGTTGAGGCGGCAAGATTTCCAATCAAACAGTGATTAGACGTGGTGCTTAAAGGAGAGTCCAGGACTACACCTAGAACCTTGGCATGTGGGGATGGGCTTATTGTTGTGCCATCGATTTTGACAGAAATATCAGGGGAAGGGGAAGAGGCATATGGGGGAGGAAAAATTATAAGTTCGGTTTTGGATAGATTGAGTTTGAGGAACTGGTGTGACACCCAGACTGATATATCTGATAGTAAATTAGTGATACGCAAGGAGACAGGGGGAGTGAGCTGAGGGGTAGAGAAATAGATTTGGGTGTTGTCAGCATAGAGGTGGTATTGGAAGCCATGGCAGGCTCTCAGCTGACCCAGGGAGGAGGTGTAGATTGAAAATAGGAGAGGTTCAAGAACAGAACCTTGGAGGACCCCGACAGAGAAAGGAAGAGGAGAGGCGGAAGTAGAGTAAATAGAAATCAAATGCATATATGGAAACTGTACCCGCCATCCACTTGAATCTACTTGAAATTCATATAGCTCTGCCTCACAGCATTGCCCACTCTGGCAGTGCGGGATACCCATGTTCCCTCTGCTGCAGTTTCTGGCAGACTAGGTCCGAATGTCTTCCTGACTGACTTTTCAGTGGAGTTCTGACAGACTTCCGAACTAACGGAATTGGCCACACACAAACGGACTAAGTCAGTTCGAAAGTCAGTTCGTCTTGAATGTGATGACATAAGACGGGACTAAAAAAGGAAGTTAAATAGCCGGTAGCCAATAGCTCCCCTTGCGTCATATTTGGTCCATCGGACCAGCACACAGACGAACAGTTTTCCCAATAGGAATTGAGTCCATCCAACAGATTTGAAACATGTTCTATTTCTAGGACTGACTGATCCCGTCGGACCTAGTCTGCTGGAAGGTCTGGTCGTGTGTACGCGGCATTACAGCTCTTGCTTCTTTTTTGGCTGGACAGTGAAGGAGAAGCAGCAGATTGGTACGCTCATCTCAGTGTCACTGGCTCCTTGTGTTGCTTCTCCCTCTTCCAACCTTAGCTCTGCTGTACAGGGGAATCTAAGAAGGCGATACTATGTCAAATTTATATACTTGCACTGCTTACACTTTAAAAATATACTTCAGTATTTTTGGTTTGCATATGTCATGCTATGGGCGACGGCCATTGAGCTGACTTGCTTTTTACTTCATTACTGTTGCGTCTTGAATAAATGTTTTGAATGTTGACATAATAAAAACATTTTCAACTATAAAAATACACTTCATGGTGTATTAATAAATACAGAACTACGTTCATTCATGTCATTTACACTCATTGGCCACTTTATTAGGTACACCTTGCTAGTACTGGTTTGGATCCACTTTAGCCTTCAGAACTACCTTAATTCCTCCGAGATTTTGGTCCATATTGACCTGAAAGCATCACACAGTTGCTGCACATCCATGATGCAAACCTCCCCTTCCACCACATCCCAAAGGTTCTCTATTAGATGGAGATCTGGTGACTGTGGAAGCCATTGTGGTACTTATTGTCATGTTCAAGAAACCAGTTTAAGATGATCTGAGCTTTGTGACATGGTGCATTATCCAGCTGGAAGCAGCCATCAGAAGATGGGTATACTGTATGCATAAATCGATGGATATGGTCAGCAACAATACTCAAGTAGGCCATGGCATTTAAACAATGCTCAATTGGTACTAGGGGGCCCAAAGTGTCCCAAGAAAATATCCCCCATGCCATTACACCACCACCACCAGCCTGAACCGCTGATACAAAGCAGGATGGATCCATGCTTTCATGTTGTTAATGCCAAATTCTGACCCTACCATCTGAATGTTGCAGGTGAAATCCAGACTCATCAGACCAGGCAACATTTTTCCAATCTTCTGTTGTCCAATGTAGGTGAGCCTGTGAGAATTGTAGCCTCAGTTTCCTGTTAGCTGACTGTAGTGGCACCCAGTGTTGTCTTCTGCTGCTGTAACCCATCTGTTTCAAGGTTTGATGTGTTGCACATTCAAGGATGGTATCCTGCATACCTTGGTTGTAAATGAATAGCTGTTTGAGTTACTGTTGCCTTTCTATCATCTCAAACCAGTCTGCTCATTCTTCTCTGACATCAACAAGGCATCTCCGTCCACACAATTGCCGCTCACTGGATATTTTCTTTTTTTCAGACCATTCTCTGTAAACCCTAAAGATGGTTGAAAGTGAAAACCCCAGTTTTTCTAGCAGTTTTTGAAATACTCAGACCAGCCCGTCTGGCACCAACAACCATGCCACGGTCAAAGTCCCTTGAATCCCCTTTCTTCCCCATTCTGATGGTTGGTTTGAACTTCAGCAGGTCATCTTTACCACGTCTGGATACCTGAATGCATTAAGTTGCTGCCATGTGATTGGCTGATTACACATTTGTGTTACCAAACAATTGAACAGGTGTATCTAATAAAGTGACATTCAGCCTTCACCACAGATCAATGGGGTTCTGAAGGTCAGTAGGCCAATTGCTACTAGTTTCCTCATATATGATTCTTCTATGGAATTATGTTTTATCTATAACAAAATATTGTTCTGTTTTATTTATAAACACATAGCTAAATACATCTATGGTCATGCTTCATTCCTGTGTTCACACAGCAGTGTGGTTACATGCGGTGCCATTCAGTGTGCTGCCTTAAAGCCCCATTCACACTTAAGCATAGTGTTTTCAGGCAGAAAATCAAGAGATTTTACCGCAATTTTGCAGCGTTTTTTGTGGCATTTTTACCGCATTTTGTGCAGGGCAAAAGGTCACCAATGTAAAAAGAAGAAAAACGCCCAAATCTGCCCGATTCGAGTGACAAAAATGGGTCCAGAACTTGTTTGAGCTTCAGGCGTTCGGCTTCAGGTGACTTGGAATGGAGATATGAACTGTCTCCATTGAGAATAATAGATTTTTTTTTCCCCTCCAGCATTTTGTGGCTTCAGGCTTCAAGCTACAAAATGCTCAGGTGTGAATGGGGCCTAAAAATGCAGACATGCTACATTTTCTGCACTGCACCAAACATCACACTAGCATTGCTGTGTGAATAAGGCCCATATAAAACAATTGTTTTCTCTGTGCTTCAGCAGTCCAGTTCAGAATAAATGCAGGGCTGCCACAGATAGTAGGAATGAGCCCAAATGGAAGAGGTCCAGGATTTTGAGAACAAGTTATCTAGAGCAGTGTTTCCCAACTCCAGTCCTCAAGGCGCCCCAACAGGTCATGTTTTCAGGCTTTTCGTTATTCTGCACAGACTGGAGTTGAGAAACACTTATCTAAAGGACAGCTTTGATTATTCGTTGGCATTTGTTTCAATAGCTGGCAATTAAATAAATAGCGGATCGAATCAGTTTTACTTTATTAACTGTATTTGTCTTGTGGAGGATAAAGTTGCATTTTACAATATACCTAAGCAATAAGGGTGTAACAGGTTAAAAAATTTAGTTTATGTGTATCATGTCTAGTAGTTTGTATACAATATCCTGTGATACAGCCGTATGACATATCTGTTTTGTAAATTTGGCCAATTCTCCCCAAACCCTTCACGTTTGTCCAAAATTCTGTTCTTGGAGAATGCATATTAAAGATATGTGTGTGTCAACACAATGAAGGTGAACTACCATGGCTTATCAATCATTTTTGAGCAAGGCAGGCCATAGATTGTGGAATTTTCTTTTCTTCCACCACGGGTGAATGGAAAGAAATCTGCTCAGTTCCTCCATCAACACAGTCAGTGTGTAGGGGAGCTTTTCTTGCCCACAGAACACAATGATTAGTGGTTCTGGCTATGGCCAGCGGGACTAATCAATCCGGAAAAACCCAACAAGCTGGCTGTACACAAGTCAGTTGATAGATCAACTAGTGTACAACCAGGGTGCCCATACATGGATCAAAATTCTGCTGGTCCCTGGCCAAATTTAGATCCATGTATGGCCGGCTAAAGGCTTGAAATCCAAAGTGACATTGCCTTTGGTTAGTGTGATACAAATCTTTTTAATAGTAGTATTTACGTTTGCGAATTATACATTTTTCTTTTGGTTGTATGTGGTTTTCATATGTATCCACGTTCACTGCACACATCATTAGTAAAAATCCACTCCATGGCACCATTTTGTGCAACTGCCAAATAAAAAGGAAAAGAAAAACCGCTTACAGATATGAAACAAAATATAAAATAGATTTAAAAACAAATTGTAGTACTTTTTTGTAGCCCACTGTAGCATATCATTGTATATTCAGTCCTACATTTTATTTAGATCTCATTCATCATGACATTGGGTGTCGATTGTCATAAGTCAGGGCCATCTGGAGCTGTCATTTCAAGAAAGGACAGCCTTGTCATTTTAGTGCAGCCATTTTGCCAGGGCACAGAACAGACGTTTGTCAAACTTTTGATGCCATTTGTATTCTGCGTTCCCAAAGGGTTTTTGAGCTATAAATAGTAATATTTTATTCACAGATGTCTAGAAGCCTTTGTAACTTGACATTAGTGATAGAATGGTTTACATAAAGTGGACTGTCTACTTTTTCTTAAAGCTAAACTAAAAAAAAAGTGAAATAAAAAAAATAAATCACTAAGAACTGTTAGTACAATCTTTGCAGTCAATGGTATTGTTCATATCAATATAGTTTTAGCTGACAGGCAGATTCGAATTTGAAAGTATAGATTGTTATTTGTTTTTTCCTACTGTCTTAAAGTTAAACTGTCCTTAAAGGCTAACTCCAGCTCAAAGTTTTTGTTAACTTTTGGGAGAAGGGATTAGAACCTCTGTCAGGTCAGGTTTGCTTTGTTTTTTGTAGAAAGAGGAGATTTATACTCCGTGCACACTGGCTTTAAAAAACGCTGCTTACACAAGAGTTTTGTGTTTTGCCTGTAGAAGCAGCTCAATGTTATCCTATGTTTCTATTTTATGCACATTAGGACAATTACAGGCATATTTTGAGCTCAACGTTTAGAGGCAGGAAAAAAAAAAATTCTGGTTCATGTTTCTGATTGGAGCTCACTGGCAGAAAAAAATGTCAAACTCTCCTAAACTCATCTAGACTTTGTACAAAAAATGCTCTATTTGAGCGTTTTTTACTGCCAAGAAAACAGAAACTTTTTTTTAAGCCCAGTGTGCATAGAGCCTAATGCCGCGTACACACGTAGCAGACTATCCGGTGGACTTAGTTTGGCGGACTTTCCGAAGGAGCTACCTGCCCACACACGGCACTTTTGCGGCGGACTAAGTACAACGTACTAAGTCCGCCATACTTTTGAAATGAACGGACTCACCCACACACACGGAGGAAAGTCCGCTCATTTTGAGTGCGGCTCCAGGTAGCCGGGTCAAGCGAAGGAGGCGTCACTGGCCCTGTCACCTGGTATTGACTTAAAGGGGAATCCCTACGCCGAAAAATCGGCATTGGTGGTCCCCCTAGGTACATATCAGACCCTTATCTGAGCACGCTACCCGGCCGGCCAGGAAAGGGGGTGGGGAATAACGAGCGCCCCCCCCCCTCCTGAGCCGTACCAGGCCGCGTGCCCTTAACATGGGGGGGTGCCTTGGGGAAGGAAGGGCCACGCGGCCCCCCCACCCCAAAGCACCTTGTCCCCATGTTGATGAGGACAGGGGCCTCTTCCCGACAACCCTGGCCGTTGGTTGATGGGGTCTGCGGGCGGGGGGCTTATCAGAATCCGGGGCCCCCTTTAATAAGACGGTGATTATCGCAAGTGGCTATAGCAGCTACTTGCGATAATCAGAAGAAAATCTGTCAGGCTGGTTGTAGCCAAGTTTTTTTTTTTTTTTTTTTCAATCAACTTGGTACATTCCCATTAATGGTTTGAATCTTGGCTGGTTCCTGCTGGTCACAAACCTTGCAAACTCAATGTGCATTGTTTGGTTAATCTTCTCAAGGTCTACTAGGACTGTGTTCTAGAACCCTGGCTAAACATTCAATTTATATCTAGTCTGGAAGGCTAATGAATTATATCATCTTCTAAAGAAGATTGTTTAGTCAAATTGCAAGAGATATAGCTAGCATATGGTGAACCTTTTTTTTTGCTTCCTTTTGGTTTGTTAAATTACCTTTTAGTTGGGTTTACTTAGGCGGCGTACACACGCGGGGACTGTCTGCCGAAACTAAGTTCGTCAAACAGTCCGCTCAAACTTTTGAATGAACGAACACGCCCACACACGGCACTTTTTGAGCGGACAAATACGGCAAACTTTGTTCGTCGTACTAAGTCCGCGCAACTTTTGAAATGAGCGGACTCGCCCACACACGAGGCAACAGTCCGCTCATTTCGAGCGCGTGTCAAGGTAGGTGGGGCCTGCGACGGAGACGTCGCGGGCTCCGCCGCCTGGAATGGACTTAAAGGGGAACCCCAACGCCGAAAAAAATCGGCGTGGGGGTCCCCCCAAAGTCCACAACAGACCCTTGTCCGAGCACGCTACCCGGCCGGCCAGGAAAGGGGGGCGAGCGAGCGCGCCCCCCCCTCCTGAGCCGTACTAGGCCGCGTGCCCTCAACATGGGGGTGCCTTGGGGAAGGGGGGCCGCGCGGCCCCCCTACCCCAAAGCACCTTGTCCCCATGTTGATGAGGACAAGGGCCTCTTCCCGACAACCCTGGCCGTTGGTTGTCGGGGTCTGCGGGCGGGGGGCTTATCGGAATCCGGGAGCCCCCTTTAATAAGGGGGCCCCCGGATACCGGCCCCCCACCCTATGTGAATGAGTATGGGGTACAATGTACCCCTACCCATTCACCTGTAAAATAAAAGTACCCAAAAAAAAACACAACACACGAGATAAAATATTTTATCTTTATATTTTGGGGGGACCCCACGCCGATTTTTTTCGGCGTTGGGGTTCCCCTTTAAGTCCATTCCAGGCGGCGGAGCCCGCGACATCTCCGTCGCGGGCCCCGCCTACCTGCACACGCGCTCGAAATGAGCAGACTTCCCTCCGAGCGGGAACAGTTTGCTCATTTCGAAAGTAGCCTACACACGGGCGGACTGTTCGCTCAAACCAAGTTTCAGCGGACAGTTTTTCGGAATTTCCGAAAAACTTTGTTCGTCAAACTGTCCGCTGAAACTGTCCGCTGAAGCCCCACACACGAGCGGACTGTCCACTGAAACACTGTTCAGCGGACAAAGTTGAGCCAACAGTCCGCCCGTGTGTACGCGGCCTTACACTTTAATTGTCATTTGGTGAGAAAAAGCACACATGGCCACTTTATTTATTGCCAGTCTACATTTTTACAATGTCATGTTATTTTTTCCAACTCAACTCACCATTCCCCCCCTTTTTTTACGTTTATTGAAATGTCTCAAAGTGAAATTTCATTAATTAGTATGCACTGCGGCCAAGCTGTGGTGCATTAAAATGCAGGGTGTGACAGAGTGTTGCAGTAAAACTGAAATGTTGCCGTTTTCTACACATCAATTTTCTGCAACTGCCCACTGTGTTCTAGTATGAACAGAGCACACAGAAAACAATTGTTTTTTTTGTGTTCCTGTGTGGAGAGCAGTCAGTGTTTTTCTATTGTTGAAAAATGTTTATCTCTGTGTGTAAAAGTGTAAATGAGCCCTTAAATAATACTGGTAATGAATTTATAACTTGTACCTATAACCTACTTTGGCTGCCAGATGTGGGACAATTTTGCCGCGTTTTGTGGCTGGCGGTCAATATGTTGCTATCCTGAACGTGATTCTTCCGTGTTCAGAAGAGGGAGGTTGAAGCTCCCCTATCTGCAATAGCTACTAAACTCTGCTAAAAGCCTACGTGTACATTGCCACATAAGCTTTTATGCAGTTCATTTTAAGAGCTTTTGCAAAAAAAAAAAAAAGATACTAAAATCAAGTTTAGGAGCTGTAGTGTATATGAAGCCTTATTGTGCTCCTGCTTTAAGACCCTGTCATACATGAATCTAGAGACTACAAGTTGCTGTTTTATCACATAATACACAGTTAGGGTCTATTTTTCCCACCATTAAGAACCCCACCCTGCTGAAATGTCTTGCATTGGATGTATATAGACAGGAAGTGGCTGCAATAACGCTGAATCAGATCAGCAACACTGGGAGTCGCACAAAAAAGAAAAATTTCAAAACACATAGTTTATTAAAAAAAAGTGAAAACACGTATTTTATACAAAAGTAAAAAAAAAAATAATAAAAAATAAAAATAAAAAATATATATATATATATATATATATATATATATATATATATATATATATATATATATATATAGTATTTTAGCCAACTGTATGTCATTTCATTTAGGGTTCAAATCTACTTTCTTTAAGTTTTGCTTTCTTTTAGGCAGAATCTTTATATTCGTTTGCAAATGCTTGCACAGAGGAATTTGCTTTGTAATAGCTCTTCTGCAAGAACACTTTTTTTTTAAATGTTTAAAATAGATTGTACCACATCACATTGAAGACCTCTTTCTTGAAATACTAAAAGTGATTCTATTGCTCACATTATATGTTAAAAATCTGCTACAAAATTATTTGACCACCTACTTGGCATTAATCATTCTGTGGTGCATGTAAAAACTAAATGAATAAATAAAAGCCACATGAACTATGTTTTACAATACATATATACAATACAGTGATTTGCATGCATGACTGTGATATTTGCTTGTTGACATGGCACATCTGTTGGTTGTTAGCAACCACTGGCATAATTGTTCATTCTGCTAGGTGTTATTACCAGCAGTGTTCCCCAAAACACTGGATTGGGAGCCACAAGGAGCCACTTTGATGTAGCAACCAGTAAACTCTTGGCAGATGCATACTTCCAATCTGCTGCAATACATACTTCCCATATCCACGAAGCCAAGCATATCATGGACTAATTTATAGTATTCATACAATTATATTACACTGTAATGGATGTTTTTGAATGGTATTTTCTTATATTTTGTGTGGGACACCAAAGGTTGCTGGTAACAGCCCTTGTTTTGTTTTTGTCTGATGAACTAACAACAAATGGCATATTTTGCTTTAAAGGCTAAATAAGAACCTTTACAATGTGCTTGACACATAATGAATTGAATGGGGTTTGTGCTTTTATTTTGCAAGGCATTAGCAAAAATAATTCTCAGAACATAAACGCATGATTTAATCAATGAATGTTAATAATGAGTTCTTTTATCTAATTTGTTTTGCCTTTTCCCCTCCTATGTGAAGACCTTACCTGTTTGGAGCAGGATGTTTTTCCATCAAAGCTCCTTGGTAAGTTCTGAATCCCCAGCATGCTTACAATTCATGTTTTCTTAACCAGCTGTAACTCATCTCTTGTGTTCTACTTGGTCGACGTTTTGATGGAGGCACCTTATTGTCATGTGAATCCCAGCGCTTGATTTACTAAAGTCAGATTTATTCAGCAACCAAAAGATAAACATATGGTATATTGTATTCTTTTCACAGGATAATGATATCAATAAACAAAACAAATAATGATGTGATAAAATATGAATTTTGATGACTGATGATGAATATTATTTTTGAAATTGGTGCTTTATTTTAGTCAAGCCTGTTCAATATAGAATGCAGGGCTGTTGAAATAAAGAGGCAAGAGATTCCCCTTAGGTCCAATAAAACAGGCAGCCAACATTGTACTGTATTCTAAGGCAGGCCCATTCATAATTCATTTATTTTTTGTTCAATCAGTGAGTTGAGTCAAAAATGAACGTATTTCGCCCATCCACATTTAATGTGGATTTAGGAATCTTTTCTGCTGTAGTATTGTGTTCTGACAATGGGGAGAATACTGGCTATAGTGTTGCCAACTATAGTCAGTGGCACTCATCATTTGGGAAAAACCTGAAAGGCTGGTTGTACACAAGTTGATCAGTAGATCAACTTGTGTACAACTAGCTATGCCACAGATGTATGAAAATGTGTCCGATGACTGTGAAACATCCAAAACTGTTTGTAGCTCCTGGGGTCCTAGGAAGGACCTTTATAGTTAATTACTTGGTTAGGGTAGACTATCATTTACTAACTTAAATACAATTGAAAATAGTTTTAATTTGCACATTTGCATTGCCTTGATGTTAAAACACAAATATGAGTGTTCAGTTCCTCTTGCCAAACTTTATTTGGTAGTGTGCAAATAAAATCTTTCACATAAGCAGTTATGCCCTAAAGGAAGTATAGGGCCTGTATACAAATGTATATGTTTATTGAATTAAATAAAATACATTTACAGTATATTAATACGTAATACAGTTCAAATAACAAGTATCAATCGTTAATAATGTTATTCATTAGTGAATACAATTAGTAATAATATGAAACATACCTTAATAGTTCAGGTGACAAATATTTAGTATGTAATTCACCTTTTAACTTATGAGTTAATGAAACAGAAATTTCTATTAAAATGATATCTATAGTTAAAGTTATTGCAAGGGTAATTTTACTTTTTTTTTTTAAAATAACAAACGGGGTTACCTTGCGGGTGCATCCATAGCTGACGAATGCAGGACTCGGCCCTGGCACTCGTGCCATTGCATTTGACTGACAGCAGCGGGAGCCAATGGCTGCACTGCTATCAATCTATCCAATCAAGAGTCGGGAGCCCCTGGAGAGAGAGAGAGAGACAGCACATCCCAGAGGACTGAATAAAGGGGTTCAGTTAAGTAAAATGGTGACTGCCGGGTGTTTTCACTTTAATGCATAGGATGCATTAAGATATAAAAACACAGACCTTTACAACCCCTTTAAAACTCTTTTTTTACTTTTATGAAAAATATAAAAACTGTGTTCAACTTTATTGTTAGGTTATTTCATAGTTACTTCGTTTTAAAATGTTCCTTTTCTAGTGGATTCCAGGTGAACGATCAATTCCTCTAAGTTGAATGGACTTCTGGTCGTTACTATAAAACAACTCATATTAGACAAACATTCTTGAAAATGTGTCAAAAAATGTAAACTCAAAGAAGCTTTGCCCTTAATAAACCGGACCCTTTTTCAGATTTTTATTCTGAATGTGAATGATTTGTAATTAATGTGTTCTAATATTTTTAAGGCTAGTTTGTTGCTCTGTTTAAAGATCTTAACCACTTACGCACCGCCGCACAACAATGTACGTCCCTTTCTCAGTAACGGCAGCAGCGCCGCAAGATCACCGTTATAGGCGGCGGGAGAGGTGCCACCCCCCTTCGGCAGCGCCCTCCACCGCTAATCAGAGCCATCGGGAGCGGTGGAGGTGATCTGGTCCTGTCACTTCCTTGGTATGGAGACGAGTGAGGCTAAGATGGCTCCCACCCGTCTCCATACCATAGCAGGGTGGAAGCGATGTCAAAACGTCACTTCCGCCCATACCACTTTAAGGCACATTTTTTCAATGTCATTTTTTCAAATTACATTTTTTTATTGCATTTAAGTCCAAATATGAGGTCTTTTTGACCCCCGATTTCATATTTAAGAGGACCTGTCATGCTTTTTTCTATTACAAGGGATGTTTGTATTAGGAATAAAAGTGACCAAATTCTTTTTTTTTTTTTTTTTTAATACAGTGTAAAAATAAATAAAATAAAATAAATAAGGAAAAAAATATTTTAAAGCGAGCTCATGCGCAGAAGCTCCCGCATATATGAGTAGCTCCCGCATATGAAAACGGTGGTCAAACCACACATGTGAGGTATCGCCATGATCATTAGAGCGAGAGCAATAATTCTAGCCCTAGACCTCCTCCGTAACTCAAAACGTGCAACCTGTAGAATTTTTTAAATGTTGCCTATGGAGATTTTTAAGGGTAAAAGTTTGACGCCATACCATGAGCGGCCGCAATTTTGAAGTATGACATGTGGAGTATCAATTTACTCAGCGTAACATTATCTTTCACAATATAAAAAAAATTGCGCTAACTTTTCTGTCGTCTTATTTTTTATTCAAAAAAGTGAATTTTTTCCAAAAAATTGCGCTTGTAAGACCACTGCGCAAATATGATGTGACAAAAAGTATTGTAATGACCACCATTTTATTCTCTACGGTGTTAGAAAAAAATGTATAATGTTTGGGGGTTCTAAGTAATTTTCTAGCAAAAAAAGTGTTTTTAACTTGTAAACACAGAGTCTGAAAAAGAGGCCTGGTCCTTAAGTAGTTAATATATTGATTTAAATAAAATTGTCACACAAAGATGGCCATAGTACATCATTTTATATATATATATATATATATATATATATATATATATATATATATATATATATATATGCATTGTGGGAGTGGCACAGAGTGTATTTGCATAAAGATGTGGATGAAGGAATCCTTCCAGCTGTGGTATTGTGTTCTGGCTGCGGGGAGCCATCCCCGCTGTCTGGATACAATGGTCAGTGTTGCCAACTATAGCTGACAGCACTTATCGTTTGGGAAAAATCTGACATGCTGCTTGTACACAAGTCAATCAATAGATCACACATACATGAATCTAAATGTATACAGTCCCTGCTTAACCAGCTGAATTTCCATCCATGTATGGCCGGCTGTACTGTATTTTAGATCAAGCGGGTTACCTTGTTATGAATCTTCAATAAAGTTAGCTGGAAACTACTCTGTGGTTGTGATGTGAGGTACAGTGGAAAGGGGGTGGGGGGGGGTATAAACCCTTTTTGTCTCACTAATGTAGAACAGACTCTATTCTTGCTTTGGCTATACAGTGAGATTGATGGAGCTACCAAATAATGTATAAGGTATCATTTCTACTGGACTCTGTTATGAACCACACATCATATGGCCCAAGAACCATAGCTACTTGACTGGTGAGGCACGGTGATAAGTAATAATAAGCATTCCTGAGAATCTGACTTGGTGTCACTAAAACAGGAATACTTTGTGGATGATAATTTCACTAAGAGTAAATGCTATTGCGTATCCTTCAAACTTATGGTATGAATCAATTTTTCATGTATTTTTACATAAGGTAATGAAACGGGCATGAAAAAAAAAATCGAAAATACATTTGATCAAACATATAAGAAATTATGTATAATATAGCACTTACAGTTTGCTTTCTGCACAAGCCTACGATTGTTTAATGGGGAGGCTGAACGGGGAGATGCAGAAGTAAACAGCATCTCCCCGTTCTGCCTAGCAACAAGTGACACTGATCTCCGCTCCCTGTGATTGGAGCAGAGATCAGTGTTTACTAACACACAGCCACGCCCCCACAGTTAGTAACACCCCCCTAGGACACACTTAACCCCTACACTGCCACCCACTGGTTAACCCCTTCACTACCCATGTCATTTACACAGGAATCAGTGCATTTGTATAGCACTGATTGCTGTATAAATGGCAATGGTCCCAAATGTGTGTCAAAAATGTCCGATGTGTCCGCCATAATGTCGCAGTCACAATAAAAATTGCTGATCCTCGCCATTACTATTAAATTTTAATTTTTTTATAAAAATGCCATAAAACTATCCCTTATTGCGATTTTTTTTTACCAAAAGTATGGAGAAAAATACGTATCGGCCTAAACTGAGGGAAAAAAATGTTTTTTTTTTATATATGTTTGGGGGATATTATAGCAAAAAGTTAAAAATAATGCGTTTTTTAAAAATTGTCGCTCTTTTTTTGTTTATATAAAAACCGCGGGGATGATCAAATACCACCAAAAGAAAGCTCTACGCGCAATTGTCAGTTAAAGCGACGCAGTTCCGAATCACAAAAAAAGTGATCTGGTCTTAAGCCAGCAAAATGGTCCGGTCTGAAAGTGGTTAAGGAAGGTAAAGGATATCATCTGACAGCTCTTCCTATTTCTATACCTGCCCCTGTGATTAAATCATCAGTGTAAAACAATGATCAGAGTAGGAGTGGGTGTAATTAGCCTATTATGATGTTATGGACCCTGCAGGTACCTGTAAAGGCTAGCAGAAAGGAAGAAGCCTAGGCACATGAGAGGAAGTGATCCATTTTTTTAATGGCCGTTTTATCATATTGAACTATGGTACTCAATATCTGTGAGGCAGCTATATTTTAGGTTTAAGTATTGATACACTTTTTTTTTTTTTTTTTGCAAAATATGTAGACATTATCAATATTAGTAATAACCAGAGTGTTAACTTAATACAAATTCTAAATGATAGTCTAGGCCTCAGATGCAGACAGACCAAAGCTCTACCATGACTTGGCCAGGAATTATGTTCTCTCTGGTGTCCAGCTCTTTTGAGACAGTCACACTCTGCGTAGCCTGGTCATAGAGAATGATGGCTGTCCCAGGTGTTTTTCCCAATCAGAGTCTACCACATTTCTCTATGACCAGGCTTAGAGTAGCGGGCCCTGGGTAGACTTTGGCTGTGGAAGCTTGGAGTGTCTGCATCTGAGGTATGTACTACTATTGTGAAAATTACACCCATTTAAGAGTCAGCAGCTACAAAAGGTTAATCAGACACCTGTCCCACGTTGATGTGGGTGCAGGAAGTCTCGCTCCTCTCCCCCTGCTCTCTGCGGTGCGACAGTATTCTAACTGTGGGTGCCCAGCTGTGGCTTCACAGTCGGCACGCACTGTGCATGCAGGCTGTGAATGGCCGGGCAATCTTCTGGGACCTGTGATGTATCCCAGAAGATTGCAGGGAGGCAGAGGGTAGAGGTGATCTTCCTTCTGGCACCGTGGGGCCAGAGGAGGAAGTGGGAGCTGGGTGCCTGTAAAAACAGGGTACCAACTTCTCCCCCCAAAAAATTACATGCCAAATGTGGCATGTCAGGGGGTCACCTGCACTTAAAGCGGAAGTTCCATTTTTGGATGGAATTCTGTTTAAATGAGAATTAAAGAGGAGCTGAAATTCAATGGTTTAGGTTAAAAGCAAAGATACACTTCAATTACCTATTACCTATTGTCAATATATTTAAAGCAGTTGCTTATAAGGGAGGCTGAGAGACTGCAGTGAAATAGCCATTAAATGGACAGCCTACAAAACAGTATTTGTGATATATAAATGGAAATATCTTCCAGGAAATATGTAATGATGTTAAAGTGGTTGTAAACCCTTACAACACACCTTGACCTACAGGTAAGCCTAGATTAAGGTTTACCTGTAGGTCCAAGAAATATCTCCTAAACCTATACGGTTTAGGAGATATTTGCCCGAATACAGGCACCGCTGTCTACAGTGCATGCACCATAGACAGGGGCGCACTGAGCGCGGCATTTTCAACGATGGAGCTGCCGTGCGTGTCATCACCGAATGACAGCGGCGGAGCTGCGCGACGCCACCGAGAAGATGGATGCGCCAGACTACAGGGGACATCGGTGACTTCGCTGGCTCCTGTGTCAGGTAAGTGACACATAATGGACTACTATGCGATGCATAGTAGTCCATTATGCTTTGCCTTTGCAGGGAATGAAAGAGGAAGTAAACTCATCAGGGTTTACTTCCTCTTTAAATCACAACATGGTAAACATTACACTAATAACTTCAAGTGGAACTTCACCCTCACTTTGTTACCAAACTGCCTGCCACTGTACAGCACCACCATTTTAAAAAATCAGGCACGTGCACATATCTCTGCCAGGTTTTTAGGACCTGGCAGGGCCCGGCAGCACATCTGTGGGTTCTTGTGCATGCATACAGACTCAGCTGATTTCTGGTATCTGGGACATGCAGTGTTTGTATGAGAAGCCTCGACACATGCACAGAAGTGCCGGCAGGCTTTGTCAGGTACCAGATTTCTGGCAAATCCCAGTGCTATGTCCACAATCTTGTGGCATGCTTGCACCCTCATTAAAATGTGTGACATGGCAATTCCAGGAGGCAAAATGGGGTATATATGTAATTCTTAGCTAGGCTTTGTAGCACAAAAACTGCACTATACTTTACAATAAATTTTAAAATGGGTCCCAGTTCTGTAATAGAGAAGGGGAAAGGAACCAAATGAGAACATGTTCATGCAATGGGTAAAGGGCTGATTTAAAGTATGTGTTCACTTGCACTTATGTTATACAATGGGCAAAATAATTATTTGATCCCCTGCAGATTTTGTAAGTTTGCCCACTTACAAAGAAATGAAAGGTCTATAATTTTTATCGTAGGTGTATTTTAAATTAAAGATAGAAAAAGTAAAAGAAGGATGCACCAGCCTTGTGCATTATCCTTTGGATATGTACATATATATATGGTGATTGCTGAAGGAGTGTACACTGCTGAGCTCTGAGGGAGAAGGTTTTCCCTTCAAAACGCGTTAGTTGCAGTGGCCTCTGTGACCTCTGGAGTGTATTGTTAGTCTTAGCCCTTGTACACACGGTCGGACATTCTGCCAACCAAATCCGTTGGATTTTGTCCGACGGATTTTGTCCGAAACTGTTGCATACACACGGTCGGACAAAGTTGTTGGAAAATCCGATTGTACATAACGTGATGACGTTATTTCGTTATGACAGGACTACGTTCAGGCTAGTAGCCAATAGCTTTGGTCTAGGAATTTGATCTGAGCATGCGTGGCACTTTCTCCGTCGGAATAGGCTACACATGATCGGAGTATGTCCGATCGGAGCATTTTGTCTGAAAATTTTACGGACAAGTTGGAAAACTTGGTCCGTCGGAAACTCCGATGGAAACAGTCCGATGGAGACCACACACAATACGGTCCGATAGAACACATTCCGTCGAAATCTCCGACCGTGTGTACAAGGGCTGTGACGGATTGCTGCTATTTGGTGTTTATTTATATTGCAAGAATTCTACAGTTGTTTGTGAGTTTTCTTTTTAATTCCTTTTAATAAAAACGTATCCAAATGATAATGCACAAGGCTGGTGCACCCTTCTTTTCCCTTTTTATCTTTGACTATTAGGATACCCCTATCCTTGAAGGCAGCAAGGCCTGTGACATTAATATAGATTGCCTGGTAATCCACTTGTGTGCAGAAGCGTTTGTTTTTCTGCTATTTGTGTTTTAAATGATATAGACAGAATATCAACCAAAAATCCATAAAGCACACATAAAACACATGTTATAAATTAAGTTGCAGTTCAGTGAGTAAAATAGGTATTTGATCCCCAAGCAAAACATGACTTAGTACTTGGTGGAGAAACCCTTGTTGGGAAGCACAGAGGTAAGATGTTTCTTGTAGTTGGTGACCAGGTTTTCACACATCTCAGGAGGGATTTTGCTCCACTCTTCTTTACAGATCTTCTCTAAATCTTCGACTGACTAGGCCACTCCATGACCTTAATGTGCTTCTTCTTGAGCCACTCTTTTGTTGCCTTGGCAGTATGTTTTGGTCATTGTCATGCTGAAAGACCCATTCACAACCCATCTTCAGTGTTTTGGCTGAGGGAAGAAGGTTCTCATCTAAGATTTTATAATACACGGCCCCAGTCAATTGGCTCCTCAATGCAGCAAAGTCGGTGTATACTTTTCGCAGAGAAACAGCCCCAAAGCATCATGTTTCTACCTCCGTGCTTGACTGTAGGGATGGTGTTATTAGGGTCATAGTCAGCATTTTTCTTCCTCCAAACATGGTGAGTTTATTTAATGCCAAAGAGCTAAATTGTGGCCTTATCTGACCACAGCCCATTCTCCCAATTCTTCTCTTAAACATTTAGATGTTCACTGGCATGACTGTACATGTGCCTTCTTGAGGAGGTGGACTTGCCGTGTTTAGAGGAAGAAAAATGCTGATTATGACCCTAAGAACACAATCCATACAGTCAAGCATGGAGGTGGAAACATTATGCTTTGGGGCTGTTTCTCTTCTAAAGGTACAGACTGGCTTTGCCGCATTGAGGGTTCCAATGGACGGAGTCATATTTTGTAAAATCTTGGTTGAGAACAGAATACTGAAAATGGGCCGTGGATGGGTCTTTCAACATGACAATGCCAAGGCAACAAAGGAGTGTCTCAAAAAGAAGTACATTATGGTCATGGAGTGGCCTAGCCAGTCTCTAGACTTCAATCTTATAGGAAATTTATGGAGGGAGCTGAAACTTCGAGTTCTCAAGCGACAGCTAAGAAACCTAAAGGATTAATGCCCCATACACACTATCAGATTTTCTGCTGATTTGTGTCTTCAGATTTACCAAAACCATATAATATGAGGTCAAACCTTAGAAGTTTCAATTTGTAAGCAATCAGGCAGACCCTTGCACTACATGGTTTTGATAAATCTGAAGAGAAAAATCAGCAGAAAAGCTGATAGGGTGTATGGGGCTTTAGAAAAGATCTGTAAAGAAGAGTGGACCAAAATCCCTCTTGAGATGTGTGCAAACCTGGTGACCAACTATAAGCAATGTCTTACTTCTGTGCTTGCCAACAAGGGTTTCTCCACCAAGTACTAAGTCATGTTTTGCTTGGAGATCAAATACTTATTTCACTCACTGAACTGCAACTCAATTTATAACATTTGTTTTATGTGTTTTTTTTTCTGGATTTTTGGTTGATATTCTGTCTCTATCATTTAAAATATACCTATGATAAAAAAAATATAGACCCTTAATTTCTTTGTAAGTGGGCAAACTTACAAAATCTGCTGGAGATCAAATAATTATTTAAAGCCTAAGTTTAGTCAAAAATGTTAAACAATGTAAAAAAAAGTCAGGACAAAAGACATGACTTGCTATCAGTGAAAAGTGTCCATTGTGCTGCTGGCTTCTGCTTAAGTTGAATACTCCTCTGATCCCCATCTGGTGCGGAGGGGTGTTCAAAGAGCCTAGAGACCTGTGACAGGCACTCCGCTAGAGTGGCAACTATGCCTGCCCTTTCCATCCACCGCCAACATTCACAGAAGCTGTACTGCTATACATTGAAAAATGATCCATAGATGGAGGAATGGATGAAAGGTCTTCTCCTCCATTCATAGATTGCAGTTCATTTCGGGAAGCTATAGTACAGTGTCTATGAATGGAGGAGGAGGACAGAAAGGATGGCCATTTTGGTGTCACGGACCCCCATACTCATGATGAGTATGTCTACCATATATGATTCATTTGTCTGATACCAGCACAATCCAAAGTCCCTTAGCCTGTGCCGTCACTTGTCGAAGCATCAGTGTAGGGTGAAAACATGACTCTTTATTCAAACACAGGCACAAAGAGATATATACTCAGGAGTTAAACTTTACCTCCTCCAGTAACATGGCACACAGGTATTCAAACATTTAAAAAGTAGACCGTCATCTGGGAGGGGCTGCTGGAGAAACCCTCCCTGCCCTCTCCCAGCTAATCCACATACACATATACCTACCATTATAGGTTTCTCCCAAGACAGGCAGAAACAATAGAACAACAGGACACAGCCACACCTCAAACAATCTAGCAGTCTGAAAGATGAAATTATTTATCTTCATATTTTTTTGAGGGCTATTCAGAAATATTACTGTCCCAAGTGAAAGAACCCCTTCAATATTTCAGCACAAACCACACATATAGAATCCAGGTTAACATGGGTAAAAGGACACAATGAGGCCGGTCTGGTTTACTAGGGTTAGGCAGACCCGACTGGGGTTCTCAGTCACCCTGTGCCCCTAATAGACACAGGGTGATTTACACATAGGAGGGGCCGGGGGAGCTGAACAAGGAGATTCCAGTACTCTCCAAGATAAACTGGGTTTCACAAGCCCTCTGCCCAAAGTGACTCCCGTCACATTTGGTATTCTTGATGAGTGCATATGACAGTTCCCTCTGCTCTATCAACCCCCACTGCACCAGAAGATTATGGTTGTGTGGGTGGCGAGATCAGAGGAGAAAGTTTTAAACCACAGCAGTAACCAGCAACACTAAACTTAGGCATTAAGGTTTGGAGTGAAACATAAGGGGCGTAAAAGGAGGCATTTAACTGACTGCTGTGGAAATCACAGCATATACAGTTGTGCTCAAAAGTTTGCATACCCTGGCAGAAATTGTGAAAAAAACATGACTGATCATGCCAAAAAACTGTCTTTTATTTAAGGATAGCAATCACATGAAGACATTTATTATCACATTGTTTTTAAGATCCTTAATTTTCAATTAAAGGTTAATTTCTCACATTTGTCACAGGGTCACAGGGTCTGTGTATAAATAGTCAATGAGTTTGTTAGCTCTCACATGGATGCACTAAGCGGGCTAGACACTGAGCCATGAGGAGGTAGAAGAGAACAGCCGAAAGACCAGCGTAAAAATGTAGTGGAACTTTACAAAGATGAAAAAGGATAAAAAAAGTTATCCAAAGCCTTGAATATGCCAGTCAGTACTGTTTAATCACTTATTAAGAAGTGGAACATTTGGGGATCTCTCAATACCAAGCCACACTGCCACAGGAACTGTTCGGGATACAAAGAAAACCCCACAGGTAACCTCAGGAGAAATATGGGCTGTTCTGAAAAAAATATGGTGTGCTTGTTTTTAAGGAGCACAATACGATGATATTTGAACAAAAAAATGCTGCATGGTCAAGTTGCCAGAAAGAAGCCTTTACTGCACAAGTTCCACAAAAAAAAGCTTGGTTACAATAATGCCCAACAACACCTTGACATGCCTCATTGGCTGTTTTGTGTCATTGGCGCAGTAAAGGCTTCCCTGTGGCAGTTCAATCATGCAGCTCTTTTTGTCCAAGTATCATTGAATCATGCTCCTTAAAAACAACCACATCATCTTTTTGGAGAACAGCCTGTATTTCCCCTGCAGTTACCTATGTGTTTTTCTTTGATCAATTCTTCCACCAGTTGTGGCTGCAATCTTTCTTGGTCATTTTCAACTTCTATAATAAGTGATTCTATAATAACTGATTAAACAATACGGACTGGCATATTGAAGGCTTTAGATATCTTTTTATATCCTTTTCCATCTTTGTAAAGTTTCAATACCTTGTTATGCAGGTATTTTGACTGTTCTTTTAGCCTGCTTAGTGCATCCATGTGAGAGCTAACAAACTCATTGACTATTTATACACAGACACTAATTGTGATTTAAAAAGCCACAAATGTGGGAAATGTGGGAACCTTTAATTGCCATTGTAACCTGTGTGTGCCAACTTCTGTGTCTGTACCAAGGCTAAACATTCCAGGGTATGTAAACGTTTGATCTGGGACATTTGGGGGATTTCTTTTAGCATTATGATGTAAAAGGATCCAACAAATATGTGAAAATAAATCATAATCAAAATCAATATATCACACAGCTCCCCCCCCCCCCCCACACACTTTCACAATTTCCAATCAACCTCCCTCTTTCCTTGAATTATTACTCATTGGTTTGTGAATGGGTATAGGGAGCTCTATATCACACAGCTCTCCCCCCCCCCCCACTTTCACAATTTTCCAATCAACCTCCCTCTTTCCTTGAAAATAAATGGCTTCATGTGATTGCACTATCCTTAAATAAAAGACAGTTTGTTGGCATGATCAGTCATATTTTCAATATCAATGCCAAAATTTTACAATTGCTGCCAGGGTATACAACATTTTGAGCACAACTGTATACTGAACATTGCATATATCTGATCAAATTATCTCATGTTTCCTGACTTATAGGAAAATTATAAGAAGAATATGGCAACAAGAACAGGTCACTGAGACCCAATTTTGTAGACTATAGTGTTGGTTAGGGTTTCACTTGGTTTATTATCTACAAATAATGATTTTTATAATATAGTGTCCGAAGGTAGAGCTCTTATGGTTGACTCTAGTAATAACTCCTATAATACATCTCATTATTATTTTTCACAGCAGGGCCATTAAAGAGAGACTTTTACTGGTAGCTTCTGACAACTGAAATGTTCTTCAAACACTTACAGTCTTGGAGTTGTGAACAAACTTTTTCTGTTTGTCTTTTTGGTTGAGTGAGACCTAATGAAATATTGCAGCTCTAAAATGTAGGCATTCCACGGTTTACTTTTTTTATCCAGTAGGCCTGTCCTTTGTCAAGAACAAAGTATATAGTAAATTGCCATGAAGTTTCAGTGAACATACTTATTTTGTTGAATTACAGTTTTTCTTTCTCAGATTTTGACTGACCGCTGAGCCCGTGCCAAAGACAGACAGTTGTCAGCCAGCACTAATCTTTGGTCTGAAACAAGATTAAAAGGCGCAGATTAAAGAGGAATGTGTGCAGTACATTGGAGTTTTAAATCACTAGTTGCCTTCATAAGGCTGCTTTGTGGTTGGTTTGATTTTCGTGGTGGCTTTTCAGAGAATGAAAAAAAAAGAGGTCTTAAAGAGCCTACATAGACATTATAGCGGAAGGAATAATAAAGTGTTTTCTGCATCTGCCTTGCTTAGCATGTTGTTTTCATTAAGGTTTTAATAAGAACTATAATTATGACAGCATAGTGAATGGAAATTTGACAGATTATTGCCTGTTGTGCATGAGATTTCACAGAATGTTTGCCGAAGGAGCTGTCTCATGACCCAAAAGGGAAGTGTGGGGACTGGAAACCAACCATTGTTCAGTGGTTTTGTCTGAAATGCTAGGCAAATCTGTACACATGCACTGTTGACAAAATGCTAGGCAGTGGAAGACTTATTGTTTTACAGCCCTCTCTAGCTGTTTTTGATGCTGACAAAATTAATAAAGCAGGCTTTATTGCTTTATTTTATTATATACATTCCATAAACATTTTGCAATATGTGGGTGCACAGAGATTTCTAAGCCAAATGGAGAAACCAGGCTTTGGTACTGGCACCATGCCTGGCGTATAGTGGTGGGAGCTAAATGCAGACTGTTCTTTAGGTTACAGTAAGTTTTGCTGATGGCTGGGCACACCTAAAAATCTCACACTCCTTATTGCAGTTGTCAGATTATGTCTTCAGGTCTTTTCTCAAAGTACTGTAGTCAATCATTCAGCTACATACAGTAACCTGCTAGAAAGCATTTTTGGTAGCTCTGCATGTAAATCTTTTAAAAATATATGCAGAATATATCTCTGTATGAGGTTGGAAGAAGGTTAACTGTGGTATTCTTCAGTTCAGTCATTAAAGAGAGAAGCTCTTTTATGTAACAAAAATAAAGAAAAGTTTGTGAACGCTTTAGAACTACCTGAATGTATGGATCCATCTATGTGCAAAGGTGCTGTGTTGGGGATAAAACAGCACTGTGAACAAATTAACACCAGTATCGCCATGGGGCTGAGTTGCTGCCTCTGTACCTGAACTATTATTTATATTTTTCCAGTACTTGCATAAAACAACATATTAAATAATATTGTTTTTTAAATGCATTCACATTAGTCATGAATCCCTCAAAAGACAACAATATAAGGCTCTTGCCACCTTTACTGTAGATACACATAAGGGGCAATATAGAAAGGGGGAGGATGCCATTTAATCTGCTATTATGTTTTATACCTGAAAAGGTAAATTGGAGGACCCGGAGGAAACTCATCAATAGGTTCAAATTCATGATCCAGAGTAGCAAGATTCCACATACCTACCATGGTGCTCTCATGGGAGGGAGGGACTTTTTAGAAATGTTTTAAGTTAATCCTACACAATATGGTTAGTGTAGTGGTCTACTTGATAAAAGTTATGTGATGCTACTACATCCCAGCCCTAAAACATATGGGTAAATCAGCAACTAAATGAATTTTACAGAGGAAAACTCATATGCTGCAATTGGCACACATCGATGCCAGCCAGCACAGACTTGCCAGACAGCACAGCATTCTGGAGAAATTATTTTTTAAACTGACTTTAAGTTATACTGTCCAGACTGTGATTACATAGTGAAAGAGAGGCATCAGTCACTCTGTTCCCTATCAGCATATGCCTTGTTAGCACATTATCAGTGGAGCACACCTGACTAGCTCCATTTGCTACTTTTTCAGCTCATATTTTATTGTTTATTTTTTTTGCTAGTTAAGACCTTGGATATACCTACTCAGCAAAGGCTCCCCCTGTCGTATCTGATTTTCTGGTTACATTTTGGGGACCTAACTGTCAGTTTGACACCTGGGTCCTCCTCTGTGTTTTACAGGTGACACTGAGGCATGTGTGTCAAATTTATAGTCCTGTTTGCGAAGTTATGTCACCCCCAATATGACATGGTATGGCTGTCAAACTCAGTAAAGTTCAGATTGTCAGACAGTCCTCAATAAAACTTAAAAAAGGTTTTGAAATTTTTCATAGTGTCAGTTTGCATAGCTGTAAGCTTCTCAAGGTACATAACCTGAGAAGTAGTGTTGGGTAAGCGGTTTGGGCCAGAGCATGAGTCATCAGCTGGCAGGTAAAAAAAAAAACAGTACAAAAATGGTGTGGGCTCCCCGCAAAATCCATACCAGACCTTATCCGAGCATGCAGCCTGGCAGGTCAGGAAAGGGGGGGCACAAGCGAGCACCCCCTCCTGAACCATACCAGGCAACATACCCTCAACCTGGGGGGTGCTTTGATGTCATAGACCGGTGCATGCTGGGTCAGTGATGCCACTAGGTGGCCCTGCACTTACCTATGTAAGAACTGTCAAACGGTGGAGGAGGCATTCGTGGCAGCCGTCAATGAGTACAGAGTATTTTTCGGGTTCCGGGGGTGCGGTGGGCATCGTGATTGAGGATGGATTTACATCAGGGGACATTGTCAAAAATTATCTCTTTATTTTTCTTACTTTTTGACATTTTTTGGTAAATGGGTAAGGGTATTATGTACCCCATACTCATTCACATGGAGGGGGGCAGGATCTGGAGGCCTGCCTGCTATCCCCCCCTTTCCTGACCTGCCAGGCTCCATGCCCAGATAAGAGTCTTGTATTGATTTGGGGGCGGGGGCAAATAATTTTTTTTTTACATTTTGGCATGGGGTTTTTAATGAGCTGGGTGTTGGCAATTGCAATTTGTAGTGTTTTGACTATTTTTTTTTCTCTGGGAGTGTGCCCTAGGTCAGGCGAACTTAATGTCCATCAGTGACCCACAATCGCCTAGTACAGAGGCAGAATGGGGATCTGCCCTTGTAAACAAGGTGTATACCCATTCTGACAGATGACATGACAGAGATCTACTGTTCCAAGTGATCTCTGTCATGTTCCAGTGAGCCCCCCCCTACAGTTAGAACACACCTAGGGAACACAGTTAACCCCTTAATTGCCCCTTAATGTTAACCCCTTCCCTGCCAATGTCATTTTTATATTGAGCAGTGCATTTTTATAGCACTGATCAATGTAATAATGTCACTGGTCCCCACAAAGTGTCATTTGGGGTCAGATTTGTCCACCACAATGTCGCAGTCCTGCCAAAAATCGCAGATCAATGTCTTTACCAGTAAAAACAATAAAATAAATAAAAGTCCCTAAATCCATCCCATAGTTTGTAGATGCAATATCCTCTGTGCAAACCAATCAGTATACGCCTATTGCATTTTTCTTAACCAAACATATGTAGAAGAATATATATATCAGCCTAAACTGATGAATACATTTTTTTATATATTTTTTTGGATTTGAATTATAGTAAAAAGTAAAAAAAAAAGTTTTTTTTTTTCAAAATTGTCGCTCTTTGTTTATAGCGCAAAAAATAAAAAAAAGCAGAGGTGATCAAATACCCCCAAAACATAGCTCTATTTGTAGGAAAAAAGGGACGTAAATTTTGTTTGGTTTAAGCGGCGTAATTGTCAGTTAAAGTGACGCAGTGCTGTATCACAAAAAATGGCTTGGTCATTGAGGGGATAAATACTTACAAGTGGTTAATAGCGATTGTTTTTAAAAAATAAAATAAAATTGCATTACTACGATAATGTCCTCCAGGACAGTACCTGGACCCCCTTTCCCCCTTTTTATGGGCAATTACTTGCATATAAACCTTCAAAATTTGCACTTTTGATTTTTCCTGCTCGGCTCCCATAGACTTCAATGAGGTTTGCCGTTCTGGTCAGAACTTTTCCCTTGTTCGAGGGGTGTTCGGCCCATCTCTACTGAGAAGCCCAACATTTGACTTCCGCAAAAGGTAATGTGAGAAACTTCCAGTCCCTGGCTTACCCTCTTCACTTTCCATGAGGATATGGGTAACCAGCTTAAATTGAGTGTTGGTACAGACTTCGGTTTTCTGTTTAACAAAGCTTTGGAAGGTGCAGTGAGATGAATTTGGGAGTGACATTTAGACAGCCTCAGACACTGACAGTGTGAATGTTGACAGGGCATGTGACCCTACCTCATCTTTTAGGAGGTATTGATAACGGTGATCCTACCCCGTCTTTTGGGAGGTATTGATAACGGGTAGTGAAAAGCATGCCTCCCTTAGAGGAGTGTTTGTGGATTTGCCACTGCACCATTTGAGCTAGTTGTGTAGCTTGATATTATTTTAATAGTTAAGGAAAATTGGCAGGCTCAGTCAGCCCTGTGTTTTTTTTTGTTTTTTGTTTTTTACAAAACTAACTGTGCCTTGATGGAGAGAGCCTTTCCATAAAAAATGCAGAATTGAATGTAGTTGAAAGGAATAATGGCAAATGACAAAACCTTGGCATATCACCACAGTTTGCACAATAAAAACATTATAACAGTTGTGATCGGTCCAAGTCAGGATATAATATGTATTTTTTTCCGAAGACGTTAACAGGGAATATTAGTAAAAATGTTTTTAGTTGGGGGTAATTGGCCTGGTAAGAGTTTTGAAGGCATGAAGTTAACACTTAGGCAAGGTAGAGCGGAAGGGACCCCAGTGAAAGAAAAAGAGCTTGGCAAGGATTTATGAAAGCAATCAGATTTATGTAAACGTTCAGATAAAAAAAAATAAAAATAACAAACATGTTATACTTATCTGCCACCAACCCTCTTCTTCTTGGGTTCCCCGCCCACACTCCTTGCTCCTCCCCCACAGAGTATCTCCATAGTAAGCCAATTGCTATGGGGCACTTGTGCATGCTTGTGCCTGAGCCCCGGCTCTGTGTAAATCGTAGAAGAAACAGGGGGCAGCCCTGTCTCATGCCACGCAGTATTGAGAATACGTCTGAGTGATATTCATGATATCTGATAGATGTTGTCCAGGATAAGTAAAGGGAAATTTAACTATAAAGGGCCGACCTCTCAGCACAAAGTGTGGATAATATCAACCAAGAGAGTCAAGGGCCTTTTAAATGTCCAGTAAGAGAAGCATTAAAGGACATTTTCTTTGGCATGCATAGTGCAGAACTGAGATTCTGTAAGAATTTTCCCCTGCCTGTGTGCCTGGTACAAACTCTACTTGATCCCTACGAATTTAGCAAGGCAGCACCAGATTAGGTCTATTAGCAATTGTCTTGGCTGACAACTTATTCTTAATATGGATGAAAGAAATGGGGTGATAATTGGAGAATGGTCTGTTTTGGGTTTTGGCAGCATTTAAATAGTTAGGAGTAAAGAACCCTTCCCCAACTAGGAGCCCTGTCTAAGCTTAATAAACATTTTGATAAGATAGGGAGACCAGTGTCCAGAATTTTATTTTGATAATAAGCTGCGTAAAGCCATGTTTTTTCTGAGGTTTCAAGGTTTTTATGGCCTTTTTGTACCTCTTCCAGATTAATTTCTTTGTCAATAGAAGACTTTGAGTATTTGAAGGACAAGTTTGCCAAGAAAGGCCTCAACTGCCTGATCGTCAAGTGGGGCGGTGCTTTGAAAAAATGTTGGATTTGTAGGTATAAAATAATCTAAGGATTTTAACTAGGTTTTAACTAAGTTGACCCCCCTCCAGTATGTCAAATTGGTATCCCAGTGGCTATTTGCTAGCCAATAGAACTAGTTCTGTGTCCAGCGCAATTGACTATCCGACAGGGAAATAAGGCACACGTTGGGTAGTATTTTGAGACTGGATAATTGCAAACTGTTTGCAGGAGATTAGACATTTTGAAAGGCCTAGCATGCTAGAACATCTACCTCAAGTTGTAGGGCATAGGCCCCCTCTGTTTCTTTGCCGGTGGGGCAAGTTGTATCAATTTACCTCCAGATGGTAACTTTATGACAACTTCATGCGCCTCCCAAAGCGTTGGTTCTCTTATTGGGCAGTGTTCACCTAAGTGGTACAGTGTATTTGAAGGCTTGACCTTTCATCTGCATACATTGTCAATTCCAGCATCCTTTAAATGAAAAATTAAGAAAATAAATAATTAAAAAAGTTGTTCCTTTTTAACCATTTCTAAACCCATATTGAACCCCATGTAGCTCTTATCTAGTTTCTCCCCTACTCTCCCTTTTTTTTACAGCCTAATCTCTTATTTGAAATTATCTTTTGTTTGGCACCTTTACATTAAAAATCTTTTACTTTATCTTTAAATAACATTTTTAAAACATTTTAAAATTGTAGAATAAAATGTGTATATATATATATATATATATATATATATATATATATATATAATTTTACAGTTACATTAATTGTTTTAAAATGACTGCTGGGTCTAATGGGTTTTCTCTTTCTTTTGATATTTAGATTACATAGAAAATAAAGTATACTTTGGATAATAGTTCCATGGAAACAAAGCCTTGTTTATCCATGTTCAGTTTTCCCCTTAAATATATATGTATTAAATACTTGTATCATTAGTATTCCTTATATATCAGGTTCTTTTAGGATGCATAGAACTAATGGCTTGCCATTCTGAAAAAAAAAAATAGTTTGAATCTGTGGGGTGTGAAGCAAGTGTACTGAACTATAGAGCAAGTAGGTAGACATTGTTGAATTAAAACTAATGTGTAAGTTCATGTTACCAATACTTAGTAATCGGCAATAGTCTGTAGTTTTTGTGCCGTTTGAGCAGTCAGTCACAGGGGCTCCAAGAGTAAATTCATTATTTCACACATCAAAATTAAATTTAGGCACTGGCAGACCAGGAAGAAACATGTTATGTTATCTAATTTGAGAACTTCTGCATGTAAGAACATTTTTGTAGGTAACAAATATGCTTTTAGATCATTCTCAGTAGCAATTTGGTGCCTTTATCTTATGTTCATTGCATGAAAAATGTCTAATATGCACGTATATGTGTTTTGAAATATATGACAAAATAGTTAATCGCATGTTGTACTGTTGTTTTCTCCATGTTCATGGCATGCTTTGTGTTTCAACTCATGTCTGTTTTTTTAAGAGGTTTGTATCACTGTTTTTCCACATTCTCCAATAATAAGAGTAATGCTCCTTATAGTATCTACACTATAATGGAAGATTGAGGGTGCTTTTCGAATAAACAGACCATCGACTCAATATTAACATACCAAGCAGAAAACCCTACTTTTAATTCCTGCAAGCACTGAAATGACATATGAGGTCTCATTCAATCCATGATTCCTGTTATAAAATATGACAGTGCTAGGCCCTGCTGTGTGAGGATAGGCAAAAGACACACAGAACTTGCACTATTTTAGTTGAGGTATCTAAGAGAGTCTGGGAGACTGAGGGAGTCTGGAAGACTGAGGAAGCCAGGACAACTAGGCAAGTCCAGGGGACTGTGGGAATTTTTGTCTCAGGGAAGTGAGAGACCTGATGTGACAGCAGATCCCCTATCTAGAATCCATGAGTGGGTCCCTGCAGCGAAGTGCTGTAACTTAAGCCCAAGTAAACCAGGGGACCCAGAGAGCTGCGTCTCAAGGATCCTGACA
This sequence comes from Lithobates pipiens, assembly GCF_037356315.1. Classification (NCBI taxonomy): domain Eukaryota; kingdom Metazoa; phylum Chordata; class Amphibia; order Anura; family Ranidae; genus Lithobates; species Lithobates pipiens. Next base: position 372,784,837 of record NW_027507748.1, on the reverse strand, counting down.
AGAGCAGCAGTGCTTTTAAGAGTAATTCAGATGGCTTGGTTTTTTATAGTTACCCTTTTTGGCTTAGAATACCTTGTGAAGCTGAACCCCTTACTGATGTAAGAAATTTTGTTTTGTTTTTTGTTTCCTTTAATAGAAGTGGGCAGCAAGTCCTTAAACCAGCCTTTTTCAACCAGGGTATGTTTGCCTTGAGTTTTCTTCAGGGGCACCCTGGAAAAATGCCTAAACAGTGCCTAGCATGTGGATGAAGGCTGCCTTTTAGTTACACAAAGCCATGGGTTTTCATTATGCACCATTATAACCTTCTAGCTGCCAGCATTATAATGACCAATGGCATCATCAGTTTATCAAACCCCCCCCACCTCTCTCCTTCAGCGTGGGATCACATTAGCTGAGTGTGGTAGAAGAGAAACATTGGAATACTAGTCAGTACCAGTTTGCAAAAGTTGATTTCCTTTGAAAGAATAAATCACCTCTAACATTGGGTGTCCTACCTGTGTGAATGTTGATGAATTGTGTAAAACTATCTGAGTAGTTTTTACATTTTAGAATAGGGTGCCTCGAGATTGTCCATAATTTTTAAAGGGTGCCTTGAGATTGAATCACTGCCTTAAACCATAAGTTCAGATTGGCATAACTCACAAAAAATGCACTTACCATTTAGATAAAACATCCCCCATATCACAAAAGTTTAAGAATCATTGCACTGTATGTATTGCATTGTTTATAGCACAAAAAATAAAAACCGCAGAGGTGATCAAATACCACCAAAAGAAAACTCTATGTGTGGGAAAAAAAGGACGTCAATTTTGTTAGGGAGCCGCATCCCACGACCGCGCAATTGTCAGTTAAAGTGACGCAGTGCCGAATCGCAAAAAGTGCTCTGGTCTTAAGCCAGCAAAATGGTCCGGTCTGAAAGTGGTTAATGCACAAACGCACAACTACATAATGTACTGAAGTATATATGAAAAAAGTTGTGGATTTAGGATAAGATCTATATATGTAATTTTCTTTAAAAATTCACTTGTTATTGTCTTTGTTCAAATTGAGGCAGTTCACTTCTTTTATTTGTACTGATCACCATTGTTACAAAGGGGAGAAAAATTTGGCAAAATTCTAAATTTTAGAAGGTTAGAAGAAATCTTCCAATGTGGACACCTGTCTAAAAGGGGACTTTTGGGGAGATTTCCTCTGGCTTGCTCTTGTGTCTCTGGGACAAGAAATTAAATGGTGAGTTTCCATAATGGTACACAGACAGCAAAAAAGTGAAGTTTATACACAAGCCAGGCTTGTGCACCAATGTTTATAAATAAGTGTGAGTTTGGTCCTTATTTGTCATCTAAAGCCTCATACACACTATCAGTTTTTCTGCCAAGTTTTTCCTTCAGATTTACCAAAACCATATAATATGAGGTCAAACCTTAGGAGTTTCAATTTATATGCAATCAGGCAGGCCCTTGCACTACATGGTTTTGGTAAAACTGAAGGAAAAACTCAGCAAAAAAACTGATAGTGTGTATGGGGCTTTAGGCTCCATGTACACTAGCAGCTCCTAAACTTGAGTTTAGAAGCTTTTGATGTTTTTTTGCCAAATCGCCTAAACTGCAAGTACACATAGGTTTTAGGATCGTTTAGGAGCTGCTGCTGTTAGGGGAAGTTCAAGCTCCCCTAACCTCCCTCTCCTGAACGCTGAATAATCATGTTCAGGATAGAAACGTTTTGACCACTGGGCGCAAAATTGTGGTGAAATTGTGGCGTGTTTTTCCCTTGGCCAGCGGACAAAGTAGTTCAAGTGTACATGAAGTCTTACCCTCTTATTTCTTCAACAGCCACCACTTATTTTTAAACACAAAATGTTTCTAGTCATTTCTAGTACTGTTTAAAGCTAAACTTTGGTCAGTTTACAAACATCACATTTGTCTCCCTCTCATATCAAGGGTCTCTCCCTCATATTAAGGGCTCTACTGGTTTAGTCCAGAGGGCATGTAATATATTATAGTATTACTTTCTTTATGCTTTGATTTTGCAGGCTTTCCCCCACTAGTTCTGGTATTCATGATCTGGTCAACAAAGCTGCTACTCTTCTGCTGTGTGGATACCCCCCTCTTGCTGACTTTATCACATGCAATGCAGGACCATAGTGGTGAAGAATTAGAATTTCAGCTGGGTTTTAACTAATACTCATGGCTACATTAAAGAGATTTACTTTAGTTTCAACATACAGGAAATAAGGAAAATCTCTTTAACCACTTCCCATTCTGCCCAGGCACACAAACTGCCATTCAAGAGCTACATCAGTGAGGAGGGCGTTTATACAAAGCCTCTCTTATTAGCCACTTGTACACAGCTTCTAGAGCAGACAACAGGAAGTTATAGGACAGCAACCCATAGGAAGGGAAATTCACTCCTGTTATGCCCTGTACACACGGTCGGACTTTCCGACGGAAAATTTCCGACACACAAAGTTTGAGAGCTGGATCTAAAATTTTCCAAAAACAAAATCTGATCATTTAAATTATGATCATGTGTAGCCAATTCCGACGGACAAAGTGCCACACATGCTCAAAATAAATTACGAGACAAAAGCTATTGGTTACTGGCCCGTTTATAGTCCTGTCGTACATGTGGTACGTCACCGCATTCAGAACGATCAGATTTTTTGACAACTTTGTGCGACCGTGTGTATGCAAGACAAGTTTGGGCCAAAATCCATCGGAAAAAATACGATGGATTTTGTCGTTGGAAAGTCAGACCGTGTGTACATGGCATAAGAGTTAATTTAAGAAGGAGGTACCTCCACAGATGCTTTATCACCAAGGCTTGTTTCCACAACGACCCAACATTTTCTAAATCCAATTGTCATTGGGACAGAAAGTGAGGTGAAATCTTCTGAACAGTGGCACAGACAGCAAAAAAATAAAACAAAACAAAACAAAAAAAAAATGTTCATCCAAAAAGCTTAAAATTGTTTTTTTTTGGCTGGAGCTACAATTAAAAAAATGTACCTGTTCTTACTTACAAACAGATTCAACTTAAGAACAAACCTACAGACCCTATCTTGTTTATAACCCGGAGACCGCCTGTGTATGTGTGTGTGTATATATATATATATATATATATATATATATATATATATATATATATATATATATATATATATATATATATATATATATATAGTTATGTAGTATCCCACACAAAAGTGAGTACACCCCTTACATTTTTTGTAAATATTGTATTTTATCTTTTTATGTGACAGTACTGAAGAAATGACACTTTGCTACAATGTAAAGTAGTGAGTGTACAGCTTGTATAACAGTGTTAATTTGCTGTCCCCTCAAAATAACTCAACACAGAGCCATTCATGTCTAAACCTCTGACAACAAAAGTGAGTACACCCCTAAGTGAAAATGTTCAAATTGAGCCCAAAGTGTCATCTTAGAGATGTGTTTGGGGTCATTATCATGTTGGAATACTGCCCTGCGGCCCAGTCTCTGTAGGGAGGGGATCATGCTCTTCTTCAGTATGTCACAGTACATGTTGGCATTCATGGTTCCCTCAATGAACTGTAGCTCCCCAGTGCTGGCAGCACTCATGCAGTCTCAGACCAAGACACTCCCACCACATGCTTGACTGTAGTCTTGTCTTTGTACTCCTCGCCTGGTTGCTGCCACACACGCTTAACACCATCTGAACCAAATAAGCTTATCTTGGTCTCATCAAAACATAGGACATGGTTTCAGTAATCCATGTCCTTAGTCTGCTTGCCTTCAGCAAACTGTTTGCAGGCTTTCTTGTGCATCATCTTTAGAAGAGGCTCTCTTCTGGGACAACAGCCATGCAGACCAATTTGATGCAATGGGCAGCGTATGGTCTGAGCACTGACAGGCTGCCCCCCCCCCCCACCAACCTTCAACCTCTGCAGCAATGCTAGCAGCACTCATATGTCTATTTCCCAAAGACAACTTCTGGATATTATGCTGAGCATGTGCACTCAACTTCTTTGGCCGACCATGGCGAGGCCTGTTCTGAGTGGAACCTGTCAAGTTAAAACACTGTATGGTCTTGGCCACCGTGCTGCAGCTCAGTTTGAGGGCCTTGGCAATCTTCGTATAGCCTAGGCCATCTTTATGTAGATCAACAATTCTTTTTTTCACATCCTCAGAGAGTTCTTTGCCATGAGGTGCCATGTTAAACTTTCAGTGACCAGTATGAGAGAGTGAGAGCGATAGCACCAAATGTAACACACCTGAGACCTTGTAACACTAATGAGTCACATGACACTTGGGGGGTAAAATTGCTAATTGGGCCCAATTTGGGAATTTTAACTTAGTGGTGTACTTACTTTTGTTGCCAGTGGTTTACACTTCAAAGGCTGTGTGTTGAGTTTTTTTGAGGGGGCAGCAGGGCAGTATTTCAACATGATAAAGACCCCAAACACACCTCCAAGACAACCACTGCCTTGCTAAAGAAGCTGAGGGTAAAGGTGATGGAATGGCCAAGCATGTCACCAGACTTAAACCATACTGAGCATCTGTGGGGCATCTTTAAATGGAAGGTGGAGGAGTACAAGATCTCTAACATCAACCAGCTATGTGATGTCGCCATGGAGGAGTGGAAGAGGACTCCAGTGGCAACCTCTGAATCTCTGGCGAACTCCATGCCCAAGAGGATTAAGGCAGTGCTGGGAAATAATGGTGACTACACAAAATATTGTCACTTTGGGCCCAATTAGGACATTTTCTCTTAGGGGTGTACTCACTTTTGTTGCCAGTGGTTTAGACATTAATGGCTGTGTGAGTTATTTTGAGTGGAAAGCAAATTTATACTGTTATACAGTGGTGGTGATCATGTACAATGGCTGGCTGCCATGACTTGCACTGTCAGTGCAACCAACCATTGTCTCTGATAACCACCACAACAGTGCAATGTCACTAGATCAGTGCAGCCAGTCACAGTGTCCCTGATCACTGACACACCAGTCCCAGTATCATCATAAGGCCTCTCTGGAGAGTGATCCGTGTAATTGTATGTGTGTGATAAATACCTTGTTAAAATGGCAACTTTCAGACACATTTTAATATTTTCCTAAAAATTGTCGCAAAAAATTATGTTAAAAAACTTACGAGGGCTCTTACTAAATACCTTTGACTGTCTACTGTCCAAAAAGAGGAGTATTTGTACTATTCTGACATTTAGGGGACTCAATAAATAAAATAAGCACCAGAATTGCTCAATTATACTGTACATAATAGACGCTTGTAGAGTTTGTAGACGCTATAACATTCGCACAGACTTATATACACTGATTCCTTTTTTAATCAAAGAAATGTAGCAGAATACATTTTGGCCCAAATGTATTATTTAGTTGCAAGGTTTATAACAGAAACTAAGAAAAAGTTATTTTTTTCAAAATATTTTTCTTATATATGGTAGACAAAAAAGAAATCTCCATCTGTTAAAAAAAACAATATAATATTTATAGGTGCACCAAATGGTAATTTTGGTGCCAAACTGAAAATGCAAGATGCACTTGTCGAAAACCAAATATGACAGTTTTTAAAAAGATTTATATTTTTTATATATAATTGTATTATTTTTGACTTTTTAACCACCTCAATACTGGCCACTTTCACACCCTTCCTTCCCAGACCAATTTTCAGCTTTCCGTGCTCTCGCACTTTGAATGACAATTACTCAGTCATGCTACACTGTACCCAAATTACATATTTATTGTTTTGTTCCCACAAATAGAGCTTTATTTTGGTGACATTTAATTCACCACTGGTTTCTTTATTGTTTGTGATATAAGCTAAAAAAGACCAAACATTTTGAAAAAAAAAACAACATTTTATACTTTCTGTTTTAAAATAAATCCCCAAAAAATATATATATAATTTTGTCATAAATTTAGGCCAGACTGTATTCTACTATATGTCTTTGGTAAAAAAAAATCCTGATAAGTGTATGAAAATGTATTTTGTGTTAAAGAGTGCCTACAAGCTATGCAACGTATCACTGAAAATTGATCAAGCCATATGTAGTGACTGCCTATCGTATTGCTTGAGGCCATAAAATGTCAGGGTAGTACAAATACCCCCAAATGACCCTTTTTTGTAAAGATGACAGTCCAAGGTATTTAGCAAGAGGCAAAGTGAGTTTTTTGAAGTTTCAATTTTTTGGCCACAATTGTTTGTATAATTAAGATTTTTTTTTGTTTGTTTTTTATCCACAAAATTGTCATAGTTATTTCTCACATTTCTCACATATGGCATAGATAAACTTGCAATTACACCCCAAAATATAATCTACTAGTTCTCTTGAGTATGTGTGAGACTTTTCTGGCCATATACAGAGGCCCAACATGCAGGGAGCATCTGCAAGTGTTCTAGGAGCATAAATTACACATTTAGTTTCCTGACTACCTATCACATCACATTTTTGAAGACCCTGGAGCACCAGGACAGTGGTTTTACCCACAAAATTACCCCATTTTGGAAAGCAAACACCACAATGTATATTTTATGAGTCTTTTGAACAAGTCGTCTCCACAAGTTTTTGAAAAACTTGGAAAGAAAATGAAAACATATTGTTTTTTTTTTTGTCAAGTTGTCAATGTATAGAATATATATATATATATTTTAAATTCTTTATTTCTTTACAGGAAAACAGAAATAAGTCAATAATAGCGGTTACACACTACTTCCCAATTTCTTAATTTTACATTCATATTTCAAATCAAAGTATAATTTTCAAATTTTAGATCTGTAGTCGTTATTTTTATACAAACATATCCCTCTTAAATTCCCCTTTTTAACCTCCTATTACAACTACGAGCTGGTCCCAAAATAAATAAATAACAAAAAAAAATAAAAAAATCCCTCATCCCTCCCTCAGTGGTCCTCCAGTCCAGATAAGTTCCTGCTTGTATGTTTATTATATCCCCCTTTTAACGTTCCTACCTAGGCTACTCTCTATATTCCTCTCCGATCAGCCTCTTTCCCTCCTCTGTTTGCATGAAAATCTCCCAGGGTGCCCATATTTGAGATAATTATTCTCTTCTATCCATGGTCGTGGATATCAGATTTTCCATAATTCCAATACTTCTTACTTTATTAAGCCACATAGATATCTGGGGTGTTCTTGGGTCCTTCCAACACATAGTGATGGAGCTTTTGATATAAAAGGAGTGGTGTTGCGCACCTAGCTACAATCGATCTGGTAATAATAAAGTGCTATATGTAGAGTGATAAATATCTCCTATGTGGAGATCAAAAATAAATGTATATGTAAAACAACCGTATAATAAGGTGCAAATTCATGTACACAAAATGTATAAAGTGCTCACGTGCTAATATAAATATCATGCACAGGGTTAAAAAAAGAACAGTGACTTTAGTGAAAAAAATTCAAACTTTGAACTGCAAAACATTAAAAACAACTTATATGTATAGAAAATATATGTAAACATAAATCAAAGTCCAAAGTGCGCAGGTGCAACTTAGTTAAAGTTCTTGTGGGAACATGCAGTGAAAATTTCTTAAATAAATCTCATCTACTGATGGTGTGAAAAAAATGTGGTTTCTTCAGTTTCGGTGACACCCGTGAAATATAGTGAGTAATTACCTTACTGTTGTAAGGTAAACAGCATGTAGGACTTGTATAAAGATGGATCCAGTGTATTCCTTCTGTATAGTAGTATCTGGTGTCAGCAGAGGTTGCTCTTTTTCCTTTGCGGGGGGTGGGTGCCTGAACCTCGTTCGGGTACTTAGTATCAGTAGAGAGAGAGAGAGCCATACTAGGTGTAGTATTTAGAATCAATTTGTTGAATTTATTAACAAAACTACTCACATTTAGTTAAAAACAGCAGTGCAGTGTATAAACGAGCATCGCGCTCGTGTCAGACTTCACTTCCGGTGTCCGTATGCCTCTCTCCTACGCGTTATGTCACTGTCACATGACTTCAACGGGGATCGTTGAAGTCACGTGACAAAAATCCTCCGGAGGGGCGGTCAACAAGGCATATATCTTGGAGATGACGTGGGAGAGAGGCCCCTTCTCCTCACAATACCTCTCAAATTTTGTGCATGGTCGACCATAAGTTTCCTGTGGCCCCAATGTTTCCAAGAAATGTCTAATCTGTTGTGCCTGCCAGAAGGGTAATTCAAATTGTCCCCCCGAATGCGTGAGTAGATCTATTGCTTGGAAGCAACCTTTCTCTTTCAGTTTCTTGAATACTCCTGGCTCTAGGCCAGGTGGGAAATCTGGGTTACCCAAGATAGGAAACAGTGGTGAGTTTAAAGATGAGAATTTAGGATTCTGAATAACCTTTGAACCCATCCAAAGTGTGGGCCCTGTCAAAGGGTGTGATTTTAATGCAGAGGGTATAGCAGCGTAGCACCATATAGCTCTATTTAATGGGATTGGACTTACTTGCTGTTCAATGGTAATCCACAATTTACTCTCTCCATGTCAGCACCAGTCAATTATTCTACCTAATTGAGCAGCTTGGTAATATTTATATAAGTCCGGCGCCGCTATTCCTCCTGATTCTTTGCGTAGGGTCAACAGGTTTATATCAATCCTTGGGTGCCTACTCGTCCAAATAAATTTTGTAAAAACAGCTCTAATTTGACTAAAGACCAGAGGCCAGAGGAACGTAAACCTGTAGTGCCTGGAAAAGATACAGGAATTTTGATACAATGTTCATTTTCAGTATGTTATATCTCCCGAACCAAGAATCTCTGGCTTTGCTCCATCTTTATAACAATACTCTAACTTCTCGAAGTAGGGGTAAAAAATTGAGGGCATAGATAATGTTAACTTAGATGTAATCTGTATTCCTAAATATTTAAATGTGCCTGATGTCCACCTGAGCTTAAAGCTATTTTCTAGGCTCTTTTGTAAAGGGCGCTCCAGGGACACCCCCATCGCCTCCAATTTTCCTCTATTGTGACTGGAGTTTCCAGTTCCATTCGAACGGGGGACGGCAGTCTGACTAATTGTGAGGAAGTTATATATTCTTCCACCAACGAGGAAGATAAGGGAGGCACCGGTAGATTATATAATGCATTATAGAATTCTCTGAGTTCCCTTGCAATATCTTTTGGCATTGAAAGTTTTTGGCCTCCTTTTGTTTTAATACATGGTATATATGACAGTCTCTGTTGTTCTTTTCATTTTTTTGCCAGCACTTTCCCGCACTTATCTCCAGATTCATATATTATACTCCTCCCTTGTTGTAGTATGCCTTTGATTTATACCGAAGAAGATCAGAAAGTTGTCTTCTCAGATATGCTAATTCAATTCCTATTTCCTTTTCCAATGTCTTCTTATGTTGTTTCTCTATGTTGTTTATTTCCTGTATCTGTCCCATCATCTGCTCCTCTCTGGCCCTCTTCACTTGTGATCCGTGTTTTATTAAGATTCCTCTAATTACTGCCTTGTGGACTTCCCATACTATCCCCAGTCTCCCCATTATCGTTAATTTGGAAATATGAATTCATTTCTTTGTTCAGATCTTCTCAGGTTTCAGGATATTGCAATGGGATTTCATTTAAGCGCCATCTCCATTCCATCTTTTGAGTCTCCCCTGACAAGGATATCTTCATTATAATTGGCGCATGGTCTGACCAAGTTATATTTCCTATTATTATATCCTGTACCCTCGAGAGTATCTGTTATGGTATTAAGAAGAAATCAATTTGTGAATATAGTTGATGGGGGTTGAAGAAATATGTAAAATCCTTCTCTTCTGCATAGAAAGCCCGCCAGGTGTCTATCAATTGGAATTCATCCAACTTGCAGGAAATGCTTTTCCTTATTCCTTTAGGGACTGAGGAGGTTCCCTTAGAAGTATCTAGTTTAGGATCTAGGGGCACATTAAAGTCCCCCCTAGGATCAATTTTCCCTCCTTGAATTCCATTAATTTGGAAAGAACTTTTTTCAAAAAGCTATCTCGATGTACATTCGGGGCATATATAGTTGCTAAAGTCACTTTTACTGTTCCTATAAGGTCCTTGAGAAAAATATATCTTCCACCTACATCCAGACATTTATCCGACAGGGACCAAACTATTCGGTTGGAGATTAAAATAGCTACCCCTTTTGTTTTGGCCTGCTGATTGGAGGCATGGTATACATTTGGAAAATGTCTATTTTGAAGATAGGGAACGCACCGAATTTCAAATGTGTTTCTTGCAAATGTGTATAGGACATTTCTAACACATAGCATGTACATAGCAAAAATTATGCCCCAAATTACATTCTGCTATTCCTGATTATGGCGATACCACATGTGTGAGACTTTTCCACATCCTGGCCACACACAGAGACCCAACATGCAAGTAGCACCGTCGGGCGTTCTAAAATAAATAATAATAAATTACACATTTCATTTTCTGACTACCTATCACTCTTTGTTAGGATTCTGTCTTCCTCGGTTTTCAGAGCTACTGCTTTCAACTGACTCATACTCGCTATCCGATACTGACGGAGAGAGTTCCCCGCTACTCTCGTCCGGCATATGGAAAGCCTTCTCACTGCTGAATAATTTTTTTAGCCATGTTGACATATTACTGGGACAGATGTGTGACAGATGTGGAAAATTATCATAGACAGATGTGTGCAGATGTTCACTGGGGCAAATGTGACAGATGATCACGGACAGATGTGTTGCAGATGCACACTGGGGCAGATTTGTCAGATGATCATGAACATATGTGTGTAGATGTGCACTGGGACAAAAGTGGCAGATGATCATGGACAGATGTTTAATGTGGCAGATGTTTACTGGGACAAATGTGGCAGATGATCATGGATAGATGTGGCAGATGTGCGCAGCCGATCCCAGACATTTGTATGCAGATGATCATGGACAGATGTGTACAGATGGTCACGGACAGATGTCACAGATGATCACGGATAGATGTGCACAAATGATCACTGACATATGTGGCAGATGATCACAGACAGATATGTGCAGGTGATCATGAACAGAGGTGCACAGATGATCACGGACAGATGTGCGTGGATGATCACGTCACGGACAGATGAATGCGGATGATCATGGACAGATGTGCACCAGATGATAACTGGGACAGATGTTAACTGAGACAGATGATTTTACTGGGACATATGTGGGACAGGTGTTTTTTTTAACAGGACACTGTGTGGGGACTCTAGCTGGGTAATCAGTGTGTAAAAAACTGTAAAAAAAACATACAAACTGGATCCCCGGCTCGCATCGCAGATCTGTTCTTCTCCTCACACTGGCTCCGTCTGTGAGGAGAAGAACAGGCAAGATATGGTATATACAGTATAATTGAGCAATTGTGTGCTCTCTGTTTACATTACATGATGACTGTGATTTGACCAATCACAGAACCCTCCTGCCGATCCAAGGGACACAAATGCACAAATGCACCAGGATTGCATGGCTCCCTGTTCCCGCTCCTTCTGACCGTTTGGGAACGTCCACTCAGAGGGACGAAATGTCCACCCAGCTGTTTATATGCAGTGTCTGGGTGGGAGGAGGTTAATTAATATCATCAATTTAAATGAATATGAATTTATCATCAGCCATTATTGGAAGAATGAAAACCCCCTAAAAAATGTATCCCTTTAAATTCTATGTCTGCACACTGGTCCATCAAGCTTCAATTGGGGTGTTAAAAATCATGCTTGCTGCATTTTTGGTCCGTTAAAAAACACGCAAAAACGCACCTCCCAGTTCAAATGCTATGAAAATGCAGCAAGAATGCATCATTAATGCACCCCTGTTACATATTTGATGTGTTTTTTGAGTCACCTGACCTATGAAAAACACATCATAAGAATGGTAAAATCACCACAAATTTGCATTTTCCTTTTTTTTTTACTCGAAATGTTTAGGCAGCCGAAATTTCGGTGCATCTCTAATAATATTTTTTTTTTTTTTTTTTTTTTTTTTTTTTTTTTTTTTTTTTTTTTAGGTTTCAAAAATTTTATTGAACCAAAAACTGCAGGTACAGCACAGATAACATAAAAAAAATCAAGGTAAATAATGCCATATCAAAGCCAATACACTTAACATGACAAAAGGGTAATGTTACACAACAAATTATGAAGAGAGAAGCGAGAAACGAGAGGCAGAGAGGTGACAGGCGCAAGACCATGATACCTTAGCAAAGAAGGAATAACTGGCGGGGAGAGACTGCCTCATATCTCTCCCCCTCAGAGTATCTAAAGAGAGTTCGAGAAAAGCATCTCTAATAATATTAATTGAATTCAATTTTGCGTGACTAATTGTCATTCAACAGGTGATAGTGTTGATAAATGGCCTGTACTGGATGGGGGTGAAACATTCTGGTCTTCAGTTGGTTAACAATACCCTGGGAAGCTGTAAAAACAAAACCGGGTCCAAACCCTTCCCCATTCTATCAAAAACCTTCACCTAAAATTTTTAAGGGTAAGAACAATACTGAAAAATTTAACTGTGTGTGCTATATGATTAGGATGTGTAATCTCAGAAGAGGTTTCACACCTTCTTACTTCATAACCCTACCTGTGCAAATACAGCGGTGTAACTGTGAGCATACATTTATTTTTTATCAGTAACAGTTTGTAAATCTTCACATCTGCTGAAAGTCCTGAAACTGACCCATTGCATTCCTTGATGTTATTTTTAGATGTGATGCCTAACTTCTCTATTGATTTTAGCTTTGGGTGAAATTTACAAAGTGTTGACAGTTTGAGGGGAAGTAAAGCATAGTAGGTCATTGGTGGAACACAACTGCCCTTTAAGCTTGTAATATAGAACATAAACAGTCATACTTCCTAGAAATTGTGTAGTTACCACATATAAGTTACAAATGTTTTATTTTTTTTATTTCTTACAAATCTTATGACCTGAAAGAAGAAGGCCAAACAGCTCAACAACATTGTCATTTTTAAAGGGTCAGTCAAACCAAAACAATTATTTACTTTGCGACTGGATTTTGATGGCCTGTAGCTACTGCCAGCTTAGTGGCAACATCTTTCTACCTTCCCTTAGTCTCCTGCAGTAGAACTAGTTTGACAACACCCCATGTATACCACCAGATGAATGGAGATGGTCAAGTCTTTGCTTTCAGATTTCAGAATCTGGATGGATGCCCCCATAGCACACGACTTAGTAAGGTGCCGCCCAGAGCAGGGAGGAGCAGACAACACAGCTGACAATTTTTTTTTTCTCAAGGCCACCCCCCCCCCCCCGCCATGAGAATAGACATCATTCTGTAAACAAAGTTTCCCCCTTGCATAAGGAATTGTTTAATGGCATTAAACAGGATTTATCAAACATTATGTAATTCTGTTAACTCAAAGGGCTTTTATGTATAAAGACTAATATCTTGGTATCCTTTCCTTCCACAATGAAACCATTTGGCCTGCTGGAATGTGTGATATCTAAATGCAGTGGTTCTTACTTATTAGTAAGATTCTTTATGTATTAGTGTTTCAATTCATTATATTAATTATCTGGTCACGCCCACGCATAAAGAGCAAAGTAAAAATTATGAATGCAAAAAAAAAACACTGGCCATGTTGGTCTCTTCTGTCAAAAATGCTTCTCCATGCCTGTCAGTGGCAATGTACACTGAGCTGCGTGTGTACAGCCCAGCGCACATTTACGGCACCACTTTGTGCCATAATGATGTGACTCCTGTGTGCATGCTTGGGAGTGATATTATCTTGACCTGGCCATTCAAGTGTCCAAACAAGGAAGACTGGGAGGTGGTGAAGTGCTCATGACCAGCGGTAGCGCTGACAGTGCATCTCTGGAGGGCATCATTTGACAGGTAAGTCTGCCACAAGGTACTAATATACAGGACATATTAGCGCATTGTGGCATAAAGCTCATGGGGGCCCATTTATTAAGAAAAATATAGTGGAGTTTAATTCCACATTGAAGATATATTCACATTAATTCTAATGCTGCGTACACATGACCGGACTTTCCGCCAGACTAGGTCCGACAGTCTTCCCGACGGACTTTCCGAGGTGTTTTCCGACTGACTTTCCGAATGAACGGACTTGGCCACACACAATCACATTCAAGTCCGACAGATTCGAACGTGATGGCGTACGACTGGACTAGAATAAGGAAGTTCATAGCCAGTAGCCCTAGCGTCAGTTTTCGTCCATTGGACTAGCATACAGACGAGCGGATTTCTCTATAGGAACTCGGTCCAGCGGAGTTCTGGCGGGAAAATTTGAAACATGTTCTATTTCTAAAGTCCGTCAGATTTTTGGACAGCAAAGTTCCGATGGAGCCCACACACGATCGAATTCTCAGATGGATTTGTTCAGTTGGACCTTTGCTGTCGAAAAGTCCAGTCGTGTGTACGCGGCATTAGAGTAGTTTTATGTTGCACTTCTATGTCTAATCTGGCTAAAAATTTGATGCATACATGTCATATTTGTCATGAGTAAAATGTTTGATGGCTTGGTTAGTAGATATATATTTTTTACATGCAAGGAGGGATGGGTTGGTGTCCTATTTCTTCCATAATAAAGGTATTTTCCTCAGGCTGTCATTGCACAAAAAAAAGATTGGTCAAATGAAGATTGCATGAGGCATGGTGCTTGACATCGTAGATTATTGATTTTTATATATTGTCATGTGTGGCCTGGCTGGATTATTGATACCTGAGTTCCATGTTGGTTGCTTTATAATTACAGTGGGGATCGGAAGTTTGGGCACCCCAGGTAAAAATGTGTATTAATGTGCATAAGGAAGCCAAGGAAAGATGGAAAAATCTCCAAATGGCATCAAATTACAGATTAGACATTCTTAGGCCGCGTACACACGGGCGGATTGTCTGCCCAACTAAGTTCGTCAGACAATCCGACAGACAGTCCGTTCAATATTTGAATGAACGGACTTGACCACACACGATGAGCAGACAGTCCGCTGAAAGCGTGCGCGATGACGTGTACAGCGCGTACGACGGGACTAGAAAAACGACGTCCTATACACTGCAATGCAACCTTCGGCCGTGTAAATCCTTTCTGAGCATGCGCCATACTTAGTCCGTCCAACTTGCCTACACACGAGCGGACTGTCCGCTGAAACCAAGTTTGGACGGACAAAACCAAGTTTGAACGGACAAAATTACGGAAATTCCGTAAGACTTTGTTCGTCAGACAGTCCGCTGAAAAAGTCAGCTGAAGCCCACACACGAGCGGATTGTCCGCTGAAACACGGTTCAGCGGACTAAGTTGGACAGACAATCCGCCCGTGTGTACGCGGCCTTATAATATGTAAAAAAAAAGTTAGATTTTATTTCCATCATTTACACTTTCAAAATTACAGAATACAGAAAACAAAAAAATGGCGTCTGCAAAAGTTTGGGCACCCTGCAGAATTTATAGCATGCACTGCCCCCTTTGCAAAGCTGAGACCTGCCAGTGTCATGGATTGTTCACAATCATTGTCTGGGAAGACCAGGTGATGTCAGTCGCAAAGGTTTTAAATGGCCAGACTCATCTGACCTTGCCCCAACAATCAGCACCATGGGTTCTTTTAAGCAGTTGTCTAGAAAACTGAAACTGAAAATAGTTGACGCTCACAAAGCTGGAGAAGGCTATAAGAAGATAGCAAAGCGTTTTCAGATGTCAAAATCCTCTGTTTGGAATGTAATTAAGAAATGGCAGTCATCAGGAACAGTGGAAGTTAAAGCAAGATCTGGAAGACCAAGAAAAATATCAGACAGAACAGCTCGCAGGATTGTGAGAAAAGCAATTCAAAACCCACGTTTGACTGCACGATCACTCCAGAAAGATCTGGCAGACACTGAAGTTTTGGTACACTATTCCACTATCTATAAAGAGATACTTGTACAAATATGGTCTTCATGGAAGAGTCATCAGAAGAAAACCTCTTCTACATCCTCACCACAAAAATCAGCTTTTGAACTTTGCAAATGAACATATAGACAAGCCTGAGGCATTTTGGAAACAAGTTCTGTGGACCGATGAGGTTAAAATAGAACTTTTTGGCTGGAATGAGCAAAGGTACGTTTGGAGAAGAAAGGGCACAGAATTTTATGAAAAAAACCTCTGTCCAACTGTTCAGCATGGGGGTGGATCAATCATGCTTTGGGGTTGTATTGCAGCCAGTGGTACAGGTAACATTTCACGAGTAGAAGGAAAAATGGATTCAATAAATTTTCAGCAAATTTTGGATGGTAACTTGATGCCATCTGTGAAAAAGCTGAAGTTAAAGAGAGGATGGCTTCTACAAATAGATAATGATCCTAAACAAACCTCAAAATCCATGGGGGAATACATCAAGAGGCGTAAACTGAAGGTTTTGCCATGGCCTTCACAATCTCCTGACCTCAACATTATTGAAAATCTATGGATAGACCTTAAAGAGGAAGTAAACCCTGATGAGTTTACTTCCTCTTTCATTCCCTGCAAAGGCAAAGCATAATGGACTACTATGCATCGCATAGTAGTCCATTATGTGTCACTTACCTGACACAGGAGCCAGCGAAGTCGCAGCTGTCCCCTGTAGTCCGCCGCATCCATCTTCTTGGTGGGGTCTCGCAGCTCCGTCGTTGAGAATGCCGCGCTCAGTGCGCCTGCGCACCGCTGTCCACGGTGCATGCGCTGTAGACAGCGGTGCCTGTTTTCAGGCAAATATCTCCTAAACCATATAGGTTTAGGAGATATTTCTTGGACCTACAGGTACGCCTTAATCTAGGCTTACCTGTAGGTCAAAGTGGTTTGTAAGGGTTTACAACCACTTTAAAAGAGCAGTGCGTGACAGACAGCCCAGAAATCTCAAAGAACTGGAACACTTTTGTGAGGAAGAATGGGCAAAGATACCTCAAACAAGAATTGAAAGACTCTTGGCTGGCTACAAAAAGCATTTACAAGCTGTGATACTTGCCAAAGGGGCAGTACAAGATATTAACTCTGCAGGGTGCCAAACTTTTGCAGACGCCATTTTTTTGTTTTCTGTAATTTTGAAAGTGTAAATGATGGAAATAAAATCTAACTTTTTTTGACATATTATAAGAATGTCTAATCTGTAATTTGATGCCATTTGGAGATTTTTCCATCTTTCCTTGGCTTCGTTATGCACATTAATACACATTTTACCTGGGGTGCCCAAACTTTTGATCCCCACTGTATAATGGTTCGTAAATTGGCCAATGGCAGTGGCTGTTATTTTTGTCATTGTAGTATTATTTTTACTCCAAAAAAATTGCAATAGTGAGGTCTAACGAACCCCATACTGTGTGGAGAGGTTGAGGGAGTAGTACTGAATACCACAATATTCTTTGATCTAAACCAGGGGTAGGCAACCTCAGCCCTCCAGCTTTGGTGAAACTACAAATCTCATCATGCCTCTGCCTCTGGGAGTCATGCCTGTGATTGTCAGGGTGTTGCAATGTCTCATGAGACATGTAGTTTCAAAACAGCTGGAGGGCTGAGGTTGCCTACCCCTGATCTAAACCATTCAATTCTAGCTCTAGCTGTATGTTTAGGGTCATTGTCCTTCTGGAAGGTGAACCTCCGCCCCAGTCTCAAGTCTTTTGCAGACTCTAAAGCCCCATACACACTATCAGATTTTCTGCCAATTTTTGTCTTCAGATTTACCAAAACCATGTAATGCAACGACCTGCCTGGTTTCATACAAATTGAAACTCCTAAGGTTTGGTCTCATATTATATGGTTTTAGTAAATCTGAAGGAAAAAATCAGCAGAAAATCAGATAGTGTGTATGGGGCTTAACAGGTTTTCTTCTAAGATTTCCCTGTATTTGACATCCATCTTCCCATTAACTCTGACCAGCTTCCCTGTCCCTGCTGAAGAAAAGCATCCCCACAACATAATGCTGCCACCACCATGTTTCATGGTGTATTCGGGGTGATGTGCAGTGTTAGTTTTCTGCCACAGATAGGGTTTTGCTTTTAGGCCAAAATGTTCAATTTGGTCTCATGTGACCAGAGCACCTTCTTCCACATATTTTCTGTGTCCCCCACATGGCTTCTCGCAAAATGCAAATGGAACTTCTTATGGCTTTCTTTCAACAATGGCTTTCTTCTTGCCACTCTTTCATAAAGGTCAGATTTGTGGAGTGCACGAATAATAGTTCTGTGGACAGATTCTCCCACCTGAGATGTGGATTTCTGCAGCTCCTCCAGAGTTACCATGGGCCTCTTGGCTGCTTCTCTAATTAATGCTCTTGTCTTGGTAGGTTTGTTGTTGTGCCATACTCTTTCCATTTTTGGATAGTGGATTGAACAGTGCTCTGTGAGATGTTCAAAGCTTGGAATATTTTTTTTTTATAACCTAACCCTGCTTTAAACTTCTCCACAATTTTATCCCTGACCTGTCTGGTGTGTTCGTTGGCATTCATAGTACTGTTTGTTCACTAAGGTTCTCTATCAATCCTCTGAGGGCTTCATAGAACAACTGTATTTATACTGAGATTAAATTATACACAGGTGGACTTTCTTTACTAATTAGGTGACTTCTGAAGGCAATTGGTTCTACTAGATTTTAGTTAGAGGTATCAGAGTAAAGGGTGCTGAATACAAATGCATGCCACGCTTAGATATGTATTTGTAAAAAAAAAAAATTAAAACCATCTATCATTTTCTTTCTACTTCACAATATGTGCCACTTTGTGTTGTTTATCACATAAAATCCCAATAAAATACATTTACATTTTTGGTTGTAACGTGACAAAATGTGGAAAATTTCAAGGTGCATTAATACTTTTTCAAGGCACTGTATGTTTCCTTTTTTTAGCAACTCAAAACTTCTTTAAATATCTTTTAGCTGAATCTCTGCATGCTGTATTTAGAAATTAAACAACATTGTCACTGTAAAGAGCTACCATGGTGTAAACGTTGTTACATTCCTATCTGGGTGTAGAAGCAAGTGATATAGACATTTTTTGAAGATCAAATCTGCAATAGCAGATGTTGTGAACAGTGTGTTTCAGTTAAAACATGTGTTGGCGGCTACCGCGTGTGTATGTAAATGATTAACTGCCCAGTTAACCTGCCCCAGTGATGGCCACTCTCAATCTGCTGGTGCTTTGATTGTTGTGCCTCTATGCGCATTGTAAGTGTGAGAGCTTAATCAGCACAGCTTCTACTGTGTTCTCTTTGGAAAAACAATAGTTCTATATGAATCTGGAGATTCTTCTATAAAAATTCTTAATACAAATATATAAATAAAAATTCAGTTGTGAACCTTAGAAGACTACATTTGGCTAAGTACAAATCAATTGGAAATTGGTTATGTTGTAAGTGCTGGAGGGCAACTGGTGAGTTCTGATTGACTTTTTCATTTTGAGAGGTGTGGCGGTAAATATGTAGTTCAACTCTAGATGCTTTATAAATAGTATTTTTTATGCAGTAGCTGCTAATCAGTAATGGTGGCTGCTACATTCCAATGACATTGGCAACTGCTTCAGTGTACATACCCTGCCATTTGTCAGGAGTAATATGGTGGGAAATGAAAATGAGTTGATTTGGACAGCAACACACTTAAGCTGTGTCATTTGGGACTGCCTCTCTGTTGCTGGGGGCAGATAAACATTTTCAGCACAAAAACTGTTTACATTTTCTCATGCAAAGGACATGACACTAATCCCTGTAGTTCTAAAACTCAAGGAGGTTTGGTTTGGTTTAAGTGCCTGGGCCATCAACAAAAAAGGTGCAAGCTAACCAAAGTGGGGCTAGTGGACAATTAGGATATGTTTATGAAGGTACATTTTTATATCAATATGGAACTTGCAGATACCTCAGATGGTTTCCTTGTCATAAGTAACATATACCACTTAACTGTGTGTTTTTGCTGTGCTCAGATTTGTGCTTTAACACCTATCACACAACCAACACTTATTTGGTTTTAGTATTAATTTTAACTTAAAATTATAATGCAGCAAATCATATGAAGCTCTGCATTAAATTACCATGGTGTGCATTTTCTCTTCACATGTTTTTTTTTTGTACACATCTTCTGTACCCTTTTTTTTGTACGTCTTCTGGTCTACACACTGTGGGGTTGGTTTACTAAAGGCAAATAGACTGTACACTTTGCAAAGTGCATTTGCACTCTGGAAGAGCAGTTGCTCCAGAGTTTAGTAAATCAGCAGACACTATAAGGAAGGACATTTGGTTATAAAGGATGGGGAGATGGTGAAAGTATTGAAATTCTTCTTCTCCTCAGTCTTCATGAGGGAATCAGGGGCTTCAGTAACCAAAACTGCAGTGTTTGTCCTTATGACACATCACAGGAAGCACCCTTAATGCTAACAGAGGACATAATTAAAAATAGACTTGGGAAACGTAACATTAATAAATCAATAGGACCAGATGGCTAGGGCCCGAGGGTACTTGGGAAACTCAGTCAAGTAATTGCCAGACCATTGTTCCTAATTTTTATTGACAGTCTACGGACTGGAATGGTACCAGCTGATTGGAGAAAAGCAAAGGTAGCACCAATATTTAAAAAGGGCCAAAATGTATCCCTGGGAATTACAGACCAGTTAGCCTAACATCAATAGTATGCAAGCTCTTGGAGGGGACAATAAGGGACTATATACAAGATTTTAGTAATGAAAAGGTATCATTGGCAGTAATCAGCAGGGATTCATGGAGAATCGTTCTTGCCATACCACTCTATTAACCTTCTATGAGGAGGGGAGCTGCCATCTAGATAAAAGAAGGTCTGTAGATGTGGTGTATCTGGATTTTGCAAAAGCATTTGACACCTAGGTCCAAAGCAAATAGAATATTGGCATGCATTAAAAAGGGATGAAGTGATAATTCTCCCACTGCACAAGACTTTGGTCCGGCCTCACCTGAAGTACACTGTCCAGTTCTGGGCACCAGTCCTCAGGAAGGATGTACTGGAAATTAAGTGAGTACAAAGAAGAGCAACAAAGTTAATAAAGGATCTGGAGGATATTAGTTCTGAAGAAAGGTTGCGAGCACTGAACTTATTCTCTCTGGAGAAGAGACACTTGAGAGGGAATATGATTATAATTTTCAAATACCACACTGGTGACCCCACAATAGGGATAAAACTTTTTCGCTGAAGGGAGATTAATAAGTGGCCCTTCATTAACTGGTTCCCGACCGGCGCACACCAATGTACATCGGCAGAATGACATGGCTGGGCAAATTGGCAGACCTGTACATCCCTTTAAATTTGCCGCAGTGCCATCGTGTGCACACCACCAGCGGACCTCCGTGAGTCGGGTCATGAGTCCCATGGACTCGATTGCCGTGGGGATACCCACGATCGCCGATACCCACGAACGGGGAGATGCTAATGTAAACGAGCATCTCCCCATTCTGCCTTGTGACAGTGTCACTGATCTCCGCTCCCTGTGATCAGGAGCAGAGATCAGTGATGTGTCACGCGTAGCCACACCCCCCACAGTTATAAACACTCCCCAAGACACACTTAACCCTTACACTGCCCCCTAGTGGTTAACCCCTTCACTGCCAGTATCATTTACACAGGAATCGGTGCATTTGTATAGCACTGATTGCTGTTAAAATGACAATGGTCCCCAAAATGTGTCAGAAATGCCCGATGTGTTTGCCATAATGTTGCAGTCATGATAAAAATCGCTGATCGCCGCCATGACTAGTAAAAAAAAAAAATATTAATAAAAATGCCATAAAACTATCATCTATTTTGTAAAAGCTAAAACTTTTACACAAACCAATCAATGAACGCTTATGCCGCGTACACTCGACCAGACTTTTCAACATCAAAAGTCCGACGGAACGATTCCGGCAGACCATTCAATCGTGTGTGGGCTGCAGCGGACTTTTGATTTGCAAAAGTCTGACAGACTTTAGAAATGGAACATGTTTCAAATTTTTCCGACACAACTCCGCCGGACCCAGTTCCTACTGAGAAATCCGCTCGTGTGTGTGCTAGTCTGACGAACAAAAACCGATGCGAGGGCAGCTATTGGCTACTTGCTATGAACTTCCTTATTCTAGTCCATTGGTACGTCATCACGTTCGAATCCGTCAGACTTTGGTGTGATTGTGTGTGGCCAAGTCCGTTCATTCGGAAAGTCCGTCAGAACTCTGTCAGAACTCCGTCAGAACTCCATCAAAAGTCTGTCGGACCTAAGTCCAGTCGTGTGTATGCGACATTATTGTGATTTTTTTTTAACAAAAATATGTAGAAGAATACGTATCAGCCTAAACTGAGGAAAAAAATAGTTTTTTTATATATTTTAGGGGGATATTTATTATGGTAAAATGTAAAAAATAATGTGTTTTTTTTTTTCAAAAATGACGCTCTTTTTTTGTTTATAGCACAAAAAAAAAAAAACTGTAGGGGTAATCAAATACCACCAAATGAAAGCTCTATTTGTGGAAAAAAAGGATGTCAATTTTGTTTGGGAGCCACGTCGCACAACCGCGCAATTGTCAGTTAAAGCAGTGCAGTTGCGAATCGCAAAAAGTGCTCTGGTCAGGAATGGGGTAAAATCTTCCGGGCTGAAGCTGTTAAATTTAGAAGAAAAGAGATTTAACCTTAAACGGCGCAGAGGGTTCTTTACTGTAAGGCCGCGTACACACGCGCGGACTGTTGGCCCAACCTTGTCCGCTGAACAGTTTTTGGGCGGACAGTCCGCTCGTGTGTGGGCTTTCAGCGGACAGTTTCAGCGGACAGTTGGACGGACAAGGTTTTACGGAAATTCCGAAAAACTGTCCGCTGAAACCTTGTTTCAACGAACAGTCCGCCCGTGTGTAGGCTTGTTCGTCAAACTAAGTTCCGCGCATGCTCAGAAAGGATTTTCAAGCCGAAAGTTATAATGCAGTGTATAGGACGTCGTATTTTGCGTCCCGTCGTACGTGCCGTTCACGTCATCGCGCACAGTTTCAGCAAACTGTTCGTTCGTCGTGTGTGGCCATGTCCGTCCATGCTAAGTTTGAGCGGACTGTTCGCTCAAACTGTTGGACGGACAAAGTTGGGCCAACAGTCCGCGTGTGTGTACGCGGCCTAAGAGTGGTAAGGATGTGGAATTCCCTTCCACAGGTGGTGGTTTCAGCACGGGGGGGGCATCGATAGTTGAAAAAAAGATTAGATAAGCACCTGAATGATTGCAACATACAGGGATATACAAATTAATACTGACATATAATCACACACATAGGTTGGACTTGTGTCTTTTTTCAATCTCACCTACTATGCAACTATGCGGACATCAATCCTCCAATCATGTGCAAGCAAAAATGCATTTTTTTTTCCTTGCACGCGATTCAATATTCTTTGCAAAGTATAGCTTTGCCTAGTTTACTAAGCTCTGGAGTAACTGCACTTGCTGACTGCAACTGCACCTTGCAAAGTGCCGTCAAAAAATTCCTCTGTCTCTGCCCTGCCCAGCTTCCAGTCTTGGCTGAATGTCCCCTGGTGGTCATTAATAATCAATTCATTGTTATAATTTTACAATATATTAAAAACCAGATTTACCACTTCCGGAACGCCGCATGCTGACATACGTCCTCTCTTTGAACAGGAATATCTGTGTTTTGGCAGCAGCTAGCTGCCATAACCCCGGTATCCTCTTCTTCAGCGGGTGGTCCAGTTTCCGATAATAGTGATGTCTGCGGCGGATTTGCTGCGAGATCACTTTTATCGGTGACGGGTGAGGGCACCCCTCCTGCCGCTCTCCAGTGCCCTCCGTCTCTTACCAGGGCCATCGGTAGCAGTGTAGGCAATCAGATGCTTCTCCTTCCTGGGTATGGAGACGAGTGAGGGGAAAATGTCCCTATGGGGTTTTTTAAGGCTAAAAGTTTGTTGCCATTCCACAAGCGGGTGAAATTTTGAAGCGTGACATGTTGGGTATCAATTTACCCGCCATAACATTATCTTTCACAATATACAAAAAATTGGCTAACTGTACTGTTGTCTTATTTTTTAATTCAAAAAAGTGTATTTTTTTCCATAAAAAGTGCGCGTGTAAGGCCACTGCGCAAATATGGTGTGACAGAAAGTATTGCAACAACCGCCATTTTATTCTCTAGGACAGGGGTCTCCAAACTATGGCCCCCCAGTTGTTTAGCCCCTTCCCGCCGAGCATACGCAGATGTGCGTACTCGGCTTCCGGGGGTTATATACCGGGATAATGCCTGCACCTGCAGGCATCATCCCGGTACCGTTTTGCAGAGCAGGCGATTGGCATTCCAGTCATAACAACCGATGCGGCTAAAAGCCGCTCGGCTGTTATGCCGGAGGAGCGGGAGGGGGCGTCCCCCCCCTCCCGCCGCTCTTACCAGTGCTCCCGCTCAAGAGACTTCATTCCAGTCTCCTAATGGTAAACACGGAAGCGACGTCATGATGTCACTTCCCGTTTACTCGGCTACCAATGGCGCCGGATTAAAAAAAAAATACACTATTCAGAATCGCCGAAAATGGCGATCTGAATAGTTTGAAGTGTAAAGGAGGGATCGGGGGTCTTTTAGACCCCCGATCCCTCCAGAAAGAGGACAGAAAGAGTACCTGTCACCACCTATTACTGTCACAAGGGATGTTTACATTCCTTGTGACAGCAATAAAAGTGATCAAAACAATTTATAAATTTTAAAATAAATAAAAAATATAAAAAAAAATTAAAGCGCCTGCCGTCCCCGCGAGCTCGCGAAGCAAAGAAAACGCATACGGAAGTCGCACCCGCATATGTAAACGGTGTTCAAATCACACATGTGAGGTATTGCCGCGATTGTCAGAGCTAAAGCAATAATTCTAGCACTAGACCTGCTCTGTAACTCTAACCTGGTAACCGGAAAAATTTAAAGCGTCGCCTCTTGAGATTTTTAGGTACCGTAGTTTGTCGTCATTCTACGAGTGCGTGCAATTATAAAGCGTGACATGTTTGGTATCTATTTACTCGGCGTAACATTATCTTTCACATTATGCAAAAAAATTGGGCTAATTTTACTGTTTCGTTTTTTTTTAATTCATGAAAGTGTCAATTTTCCCTAAAAGTTGTGTCTAAAACACTGCTGCGCAAATACCGTGTGACATAAAATATTGTAACAATCGCCGTTTTTTTTCTCTAGAGTCTCTCCTAAAAAAATATATATAATGTTTGGGGCTTCCAAGTAATTTTCTAGCAAAAAATATGGATTTTAACTTGTAAACACCAAATGCCAAAAATAGGCTTAGTCATGAAAGGGTTAGGAACTACAATTCTCATCATGCTTAGTCATGTCTGTGAATGTCAGAGTTTTACAATGCCTCATGGAACACGTAGTTCTGCTACACCTAGAGGGCCACAGTTTGGAGATCAATGCTCTAAGGTGTTAAAAAAAAACATATATGTTCATGTCTTACTTTGGTTTACAAATTAGAGGAGGTTCCTCATAATAATATCACATGTGAATGAATTATTTTTTTGGGATAGAGAATATGTTTTACTATACTTTTTTAAATTGAAAACTTTATGATATTTACAGAACATTGCCTAAACAAAGGCATATTTTATTGGGATGAAAAAGTGCCATTCAGTTATTCCTTAAGAAATGACTAATTCTACTTCATGACACACACTTAAATCTCCACTTTCTAAATTACATATCCATTACCTTGAATTGGAAAGAAAAGACCAAGGAATTCATAATTTAATATAGTGTTCCAATGGAAACATTCCAAAATGAAATGCGTTTTATGATCCCATCTACCCTCTTAATGCGGTGGTGTGTCCCAACACCGGGCTGACACATGAGCATGTAACAATGATTGATTACATGAAACACCTCAGCATCATTGTGTGATGATTCATAATGCTTTTATATCCTTTCTTGTAAACATTCCTGGTTATTCCTGACCAAGTATTATGTTGATCTGATGCCAAAACAGGTTAGTGTAGCCCTTAAGAGATTACCATAGCACATTACTTTTACAAATCACATCTTTGTAGGCGGCAGCTATTCAGCTACTCCAGGGCTACAACAATCAATATTGTATAGTGTTTTAGTGTAGCAGAAGACAAAATGGATTTTTATCACTATAGGATTTACAGTGCAGCCTATAGCTTTAGTATAGTGTGGTACAAACCACAGGCCTTCATGAATGGTTTAATGAGAGAATGGTTGCTACCTAGTCCTATGAACTCAGTCATTGGTTATGTTGTCTAAATGGAAACTGTAATAAAATAGGGACTGGCAGCACAACCACATACATATGTGTGTGTTAAATAATACATACAGTATGTGTTAAACACTTAAAGTGTATTTAGAGAAGTATGGGTGCTCCAGTTGCTAAGCTCCTTATGCAAATGTTAGTTGTTAGTATATTATGCTGGTTCAGTGCTTTGAGTTATATTCCTGAAAGATGTCAGCAAATAGTCATATGTCTTTAAATTAACAGGTCAAACAATCTAAAGTGACCCGTCTAATTGATTTGTATTGTTGCCTGCATCCCCACTGCATCACCGTCACTATTGGTCCTGATGTCCATTGTATGTGGCAAACAAAATGATTGGAAAACCAACAATTTGGAGTTTTTACAGAAAGAAGAGGAAACAGGAAGTTATCCGATTCATGAACCTATTTTCATAAAAAAACATCTTAAAGGGCGCATCTCTTTACTTTCGATAGATATAATATTATTTCCTGTTGAATCGCTAGGATAGAAGTGAAGAGAAGTAAAGAAAAGCAATGAAAAAAAATGGTGATTTTTTTTTAACTGTTCCCTACAAAACTAACAAAGATGGATTTAAAGCGGTTTTGTACAGAAAATTGCAAGTTCATCTTATTCAAATGGCTTTGGAACATAGATGCAGTTATGACCATTGAAATAAAATAATATGCAGTATTTACCTTTTATTTTTAATGTTTATGCCGACTTCCGGGCTCTCCTCCCGTGGGAGTAGGCGTGTTTATCGGCTTCGCAATGGTCCCTGGGAACTTTTTTAGATTTCCCAGGAATCAGTGGGGGACACAGTCATGCCGAAATCTCGTGAGATTTCAGAAGGAGGACGCCGGTCACGTGACGAGGGCATGTCCGAAATTGCCATTTTTAAAGTGGGCAGGCAGCTCTATCTGCCATTACCACTATAGCACAGGAGGCAAGAGGAAGGAAAACAAAGAGGACACTCAATGAGCATGTGCGAGATGGAGCGGTGGATGCTGGGAGCTCAGTGTCATCGCATCCAGGAAGTAAATGCCTGTGGGCTTCAAACGCCCACAGTGAAAATGGAAACCGCCGGACTGCTTTATTAAAAGTTTTCCTTAGCAACGAAATCGTCACGCCGGGGGTTAAAAAGACGCCGATCGTGACTGCAAAGACACCGTAGGAATCGCCCACCAGTGACACAGGTTTAAAAAAAAAAAACGGCAGCGGAATCCCGCTTTAACACATTACTGTTAACTTTTATTTTAACAGAAAGTTAACTTTTTTTTTTTTTTACAAGCATGTTTGTACATATGTACCTTCTGTTTCATTTGTTATTATTTTTTAGGTAAATAACTGTTCTTGCCAAGCTATTAACATACATCACAAGGATTTTAGAAAACAATATTGTAAATCATTACCTGCTTCATTTTCTGGAGTTACTGGAACAGATCGCTCCACTAGCTGCCTCCCATATTGCTGAGTAGGAGGCTCAGCCTATAATTATTTAGAAAGTCCCAATGTTGTTAAAAAAAGAAACATTACATCCCCAGCATGCACTTTAGGCATTTGGTCACATTATTCCCCACTGATGAAAGGCTTATGGACTTTTATGGGCTTATGAATGTGTACATAACGCACCCAGAAATATATTGAGGTATATTATTTTATTTTCTATTTTTTTTTACAAACATTGAAAACAATATTTTTGTATATTTGCTATGATAAACTAAATTATCTCTAATTAAACCGTTTGTTTCCTTCTGTCTGTATGCTAATGGGAATGCTGAACATTCAAATCTGATGATAGTGGGCAACTCACTCTCCATTTTTTTAAAATAAATAAATCTTGTATTCAGAAGTCCTGTGAATGGATAGGGAAAATTGCCATGTTCATCTTCCCCTTCTCCTCCCCTGCATTTAAAAGAACTCTTTCTATTTAAAGCATATCTAAAACCAAAAGCAAAAATGTAATAAATTGTGTTTACCAGTTCCTACAGGTGGTGGCTACATTTGTTTTAATTTTTCAGGCTACGAACATTTTTAGTACGTACAGAAAATACCTGTTGATCTTGCAAGAAATGCAGTGTCCTTGTCACTTCTTGCGACCTGGAAAAAAAACCCACAAGATTTTATTTTTCTTGTGTAACTGTCTTTTAAAGGAGATGAACAAAGACAGACATGTTTAAAGGGTAAGTTCACCTTTACAGAAAAATCTTACACAGGACCCCCTCCTCACCCCCCCCCCCCGCTCCCGCTGACCTGGACCACAGAAATCTCCCATTCTGAGCCCGGTATATCCACGTCAGGAATCTTGGGCTTAGAAATCCCATGAACTGAATGTCCAAAATGTACCTCTTCAGGAGGGAGGCTTCAGAACATTCTAATTGGTCAGCACTGTCACATGGGTGGCCACATAGCCTGTCCTTTCATGGAGAAGACATGTGGATGCCAAGGGGATTTCTAAGCCCTGTACTCCTGATGTGGATATACCGGGGATCAGAATGGGAGATTGTCAGGGTCCTGTGTAAGTTCACCTTACAGATTTTTCTGTAAAGGTGAACTTACACTTTAAAGCCCAGCCTGTGTGACAACCATGGCCCACAATAAAGTGGAGAAAAAAATAATACACAAGAAGTGTGCTAATCACTGAATAATGAGGTGAAAATAAAGGAAAAAGGCCTACAAAACTGAAAACGAATGCAACCACTACATCTAAGGAATGGTGTTAAGTTACCACATTAAACTCATTCAAAATCGAATTAATTTTTATTACTTTATATTTTATCTTTTTTTATACAGTATTCTCCATAACTTTTCTCTTTTTGTTTTACTAGCAAAGTCAAGCAAGCTCCTCAGATTTCCCCAAGCAAGTCTTCAGGAGGAGAATTTTGTGTATCTGCAGTGTTTGGATCCTCCCGATCCTGGTTTGCAAACAATCAAAGTATTAAGAGAGATAAAGGTCAGTAAATTCCTCCATATTACAAAAAAAAATAATCCAGATTCAAATGGAAATGCAGTATATATTTGCATGACCATGCAGAAGCACAGCATGGTCATGATCATAGGGAAGCAAGATATGTCAGGTTTCAATTATTTTTATATGCCTAAGGACCTATTCACGCCATAACGTGTCTGCAACACATGTATTTTTGTACTTGAGGAAGCCAATTCATTTGTAATGTGAACAAACTCTAAGACCTGCCTCAACCAAATTTTGAGGAGAAGCCACATGGGAAAGCTGGATTTTAATTTCCAATTGATGTGGACCTCAAACCCAGTAAGTGTTTTTACAAAGAGAGTGTGGGTGTTAGTCTGAAATTACTTTTGGATATGAATAGTGCCTCTGGTGTTAACTTTATTTCAGTGCAGCGTGTGGATAAACTGAATGCATTTACCATGGCCAACATTTTGAATGCAATATGAGCTGTGATACAAAATATCTGCTTATTATAAAATATTATGCAGTTTATGTAAAATTGTTTTATTAAAATTCATAGAAAATCTGTAAAATATGTCAAAAGGTCATCAAAACTGATGATATGAAGGTGGCATTTAGTTCACAACTGCACAGAGGAAAGATGCATGTTTTATTTTTTAGAAAACCAATCCATTCAAATCAAATGTCTCAGTTTTATGAATGCTGGTTGGTTGGTTAAATTATTAATGGGTTTCATATGGCTCTTGGAGGCTATAGAAGCAAGATATATAAGGGTTGAGTTACTAAAAGCAAATAGGCTGTTCACTTCAGAAGGGGAGATGCACTTTACAAGAAAATTAGCCCTAGGGCCTGGTGAATGAGCTGAAGTTCTACTGACTACCAATCCTGTGCAAGAAAAAAATGTTTTTTGTTTTGTTTCCTTGCATTTGTTGGGGAATTCTTTGCAAAGTGAAACGTCCCAACATTTACCAAGCTCTGGGGAAAATTCCATTGCAATGTGCAACTTCCTTGCAAAGGGAACAGCCTATTTGCTTTTAGTATATCACCCCCCTAGAGTCCCCACATGCTCTGGCTACCAGGCCATTGCAAGTGGGTTTCACTTTCCTTGTTAGACTTTACATTACTTTACAATGCATTAGGAACCTTTAGAGTCAACTACATGCATCAGTAGGCGTGAGACACTAGATTGTAGTAGATGAAGCTCTAAAGCCTTGCAAACTCTTCTCAGTATTTATATTTTATTCAGTTGAGAATCTCTACCTTAGACTTTGAGGATAGTTCTGTATATGGGACAGGCATATACTTAAAGTGGTTTTAAAGGCTGAAGGTTTTTTACCTTTGTGCATTCTTTGTATGTTTTGTTCACTCTGTTGTGAAAAAAGGTTGCCACCACCCCTAATCACAAATAGTAAAGTTCAATCAACCTCTATGGGATTTTGAAGGAAACTAAAGACAAATTAAAAATGTTAAATTTCATCTTTAATATTGAATTGAGTAGAAATATTAAATTTAAAACCACAAAATGGCTGCAATTGGCCACAGTTAGCTTATGTACGGTTGACATCAATTAACATATACTTGTTGGGTGGTACTTCCCAAAAACATTGCATTGCATAGCCCTAGTTTTCCACATAGTTGCTTGCTTAATGGAATTGAGTATCCAATGTGTTTCAAGATTTTTTTCAATCAGTCTCTTCTTCATTCTCTTCTTCAGGGATGTATATGGTACCGCCCTGCATGGTAAAAAAAGACTTCCCATAATATGCTGTCTACAAAATGTGTTTCAACACAGTATAAGAAGTTTGTTGCATATTGTACTACAATCCTCACAAAAAATCCTATAGCTCTCCAATGTGTCAACACTATGTGTCAACCTATTCCATATCCCACAGAAATCAGGGGGAATTCCCATGCAAAGGCCATTAGATCTCCACAATGGATAGAGCATTCCTGAAGGGACCTTAGAAGACAACATTTCTAAATTTATATATATATATATATATAAAAAAAAATATATATATATATATATATATATATATATATATATATATATATATATATATATATATATATATGCCAAATCAAGTTTAAACCTAATTTGTCAGCAAAATGGGTACGGGGGGGGGGGGGGGTTTAAGAACAACTTGAGTACCCCTATATATTCACTAGTACAAACTAGAGAAAAAAAAGAATGTTTCATTACCATTTAACAAAAGAACCAGAGTAGGTACTTACAATGTCCACAAAAAAGTTCTCCACCTGCGCAAATCACTGTCTGGGTTAGTTGTGCACTTTAGAAAAAAGGTGTCCCCTCTTTGTATAGCCCTTCTAATTGAAATGTCCCTCCTGGAGATGTTGGGGACTATTGTAAGACTCCCCTGTCATTTGGGAGTCTATAATGGCATTGCTTGTGTGGGCCCAGTTTTCAGAGATGCTGGGTGTTGTGCGCACCTAGATGACATCACGTCCTGGTGATGAACGGCAGGTCCCCCATGAGCGCTCCCAGTTGTTGTCCAGGAGGATTATCGGCTGGGGCCCCCCATGCCGAGCTTGGATAATTTCCCTCCCTAGTGGAAGAATAGGAAATATGACACACTGAAAAACAACACGTTGCACACACAAAACACAATACTACTGTAATGTAAACTGTTGCTTTTCAGTGTGCTATAATTCCTATTCTCCCACCAGGGGTATAGAAATTTTTAGAATTGTATTGATTCAATATTAAAGATGATATTTTAATGGAATATGTTTTTCTTTTGTTGGTTTGATTGCCTTCAAAATCCCATAGAGGTTGATTGAATTTTACCTTCATGCATTTTATGCATTGAGGTAAAAATCCTTCTCTTTGCATCTGCTCTGTGCAAAACCATTACACAGAGCAGCTAACTATAATATGTTTTTTACTTTAAAAAAATTAAATAAAAAAATGCCTTTAATATCACTTTAAATACCTTCATATTTTACGTACATATATATTTTTTTGTGCAATTCTTTTACAATCGAGAGAGTACTTTCAAGTACTTGCTCTTACAATATCTTTGATATCAGTTTGCCGAATATTGATCAAATAGTAATTGTTCTACTGATCAATATATACAAGGAAAAGGGTTGGTATAAAATTTTACGCACAATTTTTGTAGGCCACCTCACAGGTAAGCTTAAAATGATATCAATAACTGTACCGTACAATGGCAAACTTGATTTTTTGACACCGCACTGCCTCTTGGAGACACTTTACTTAGTGAGTCAGACCAACATATGTTGCTCTATGTTTAGACCTGACTCTTGCACTGATAGACATACAGGGCAGTCAGAAACGATTACATTTACATTGTGATCTCAGCCAAGGACATATGGCCAAGACACAAACCACCTAAAAACTCAGACACATCTGTCGCAAGTTGCTAACAAAGACACAAGACACTGCAGCTATTGCAGAAAAGGTACTATGTATTTTAATAAACACAACACTGTCCACTGCAGGCCTTTATGCCTGTCTAAAAACATTTCATGCCGCCTCACTGCATGTTTTCTGTAACTGCCACCAAAACTCATTGCTATGTGCATCTGAGCAAAGTAAAACAGCCATTGAACACTCTTTGTGAACAAGGTTTATAATACAGTATGCTTCACATGAAAGTGTCAGGGATGATAAATGCACAGGATTAAAACACCAGTAAGCCTAAAAAAATCTTTGGTGGACAGGAGCTTCTTAGAATTCTTATATACAGTATTTATGTAAAGTTACCTCTTCTTTTTTAAAAAAAAAAAAAGATTATTTTTTTCTTTCTCACTGTCAACATGTTTTTGTGAGGGATGAAAATGAGATTGAATACTGAAAAAGTGATACTGTGTCTTTATGGGCACAATCAGTACTCTCTGGTGGTTTACTCATAGTAGTAACATAGTCAGCACCATCATATAAAACAACTCTTTTACCGAATCTTTAAAATAACGCAAAGTCTATAAAAACAGTCCATTTATAGCATTATCTTGTTTTGGTGTTAGCCCCTTTAGTACTACTATATCAGGTTTCATAATGCAGGCCTATAGCTTTTATAGCTGCTCAAAACAAAAGCAATCAAAACAAGTGTGTGAAAAGAGGTCCTGTCAATGGGTGTTGTTTTTCTGAGTTTGATATGCATTTAGAACACATGTCAAATGCACATTAGCAAAATTCTATTAACTTTAATGGAGCAGTATACTGTACACGACATTTCAGAGGCTGTGTTTAATTTTCTTTAAGTTGCACTGCATTTCATTGGTTGCAGAATGTGCTACTGCAGTGCACTTAAATTGCAAGAAAAGCAGGTATTTTCTTGTCAAATGCGGCATTTTCAAATGTAATGCAGCTGCATGTGTTCAAACACAACATGAGCTCTATGGCAGAAAGTCACCAGTTAATTACTTAAAACAGACCTAAAAGAAGACGACTAACCATTTAATGTGATTGGACAATGTTCTCCTCTCTGCCTCCTTTCATTCAGACTGTGGACCAAAAAGCATTGCTGTGACAGACCTGACACAGAACTAACTTGCACGTTAAGATGCTTCCAATAGCAATGATAATGTGTGTGATTTTTGATAAAACATCCTAAAAAGTGCTATTCATATCAATTCAGTGAATTGTGCAAAAATTTGAAAATATCTCTTACCTATATACACTGTATACTAAGCTTAGTAAGATGATACTTTCCTACATATTAGTCCA
Organism: Lithobates pipiens; assembly: GCF_037356315.1. Lineage (NCBI taxonomy): Eukaryota > Metazoa > Chordata > Amphibia > Anura > Ranidae > Lithobates > Lithobates pipiens. Next base: position 372,751,043 of record NW_027507748.1, on the reverse strand, counting down.
TATGTGGTACATTTCAGAACATCTTGTTGCTTAAACCAAACCCACCAATTTAACTGTTTTCTAAAAATGTTATATTCAAGACATGCCTCTGGTAATAACTGTTATGCCTTGTACACACGATCGTACATTCCGACAACAAAACCGTGGATTTTTTTTCAACGGATATTGGCTCAAACTTGTCTTGCATACACACGGTCACACAAATGTTGTTGGAAATTCTGATCGTCAAGAATGTGGTGATATACAACACGTAGGACGAGCCAAGAAAAATTAAGTTCAATAGCCAGCACGGCTCTTCTGCTTGATTCCGAGCATGCATGGATGTTTGTGCCTCGGAATTGTGTACACACACTCGAAAATTTAAGAGCCTGCTCTCAAACATTTGTTGCCGGAAATTCTGACAGCAAATGTTCTATGGAGCATACACACAGTCGGAATTTCTGACAACAAGCGCACATCGAACATTTCCTGTCAGAAAATCCGGCCACATGTATGATGCATAAGAGTTGAAGCTTTTACAGTTGTCAGTGTGCTTATGTCAGCTCTCAAATGGATATAAAGGATTGGAAGATTTAGTTCCACTTTAGGGGGGCTGCCCTAGTCGTTTATACCAGCCAAGGTTATGTGGCGATCTCACTCACATTTCACCTAGCTGATCTCTGCATTTTATTGTCATATGTAGTTATTAAAATGTTGTTTATCTGCCTCTTATTGCAGATTTGTAGACACTGCCATCGGGAAAATTTCCCACATTTGTTTTTGTTTTTTTTAAATACAGTTGTGCTCATACATTTACATACCCTGGCAGAATTTATGATTTCTTGTCCATTTTTCAGAGCATATAAATGATAACACAAAATGTTTTCTTTCACTCATGGTTAGTGCTTTGCTGAAGCCATTTATTATCAATCAACTGTGTTTACTCTTTTTAAATCATAATGAAAATAGAAACTGCCCAAATGACCGTGATCAAAAGTTTACATAACCTGGTGTTTTTGGCCTGATAACATGCACACAAGTTGGCACAGAGGTGTTTGAATGGCTATTAAAGGTAGCCATCCTCACCTGTGATCTGTTTGCTTGTAATTAGTGTGTCTGTATAAAAGGTCAGTGAGTTTCTGGACTCCTGACAGACCCTTGCATCTTTCATCCAATACTGCACTGACGTTTCTGGATTCAGAGTCATGGGGAAAGCAAAATAACTGTCAAAGAATCTGTGGGAAAAGGTAGTGGAACTGTATAAAACAGGAAAGGGATATAAAAAGATATCCAAGGAATTGGGAATGCCAATCAGCAGTGTTCATACTCTAATCAAAAAGTGGAAAATGAGGGGTTCTGTAGAAACGAAACCATGGTCAGGTAGACCACCTAAAATGTCTGACACAACTGACAGCAAAATTGTTTGGGATGCAAACAAAAACCCACAAATAACTTCAGGTGAAATACAGGACTCTCTGAAAATATGTGGTGTAGCTGTTTCAAGATGCACAATAAGGAGGCACTTGAAGAAAGATGGGCTGTATAGTCGAGTTGCCAGAAGAAAGCTATTACTACGCAAATGCCACAAAGTATCCCGCTTGCAACACACCAAACAGCACAGAGACCAGCCTCAAACCTTCTGGCACAGTGTCACGTACCTAGTGGTTGAGCCCGGAATGCAGGGAGCGGCCCCTCGTATCCCCTGGCTAATGAACCCCTGGAGATGGTGACAGGAATTCAAAAGTTCAGAGGGCACAAGTGCCTGGCAGATGGAGACCGGTCCGGATAACAACAGGATACCGACAGCGAGTAGGTAGAGCTGGCGGTACTTGGCGGGTGTAGACAGGCACACGTGGGTAGACTGGCAGGCAGGTGGCCATCAGGAAGTACAGGGAATCCAACGGGTAGGCAGGAACAGCAGGGTCGGGTGCAGGCCGGGTCAGCAGGAATCGATCAGCGTGGTACAAGAGGATGAGGCAGAGACGTAGTCAGACAAGCAGAAGTCGTAGGCAGGCAGCAACGGATCAAGGTCAAGAACTAGCCGGGTATCAGGAACCAAGGTAACGGGTAAAGGTACAGAATAGCAGGATCACAGAACACGCTGTAGACTGGACAGCAAAGATGGGATAGAGCAAGGGCCCTAAGAAGTCCTTAGGGCGCCAAAACGGTCGTACGGCGGGTCAGCGTGCCCCCGCGAGTGGACGTGCGCCCGTTCGTGACCCCACGTGCACGAGTGCGCTCGTTCATGTTGACGCGAGTGCGTTCGTTCGCTTTAGCGCGCGTCAAGGGGAAACGACGGGTTCTCAACGACAGGCTTCTGCGGGTAAGTCTCCCGTGTGCGACCGGAACGCCAGGATGATCGTGACATTGCCCCCTCCCAAGGGGCAGCCTCCGGATGCCCAACTGAGCCATCTTACTCGGGTGGGAATTCTTGAAGGCACGGATGAGTCTCTTAGCGTGGATGTTAGCTTCTGGCTCCCAGGAGTTCTCCTCAGGTCCGTACCCCTTCCACTTGACCAAAAATTGAACCTGGTTCTGTCTCTTCCTGCAATCCAGTATGGCTTCAATTTCAAATTCAATTTCCCCATTGACCATCACGGGTTCCGGAGGACTGGAGATTCTGTCAGTGAAGGGATCCGGGACTGCGGGTTTGAGAAGTGACACATGGAAGACTGGATGGATTCGGAAGGATTCAGGAAGTTTGAGTTCAAAAGCCATGTCATTTAATTTTCTCTTGATCAGGAAGGGACCCACAAATTTCGGGCCCAACTTTTTGGAGGGGCAAGACAGTCTAAGGTTCAAGGTGGACAACCAGACCCGATCCCCAACCTTAAGATCCAGCTCCCCTCTTCTCCTTCTGTCGAAGACTTCTTTATTGGGCTCCTGTGACTTGGCCAGGGTTTCCTGTAGAAGTTTGTTATTCACTTCAAAGAAGTTAAGACTTTCCTGTACCGCTGGTACCGAACACTCGGGAAGACTGCCAGACAAGAATAATGGATGGAAGCCAAAGTTCGCATAAAAAGGGGACTGCTTGGTGTCCGAGTGGACTGTGTTGTTGTAAGCGAACTCAGCCATCGGTAGAAGAGAGACCCAGTCGTCTTGGGAGAAGGACGAGAAACAGCGAAGATACTGCTCCATTTTCTGATTCGTCCTCTCGGTCTGACCGTTGGTCTGCGGGTGGTAGGCTGAGGACAGGCAAAGGTCGATTTTCAGAGTTCCGCAGAGCGCCCTCCAGAATCTTGAGGTGAACTGCACCCCCCTATCAGATGTGATGTTGGCGGGAATGCCATGGAGTCTCACAATCTCCTTAACAAAGGTGGTTGGCTGTCTCTGCGGCTGAGGGGGTGCCCTTCATGGGCAAGAAGTGGGCCATTTTGGTGAGTCTATCGACTACGACGAAAATCGTTGAATGGTTCTCTGAAGGAGGGAGTTTGACGATAAAATCCATGGAGATCATCTTCCATGGTCTATCAGGAACAGGTAGCGGTTTTAGTAGACCCCAGGCTCTTGACTTGTTGCCCTTACTTCGAATACAGGTGGCACAGGCCTCCACATACCTCTTGCAGTCGTCCTTCATTCGTGGCCACCAGAATGTACGCCTGAGTAATTCCAGGGTTTTGAATACTCCGAAGTGGCCAGCCAGTGGATGGTCATGACAAGAGGCCAGAACCAGAGTCCGAACTGCCTGGGGAACAAAGATCCTGTCCCCATGCCACAGAAGGTCATCACTGGAAGAGAGCGGGATACCGGATGGAGGTGTAGCGCCTATGGAAGCCTGCTTAACTTGAGACACCACATCCCCCTGGAGTAGGAGAAAGTTCCCAGTAGAAAGGATGGTATCATTAGGTGGCAAACTCTCCGGCTGACTGAACATGCGGGATAAAGCGTCTGGTTTGGTATTCTTGGATCCGGGACGGTAAGTGATGTGGAATGAAAACCTCGAGAAGAAGAGTGCCCACCTGGCCTGACGGGGCTTCAATCTCTTAGCTGTCTTTAAGTATTCCAAGTTTTTGTGGTCGGTATAGACCAGGATCGGATGGATGGCTCCCTCCAGCAGATAGTGCCACTCCTCGAGTGCAGATTTAATTGCCAGTAACTCACGATCTCCGACGTCGTAATTCTGTTCGGCCTCTGACAATTTGCGAGAAAAGAAAGCAACCGGATGGAGTAAGGACTTGGGTCCCTGCCTCTGGGACAGTATCGCTCCGACTGCTATCTCAGAAGCGTCAACTTCGAGGGTATATGGTAGAGCGGGATCGGGGTGTTTCAGGACCGAGGCCGAGACAAACAATTCCTTCAGGGTTTTGAAGGCCTCTTGTGCTTCGGGGGTCCAATGGGACCTTTGGCCCTGCTTGGTCAGCCCGGTAATGGGAGCGATAATAGAAGAGAATCCCTTAATGAACTTGCGGTAGAAATTAGCGAACCCCACGAATCGCTGAACTCCCTTCCTATCGGAAGGGGCAGGCCAGTCCTGAATTGCGGAGATCTTCTGGGGGTCCATCTCAATCCCTCTTACCGAGATGACCAGGCCGAGGAACTGGATGCTCTGCTGTTCGAAAACACATTTCTCGGGTTTGGCGTATAAGCCGTGAAGGCGGAGACGAGTCAGGACCTTCTTGACATGTTCCCGGTGGATGGCTAAAGTGGAAGAAAAGATTAAGATGTCATCCAGGTAAATAATTACAAACAGATCAAGGTAATCTCTAAAAATGTCATCGACAAAATGCTGGAACGTGGCTGGGGCATTACACAACCCGAACGGCATCACTAAATATTCGAAGTGCCCGAAGCGGGTACGGAAGGCCGTTTTCCACTCGTCACCCCTCCTAATACGGACGAGGTTGTAGGCACCCCGAAGGTCCAGCTTGGAGAACAACTTAGCAGAACCCAGTCTCTGGAAAAGTTCGGGTACCAACGGCAGGGGGTAGCGATTTTTAATGGTGATTTTGTTCAAAGCCCGATAGTCCACACATGGACGTAAGGAGTGGTCTTTTTTTTCCACGAAGAAAATCCCAGCGCCAGGCGGGGAGGTAGAGGGTCGGATAAATCCTTTTTCAAGGTTATCATCCAAGTAGGACTTCAGGGTACTCAGTTCAGACTCGGATAGAGGGAAGATTCTTCCGAAGGGGATTTCTGCCCCCGGGAGCAGTTCAATAGGGCAGTCATATGGCCTATGGGGTGGTAGAGTCTTGGCCCCCTTCTTACTGAAAACGTCTAGAAAATTATGATATTCCTTGGGCACAGCTTGTCGGGTTTCATCGTCTGCTTCCAAACAGAGGAGGGCCGAGGAGTCCCCGTTGGGGGTCGGGCAACAATGCTGGAGACAGTAGTCCGAAGGGAACTCAATCATTCCAGTGGCCCAATCAATGCGTGGGTTGTGTGCTTTCAACCAAGGCATACCTAGAATGATGGGGAACAGAGGAGACTTGATGACGTCTAGGCATAGGAATTCTTGGTGAGTCCCGGCTATGACAGCGGATAGGGGACTAGTCTCCTGAGTCACTGGTCCTGATCCCAAAGTAGACCCATCGGCCAGGTATACCGAGAGCCCCTTCTCTCTCGGTCTAAGGGGAATCCTGTTCTTTCGGGCGAAGGACGAGTCTACAAAGCCACTGCACGCCCCGGAGTCAATAACTGCGTGGGTAGGAATAGTCCTTCCTGGAAGCTGCAAAAGAACAGGAACAGCCAGGTGAGAGGTGTTATCAGACAACACAGGTGAGGGGACAGCTGGAACAAGGAGGCACTTACGCATCTTAGCTGGGCAAGAGCGAACAAAGTGCCCTGGTTCTCCGCAGTACAGACAGAGGTTGTTGACCCGGCGACGTTGGCGTTCCTCTGGAGTCAGGGATGGACGGAGTAGCCCCAGTTGCATGGGTTCCAGGGTGTCCAGTGTGGATGCGGCTGGAACAGGAGGAGCTGGGTGGGCGGAGCTAGGCACCCGTGGTAGCATCCAGATCCGGCGGGTAGCTGTGGAAGAACGTTCCTGGCGGCGCTCTCTCAGGCGCCTGTCAATTTGGACAGAGATGTCTATCAGAGCTTCCAGGGTCTCGGGAATGCCCACACGTGCCAACTCGTCCTTCAAACGCTCGGAGAGACCCATGCGGAACTGATACCGCAGGGCCGCGTTGTTCCAGTCTGTGTCTGCGCTCCAACGTCGGAATTCCGAAACGTAATCCTCCACAGGCCTGCGACCTTGTTGCAGGGCATGTAAGGCTGCTTCTGCGGTCGCAGCGAGTTGGGGATCCTCATAGAGTCTAGACATCGCCTGGAAGAAGGTGTTCATGGAGTCTAAGGACGGATCCTTTCGTTCCAATAGACGGTGTGCCCAGGCCTGGGGTTCGTCCGTCAGCAGGGAAATGATGAATCCCACCTTAGTCGCCTCTAGGGAGAAGGTCCTAGGTTGCAGGGCGAAATAGAGCTCGCAGGAATTGCGGAAGGCTCTGAACTTGTTCCGGTCTCCCGCGAATCGTTCCGGAGTTGGGACTCTGGGTTCGGGTGGCATCATCACCACTGGTGAAGAAGCAGATAGTGCCTGGACTTGTTCTTCCAGTCTGCTGCAGCCTTCCTGTAAACTCTTAACTGCCTGAGTAAGGCCGGCCAGGTGGTGGCAAAGCTCATCCATGGGGGAGGCTCCCTGCGCAGGCTCGGACATGGCTGTCCAGTACTGTCACGTACCTAGTGGTTGAGCCCGGAATGCAGGAAGCGGCCCCTCGTATCCCCTGGCTAATGAACCCCTGGAGATGGTGACAGGAATTCAAAAGTTCAGAGGGCACAAGTGCCTGGCAGATGGAGACCGGTCCGGATAACAACAGGATACCGACAGCGAGTAGGTAGAGCTGGCGGTACTTGACTGGTGTAGACAGGCACACGTGGGTAGACTGGCAGGCAGGTGGCCGTCAGGAAGTACAGGGAATCCAACGGGTAGGCAGGAACAGCAGGGTCGAGTGCAGGCCGGGTCAGCAGGAATCGATCAGCGTGGTACAAGAGGATGAGGCAGAGACGTAGTCAGACAAGCAGAAGTCGTAGGCAGGCAGCAACGGATCAAGGTCAAGAACTAGCCGGGTATCAGGAACCAAGGTAACGGGTACAGGTACAGAATAGCAGGATCACAGAACACGCTGTAGACTGGACAGCAAAGATGGGATAGAGCAAGGGCCTTAAGAAGTCCTTAGGGCGCCAAAACGGTCGTACGACGGGTCAGCGTGCCCCCGCGAGTGGACGTGCGCCCGTTCGTGACCCCACGTGCACGAGTGCGCTCGTTCATGTTGACGCGAGTGCGTTCGTTCGCTTTAGCGCGCGTCAAGGGGAAACGACGGGTTCTCAACGACAGGCTTCTGCGGGTAAGTCTCCCGTGTGCGACCGGAACGCCAGGATGATCGTGACACACAGTCATTTGGAGTGATGAGAGCAAAATGTAGCTTTTTGGCCACAACCATAAACGCATCATTTGGAGAGGAGTCAACAAGGTCTATGATGAAAGGTACACCATTCCTACTGTGAAACATGGAGGTGGATTGCTGATGTTTTGGGGATGTGTGAGCTACAAAGGCACAGGAAAAGTGGTCAAAATTGGCAAGATGAATGCAGTATGTTATCAAAAAATACCGGAGGAACATTTGCATTCATCAGCCAGGAAGCTGTGCATGGAACGTGCATGGAACGTACTTGGGCATTCCAACATGACAATGAACCAAAACACAAGGCCAAGTTGACCTGTCATTGGCTACAGCAGGATAAAAGTGAAGGTACTGGAGTGGCCATCTCAGTCTCCTGTTCTCAATATCATTGAGCCACTCTGGGGAGATCTCAAACATGCAGTTCATGCAAGACAGCCTAAGCCCCTGTACACACGGTCGGAGATTTCAACAACCAAATCCGTCGGATTTTCTCCGTTGGATTTTGTCCGTCGGATCTTGTCCGAAACTGTTGCATACACACGGTCGGACTAAGTTGTCGAAAAATCAGATCTTTCAGAACGTGATGACGTAATTTCGTTACGATGGGACTACATTCAGGCTAGTAGCCAATAGCTTTGATGTAGGAATTTGATCTGAGCATGCATGGCACTTGGTCCGATCAAAATTCGCTACACATGATCAGAGTATGTCCAACCGCCCCAGTTGGTCGGGAAATATTTCCAACATGTTGGAAAATTGGGTCCGACGGATATTCCGACGGAATCAGTCCGATGCATACCACACACAGTCGGATTATCCGACGACACGGTCCGATAGGACACATTCCGACGGATTCTCCGACCGTGTGTACAAGGGCTAAGAATATACAGGAACTGGAAGCTTTTTGTCAAGAGAAATGGGCAGCTTTACCATCTGAGAAGATAACGAGCCTCATCCACAAATACCACAAAAGACTGCAAGCTGTCATTGAACTTAAAGGGGGCAATACACGGTATTAAGAACTGGGGTATGCAAACTTTTGATCAGGGTCATTTGGGTAGTTTCTGTTGCCATTATAATTTAAAAAGAGTAAACACAGTTGATCAATAATAAATTATTTCAGCCAAATGCTAACCATGAGTGAAAGAAAAGTTTTTGTGTTATCATTAATATTTTCTGAAAAATGGCCAAGAAATCATAAATTCTGCCAGGGTATGTAAACTTATAAGTACAACTTAAAATTTCAATGACCATAAGAGGACTTTATACAATTCTCAGAAGTGATAACATGATATAAATCATTTGGAAAAATACAGCATATTATAACCTCATGTTTATACTTCTAGACCTCCTATTTCAAGTGCACACCATTTAAATGTGGTAGTACTCAAGATGTGCACCTCCTAACCTTACTGGAACCTAACCCAGATAGCAAGCAATTGTTCTGCAAGTTTGAAAATTACTTGCTAAACTATTTCTAGACTTGCTAGGCTTCACAAGTTTTTTTGGACTCCAGATCAACTTTCTTTGCAACCATTCTGCAAGTCGGCTGCAAGTTCTGGTTCAGTGCTGTTGTGCAATAGTCATCCAACCAGGGTCACTGTGGCTGAATTTTCATGCTGTACACTTGCAGATCTCTTTTTGTAGACTCACCACTGCAACTTTGCTCTTGCTAGAGGTTTGCCACGCAAATTTGATACACATTTGAAAAGTGTCAACTAGACCCTGTGCTTCAAGTGCTCTGCAAGTGTACAATTTGCCACGGAAGATGCGCAGCACGTTTACAGACTTACAATTCAACACTACCACAAATGTGTGGCAGGTTATCCTTGCTATCTGGGTAACTTAATAATAACTTAGGGTTGGGGAAACAAAAGGAAGAAATGGTAAGCGGTATGAGTAAGATAAGTAATCACAATAAAACAGGTGGATGGAAAATCAAATCATTTGTATTGGTCACAAATACCATATTAATAATTGATCTAGTTGTCAGAACGAAGGGCTCTGTCAATTCACCATATGCAAAATATTATGGTACTTTTTATTTAATGGTGCTACCGAGAAGATGTGAAGGGTACCCAGGTAGCCCGTAATTTATACAATTTGTCATATTTATCCTAACAGACGTGTACCCAATCTCAGCTTCCATGTTAAAGTTGATTTTTATTTTTCACATTTTTATAGACCAATCTAAGCAGTATGTGGTGGAATCCCTTTATATCATTAGCTGTTATGGGACTTTAGTAGAGCATGTGCTTGAACCTCGACCTCTAAGCACTGCACCGAAGATAAATGATGACACACTTTTGGAAATGTGGACTTCACCACGTGCAAGTTGGACCCTAGTTAGGTATGAAATACTTGTGTGTTTTATTATATTAAAATATGTACTAAATATTTGAAACTAACTATGAAGCTCTGTTCATACAAGGTCATCTTTTGCCAGGCACATTTTGTAAGCATACTGTCACAGGTAAGAAATAGTATAAGCAGCTTGAAGCTCTAGCTTGTCGGTGTGGTATGGAAATTACAGACTGTTAGCCATATTATATAAAAAAATAATTTTACTAAGGGGATTTCTGAAATGTTTCTGTTTTAAATTTATTTTTGTTTTAGAAAAAAAAGTATAGAATCACTTCTGTAGCCCCATCGTCTGTAATTGACTTCCACCTCTCCCATAAACTGTGGGAGTTTTTTTTGTTTTAGATAAAAAGAGTATAAAAACAGTTCAGTAGCTCGATTGTCTGTAATTGACTTCCACCTCTCCCATAGGCTGTGAAGGGAATCAATCACAGCCTATGGGCTCTAGGGCGCATTCGCCAAGTTGAAGAGCGGGCCTACATGCATTTCTGTTTAAACAACATGTTTTACATACTGGGAAGCATGCAGTGGCGTTCCTATTTATCAAATAAAAATATTGAAGGCAAGGAGGGAAGATACCTATTTTTTTTTTATAATCAAAACTTGTCCAGTAAGGTGAACAGGAAAATGTAATGGTAAGAGTAATTGTGACAATTCAACAAGGTTTTCAAAGTTCTCCAGGACTTATTAAGTCAGTTGTTTGCTTGTTTGATATTTTAATTGAATGACCAAAATGGTGATTGCTGTAAAAAATAATATAAATAAAAAAATAATAAAAAAATTATATATATATACTGTATGCTCCTCATCATACCATAAAATTATGCAGTGCAACTAACTTTTTTTCCAAGAGAATTTCATAAATCATATTTCTGTTAGCAGAACCATCACTTACAGTTATTATCATTAGCCCCTAAATTATATCTGCAATAACGTGATTGTCTATCAAAGCAGCAATGTTCCATTGGTTTTCTAATAAAAGTTAGTCTAGATTGAGATGGCCCTTAATAAGTGGCCAGACCTAGCTGCACCAAACAGAAATCAATTTAGAAATATTATTCCAGGGCCTTTTTTTAGGACAATTTAAAGTATTTTGACATTGATTTTCATGATGCATTGTCCTGCAGTCGTGGTTATTCCTGTATTGGTGTAATCAATAAGAACGATACAGAACAATTTACAAGGAACTTTCCTTAATTAAAATGACCTCATATTGGACAGAGCTGTCATTTTTTAGAGAGAAGGACCATAAAGGAATTTGGTCTGAGTTGAGGAATATTGTAAAGCATATCCATCATCCATCAATCTACCATATTTTTTCACAATTAAACTACAGTGATTTCTTTGTCTACTTCTTGATACACAATATGGAGTTCAACTAGATAGTGAAAAGATAATACAAAGAATATGTAAATTGATTCTGAGCTAAGTTCTAGCAGCAGGGAGAAGTTTGCTGACTTTTATGTGGCGCAAACTTAATATTATTAAAACTAAATTGTGAATCCAAAAGTATAAAATGATTAGGACTGTTTTGAAAAAGGCAGCAGAGTGGCTATATGATAGATCATACTGCCATGCAGAGGTAAGCTTTGGAGTATTGCGGAACTTCACTATTTTCTTTCTATAATTCAACAACCTTACTGGTAGATCCATTGACATCTGCTTAACCTTTCCATAGGACAAGGTTTTCCAGTATCTTCTAATGATCTAAACTAAGTTATAAGTAGTAGAAAGCTAATCTTAATAATGCTTAAAAGAGAAGTGTGGGAAAAGAAAATAACAAACCTACATACTCACTTAGCTGGCTGCAGCATAAATTTGATGTTGCAGTTGTCCTCTGCCACCTCTACACCAAGAACTGAGCAATCAAAGACCACTGATCGCTCAGTTCCCCGCTCCACTCTGAGCACAGTGTGGTGACTGTCAGCAACCAGCTCTGTACTCTGCCCCTGAAGCTCTCACCTAGATGCCTGTCAGGCACCTAGGTGAATCCTGCAATCTCTGTAGAGCCTGGACTGGCTTTAGCCTTCTGTCAGCTGAATCTGGGTCATAGGAGTGCAGATCTAAGGGCACTCCTGTGATCCATAGGAGAAGTATGGTCAAAAGAGATTTGGCAATACTTCTCATTTTAAATGTTTGAACCAAATCATTTCTTTGATGCCGAGTAAATTGATACCCAACATGTCATGCTTCAAAATTGCGCCCGCTCGTGGAATGGCGACAAACTTTACCCTTAAATATCTCCATAGGCAACATTTAAAAAATACTACAAATTGCATGTTTTAAGTTACAGAGGAGTTCTAGGGCTAGAATTATTGCTCTCGCTCTACCGATCATGCGAATACCTCACTTGTGTAGTTTGAATATCGTTTTCATATGCATGCGCTACTCAGGTATATGTTCACTTCTGCACGCAAGCTCGTCGGGACGGGGCACGTTTATTTATTTTTTCTTATTTATTTTACCTTTTATTATTATTGTTTGTTTTTATTTTTACACTTTTTAAAAAAATAATGGCGTCACTTTTATTCCTATTACAAGGAATGTAAACATCCCTTGTAATAGAAAAAAAGCATGGCAGGACCTCTTAAATATGAGATCTGGGGTCAAAAAGAGCGTGGCGGGAGGGGGGCCTCTCCCATCGCCGATAAAAGTGATGCTGCTGCGACTCCGCCGCAGAGACCACTTTTATATTAAACTGGACTGCTCACTGAAGAAGAGGATACTGGGGTTATGGTAGCTAGCTGCTGGCATAACAACGACACTCCTCTTCAAACACCCATCGTATAACGACGGTGAGCAGTCCGGAAGTGGTTAATGAGTGAAATAAGTATTTGACCCACAAAGGGAGGTAGGGAAAAAGGGGATTATAATGGTGCCAATTACAAAACAATACACAATGTACATCATTTATTTTATCAAAAATATTTTTTTATTAATACAAAAAATTCCTTTAAAAACCAAACAAAAAATACACAATATAGGACCAGGTTTGCACACATCTTGCAGGGATTTTGTCCCACTCCTCTTTGCAGATCTTCTCCAAGTCATTAAAGTGTTTGTAAACCTATACAACCAAGTCTATGCCAGATCCTCTATTAGAGCCTGGCTGGCATAGCACACTGTACTTGTCTTTTACAAAAATGAGCATTGTAAATACTATTTTAGGGTGATCTTCAAGCTGGTCACATGAGTCGTGGCCACTGTATACCTCCGATGGATGGATACCGCAGGAGGGTCCGTGATCTCCGTTTGACATCAGCCCGGGGATCACATGGTTGCTCAGCCTCTCCTGCAGTAGCCCTGGAAACTGGCCGGGAGTCACGTGACCGGCCTGAAGACAGCACTGAATCAGTATTTACAAAAAGGCATGTACAGTTTACTATGGCAGGCTATAATCGAGGAGCTGGCATAGAGCAGTAAGAATTTTCAATGTATAATAATAGCATCGGGGTGCGGGCGGAGAAAGACACAGTCATGGAAATGACAGGCAGGAAGGAGGGGGAGAGATGAGAGCAGAGCAGGGCTGCAGATGATGGAGGGACATAATTTGATCACGGTGGTCATGGCTCAGCAGTCCTGATTTTCATGGTCTGTATAGAGAAGGCATACAGGAAGTGGCAGATTCAGGGATGCTTTTTTACTGTTTAGAGGGGGGCAGATTACACAGCACAAGCACTGTGCGGTTTAATCGGCTTTAAGGGACCAGTATATAATTTTTTTATTTTTTTGGGTTAACAAATACTTTAAGGTTTCGAGGCTGACAATTGGTAACTCGAACCTTGAACTCCCTCCACATATCCCTCCACTCCATTGATTCAGTGAAGTTGTCCTGTCCCTTTAGCAGAAAAACACCACCAAAGCATAATGTTTCCACCTCCATGTTTTATGGTTGGGGTGGTGTTCTTGGAGTTATAGGCAGCATTCCTCCTCCTCCAAACACAGCGAGTTGAGTTGATGCCAAAGAGCTTGATTTTGGTCTCATCTGAACACAACGCTTTCACCCAGTTCTCCTCTGAATCATTCAGATGTTCATTAGCAAACTTCATATGCGCCTGTACATGTGCTTTCTTGAGCAATGGGTGGTGCAGGATTTCAGTACTTCACAGCGTAGTGTGTTACCAATTGTTTTCCTCACCATTCTCATGATCATTGAAACTCCATGAAGTGAAATCAATTTTGTGTTTCTCCCATTTGCGAATAATCACACCAACTGTTGTCACCCTCTCTCCAAGCTGCTTGGTGATGCTCTTGTAGCCCATTCCAGCCTTGTGTAGGTCTACAACCTTGTCCCTGGCATGCCTGGATAGCTCTTTGGTCTTGGCCATGGTGGAGAGATTGGAATCTGATTGATTGTTTCTGTGGACAGGTGTCTTTTATACAGGTAACAAGCTGAGATTAGGAGCACTCCCTTTAAGATAGTGCTCCTAATCTCAGCTCATTACCTGTATAGAAGACACCTGGGAGTCATAAATCTTGCTGATTGATAGGAGATCAAATACTTATTTCACTCATTAAAATGCACATCAATCTATAACTTTGTTTGAAATGTGTTTTTGTGGATATTTATGTTGTTGTTCTATCTCAACTCAAAAAAAAAAAAAAAAAAAAAAAAAACTACCATTAAAATTATAGACTGATTATTTCTTTGTCAGTGGGCAAATGTAAAAAATCAGCAGGGGATCAAATACTTTTTTTTACCTCACTGTATGTGTGTGTGACATACATATATATATATATATATATATATATATATATTATAAAATGTATACACAGAATATATTTTACTGCCGGTCAAACCTGCTTGTCTGTTTCTGGGTGTCTGTGCATGGTTACTGCTGCCACAGGGACACCCAGAAACAGTCCAAGCAAGTTTGACCTTCATTTTTATTCAGCAAGTCAGATTTCCACCCAGTAGGTTCTCACATTGCAGAAAGAGAGGGAACGCTTGAGCCTTAAGGCCCCTTTCACATGTTTATTCTGTCTGTTGATGGTTGAAAAAGAACAGGAATTCATTCCCATAGGAAAATGGGTGTAATTGGACTTTGTCTGTTTACCTCACTTAACCTGTGACCCAGGTAGTGGTCAACAGGGGAAATTACACCATCTTCATCTAATGTCATCCATAATGAAAAACTGACAAAAAAATGGATGTAAACTGATGAAAAACTGAAATCCATTTTTTCTTAGCTAAAACGCGACTGAACAGATGACACCTCATGTGAAAGCGGCCTTTAGTCAGCTCAAATACTGTAAATAAAGGCCTGGGAACAGCTGACTAATTAGTGAGGTCTGGCTAACTGGTTTTACTGTAAATCTGTTTCTGTTCCATCTTAAATTCCTTTCTTTTGTTTGGTTAACATAAGTCTATTTGTTGCACTTTCATAGGACTCCACAATGGAATGAGCTACAACCACCTTTCAATGCAAATCATCCCTTGTTGCTGGCATCTGATGTGGTGCAGTATTATCAGTACCTTCTGGCTGGATGTGAGTATACTTTTAGATTTGAAATAGAACTATGGCCTCCCAATTGAAAATAATGTGCTGCTTAATTATAAGTGCCTTGGTGCTGTTTTCTCTGCAAAGTCCTACAAATACCTATTGATCTTACTACTGTGGTCCACTTAACGCTTCCTGTGATGTTGTTGTAACAAAGCTGTACAGCTTCTGAATTCAGAGCAGATTTGCCACTATCATGTAGACTGTGTCCAGTTCTTGAGACCTCACTTACATAAAAGATATTGATAAGATAGAACAAGTTCAGAGACATGTAACATAAATGGTGACAGGTCTGGGGTTAAAACATATTAAGAGTGACTTCAGGAACTTAATATGTACAGTCTGGAGGAAAGCAGAGACATGATTGAAACCTTTAAATACATCAGAGGGTTGAATAAGGTTCAGGAGGTCAGTTTTTTTCTATATGAAGCCAAAATCAAGAATACTGGGACATGACCTCAAACTAACTGGAGGAATGTTCAAAACTCAGCAGAGGCAGCTAGCCAGTCAGTAAATAGTTTCAAACATGCTTGGGGCAAACATAGATCTATACTCAGACAAAAAAGTTAACGAGAAAAAAATAAATAAAAAATGGGCAAACTCGATGGACTGGTGCTTGGTCTATTTTCTGATGTCATTTTGCTATGTTTGCGTGCATGGACTGCAGTGGGAAAATGTTGCAAGAGTTGGGGCTATCAGCATTGTCAGCTACAGCCTGTAGCTTGTCAATCAACACTAGGCCATGCGTATTCTTGCCCACTGCTTTCTGGATTGACAGCGCAGCCTCTGTTGTTGAAACCCTCCCACTGTGCACTACAGTGTTTGGGATGGGGAGCGTGTGAGACACGAACAAAGGAGGATTTGGCTTAGTCAGGGAATTTTTTTTTTTTTTTTTACTTTATTAGACTTTTGCATAGCATAGTAACTGGATTTGTTACTTTTTTAGACTGTCATACAGGGTCCTTGGTTGTATTTAACATTAAAGGAGAAGTATATCCAAAGCTATTTTGGCTGTACTTCTATGGATCACAGGAGTGCAGTCAATTATCCACTCTTGTGAACTGTTTTCAGCCAACAGCGGGCTGAAGCTGTCAGCCAACGTCACAGAGTTGGTCCAGGCTTTGAAAGGATCTATCCAGATGCCTGAACGGACACCTGGCTCGGGCAACTGGCAATCCACTGAGTGAACACTGGAGGGGCAGAGCAATATGGAGAGGAAGATGTTCTAAATATCTTGGTAGACACTAATTTACTAAACGGCTTTAAGTGTAATTGCTTTATGTAGTCGTAAGGTAAAAATACAGAAGCATTGTTACAGATTATTTCCAGGGGCTAATTTAATATGCCCAATGCAGGAAATTGCAGTGATTACTGTATGCCATGCTGCACCTGCATTTTAAATGTTTACTGATAAAATACAAAGAGCAGCGTAGAGCTTGTAGTATAATTTCCCTCTGCATTACACTGCAGGAAACACTGCTAGATAGGCTAAATATTGAAAATGCCTGCTGAATAGCTGGGAGATATTTATTTGAGCCTTGGTTCACATTGGAGCAATTTGGCATGCCATTTGACATGTCAAATAGCATGCCAAATCAGTGGCAGTTGTCAGCAATGGCACCGTCCGAATCAGTGCAACACCGCATTTGCAGCACGGCACCGATTCCCACAAGTAGTTTCTGTGCTACTTTTGGCAACTTTTATGTGATTCAGTAACCCGCACAGATGTATCTGAAATCGCCCCCAAAGTCAGGACTGACATGCAGGAATGAAATTGTATGAGTTCAGCTGAACTCGCACAATTTCATTCCTGCATGTCAGTGTGAGCCTCGGCTGATAAGGAGGGAAGTAGATTAGTGGAGCAAAATGACTCTAGGAACAATTAGCATTTTGTGTTGTGTCTAATATGTGATTTGAATTCAAAAGAAGCAGGAGGGTGCCTGAGATGGGATTTTTTCCTCACATAAGTCTAAAGCCTGGCACACACTATTAGTTTTTTGTTTTTTTTTGTTCAACTCTGTGGGTTGAACAAAAAGAAGCTCTCAGCTCCGGTTGGAGCCGCTGTACAAACCATGCAAGGTTAGTTCAACCATCTCCCATGCTGAGCTGTCAGGGACGGCCATTGGCTGAGAGCGCTGTTTGGGAGTTGGTTGACTGCTATTTTTTTTTACAAAAATGCAAAAATTGAAATAAACATAAAGAACAAATAAGTAAATAAACGTGAAAAAATCATGTAAATAAGGAATCTCTGATCAAGAAGTAAAGGTTGTGTACTCCCACCGTGACACAGTCCAAGTTCATAAATCAGGAGTTCAAAAAATCATTATAATAATAATTATTATTGATTCCGTGACAGAACCACCACTGCAACAAAAACTGTGACCACCATGTGAAATGCAAGTTTACCGAATAGCAAGCTAATCAAGCTTGTGGCCTATAACATGGTCGGGTCCCAAAGTAAACCAGGTATCTCCAATCTGGACTCGTATCCTGGAGCCAGGCTAAACACCACAAAGGGATCACACTCTAAGAAATGTTTGCTAGTAACTCTGTGGGCTCTCCTAATCCAGGAAGCTCCAATGTGGTGGTCATACGAAAACGAAAAAAAAGAATAGCATAGCATAATTCCGTCTGGATATATTTAATAACAAATTAAAATTACACTTACAGTGTTGAAGTTAATAACAGCAAATAGTCGGCCGGCTGTGCATGGATGCCTGTCCACTAGGACACTGGTACGCGGTGACATCAGCACGTCAACTTTTCCCGACGTACGTTTTTTCAAAACAATGTAATTGTCTGGTTCTGTCATGGAATCGATAATACATTGCTTTTTGAACACTTGATTTATAAACTTGGACTGTGTCTTAGTGAGAGTACTCAACCTTTACTTCTTGATCCAAGATTTCTTATTTACATGATTATTTCATGTTTATTTACTTATTTATTCTTTATTTATGTTTATTTCAATTTTTGTTTTTTTTTATATGTTTTTATTATAGTTTTTCAGTATTGGGTTTGATCAATTGTTTTGGTGATTTTCATTAATATATTTTTTAGAAATATGTCATGTGTTGGGTTTAGAGCTGTAACCGAAATATATATATATATATATATATATATATATATATATATATATATATATACTTAGCTGCCCTGTGCAATTGTTTTGCACAGAGCAACCCCCGATCCTCCTCTTCTTGGGTCCTGCTCCGGCACTTCTGGCCGCTCGCCCCACCAAGTTTCTCATGCATGCTGTCTGTCCATTAAAAACAAAGAGAGCGGGGCCTCTGCTTACCGTATATACTCGAGTATAGGCCGACCCGAATATAAGCCGAGGCCCCCAATTTACCCCCAAAAAAACTGGCAAACTTATTGACTCGTGTATAAGCCGAGGGTGAGACATGCCTGTCCATCCCTGTGTGTGTGTCCGTCCATCCCTGTGTGTCCGTCCATCCCTGTGTGTCCGTCCATCCCTGTGTGTCCGTCCATCCATCCCTGTGTGTGTGTGTGTCCATCCATCCATCCATCCCTGTGTGTGTGTGTCTCCATCCATCCATCCATCCATCCCTGTGTGTGTGTGTCTCCATCCATCCATCCCTGTGTGTGTGTGTCTCCATCCATCCATCCCTGTGTGTGTGTGTATCCATCCATCCATCCATCCCTGTGTGTGTGTGTATCCATCCATCCGTGTGTGTGTGTGTGTGTGTGTGTGTGTGTGTGTGTGTCCAGCCTACCTGTGTCCCGAGCCTTTGTCCCGAGCCTCCGTCCCGTGCCTTGCCTCCTTGCCTCCGTCCCGTGCCGTGCCTTGCCGCCGTGCCTTGCCTCCGTCCCGTCCCGTCCCGTCCCGTGCCGTGCCTTGCCTTGCCTCCGTCCCGTGCCCTCTTTGTCGGCGCCTCGGCGGCCATTGTAAAATTCAAAAGCTGCGCCGCCGCCTTCGCCTGTGATAGGCGGAACACTGAATTTCCCAGCAGCCTGTGTTCCGCCTATCACGGACATCGTATCATCCTCGTCCGTAGTACGAGGATGATACGATGTCCGTGATAGGCGGAACACAGGCTGCTGGGAAATTCAGTGTTCCGCCTATCACAGGCGAAGGCGGAGCCGGAGGCGCGGCTTTTGAATTATAGAATGGCCGCTGTCTGTCTGCTCGACACGCTGATCGAGCGGGCAGACAGCGATGACTCGAGTATAAGCCGAGGGGGGCACTTTCAGCCTCAAAAAAGAGGCTGAAAATCTCGGCTTATACTCGAGTATATACGGTACTCTTTACTGGTGTGATTGACAGCAGTGGGAACCCAAGAAGAGGAAGAGAGCCGAGGCTTTTGTGCACATCTCTGGGTTGAGATTGGGCTCAGGTACATATTTAGGGGGGCTGAAAAGGGAGCTGCTTGCAGAGGGTTTTTTATTTCTCTTATTGCATAGAATGCAGTAAGGTAAAAAAAAATAAAAAAATCTGCCTTTAAAAACACTAAAAATACTCTCTAGTTGGCAGTGTTGCAGTTTTTGCCTATGCGCTTGTTTATACTTGCATATGCACGTGTAAACACGCCTATGCACATACAGCTTTTGGATTTTTCAGCACTTTCTGTCCCAGTGACCATGGTCACCAAGATGAATAGAGAGGGCAAATCTTTGCATTGGGGACGCATAGAGCACTAAAAACATATAAGAGGTCCTAACCCTTAGTATTCTATGGAGCAGGAAAATAGCAATACAGTAATGCTGCAGTTAATAGGACAATAAAACTCAGGAGCAGCTAAAATTTAGAGAACCACATTAAAAATGACATCGCAGTGCATGAAAAAACATTTGTTTAAAACATCTTTTTAAAAATGCTTTTTGAAGCACAAACATAAGTGGCTGCTTTCATTTTAATCTTCATTAAAAGTCATGTGCCAGTATCTGAAAGATCCAAATCACAACAGGAAAGTGTGACTCAGGAAGGTAATATCGGCGCCAGGTTAAAGCTGGTGGCTTTACCTGCCCTTAAGAGTTTCATGCAAACTAAAACCTCTAGTAACACATGAGGCTCAACATCTTCTTATGGCTTTTTGCTGCTGGGATATTACAGGCCAAGTGGTATTTCTGCCATCCAGGAATATGTGAATGGTCCTATATTTCTCCATTTGCAGCTGCTGTCAAATGATTTCCTAATCTGGCAACGTGCTTTTCTAAAACTTGGAACTACATTGGAAGCTGTAAATCGGCAACAGAATTATTTCAGCACATTTCAAAGAATATATTTCTGATTCTTATTTGACAATTGCTTTGGTTGTACATTGGCCTTTCGTGTTTACACAAAAGAATATTTGTCTTGTGATTTATCTTAGCTGTAAATGGAAAGGTGTTTTTCTTTACACTCCTTGAGTTTTTGACACCATTCACATCTGCTCACTTTGATCTTGTTTATGTGTAATATCTGGTACATATAAATCCTAGAATAAAAGCAGAATAAAAATGCATTATTATATTAACCTTTTTCACACCCCAGTGGTGCATACATATTTTCCTGACATGTCAATACAGTAGTATAGTTAAAAATAAAGAAATCTGTACCTTCTGTTATTAAAATTTTGGCTTGGCTGAGATGATGCTTACAGTCTGCTGCAGCTGGGAAATAGCATTTTCTCTTCTCTCCCCCAGTGTAGAGTGTGGGACCTATCATTAAATGAATCTGGGTGTTTAATTCAGCTCAACTTTATGTTTGAAACAAACTCAATTTCAGAAACCAAGACATCATTTTCTATCAGTTAAAGCTAAATAGTATAGAACATTTTACTGGGATCTGAGTTCTTCTTGAAATGTAATTATTACTTTAAAATTAAATTGTACTAAGGCTAGTGACAAGCAAAAGATCTGTGCACGTGCTTATCACACTTTGAGCTTTAGTATGGTTGCCACCTCATCCCTTTAAACCCGTACACATATTAATTGCACAGTTTCTGTGGCTGATTAAGGTGGTAATTAAACTCACTTGGTGCATTATCTACATCGAATTAGCCTCAGAACCTGTGTAATGCAAAGGTGTTCAGGTTTAAAGGGATGAGGTGGCAACTCTAAGGTTTAGTTACCTGCCTTCCATGTGTTTTATTTTGCTATCTTTGGTGGAAAAATGAAAAATAATGGTGGAGTTCTGCATGTGACATTGGCTTTTAATATGGAGAGGAGGGTGGGAGCCTGTGGTCCAGTCCTCCTCATATGGCTGACTGAATGGAAAGGGTGTTAATATTTGTAAGGAGTGGCACATGGGTATAGAGCCCACCAACATCACACAAACATTGTCTGTTCCTAGGTTTAGAAGGAGACTGCTAGCTCTAGTGAAAACCCCTACAAGAGAAAAGGGTGGGGAAGAAAAAATCTTTTGCACTATCCCATTGATTCCCTGCTGAATTCTAGGTATCTACTGCATCATTAGTTTGCTAACTCGAAGCTGCTGAAAGCTCAATTGTGATTGGTTGTCATGCGTTACTGAACACATAGTCATGGTGGGGGTTATTTACTAAAACCGGAAAGTGCAGAATCTGGTGCAACTTTGCATAGAAACAATGAGCTTCCAGGTTTTATTTTTTTTTTCATCAAAGTTTATTTGAACAAGCTGAAGTTAGAAGCTAATTGGCTACCATGCACAGCTGTACCAGATTCTGAGTGTTCCCGTTTTAGCAAATCCACCTCTGTAGGTCACATGCAAGAAAAACTTAACCACTTCAGCCTCGGACCAATAAATACCTTAAGGACCAGAGGTCTTTTTGCAATTTCGCACTGCGCTGCTTTAACTGGTAATTGCGCGGTCATGCAATATTGCACCCAAACGAAATTTGCGTCCTTTTCTTCCCACAAATAGAGCTTTCTTTTGATGGTATTTGATTGCCTCTGCGATTTTTTTTTTTTGCGATATATAAATGGAAAAAGAGCGAAAATTTTGAAAAAAAAAGATATTTTCTTCTTTTTGTTATAAGAAAAATCGAATAAACTAAATTTTAGTCATACATTGAGGGCAAAATTTATTCAGCCACATGTCTTTAGTAAAAAAAATGTCAATAAGCGAATATTTTTTGGTTTGCGCAAAAGTTATAGCGTCTACAAACTAGAGTACATTTTCTGGAATTTACACAGCTTTTAATTTATGACTGCCGATCTCATTTCTTGAGGTGCTAAAATGGCAGGGCAGTACAAATCCCCCCCAAATGACCCCATTTTGGAAAGTAGAAACCCCAAGGAAATTGCTGATGGGTATGTTGAGCCCATTGAATATTTATTTTTTTTGTCCTAAGGGATTGAATAATGACAAAAAAAAATGATATATTGCTCACACATGCCATGGTTATATGTGGAATTGCACCCCAAAATACATTCTGCTGCTTCTCCCGAGTACGGGGATACCACATGTGTGGGACTTTTTGGGAGTCTAGTCGCGCACGGCACCCCGAAAACCAATCACCACCTTCAGGATTTCTAAGGGTGCAAATTTTTGATTTAACTCCTCACTACCTATCACAGTTTCGAAGGCCATAAAATGCCAAAATAGCACAAAACCCCCCCAAATGACCCCATTTTGGAAAGTAGACACCCCAAGCTATTTACTGAGAGGCATGTTGAGTCCATGGAATATTTTATATTTTGCCAAAAGTTGCGGGAATATTACAAACTTTTTTTTTTTTGCACAAAGTTGTCACTAAATGATATATTGCTCACACATGCTATGGGCAGAAGTCAAATTACACCCCAAAATAAATTCTGCTGCTTCTCCCGAGTACGGGGATACCACATGTGGGGGACTTTTTGGGAGCCTAGCCACGTACGGGACCCCGAAAACCAAGCACTGCCTTCCGGATTTGAATATAAAATGCTATAAAAAACAAACTAACCAGAGTCACCCGTAACACTTATATGGTGATCAGTGGTGAAAGGGTTAACTAGGGGCAATCAGGGGGTTCAAATTTTTATTAGGTAGTATATGGGGGTCCCTGGCGCTATATAAAAACCTGACGGGGAACCTAAATAACTAACTGGCTAACCAGCGTCACCAGTGACACTTATACTGTGATCGCTGGTGAAAGGGGGTGAAAGGGTTAACTAGCAGCAATCAGGGGGTTAAAACCATTATTGGGTAGTATATCGGGGTACCTAGCGCTATAAAAACCTGGCGGTGAACCTAAAAAAAATAACTAGCTACCTAGCGACACTAGCGACACTGATGCAGCGTTCAGAAAAATTATCGCTTAGTGACACTGGCAAAAGGGGGTGAAAGGGTTAACTAGCGGAAATCAGGGGGTTAAAACCATTATTGGGTAGTATATCGGGGTACCTAGCGCTATAAAAACCTGGCGGTGAACCTAAAAAAATAACTAGCTACCTAGCGACTGTAGCGACACTAATGCAGCGATCAGAAAAACGATCGCTTAGTGACACTGGCAAAAGGGGGTGAAAGGGTTAACTAGCGGCAATCAGGGGGTTAAAAACATTATTGGGTAGTATATCGGGGTACCTAGCGATATAAAAACCTGGCGGTGAACCTAAAAAAATAACTAGCTACCTAGCGACACATGCAGCGATCAGAAAAATGATCGCTTAGTGACACTGGCAAAAGGGGGTGAAAGGGTTAACTAGCGGCAATCAGGGGGTTAAAAACATTATTGGGTAGTATATCGGGGTACCTAGCGCTATAAAAACCTGGCGGTGAACCTAAAAAAATAACTAGCTACCTAGCGACTGTAGCGACACTAATGCAGCGATCAGAAAAACGATCGCTTAGTGACACTGGCAAAAGGGGGTGAAAGGGTTAACTAGCGGCAATCAGGGGGTTAAAAACATTATTGGGTAGTATATCGGGGTACCTAGCGATATAAAAACCTGGCGGTGAACCTAAAAAAATAACTAGCTACCTAGCGACACTAGCGACACATGCAGCGATCAGAAAAATGATCGCTTAGTGACACTGGCAAAATGGGGTGAAAGGGTTAACTCTAGGGGCAATCAGGGGGTTAAATCTTTATTGGGGGGTGATAGGGGGCTACCCTGGACCTAACACTAACTGTCCTGACAGTTTTTACTGTCACAACTGACACTGAATGCATTGATCAGTAAAGAAATGATCAATGCAATCAGTGACACTGTGACTGGGGGGGGAGGGGGGGCGGGGGGCGATCGGGGGGCCATCGGGGGGGGGATCGGGGGGGGTTTGTGTGCCTGTGTGTACCTACATGTCAGTGTAGTGTTGGTGCACACTTACTTTTACTGTTCTCCTCGTAGTCCGGTCAAAAAGACCGCCCCGAGGAGAATGACATCACTTCCTCCTTCCTGTGTAAACAATACACAGGGGAGGAAGCTTCTCATTGGCCAGGAGCGATCCAGAGGGGGTGGCCGAAAACCAACGGCCATCCCCTCATCACGGAGCGCTCCTGGACCGAATCGGACCGCCGTAACCAGCGGGAGGGGGTCCGATCGGACCCCCCACCCGCTGGAAGGCAATCACGTAGATGTACGTGATTATGCCTGCCTGTGCCATTGTGCTGACGTACAATGGCAATACGGCGGTCCTCAAGTGGTTAAAGACACTTTTTTTTAACTTTTCACAGGCATTACACATGCATAAAGTGCTGTCTGTGTATTTACCTGCTGTACAGTTTTTGGATGACATTAGCAGAAAGTTATGGTTCAATATAATATCACTTCCCCCAATAGGGTTAATTGCTAGCAAATGGCTAAATGGGATTTTAAGGTGAATGCTGCAGCTGTCTGCCATGTTAGCGGTAAAAGGAAATGTGGCGCCATTTCAGGGTCACTATTTGTATCTGTCTATCACAGTAAGAACATGGCAGTTTCTCTCAGTTTCATTCTTTTGTATAGCATTTCTGTCAATTGTTTGGCTCCATTAAGTGTGCAAGGGAAATAAAAGCCTCAATGACCAAGCCACAAGGGGCTGTGTATAAACTCTCTCTTTGTCCACAGCCAGAACATTACATTAGGTCTCATTATCCATTTATAATAAGTGACCTTTGCCCTCTGGGTCATTGAAAAATACTCAGTGTGCTTTTCTAACACTAGGTACCTCCATCAGCAGACTGATGAAACAATGAACCGTCTGCTTGTCTCATTGAAGGGGACACTTAGCAGGTTTTTATAAATATGAGGTTACAAGCCAAGCCCCTTAAGCAAACCCTGGCTCTTTAATCTTTCAAGCACCAGTGAAGTTTGAAGATGTTTTCTCTCTCCCATGCTGTTATAATTTTATTCATTCACATAAAAATATCCTGACCAAAAATGACATTTTCTTCACTCTTTGGTTTTGAAGAACAACTCCAAGTTAAAAAGCTAATAAGAAGCTATTGTATGAACAGCCATTTTCTAGTGTTTGGGACCTTTGTCCCCAGGGCTGCAATAAGTGGTGCTGCACAGATGTTTGGTTATTTTAAAGGTCATCTGTGACATCTGCTCTGAAATCTTCCGTGCCCTTACATACACCTATACAGGCAGACGACTGCAGGCAGCGAGTCATTTTCAGCACAGCATAAGAACGCTACTAATGTGAATATTCCACAGAACAAAACTACATGAATCCTGACCCACTTTCTCGCCCATCTGTCCTGTCATCACATCTACCTCTACAGCTCAGAAGTAGCATTGCTTAAAACTTTTTGTCAGCCATCATTTCTAACCTTTTTGTGCTACATACTGTAGCTGGTATATAAGTTATGTTAAGAGGGTTTACTGCACCTGTGATTTACATGTAATTCTTAGAAACCCGCTGATTTGTAAATCATGCAGTGTCCTACGATGTGTTCTCCTATTTGACCAGGCTCCTTTCAACTTTATTTTATCTCTAGCATGGGTCTTGGCAAAGCCCTGAACACTTTTGCAAAGCACAAAGCTGTGCTTTATAAGCAACAGTATGGTTGCAATGGTTGCAATAAGGCCATACTGCCCCTTTATACATGGGACGTGTATAAAAGTAGAACAAATTAGCAATACAGTAAACAGACAAGGTACTTTAAACACTTAAGTTCTAAGTATCGTGGTGCATTGCAGTGCATTCTACATGTATTTATTTATTTCAGGTATGTATATAGTGCTGTCAATTTACGCAGCTCTTTACATATACATTGTACATTCACATCGGTCCCTACCCTCAAGGAGCTTACGCTCTAAGTCTCTAACTCACATTCATACATACATATACTAGGGCCAATTTAGACAGGATCCAATTAACCTATCAGCATGTCTTTTGAGTGTGGGAGGAAACCGGAGTACCCACAGGAAACCCATGCAGGCACATGGAGAACATGCAAACTCCAGGTAGGTAGTGTCATGGCTGGGTTTCAAACCAACAACCCTTTATTACCTTTCATGCCTATGACTAGATTGTAAGCTCTAACGAGCAGGGCCCTCTGATTCTTCCTGTATTGAATTATATTGTAATTGTACTGTCTGACCTACTGATGTAAAGTGCTGCACAAACTGTCGGCGCTATATAAATCCTGTATTATAATAATAATAATGACTCCTGGGTGTACATAAAGCTTCACTTTTTTATACTATGCACAAAACATTTTCCTTTAGACCTATAGCTGAACTCGAGCTAAACAGCATAATACTCATATAATATACAGTAATACTCATATATGAGCTGTTTTATCCACCAAAAAATCATCTACACAGTCCTAGCACACAGCACTGCCAGGCTTGTGAACTTCTCTCTTTAAGACACTGGATGTGCTACACATGCCCCCCCCCCCCCCCAAAAAAAACAACAACTTTATAGTACACAGTACAGGTGTTGCATGTCCGGTCCTTCTTCTCTGCTTCCGGGAACCCCCCCTCCCACTCCCTAGCAATTCTATACTCTGATCAATCAAATCTGGAGTTGTTGAGTACACAGACCTGCTGCTGTAAAAACGAAAAAAAAAAGCTCTGAGTTTTTATAAACAACTCTGTAAAGCTCAGTTCACACTGTTGCAATGCAATTTTGAGGTGATTTTCAGTGTGATTATGTAGTGTGGCTATGATGCAACTTTGCATTCTACAGGGCCAAATCACATTGTAAATTACACCAAAGTAGCACATAAAACTTTTCCAAAGTTGCACCATGCTGAGTTGCATCGATGAGAACACGAACAATTAAATATAATGTGTTTTCCCTTGTCATGTGACTCAAGTCATATTAGAAGTCACAACAGTGAGAACCAGCAGACACTATCCAAAAATTGGACGACAGGTCATCTGTTATTTTTTGCATGCTAGTCGCATATCAAAAATGGAGAGGTTACTAAAGTTATGAAAATAATTGTATGACAGAATAAAAAATTGGATGTGATGTGCTGTAGTGTATTTGTATTGTATTTTCGGACAACAACTGTACTCATTAACCACTTCAATACAGGAAATTTATACACCCTTCCTGCCCAGACCAATTTTCAGCTTTCAGCACGCTCACACTTTGAATGAAAATGACTCAGTCATGCTACACTGTACCCAAATAAAATTATATTTTTTTCCTCACAGATAGATCTTTCTTTTGGTGGTATTTAATTACCACAGTTTTTTTCAATTCTTTGCAATATAAGTGAAAAAATAGTCTTTTGAAGGGTTAATTTTTTTCCAGACGTTTTTGAAAATGTGGGGAAAAAAATTAAAAAAACACTTTTTTTTTTTTTACACAAAGTTGTCCATTTATAAGGTATTTCCAACACATAGCATGTACATAGCAAAATGACACCTTAAAATACATTCTGCTACTCCTCCTGAGTATGGCAATACCACATATGTGAGACTTTTACACAGCCTGACCACATACAGAGGCCCAACATTGAAGTAGTACCTTCAGGCATTCTAGGAGCATAAATTGCACATCTCATTTCTCAACCACCTATTACACTTTAGAAGACCCTGGAGCACCAGGGCTATAGAAATGCCAACAAAATGACCCCATTTTGTAAAGCTAACACCCAAACGTATAATCTATGAGGCATAATGAGTCTTTTGAACGGTTGATATTTTTTTTTCCAAAAGTTTTTGGAAAATGTGGGAAAAAAATGAAAACACATTTTTTTTACACAAAGTTGTCAATTGTTTCCAACACATAGCATGTGCATAGCAAAAATGACACCCCAAAATACATTCTGCTACTCCTTCTGAGTATGGCAATATGACAGGTGTGAGGAGCTTACACAGCCTGGCCACATACAGAGGCCACACATTGAAGTAGTACCTTCAGGCATTCTAGGAGCATAAATTACACATCTAATTTAATTCCTAACTATCACACTTTTTAAGGTCCTGGAGCACCAGGACAGTGGAATTACCCACAAAATGACCCCATTTTGTAAAGCAAACACCCCAACGTATACTCTGTGAGGTATGGGCTGCAGATAGGTACTTGGGTACTCTGATTGTCTGCAGATATGTACTTTGGTACTCTGATGGGCTGGGGACAGGTACTTGGTTACTTTGATGGGCTGTTGACAGGTACTCAGGTACTCTGATGGGCTGGTGACAAGTACTTAGGTATTCTAATGGGCTGGTGGCAGGTACCCAGGTACTCTGATTAGCTGGTGACAGGTATACAGGTACTCTGATGGGCTGCAGATAGGTACTTGGGTACTCTGATGGGCTGGTGATAAGTACTTGGTTACTCTGATGGGCCTGTGACAGGTTCTTGGTTACTCAGATGGTCTGGTGACAGGCACTTGGGTACTCAAATGGACTGTTGACAGGGACTTGGGTACTCAGATGCACTATGACAGGTACTTTGATGCGTGGTGACAGGTCTTCATTGGGGGGGGGACACACAATGTGATTGGCGTACACTGTAAAAGGTAACAAGCTGTTACAGGGGTTGTGTGTGAGAAGGAAAACCCGGTAACATCTCGTTACCGCAGTTTGTTGACATTCTGTGACTGGCTGTGATTGGACACAGCCAGTCACGTAGTAAAAAGCCAATTTCTATGGCTCTTTACAGCGATCGGGGTAAAGCCTTGACAAGCCTTTTCCCCGATCTGCACATGCACGGCGCAGGGGTGTGCACGAGCCCCATGCACGGGATAGTGCATGTGGCTAGCTATGATTGGACACATCCGATCACGTGGTAAAGAGACATTTTTTATTGGCTCTTTACACGGATCTGGGATGAGCTGTGTCCGAGGGACATGCCTCATCCCAGATCGCCACACTGCGGGCCACACCACAGCAACAGCACACTGCTGCTTAGCAGACACAAGAGAGGGCTAGTAATTTCTAATGCTACCTCGGTGCATTGGAAATTTTGGCACGTTTTCCCTTGTGTAGAAAGGCATGGAAACGCATGGCGCCAAAGCACCATGTAGTTTCAATGCGGCTGCAGTTTTAGAAAAGGGTCAGGGACCTTTTCCCTGCATTTGCTGCAGGTACAGCAGTCCATTCAAATGAACCACAAAATTGTGAAGCTAGCCTAAAGTAGGAAAGTAGTTCATATAACCTGAAATGCTTATTCAGCATTTTTTCTTGACTGGAGTCATGGGGTCATCAATGCCTAGATGCCCAGGCCGAATTTATTAGTGTCCATATGCATTGTTAACTTGACTAGAACCATAATGACAGGTTTGTTTATCTAATGATTACACTTTTTTTTTAAGTGCATGTATGCCTTTTGGTTCATTGTATAAATACCTTGCTGTCAGGACGAAAATATGATATATATATATTTTTTTTTTTTACTTTAACATCTTATAATATTTGTGAGCGGAAAGGAAAAAGTAAATGAAAAATGTAGTTAATAATCTATTTTGAAAGTCTTGTTTCTAGACTTCTTAACAAGATTGCTTTTGATGTTGCAGAAAACCCTGGCCTGCCTTCCCCATAGTTTTAATGTGCAACTTAATGTATATTTGTATTCCAAATAATTTGTTTTTCTCAAAAATTCTCACATCAAAAAAAAACACAGTTTGCCAAGCAGGAGACAACAAAAAGAATATGACATTATCATCAATATTTCCTCAAGCTTGCTGAAGTATTTTACAGTATCTAGGAAGAGTAGGCCCCATTACAGTGTTGTCGAGGAAAAGATTTATACCTTAGAGCAATCAAAGCACTTTGCCCCCAGCCAGCAGTATGGACACATTGCTCTCTGCCTCCAATTTACAGATTCCATTCTGGTTGAACTATGAGGTTTTTCCACTAAAAAGGACTTTGAAAATCAGCTTTATGTCTCACACACAGCTGCAGAGAATGAATCAATTTAAAATTGGATCATCTGCGTGTTTTGAATTAATATTTCCGGTTTGAGGCCTGAAAAGACTTATTTTAAGTGGAATATTCATCAATCTTTTAGAGACACCTAAAAACGTATGTAAATATTTTATCAGGGACCTATGGAGATGTAAGGTTTCTGGAACCACCTCCAAAAACATAAATACAAGGTCTGGATTACTAAATGGTTACATTTAATAATGCCTTTGAAGTTTCAGATGGTATCTTGAACTTTCAGACAATCAATAGCCTAGTTAATTTCTTTTTAACGTGCTGTGCAAAGTACGTCCCAAAGTAAGCAATCCAGGCACCACTCCAGTGGCTTGACAGCTTAATATTAAAACAATATTTGTGTAATTTTCTTTTTTTTCACATTGTGGCCTTCTTTTTGGAAAATAATTGTGCTGATGCAAAAAATTGTACTTTGAGAATTTTCTCGTAGGGATTTGGAATAAGCTTAGCAGTTTCTTCCAAGCCAAAGCAAGCCAAATAAAAAGAAGATGTACTACATAATGTGCATTACTGTTAGAGTATAATAAATCAGATCATTCAGATGTTACATTTCATGCAACACATATTGTAAGTACACATTACATAAAATGCTCACCTGTTCTGTACTTGCATAAATAACAGGTTCTATTGCCATGATAAATGTTTTAGAAGTAAACCACTTTTAGATACCTAACTGTTTTTCTGCTTATTGCTCATGCTGTTGCTTCTTGTCACAATCCTACAGTCGGTATGACTGTTTTTGGTGGCTGATGGAAAGCGAGATGAGAAGCAGCAAGCAAGTACAGCAAAAGGGTTAAATAAAATTGCCTAATGGGGATGCAGACATACTGTAAGTCAATTATATAGTACCCTTGTACCACCACCTATAGGAAAAACAAACATTTAGCGGTGTAACCATTTAAGGTGATGGCATACCTGCCTTTTAATTATTTATTAGCAAACATATTTATTTCAATTGTAAATTATTTTGTTATCTTTTCTTATCCTATATCGTTTCTCAATTCATGTTATTGTTATGTGTTATTACAGATGTATAATCTAAATATTTTATAATGAGGGGCTTTCTTGGGCTACTAAAAGGCTCTGATATTGTCAGAATGGAGTCACTGACAAGAATTAATATATTAACTCGTATGTTGCACTGCTTGACAAATTGCTTACTAAATACATCAAAATTTATTGGTCATTCTGTGATTTAATTGCCTAATGGTTGCATTACAGGGCAAGGGAAATCCATTAATTATATCATCCTTCACCCATAGGAAATGTAATCATATAAATATAGATTTTGTTTAAGCAACATTCTCTACATAGCAGAAGTGCTGTTTGTGAACAATTGTATGACTTTTGCCTTAAGAAGGACCCTTTTACATGTGACATATGTTAGGATAAAAAAAGTTTTTTTTTACTGTATTTTTACTTGCTAGTAAGTATTACTTGTTTAAAAGCATAGGGTGCATACAAAGAGTAAAACTTGATGAGTCCCATAGATGTTTTAGTCATCCATATTTGTTGTTGTATTAAAGTATACTGTAACTAAAGGCAAAACTTTTTTTAAAGAGGAACTACAGTCTGCTCACATAATTTGTAATAAAAAACATCTTTGCCATTCTGAAGCTTCGCCCCAACTACTTTGCATATTATTTTATATATACTGCGATTCTGTACTTGCCAAGTACGCTGCAGAAACTTCCCTCCACTAAGTCTGGCTGCAATCATTTTACATGTGGGCAGCTGAAGCTGCTGCCGGTTCACTTCCTGTATTTATATAGACACCCAGAGGCACACCTCCATTGGCCCTCTTATGACTCACCCCCCCCCCCCCCTGGCAAACTCTCACAAGAGTGTGAGAGTGAGTGAGAGCTGTCATAAGCCTAGGCTTTTTACCAGACAAGAAACAGGAAGTGGGCTGTATAAGGTATTTACTGGTAGAAAAAAAATGTTTTACTACCCAAAGTTAAAACAACAAGGGCAGAAGATTTAATAGATGGAAAGATTAAAAAAATGTTGAAGTTCCGCTTTAAGTTTTTGATAAAGTGCAGAGGGATTAGAACACCTGTCAGTTCTTATTGCCTTCTGTGCCCCATTAAAGAGATTTGCCCTCTTTCTTTGTCTTAGTTACCATTATCATTGAAATCTAAAGTAGAAGAGAATCCGAAATGTTGGGTTCTTATTGCCTTCTGTGCCCCATTAAAGAGATTTGCCCTCTTTCTTTGTCTTAGTTACCATTATCATTGAAATCTAAAGTAGAAGAGAATCCGAAATTTTGGGTTGTCCCCAGAAAAGAAATAGAGGGGAAATTGACCAAGGGGGGCACTAGTTCTGGTCCCCAATGAATTCCCTTAATTTGCATGGATTTCCTCTGACTTCCGGTTTGGCTATGGGAGAAGTAGTAGAAGGAAGACTCTGCAATGGGACACAGATGTGGGGAAAAAAAACTTGACAGGGGTATATAACCCTCCCTTACTTAGTTTTGCCTATAGTTCTACTTTAATATTTATGGTTAGTTCACATTATTTGCACGTATCTAAAAGCTTAATTCCTATGAATTTCCAGTTAACATTCACTGAATGGTACAAGGGCACTTTCTTTTTATAACTTAGCCAAGAAAGAAAGAAATTCTAGCTAAAGCCAAACTAATTTTAAAAACGAACCTGTGCAAAAAAAAAAAAAAAAAAATGCACATGCTTACCTATTTTCTGCCCGCTCTGGTCCTGTCATGTGATCCACTGTGTCAGCCAGTGGCATTTTCATGTAAGAGGAGGGTCTTCCAACATCGGCTGCACCATTGGGAGCCTTTGGGTGACGCCATTGCTTTCCTAGCCATTGTTGGGTAGTCCCTCCTCTTCCCTGAAGCTGCCACTGGCTGACACAAGGGATCATGTGACTGGACCAGAGCACTCGTAAAATAGGTAAGTATATACATCTTTTTTTTACACAGGTTAATTAGTATACAGCAGGGGTCTCAAACTGGCAGCCCTCCAGCTGTTGCAAAACGACAAGTCCCATCATGCCTCTGAGTGTGGGAGTCATGCTTAAAACTTTCAGCCTTGCAAAGCCTCATGGGATTTGTAGTTTTGCAACAGCTGGAGGGCCACCAGTTTGAGACCCCTGGTATACAGTAAGTGTTAGGAGCAAATTCCACTTTAAGAAATTGAGAGGTTTAATATACAGTAATGTAGAGGCAGGCAATTTTGTCATGAGATGGGCTAGTTGAACTGCTAGGAATAGTTTGGTGTTAAGTACTCCAAAAAGTAAGATTGGTGTACTTTGTTTTTATAAATCCTTATTAGTGTTTCATGTAGAAGAAACATGATACCTGATTATTGGGAGCACAATGAGACCTGAGGTAGGGAATCGCCTGAAGAACATGTAGTCCACCAATGTTGCTGGAATCACTAGCTGTAACTAGCTAGACAAGCCACAATCTGATTCTGTAAAATCTTCTTTATATTTATCAAAACTATAGAATGTGAAGGTCTAAGTAAACAATGCATTAAATTGTATTCTATTTCACAGACCCTTACATTAAGCTGGCCAATTATGTTACAATTAGATTGTAAAATCCACTTTAGACTTCAGATAATTCTTCCAATGGGATGTCCTTCTCTTACCTCCAAAAGTAGCAGCATGGGCTCTCGGGGTATAAATTATCCACTGGTAAAGGAGCCATCTCTAGACACATTTACTAGTTCTTTGATAGGGGATTGGCTAGATGATCATCCATACTGAATGCAGTTTCTAATATACCCCATTAAATGCTGTAGGTCCCTGCAGGGATTCCCATACTGTTAGTTGACAAATGTGATGGAAATATATACATTATCTCACAAAAGTGGGTACACCCCTCACATTTTTGTAAATATTTTATACCTTTTCATGTGACAACACTGAAGAAATGACACTTTGCTACAATGTAAAGTAGTGAGTGTACAGCTTGTATAACAGTGTCAATTTGCTGTCCTCTCAAAATAACTCAACACACATCCATTAATGCCTAAACCGCTGGCAACAAAAGTGAGTACACCCCTAAGTGAAAATGTCCAAATTGGGACCAAAGTGTCAATATTTTGTGTGGCCACCATTATTTTCCATAACTGCCTTAACTTTCGTGGGCATGGAGTTCACCAGAGCTTCCCAGGTTGCCACTGGGATCCTCTTCCACTCCTCCATGACAACATCATGGAGCTGGTGGATGCTAGAGACCTTTGCTCACCTCCACCTTCCGTTTGAGGATGCCCAACAGATGCTCAATATGGTTTAGGTCTGGAGACATGCTTGGCCAGTCCCTCAACTTCTTTAGCAAGGCAGTGTGTTTGGGGTCGTTATCATGTTGCAATACTGCCCTGCGCTCTCCCCGAAGGGAGGGGAACATGCTCCTCTTCAGTATGTCACAGTACATGTTGCGATTTGTGGTTCCCTAGATGAACTGTAGCTCCCAAGTGCCGGCAGCACTCATGCAGCCTCAGGCGACCATGATGCTCCTTCCACCATGCTTGACTGTAGGCAAGAAACACTTGTCTTTGTACTCTTCACCTGGTTGCCACCACACACGCTTGACACCATCTGAACCAAATAAGTTTAACTTGGTATCATCAGACCACAGGACACGATTCAAGTAATCCATGTCCTTAGTCTGCTTGTCTTCAGCAAACTGCAGGCTTTCTTGTGCATCATCTTTAGAAGAGGCTTCCTTCTGGGACGAGAGCCATGCAGACCAGTTTGATGCAGTGTGTGGCGTATGATTTGAGCACTGGCAGGCTTACCCCCACCCTTTCAAACTCTGCAGCAATGCTGGCAGCACACATATATCTATTTCCCAAAGACAACCTCTGGATATGACGCTGAGCACATGCACTCAACTTCTTCGGTCAACCATGGCAAGGCCTATTCTTAGTGGAACCAGTCCCGTTAAACTGCTGTATGGTCTTGCCACCTTGATGCAGCTCAGTTTCAGGGTCTTGGCAATCTTCTTATAGCCTAGGCCATCTTTATGTAGAACAACAATTCTTTTTTTCAGATCCTCAGAGAGTTCTTCGCCATGAGGTGCCATGTTGAACTTCTTGTGACCAGTATGAGAGAGTGAGAGCCATAACACCAAATTTAACTCACCTGCTCCCCATTCACATCTAAAACCTTGTAACACTAACGAGTCACATGACACACCGGGCAGGGAAAATGGCTAATTGGGCCCAATTTGGACATTTTCACTTAGGGGTGTACTCACTTTTGTTGCCAGTGGTTTAGACATTAATAGCTGTGTGTTGAGTTATTTTGTGCAACCCCAGGGGCTGCACAAAAAAGACTGACAGCTCCAGTCTTCAGCTGCTGTACTAACCATGCACGGTTAGTCCAGTGATCTCCCCCACTGAGCTGTTGTGTTCTGACGGGGACGGTCCCCCCTCCAGAACACTTTGATCAGCACTCTCTGTCATTGGTTGAGAACACTGATCGGGAGACGTTTGGCTACTGGTTTTTCAGCATCCGTGTCCGTCAAAAACTTGCCGAATGGACAGACCAACATACACACGGGCATGGTGTTTTTTGTTCCAGCAAATGTCTCCTGACATTCTGTTCGTGTATATGGGGCTTTAGTATAGTATATTAACAGATGTTGCTGTGAAAAGACAAATGGTAACTCACATTGTGACAGTTAAAATCAGACTCATCACATTGTAAGGGCTTCTGATGGACAGTCTCACATTAACAGGGGACCTCAGACTACAATAGGAGTACTGGGTGGATAGATACACCTACAGGACCAAAATAACACACCAGGGAGCACCAAACTAGTACAGCATTAATAGCACTGAGAAATACTTGAAAATGATTAGCTCACATGGGAATTGCAATGCGTGAGCAGGTGGCACATGCATCTGGGATAGGGAACCTCTCCCAACAACTTGCAGCCTGGAAAGTCCAGATATCACGATGGATGACAACTTAAATGAGGAAGTGAGTGGAAACCAACAAACTAACCTTCCTTCCAAGATTGGCTTATGAAAGAAGCTTGGGTGGCCTTGAAATGCATAGCTTTGCCCCCCGATATCCAGAAGACATCACATCCGGTCTGCTCTGCATTCCATAAGAAGCTCTCTGCCATCTTGTTGGTTTTCACTTCCTCATCCAAGCTATCATCCAGCCTGACGTCCGGACTTTCCAAGTTGTAGGAAGAGGTTCCCCATACCAGATGCTAAGGGATAACATACAAAAAGTGCTAATTCCTCTTCTCATGTGAGTTACTATATTTCTAGTATTTTGAAGTACTATTAATCCTGCACTTTGTTTGGTGCCCCCTGGTGTGTTCTCTTGGTCCTACAGGTGTATCCATCCTATCTTGGTCTGAGGTTCCCTGTTGTAGTGAGATTGTCCTTCAGAAGCCCTTACTATGTTATGAACCTGATTTTAACTGTCACAATGTGAGTTGTCATTTGTCTTTTCACCACAATAAATCTGTTAATATACCACATTTAGATTGCTCACTGCTGTTCTTCATATCCACTTAAGAAAAACATACTGGCTAGTTAATTGTTTTACATCCATACATGTTCTAGTGAGTGCCTATGTGTATCAGTATGACTGTAGTAAAAACGTAGGATTAATGTTAATTGTCCATTGTTCACTATGACAGAAAATATACTTATACAGTATCTCACAAAAGTGAGTACACCCCTCACATTTTTGTAAAGTTTTTATTATATCTTTTTCATGTGACAACACTGAAGAAATAACACCTAACTACAATGTAAAGTAGTGAGCGTACAGCTTGTATAACAGTGTAAATTTGCTGTCCCTTCAAAATAACTCAACACACAGCCATTGATGTCTAAACTGCTGGTAACAAAAGTGAGTGCACCCCTAGGTGAAAATGTCCAAATTGGGCCCAATTAGCCATTTTGCTTCCCAGTGTCATGTGACTCATTAGTGTTACAAGGTCTCAGGTGTGAATGGGGAGCAGGTGTGTTAAATGTGTGTTGCATTTGGTGTTATCGCTCTCACACTGGTCAGTGGAAGTTCAACATGGCACCTCATGACAACAAACTCTCTGAAGATCTGAAAAACAATTATTTTTCTACATAAAGATGCCCTAGTCTATAAGGAGATTGCCAAGACCCTTAAACTAAGCTGCAGCATGGAACCCAAGACCATACAGCTGTTTAACAGGACAGATTCCACTCACAACAGGCCTCATCATGAGTGACCAAAGAAGTTGAGTGCACATGCTCAGTGTCCTATCCAGAGGTTGTCTTTAAGAAATAGATATATGAGTGCTGCTAGCATTGCTGCAGAGGTTGAAGGGGTAGGGGGGTCAGCCTGTCAGTGCTCAGACCATACGCTGCACACTTTCCCAAATTGGTCTGCATGGCTGTTGTCCCAGAAGGAAGCCTCTTCTAAAGATGATGCACAATAAAGCCTGCAAACAGTTGCTGAAGACAAGCAGACTAAGGACATGGATTACTTTAACCATGTACTGTGGTCTGATGAGACCAAGATAAACTTATTTGGTCCAGATGGTGTCAAGCGTGTGTGGCTGCAACCAGGTGAGGAATACAAAGACACGTGTATCTTGCCTACAGTCAAGCATGGTGGTGGGATGTCATGTTCTGGGGCTGCATGAGCGCTGCTGGCACCGGGGAGCTACAGCTCATTGCGGGAACCATGAATACCAACATGTACTGTGATATACTGAAGCAGATCATGATCCCCTCCTTTCAGAGACTGGGCCGCAGGGCATTATTCCAACATAATAACGACCCCAGACACACCTCCAAGACAACCACTGCCTTGCTAAAGAAGCTGAGGGTAAAGATGATGGACTGACTAAGCATGGCCCCAGACCTAAACCCTATTGACCATCTATGGGGCATCCTCAAACATAAGGTGGAGGAGCGCAAGGTCTCTAACATCCACCAGTATAGTGATGTTGTCATGGAGGAGTGGAAGAGGACTCCAGTGGCAACCTGTGAAGCTTTGGTGAACTCCATGCCCAAGAGGGTTAAGGCAGTGCTGAAAAATAATGGTGGCTACACAAAATATTGGTTCAGTTTGGACATTTTCACTAAGGGGTGTACTCACTTTTGTTGACAGCGGTTTAGACATTAATGGCTGTGTGTTGAGTTATTTTGAGGGGACAGAAAATTTACACTGTTATTCAAGTTGTACGATCACTACTTTACATTGTAGCAAGGTGTCATTTCTTCGGTGTTGTCACAAATGTGAGGGGTGTACTCACTTTTGTGAGACATTTTATATGCCTACATGCTATTATCATGCCTAGGATTGCAAGGCTAACATTTACATGGCTATGGTATAATTGCATGCTGTCTGTTACCATTGTACAAGGAGTGGGTAATGAGAGTAAAGTGAAACCAGATACAAGAACCGCTGGCTGTTAGAAAACTTTAATAATTAATTAGTGGGCCTTTATTGCACCCAGGGGTCAGGGTTCAGGGAAAAACATTGATTTCGCTAATACAAAGCTCAAGGAAACTTCTGCTTAGTTAAAGAAAGAGAATATATGGTTGGCATCACTACAATAGGAAACACAGTCAAAACTGTTTTCACAACCTTGATGTTCTGAGCTTATATGCAATAAGTTACCTGTTTGTTATTCTAGTTAGAGTATCACCTATATACAGTGCCTTGCGAAAGTATTCGGCCCCCTTGAACTTTTCAACCTTTTGCCACATTTCAGGCTTCAAACATAAAGATATAAAATTTAATTTTTTTGTGAAGAATCACCAACAAGTGGGACACAATTGTGAAGTGGAACGAAATCTATTGGATATTTTAAACTTTTTTAGCAAATAAAAAACTGAAAAGTGGTGCATGCAGAATTATTCAGCCCCTTTACTTTTGGTGCAGCAAACTCACTCCAGAAGTTCAGCGAGGATCTCTGAATGATCCAATGTTGTCCTAAATGACTGATGGGAATAAATAGAATCCA
This sequence comes from Lithobates pipiens, assembly GCF_037356315.1. Lineage (NCBI taxonomy): Eukaryota > Metazoa > Chordata > Amphibia > Anura > Ranidae > Lithobates > Lithobates pipiens. The sequence continues at coordinate 372,711,624 of NW_027507748.1, read as the reverse complement.
CCTGTGTGTAATCAAGTATAAATGCACCTGTTCTGTGATAGTCTCAGGGTTCTGTTGAAAGCGCAGAGAGCATCATGAAGACCAAGGAACACACCAGGCAGGTCCGTAATACTGTTGTGGAGAAGTTTAAAGCTGGATTTGGATACAAAAAGATTTCCTAAGCTTTAAACATCCCAAGGAGCACTGTGCAAGCGATCATTTTGAAATGGAAGGAGTATCAGACCACTGCAAATCTACCAAGACCTGGCCGTCCCTCTAAACTTTCAGCTCAGACAAGGAGAAGACTGATCAGAGATTCAGCCACGAGGCCCATGATCACTCTGGGAGAACTACAGCTGAGGTGGGAGAGTCTGTCCATAGGACAACAATCAGTCGTACACTGCACAAATCTGGCCTTTATGGAAGAGTGGCAGGAAGAAAGCCATTTCTCAAAGATATCCATAAAAAGACTTGTCTAAAGTTTGCCACAAGCCACCTGGGAGACGCACCAAACATGTGGAAGAAGGTGCTCTGGTCAGATGAAACCAAAATCGAACTTTTTGCCCACAATGCAAAACGATATGTTTGGCGTAAAAGCAACACAGCTCATCACCCTCAACACACCATCCCCACTGTCAAACATGGTGGTGGCAGCATCATGGTTTGGGCCTGCTTTTCTTCAGCAGGGACAAGGAAGATGGTTAAAATTGAGGGGAAGATGGATACAGCCAAATACAGGACCATTCTGGATGAAAACCTGTTGGAGTCTGTAAAAGACCTGGAACTGGGACGGAGATTTATCTTCCAACAAGACAATGATCCCAAACATACAGCAAAATCTACAAAGGAATGGTTCACAAATAAACATATCCAGGTGTTAGAATGGCCAAGTCAAAGTCCAGATCTGAATCCAATAGAGAATCTGTGGAAAGAGCTGAAAACTGCTGTTCACAAACGCTCTCCACCCAACCTCACAGAGCTCGAGCTATTTTGCAAGGAAGAATGGGCAAGAATTTCAGTCTCTCGATGTGCAAAACTGATAGAGACATACCCCAAGCGACTTGCAGCTGTAATCGCAGCAAAAGGTGGCTCTACAAAGTATTAACGCAAGGGGGCCGAATAGTTTTGCACGCCCCACTTTCCATTTTTTATTAGTTAAAAAAGTTTCAAAAATTCAATAGATTTCGTTCCACTTCACAATTGTGTCCCACTTGTTGGTGATTCTTCACAAAAAATAAAAATTTTATATCTTTATGTTTGAAGCCTGAAATGTGGCAAAAGGTTGAAAAGTTCAAGGGGGCCGAATACTTTTGCAAGGCACTGTATAAATGGTACAATCCAGTGTGAGGAATGTGTTACATTCCAGAACTGTAATGAAGTCCCACTTCAGACTTCATTCATAAAATGTGTTACTAGGAAACAGTGAAAGTATGTCTGACAACACCGATAAATCCTTGTTTTAAGATGTATCTACATTTTTTGTATCTTTATTGTGCTTTAGGATTTTGTTATAGGACAGGGGAAAGCATTCTTAAGGCCCGTACACACGGTCGGACTTTTTGACAACAAACATGCAAATTAGCTGTTTTGGAGCAACATCCGACTGTGTGTACGCTCCATCGGACAAACTTTTTCTGTTTTCATCTGACTTTTGTTGGCTCTGCGAACGGACAAACTTTTTGACAACAGAAGTCCGATGGAGCAAAGTCCGACCGTGTGTATGCAAAAGCATCGGACTTTTGTACAAGGTACAAACACGCATGCTCAGAACCATTGCAAACGATCAGACTACAATACAGAAGTTGACCAAAGGTGGCGCTGGAGTCATTGAACGTCCTCTTTTGAAGCGGCGTCAGTACATTGTGACGTCATTACGTTCGTGTTTGTTGTCAAAAAGTCCGACCGTGTGTATGCAATACAAACTTGTGGACAACACACTTTGTACAAAAGTCCACGGAAAAGTTTGTACAAGTCCGACCGTGTGTATGGGGCTTTAGGCTTTTAACTATCTGACCAACTTGTTAAATTATTAAGTAAAAGCCTTTGTCTCAGTCATAGGTGCTTGCTAAATTATGTTAAAACAGGTGTGAGGAGCATTGGTTAAAGGGTTTGGGATTTTTGTGTGATTTTAATCAATTAAGAGTATTCTCTTGACCAGCAGTGGCTTACTTAAAGTGGTTGTAAACCCAATCCTATACCCAGTGACGTGAACTGTCTCAGATGATACACAGGAATGAAACACCTCTCCTTACATACATTTTGGATGTGTATCTATCTGCATATGTCTTTTCCTTTCTACACTCTTTGGAAAGTACAGATCATGTTACAAATCTTTCTCCCTGTTTCAGCAGCACACAGTGGGCTTACACTGAGTGACATCTGATTGGAGGAAAGGCATAAAACCCCACTCCATATAGGCAGAGGAACGAAGGAACATGCAGGGCTGTTATCTGAATAGACAAGCTCTCTGCTAATCTACCTCTAAACTCCCCCCCCCCCCACACAAATTTTCAGCTGCTGTTATCTCATGTATCAGAGTATTTGTCAGAAGTGACTGCTGATAAGAGAGGAACAAAGCAGCAGAAAGACATGGCACTTAAAGCTTTGGTGAGAGATAAGTAAACACTACAGATATATATGTGCCTAGGTCAAATTTCATGAATGGGGTTTACAACCACTTTTAAGTGTATGTAAAGCCAAAGCTTTTTTTTTCCAATAGGGAAGAGTTAAAACCTCTTTCAAATTGTAGTTTTATTTGCTGCCTGTTGTCCCAGTGGAGAAATTACCTTTCACACGCTGTCCTGGAGATGCAAATGGAGAGGAAATTTCTGTAAAGTAAATGCAATTCCCATCTTCGAGAGATTTCATAGAAACATGTATCCCTGTTGGAGAATTTCCCATTGACAACTCTAAAAGCTTGGATTCCCAACACTTTCTCTCTCATGACAATGGTCACAAGACAACAATAAAGAGGAGGGCATGGACAGCAAAAAAAAAAAAAAACGATTGAAATTCACTTTAAATCTACTTGCTATTTTGGAGAAGTCCAAGTTATGGTGCCTCTACACAGTTGGACTTATGAATGAAGGGCATGCTAATTCTCCTGCATCTTGAATGGCATGCAGCTAACTTTTTGTCCTCTCACAATTAGCTTGAATATTACATGATCTGATGCAATATATGCATTTTATATGATGATGTTGATGTATGATGTTGGTAGGTAGGATTGAATGCCTCCAACCCTTTTATTTGACTTATTTGTGAATGACCAGATCCATGAAAATCAGCCCATTAGTGTCAAAGTTATGTATACAGTTTGTTCTTTAATTCACTGGTTAGCTTAATTGTAAAAGCTACTCAGTTAATTGTTTTCAAAGATAAGCTCATACTAAGTTAGTTATATGTTGCTCACATGCAAAAATGGGCATTTCCTTTGGCCTACTTGCAGTCCTAGCTCTTCCTTTGCCCTCTCTCACATTCTTTGCTTTCCTATTGGTTTGAAACAATGCTGGGCCAATATGATGGGAGGGATAATGGAGCTAGGTACTAAACTCTTATCCCTTGTACACACGGTCGGACATTCCGACAACCAAATCCATCAGATTTTGTCCGACGGATTTTGTCCGAAACTGTTGCATACACACGGTTGGACAAAGTTGCTGGAAAATCCGATCGTACTTAACGTGATGACGTTATTTAGTTACGACGGGACTGCGTTCAGGCTAGTAGCCAATAGCTTTGGTCTAGGAATTTGATCTGAGCATGCGTGGCACTTTGTCCGATCGGAATTCTCTACACATGATCGGAAAAAGTCCAATCGGATCATGTTGTTGGAAGATTTTATAGCCCAGCTGGAAAACTTGGTCCGTCAGATACTCCGAAGGAAACAGTCCGATGGAGCCCACACACAGTCGGATTATCCGACAACACGGTCCTATCGGACATTGTCCATCGGAATGTCCGACCGTGTGTACAAGGGCTTAAATGAAGTTAAGATTTGCTTGTTGCAGCTCCCTGAACTTTAACTTATTTAAGTGTATTTCAGGATTTTTTGTTTCATTATGCCGCGTACACACGTAGCCGTCTGTCTGACGGACTTAGTCTGGCGGACTTCCCGCCAGACTGTCCGTCGGACTTTCCGAACGGGCTACTTGCCCACACCCGGCACTTTTTCAGCGGACTAATATGGCGTACTAAGTCCGCCGTACTATCCGCCCTACTTTTGAAATGAACGGACTCGCCCACACACGCGGAGGAAAGTCCGCTCATCTCGAGCGCGTCTCCAGGTAGGCGGAGCCCGCGAAGGAGACGCCGCTGGCCTCGCCACCTGGTATGAACTTAAAGGGGGACCCCAACGCCGAAAAAAAAAATCGGCGTGGGGGTCCCCCCTAAGTCCACAACAGACCCTTGTCCGAGCACGCTACCCGGCCGGCCAGGAAAGGGGGGGACGAGCGAGCGCCCCCCCTCCTGAGCTGTACCAGGCCGCGTGCCCTCAACATGGGGGGTGCCTTGGGGAAGGGGGCCGCGAGGCCCCCCCACCCCAAAGCACCTTGTCCCCATGTTGATGAGGACAAGGGCCTCTTCCCGACAACCCTGGCCGTTGGTTGTCGGGGTCTGCGGGGGAGGGGCTTGTCGGAATCCGGGAGCCCCTTTAATAAGGGGGCGCCCGGATACCGGCCCCCCACCCTATGTGAATGAGTATGGGGTACAATGTACCCCTACCCATTCACCTGTAAAATAAAGTACAAAAAAAACACAACACACAAGATAAAATAATTTATTGCACAGCTCTGGGGGTCTTCCGTCTTCGGGGGTCTTCTCGCCGGACTCCTCCGCTATCTTCTTGTAGCTCTTTTGCTAGCGGAGGAGCCCGGCATTCTTCTTCGTCGCCGCGGCCTCTTCTTCCGACTTTGGGGGTCTTGTCCCCCTCTTCGGTTCTTCTGCCGGGCCACCACGCCTTCTTATAGCTCTTTTAAAGGCGGTGGCCCGGTCTTCTGTCGCCGCCGCCGCCACCTTCCGTTCTCTTTTCCTTCTTCTCCTGGAGATGTTGACTCGAAGCTCTCTCCGGCCGCAATGCCAGGGACGTGCTGCGCGGGGACTTATATAGGGACAAGGGGCGGTGTCATTGGTTGATGTCACATGGGTTGATGTCACATGGTGACCCCGCCCCCTTAAGATGTCACAGTCCCGGAGGATGCTGGGACTGTCGCCATGTGACATCAACCCATGTGACATCAACCAATGACGCTGCCCCTTGTCCCTATATAAGTCCCCGCGCAGCGCGTCCCTGGCATTGCGGCCGGAGAGAGCTTCGAGTCAACATCTCCAGGAGAAGAAGGAGAAGAAAAAGAACAACGGAAGGCGGCGACGGCAACAGAAGACCGGGCCACCGCCTGTAAAAGAGCTATAAGAAGGGGCCGTGGCCCGGCAGAAGAACCGAAGAGGGGGACAAGACCCCCGAAGTTGGAAGAAGAGGCCGGCGGTGAGGAAGAAAGCCGGGCTAGCAAAAGAGCTACAAGAAGATAGCAGAGGAGTCTGGCGAGAAGACCCCCGAAGACGGAAGACCCCCGGAGCTGTGCAATAAATTATTTTATCTTGTGTGTTGTGTTTTTTTTTGTACTTTATTTTACAGGTGAATGGGTAGGGGTACATTGTACCCCATACTCATTCACATAGGGTGGGGGGCCGCATCCGGGCCCCCTTATTAAAGGGGGCTCCCGGATTCCGATAAGCCCCTCGCCCGCAGACCCCGACAACCAACGGCCAGGGTTGTCGGGAGGAGGCCCTTGTCTTCATCAACATGGGGACAAGGTGCTTTGGGGTGGGGGGCCGCGCGACCCCCCCTTCCCCAAGGCACCCCCCATGTTGAGGGCACGCAGCCTGGTACGGCTCAGGAGGGGGGCGCTCGCTCATCCCCCCCTTTCCTGGCCGGCCGGGTAGCGTGCTCGGACAAGGGTCTGTTGTGGACCTGGGGGGACCCCCACGCCATTTTTTTCGGCGTTGGGGTTCCCCTTTAAGTCCATACCAGGTGGCGGGGCCAGCGACGTATCCTTCGCTGGCCCCGCCTACCTGGAGACCCGCTCGAATGAGCGGACTTTTCTCCAGGTGGGAAAAGTCCGCTCATTTAAAAAGTACGGCGGACTGGCATACACACGGCCGGATTGTCCGCCGAAATGCGAGTCCGGCGGGAAGATTGGAGTGCAAAACTACTTTCTAAGTCCGTCGTACTTTCGGGTCAAAAAAGTATGCTGGAGGCTACACACGGGGGGATTGTCCGGTGGACTTGAGTTTGCCGGACTTTTCCACCCGATTGTTTGATCGTGTGTACGCGGCATTAGTAACATTCGGTATATGGAGATAATTATGTTGTAGTTGAAAATTGTGCTAAGGTGAAACTTTAATTATCAATAATAATTAAAATGACTCTGCTGTCCCTAATAATGTGACACAAATGTTTGATTGTTAGCAAATATGTGAATATTAACAGCTGCAAATTCTATGTAAGATACACACATAAACCAACAATTTCCAATATCAATTGTTGAAAAGTTAATTAAAAAGTAGTGCACTTACATTTATAATAAGCTGGCCAGCTCTGGATAGCAACCCATGTTCATGGGACCTGTGTGTATCGCAGTGACGTCAGCACATCGCTCTTCCCTATGCATTTTGTCATATCTGATGTTGTCCTGTGCCCTCCCTATGTGTCTCATCACATCCGACGTTGCCCTGTACCCCAGTTGCATGTGATGCTTATTATAAATGTAAGTGTAATACTTTTTAATTTTTAATTAATTAAATGTCTTATGGTTTTATGCTATGGAAGCCTTTTATTATTCTCTTTTGGGAAACATCTGATAGTACATACCTGTACAAATTGTAACTCCTGTGAGGACGCTCAAATTTGGCTGTATGCAATGAAGGCCCGGGCTGGGTATCAAGCCACAGGCGTGTGTAATCTCCTATAACTGAAATCAACAGGAGTCGGTAAGCGGCAGCATGTGTGGAGGTGGAAGGCAGATATTTTTTCTCATCACCATTCATGGGTGCTAATTTCACAGTGGAGATCAACTAGCAATTTGAATGGACTATTCATAATACATAACCTGATTAATTTTTATATTTGTTCACTATAATGTTGAATTATCTTATTTATAAGCCCAGACTTACTTTAAATAGCAACTTTATATTGGAAACTTAAATGATGACAGATATTAATATTGGAGTATTCCAACCACAAAACAGAAATGTAATATCCAATCCTTAGATGTGGTGGCTGCATTGTTTTTTTTGTTTTGTTTCTTGTCTTTTTTCCCTTGATTTTCACTTTGTGATCTAGCCAGTAATATACTCTCTGGTATAGGGTGCCTGCACTCACTCCTACGCTCTACCTATTGAGGAGTAACATAATCCATGGACAGCAGCATTTCCAGCCTATGGAGAGGGAAGTGTTGGATGGAGTAGTCAATTTAGATGGACTTTACATAAGTAAAAGTCTATTTCTATCTAACATTATTTAATTAGTTACAGCAACAACTGCAAGTAGGCTGTTCCAAACATCTTGGAGAACTAACCACAGATCTTCTGTGGATGTAGGCTGCCTTAAATCCTTCTGTCTCTTCATGTAATCCCAGACAGACTTGACAATGATGAGATTAGGGCTCTGTGGGGGCCAAACCCTCACTTCCAGGACTTCTTTTTCTTTACACTGAGGATAGTTCTTAATGACATTGGCTGTCTGTGTGGGGTCATTTCCCGCTGCAGAATAAATTTGGAGCCAATCACACAACTTCCTGATGGTATGGCATGATGGGTAATTATTTGCCTGTATCTTAATTATAATTATCAGCATTGAGGACACCATTCATCTTACCAAACCTCCAACTTGATTTGCAAAAATGCAGTCCCAAACTTGCAAGGGACATCCACCATGCTTCACTGTTGCCTGCAGACACTCATCATTGTACCACAATCCAGCCTTTTGCGAACAAACTGCCTTTTGCTTCAGCCAAATATTTCACATTTTGACTCATCTGTCCAGAGCACCTGGTGCCATTTTTCTGCCCTCCAGTTCCTATGTTTTCACTCATAGTTGAGTCGCTTAGCCTTGTTTCTATGTCCTTTGCATTAAAACATAGGAGCTAGGTTTATTTCTGAAAGCTTTCGTAATTAACAGCATTTTTTTTTCACATGTGCCTAAAACTTTTGCTCAGTACTGTAGGTTTTAGCCAAACGAACAAGAGCTGAGCATTGTAAGCACCCCTATTTCTGTAAAAAATGGTTTGTCTCAACCCTGTAACCACCGCTCTTGCTGGATAGTTTGGCCTTTTAAATGATGGTAAAATAGACTTACTATCAGCATTAACAGATATTAAAGAGCAAGTTCACCTTTGGTAACCTGTACCATGTTGCCAAAGAGCACCTGCCTGCAGCCCCCCCAATCACCTGCTTTGACAGTGGGCAGGGGATATTCTCCCTGCACCCACCCACATGGCTGCCTCATTCATTTACAGCTATTTTATGAATGAATGAAATCCTATCTGCTAATCTACTGTCTTCCACCACGGCAGATGACTTGTAATTCTCAGTGAACTGTTAGACCCCTTTCACACCGAGGGCATTTTGCAGGTGCTATAGCGTTAGAAATAGCGCCTGCAATCCGCCCTCAAACTGCTACACCATTGTCTCCAGTGTGAAAGCCCGAAGGCTTTCACACCGGAGCGGTGCACTGGCAGGATGTCAGGAAAAGTCCTGCCAGAAGCTTCTTTGGAGCGGTGAGGGAGTGTGTGTGTGTGTTTTTACCGCTTCTCCACCACTGCTCCCCATTGAAATCAATGGGGCAGCGCTGCAATACCGCCAGAAAGACGCTGCTATTGCAGGCAGTTTTAACCCTTTATCGGCCGTTAGCGGGGCACTTTTACCGTCCCGCTAGTGGCCGAAATGCACTGCAAATCCAATGGTAAAACACTGCTAAAAATAGTGGAGTTTTACCGCCGACGCTATGTGTGACAGACAGCTATACTGAGATTCTGTAGGAACCTGACATTGTACTCACGATCTGCTGATCGCATGTGCAATCTTCTACAGGTTTCAGAAAAAATGCAAAATTTTTTACCTACAATATATATATATATATATATATATATATATATATATATATATATATATATATATATATATATATATATATATATATATATACAAACTTAGCCTTTAAAACTACAACATGTTACAGGTTACAAAAATGGTTCTGTTGATGCTAGTGACAGATTGCATCATAAATCTAATTTTTGATTTTGCCCATAGTTTCACTTTAATATGACTTTTTAACCTTTTACCTATTTTAAAATAGATAAGTAAAGTACAATGTTTCACTCTGTTAGTAACCTCCTGGCTAGCAGTAATATGTGCACAGAACTTTTCAATAAATGCATTTGAAGTCTTAGTAGATTGGCGTAATAAAAGCTACCACAGATAGCACACCAACTAACTGGGTGGTGCTACATATGAAACAGCTATTTATATTGTTTTTTCTACATTTTTTAGCACCAGCTCATGATCATTCATGATAAAAGTTTCACACTGCTGCCCATCTTGTGAACTTGCCACCAGAACATTTTAATTGAAGGAAGCATGAGACAGTACACGCACACATATTTTCCTCCTGTTAGGAATGTACTGAATTCAGTCTCCCTGAGCATTTACGATAACAGGAAATAGAAAACAATCATGATGTATGCATGGGTCTCTGCAAATAACTGTCTTGCACATGGCATGTGATTTGATGAGATATTTGTTGGAATACAAGACTTGGTGTTGAGAAACAGTAAGAGAAATACACCATGCTCAATTGAAGATGCAAACCGTATTCTTACATAGAGCATGAAAGAGCCAGTGGTGCCCAGCAATAAGGCCTATAAGCTATATACCGTATATACTCGAGTATAAGCCGAGATTTTCAGCCTCTTTTTTGAGGCTGAAAGTGCCCCCCTCGGCTTATACTCGAGTCATCGCTGTCTGCCCGCTCGATCAGCGTGTCGAGCAGACAGACAGCGGCCATTCTAGAATTCAAAAGCCGCGCCTCCGGCTCCGCCTTCGCCTGTGATAGGCGGAACACTGAATTTCCCAGCAGCCTGTGTTCCGCCTATCACGGGCATCGTCTCATCCTCGTACTACGGACGAGGATGAGACGATGCCCGTGATAGGCGGAACACAGGCTGCTGGGAAATTGAGTGTTCCGCCTATCACGGACATCCGATAGGCGGAACAGCAGTCAGTGGGAAATTGAGTGTTCCGCCTATCACCGACGGAGGCGCGGCTTTTGAATCCTAGAATGGCCGCCGACGAAGAGCTGAAGGACGGAGGCTCGGCTCGGGACGGGACGGGCCGGGACGGGCCGGGACGGGACGCAGGCTGGACGGGACGCAGGCTGGACGGGACGCAGGCTGGACGGACACAGGCAGGCTGGACGGACACAGGCAGGCTGGACACAGGTAGGCTGCACGGACACACACACACACACACACACACACACACACACACACACACACACACACACACACACGGATGCATGGACACACACACACACACACACACACACACACACGGATGCATGGACACACACACACACACACACGGATGCATGGACACACACACAGGGATGGATGGACCCACAGGGATGGACGGACACACAGGGATGGACAGGCATGTCTCACCCTCGGCTTATACACGAGTCAATAATTTTTTCCAGTTTTTTGGGGGTAAATTGGGGGCCTCGGCTTATATTCGGGTCGGCCTATACTCGAGTATATACGGTATGTATAATATGTATTATATACAGTCTCTGAATTAAGGTAAGAAATATTCCTGTATTTGTTTCACCCCCTCACCCCCTAAAATTGCCTGAGTCCTCACTAAATCCAGTGCTGTGCCTGTCTCTCTCCTCTCTCCCTGAATTCACAGAACAAAGAGGCAGCCATTGGCTCCTGCTGTTATCAATCAAACCCTGTGAGCCAAGGGTGGAGCAGAGCTGTGCTGTGTGTTTATAAACACACACAACCCAACTTAGAGGCAAGCCTGCACATGCTCCCCCCCCCATAGGAAGCAGCTTCCTATGGTGGCCCACAGAGAAAAGGAGGTGCCAAGAGCACTCCCCAGAGGAGGAGGTTCAGGGCCACTCTGTACTATGCCCATTCTGTACTATGCCCATTACACAGAGCAGGTACATATGACATGTTTATTCTCAACACCCTTAGTACATTTTTCTCAGTGTCTACAAAAGGAAAAAAACTTCTGATGTATGCTCTACAATCCACATATCATGAATGTACCACATGGCATGAAATATTTATCAGTAGTGCAAATGTTGTATATATAGTGAAAAAAATAAATAAATATACAGTGGTGTGAAAAAGTGTTTGCCCCCTTCCTAATTTCCTGTTCCTTTGCATGTTTGTCACACTTAAGTGTTTCGGAACATCAAACCAATTTAAACAATAGTCAAGGACAACACAAGTAAACACAAAATGCAATTTGTTAATGAAGGTGTTTATTATTAAAGGTGAAAAAAAATCCAAACCATCATGGCCATGTGTGGAAAAAGTGATTGCCCCCCATGTTAAAACATACTTTAACTGTGGTTGTCCACACCTGAGTTCAATTTCTCTAGCCACACCCAGGCCTGATTATTGCCACACCTGTTCACAATCAAGGCATCACTTAAATAGGAGCTGCTTGACACAGTAAGGTCCACCAGAAGATCCTTAAAAGCTACACATCATGCCGAGACCCAAAGAAATTCAGGAACAATTGAGAAAGAAAGTAATTGAGATCTATCAGTCTGGAAAGGGTTATAAAGCCATTTCCAAAGCTTTGGGAATCCAGCGAACCACAGTGAGAGCCATTATAGACAAATGGCGAAGACATGGAACAGTGGTGAACCTTCCCAGGAGTGGCCGGCCGCCCAAAATTACCCCAAGAGCGCAGCGACGACTCATCCAAGAGGTCACAAAAGACCCCACAACAACGTCCAAGGAACTGCAGGCCTCACTTGCCTCAGTTAAGGTCAACGTTCATGCCTCCACCATCAGGAAAAGACTGGGCAAAAATGGCCTGCATGGCAGAGTTCCAAGGAGAAAACCACTGCTGAGCAAAAAGAACATCAAAGCTCGTCTCAATTTCTCCACAACACATCTTGATGATCCCCAAGACTTTTGGGACAACATTCTGTGGACCGATGAGACAAAAGTGGAACTCTTTGGAAGGTGTGTGTCCAAGTATATCTGGCGTAGAAGGAACACTGCATTTCATAAAAAGAACATTATACCAACAGTAAAATATGGTGGTGGTAGTGTGATGGTCTGGGGCTGTTTTGCTGCTTCAGGACCTGGAAGACTTGCCGTGATAAAAGGAACTATGAATTCTGCTGTCTACCAAGAGATCCTGAAGGAGAATGTCCGACCATCTGTTCGTGTACTCAAGCTGAAACGAACTTGGGTTCTGCAGCAGGACAATGATCCTAAACACACCAGCAAGTCCACCACCGAATGGCTGAAGAAAAACAAAATGAAGACTTTGGAGTGGCCTAGCCAAAGTCCTGACCTGAATCCTATTGAGATGTTGTGGTATGACCTTAAAAAGGCCGTTCATGCTCGAAAACCCTCTAATGTAACTGAATTAGGACAATTCTGCAAAGATGAGTGGGCCAAAATTCCTCCAGGACGCTGTAAAAGCCTCATTGCACGTTATCGCAAACGCTTGGTTGCAGTTGTTGCTGCTAAGGGTGGCCCAACCAGTTATTAGGTTTAGGGGGCAATCACTTTTTCACACAGGGCCATGATGGTTTGGATTTTTTTTCACCTTTAATAATAAACACCTTCATTTACAAATTGCATTTTGTGTTTACTTGTGTTGTCCTTGACTATTGTTTAAATTGGTTTGATGTTCCGAAACACTTAAGTGTGACAAACATGCAAAGGAACAGGAAATGAGGAAGGGGGCAAACACTTTTTCACACCACTGTATATATATATATATATATATATATATATATATATATATATATATATATAGATAGATAGATAGATAGATATTAGCTTAAAACATATATATTAAAAGATAAAGTAAAATTTATTTGACCCTAAACCAATATAGTTTTCCTGTACATTAAAAATTCATTAAATTAAAAATGTCCTGTACATATAGACTTTACCACAATTTCTATAGGATTGCTCACTAGGACACTGTATTTGAGTTTTTCCCTTTCCCATAGACGTAATGGTTCCTTAACCACTTCTTTTTTTTTATTGTTTATTTCTTTATTTGACATATTACAAGTTATAACAGACCAAGTTACAATATCAGTTTTATATTTTACAGTTTTGTTTCCTTATACCGCTAATACATCATATTCTCGTTTTCCTATTTATTTCAATTGATCCGTGCAAAACAACTTTTTATATTTTTCTCTTATTCTTACTTGCCACTATCATATATACTACCTAACCATCCTTTAGACACAAGTATTTACAAACATACACACAGACATAAACACAAAAAAAAAACAAAAAAAATAAAAATAAATAAATAAATAAAAAAATATAAAAAACACACGCACTCTCCGGGCGAAAAATCCATAGCGTAGTTTCCATAGTGAGTTATATATCACAAGCTGACAAAGGAGGAGAATGTTTATACCCACATCTTCCTTTGAATACTGCTTTTACTGTCCCACTCAAACAGAAAAAGAAAAACTATACTAACCACTCAATACAGACTCCCCCATTACCAATGAGGGTGGAGCTACCCGTGGATCCGATATCCATCGTTTCCATATTTTAATCCAGTTATTGGATTCTCCCCTATTGCAACCAATTTGTTGTTCTTTCAAGATGTTTTCATTTACCTGAAGACGCCAGTCCTCAAGTAAAGGTGCATTCGAAGATATCCACCTTAGAGCAATTAACTTACGTGCAATAAACAATAGTCTGGTAACTAATATCATCACCTCCCTGGGAAAGAAACCTTCCTCGTCCAAATATCCCAGTAGACATGTCATAGGGGTCCTGTCGATATGCGTATTACATGTAGCATTGATTGTATTAACCACCTCTTGCCAATATCTAGCCACTTTTGGACAATTCCACATCATGTGTATTAAATCCGCTGGAGACTTTTGACATCTAGGACACTCTGGAGAATCGCGTCTGCCCCACCTAAATAATTTAACTGGTGTTCTATATACCCTATATATTATAAATAGTTGCGTCAGGCAATGAGCCGGTGATAATGATACTAGGGGTACCCTTCTCAAAATAATTTGCCAGTTTTCATCTGAGATGTCCCCTATGTCTCTCTCCCAGCCTGTTCTACCCGGGCTGACAACTTTATCCTGATATAGTCTCATCAATTGACCATATAAAGACGAGATCAAGCCCTTTTTTTCCTCCCCCCTTGCTAATGATGTTATAAGTGGGGTAGGTTTTATCACTATCTTTTCCCTTCTAAACTGAGTTTGAATCGCATGCCGTAATTGTAAATATTTATAGAAGTGACTAGAAGGCAGTTGAAAGGATTCTTGCAGGTCCTGAAAGGAGCGCAGAACGTTATGTGTAAACATCTGTTCTATATATTGAAGCCCCTTAGAGTGCCAGCTTTCGAATCCCTCCAATTTATATAGTTCTTTGTATTGCTTATTCCCCCAAAGCGGGGAGTATTTTGAGACTCCTTCAAATTTCATTATACTCCTCATTTCCTTCCAGACTCTATTCATAAGTGTCGTTGTTAGACCCCTACCGGTGTTACCCAGGGCTCCGGATTCCAACTGAGCCACAAGATTATATCGAAAACTGTTATTTAACAGTAAAACCTGTATGGGGTCTTCCCAATTACTTTCCCCCCAGCCTGCAAAATGCTGAAGCTGGGAGGCTATGAAGTAGAGTCTTGGCTGTGGTACCGCTAATCCACCCCAATCCCTTGCCCTCTGGAGAATTGATAACTTAATTCTCGGGGTTTTTCCTTTCCACAATAGCCTACGAAATATTGATTCTGTTTTTTTGAACCATTTTAAAGTTATCCATATTGGTGAATTATGGAGTATATATAACAATTGAGGGGTCCAGATCATTTTTATGAGATTTGCACGGCCTACCACCGATAATGGCAATTTGGTCCACGCCATGCTCTTAAGTTGAAATTTGTTAAGAATAGGTGACAAGTTATCCATTAAATAGTTTTCTATTCTAGAGTTTATAATTATTCCCAAGTATTTAAATGATGACACTATTTTAACTTGAGGGGCCTCTTTTAACCTGGACAGACTAGGATTGTCTAAGGGAAGTAGTACGGATTTATCCCAATTAATAATGTAACCAGAAAACGATCCAAATTGTTTTATTAGTGACATTAAGGAGCTTAAAGAACCTTCTGTATCCCCAAGAAACAGTAATGCATCATCAGCATACAAGGAGATTTTTTCAATCCTCGTTCCTCTAAGAAATCCGCAAATAGATTCTGCCTGTCGAACGGCCTCGGCCAGTGGTTCAAGGGCCAGTGCGAATAGTAAAGGAGACAGGGGACACCCCTGTCTTGTTCCTCTGTATAATGGGAAAAATTCTGAAACCGTGCCATTTATTTGCATACATGCCCTCGGAGTGGCATACAGCATCCTGATCCACCTTATAAACTTGTCCCCCAGGCCAAACAAACCCAACACCTCCCACAGATATGTCCACTCGACACTGTCGAAAGCTTTCGCAGCGTCGAGTGACAAAATCGCTCTTGTCCCAATATTATCAGTTGGTATTTGCATATTCAAATAAAGCCTCCTTATATTAATAGCTGTAGACCTTGTTGGGATAAAGCCACATTGGTCACGATGAATCAATCCCTGCATATGTCTACTTAGTCTTTTAGCCAGGACCCTGGCTAAAATCTTAGCGTCCGAGTTCAACAATGATATCGGGCGGTAGGATTCCGGAGCCAAAGGGTCCTTTCCCGGCTTTGCTAATACAATAATACAAGCATCCCTCATAGATTCAGGAAGCCTGAATGATTCCAAAGCCTGGTTAAGGACCTTCAATAATTCTGGAAGCAAAACCTCACCATATTGTTTATATACTTCTGAGGGTAACCCATCAATACCCGGGGCTTTATCATTTGGACTTTCTTCCACTGCCTTAATCAATTCCTCCAATGTCAGAGGAGCACCCAGTTCTTGTTTATCATTTTCAGAAAGAGAGGGGAGTTTTAAAGGTTCTAAAAACTCTCTAAGTCTTGTCTCGGAACAATTAACTTTATTTTGATATAAATTACTATAAAAATGAACAAAGGATCGCATTATTTCCTTCTGGTCATAAGTAATATCTCCCTCCACTGTACGAATAGCAGAAATAATTTTACTATCTTCTTGGGATTTAGCTATTACTGATAGCATTCTGCCTGATTTTTCCCCTTCTTCAAATCTGCGACATCTAGACAAAAAGTCAGACCGCGCAGCCTTTTTCATAGAAGTTTGTTTATATAATAATTGTGCATCCTTCCACACCCTACGATTAGAGGTAGTAGGACTCTGAATATACTGAACTTCTTTCTGCTGCGCCTCTGCTGCTAACAGCGATTCCCGTTCTCTACATGCTTTTTTGTAGACGCTTATGGCCTTAACCAATAATCCTCTCAAAAATGCCTTCATGGTGTCCCATACTACCTGAGGTGATGTTGAGTTATTATTAATTTGAAAAAATTCAACTAAGGCCAACCTCATTTCATCCCCCTGATGGGGAACTTTAAACCAGAAAGCAGGAACTCTCCAGTTAGACCTAATTTTAGGCTTTATTTTATCTACTGTTACTACTAACGGTGAATGATCTGATAAATCTCTCGTTAAATAATAAACATCAGAAACCCAAACAATAGCTGAGTCTGTTCCCAAGAACATATCTAACCTTGATAGGGTCTGAAAAGTACCAGAGCAACAAGAATATTCTTTAAAAGATGGATTCCTAAGCCGCCATATGTCATACAGTCCAAGCTCCTGAATATAATTGTAGAATGTAGTATTCACATTAGGGCCTGCTGGATATCTGTCCATGCTGGGATTACATACATTATTGAAATCCCCCATAATAAACATGGGGGTCCCTGGATTATCAGCCAATATCATCCCTATCTGTCGCATTACTTCACTGTTATATGGAGGAGGGATATAAATAGACCCCAAAATACATTGCGTAGAAAACAGTGTACATACCAGCAAAACAAACCTACCCTGTGGATCTATCCTTGCTTGCTTGCAGGAAAACTGGACCTTTGAGGAAATTAATATACTTGTTCCTCTTGCGTAAGCTGAATATACTGAATGGTATTGAGTAGTGTACTTTTTATTCTGTAATAAGCTAACAGTATCTTTAGTTAAATGTGTTTCCTGCAAGCAAACAATCAACGGGTCATGCTGGACCAGTTTATTGAACATAGCACGCTTTTTAATAGGGTTCTTAATCCCTCTAATATTCCATGACCATATTCTGATCTTATTATCCATTAATAATTATATATACACACACATGACATGGTGCCCATATTGTCCACATGATCCCCAAAATACGGTAAACCATACAACAGTAAGTCATTATACGGTCTTCCTCCATTTGAAGAGTTACAGACCTGACCAGCCCAACATTCAGTTGATCTCTTAAGCGTATCGTACTGTAATAGACATAAACAAAATAATACAACAGCATCAAGCAGTAACATGTAAATTGTCGCCCATACACACACACATACACCCATACACACACAAAAAACAAAAAAGAAATAAAAAAATAAAATAAAAAACAAGAAAAACGGAAAAAAAAACAAAAAAACATTGTTTCCCGCAGGAAGGTGTATACAGGGGAGAAGGAAAAAATCCATCCAGGCTTGAGCCCTAATGAGGAGGAGTTCTTGTACTATTGCAAGTACAAAAGCAAAAGCAGGGGCTCCTGCCTAAAAAAAAAAATATATATATATTAACCACTTCAGTCCCAGAAGGACTTGCCCCCTTACTGACCAGAGCACTTTTTGTGATTCGGCACTGCGTCACTTTAACTGACAGTTGCACGATCGTGCAACTTTGCACCCAAACAAAATTGATGTTCTTTTTTCTCTCAAATAGAGCTTTCTTTTGGTGGTATTTGATTACCTCTGTGGTTTTTATTTTTTGCGCTATAAACAAACAAATACAGACAATTTTAAAAAAATGCATTATTTTTTTTAGCTTTTGCTATAATAAATATCCCCCAAAAATATATAAAAAAAACATTTTTTTTCCTCAGCTGATTCTTCTTTTGGTAAAAAAAAAATCACAATAAGCGTATATTGATTGGTTTGCACAAATCTGGGATTTTTATTGTGACTGCTACATTATGGCAAACACATCGGACACTTTTGATTCAGCAATCAGTGCTATAAAAATGCACTGATTACTGATTAAATGACTGGCAGTGAAGGGGTTAACCACTAGTGGGACATGAAGGGGTTAAGTGAGTCCTAGGGAGTGATTCTAACTGGGGGGGTGGGCTTCAATACATTTGACAGCGATCACTGCTCTCAATGGCAGAGAGCAGTGATCTCTGTTATGTCACAAGGCAGAAATGCCTTGTTTACAAAGGCATATCCTCGTTCTACCTCCCCGTGACACAATCGTGGGCACACGGCAGACATCGAGTCCGTGGGACCTGGGGCCACGGAGAACACGGTGGGCGTTCGCCCACATCACCGCTTGTTAAACGCTTCCCGACCGCCTCATGCAGATATACTGCGGCAGAGGGGCACATACAGGCAGATTAACGTACCTGTATGTTGCCCTTTAAAAGGGGACTTGCGGGCACACGTCCACTGGGAGCTCCGTGAGCATGATCAAAAGGTCCCACGGACTCGATGTCCGTGGGGATACCCACGATCTTCTCACAGAGAGGAAGAACGGGGAAATGCTAATGTAAAAAGCATCTCCCTGTTTTGCCAAATGACACTGACACTGATCACAGCTTGCGGTGATCAGTGTCGTGTCACACACAGCCCCCCCAAGTTAGAATCACTCCCTAGGGCACACTTAACCCATCCAGTGCCACCTTGTGGTTAACCCCTTTACTGCCAGTCACATTTACTGCATTTGTTAGGTAGAGCCCCCATTACCACCACATACTGCACATGTGCAGATGAAGTTGGCACTAGCAACTATAGCTGTATTCTTTTTCAGTACACACAGCCATCCGTAGGTTTGATAGCAGGCTGGTACTGGACCTTGCAGATTCTTTGATGGGGATGGGTTGAGACCAGGGAAATAATAAGTAATTAGCATCTAATAGAATAGGATCTTGCAAGATTTCCTTCATTTGATAAAGTTACTACATGTGGTGCCTTTCTTAGTATTTGGTATAATTCTGACATGCCAGAAAAGCAGGATGTTGCATATAGTCAGTGCAAAGACCAGAGCAATGGGTGAAACCCAGCAGGTCCACCCCACTATAGGCTGCCTGCAGAAATTTACAGGGAGTGAATACTAGACCAGCAACCCTGCACAGCAGTGACCAATTATTATTACAGGCAACTCCTGTAAAAATGTAATAAAGAAAATAAAGTGGAACTTTGAATGAAGCATAGCTGCAAAGTAGGTATGCAAGGACTTATTTGAAATTAATTAACTAGATACAAAATTTGAGGGTAAGAAAATATAACATGGGTAACAATAGTATCAATTGATTATCTTGTATTTCATATATGTATACACACAAACACATATTACAACATGATTTGCAATGGTAATCAACATCTCGTTAAAAAAAGCCATAGTTAAAAATAACATAAATAATCTTCAATTGATTGAAGGATAAGACATTGTAGATAAAGTCAGGGAGAATTTCAGACACATGCTTGCAAATGGTAGCATAAAAGCGCTCTACGCGTTTCGTGGAGTTCATCCACTCATCAGGAGCAGTTCCAAGGTTAAAATGATCTATAAAAAGATAAATGAATGCACGAGGATCAGACAAAAACAGCACAAAGGGCAGAGGAGCAGAGAAGGGGAAAGAGACACAGCTCCCCCAAACACTCTTACCTACAATGAGACTTATACTTAAGAAAAAAAAGTTGGCAGATGGGGGCGCTGTGGAAACAAGCCTCCATCAGAGCTGAGGCAAAAATCTCAAGGACCACAATGTACCACAGTTGGTTGGGGGTGACACATCTAAGGAACTGTAATCCCCAGGATAACCATGTATAAAAAATACCAAAGGACCTCTGTAGGGGAATAAATTAAATAAATATGTGAAGATACCTGCACAAAGGCAGATAAATGAAATTACAGTCCAGGGGGTGATTAAACCAGTGACTGGAATCAATAAAGTGAAGGGAGCCATATAGCCAAGCCCAGTAGGTTGGATACACCTAGTGTAAGGCCGCGTACACACGGGCGGACTGTTCGCCCAACTTTGTCCGCTGAACAGTGTTTGGGCGGACAGTCCGCTCGTGTGTGGGCTTTCAGCGGACAGTTTCAGCGGACAGTTGGACGAACAAGGTTTTTCGGAAATTCCGTAAAACTGTCCGCTGAAACCTTGTTTCAGCGAACAGTCCGCTCGTGTGTAGGCTTGTTCGTCAAACAAAGTTGCACGCATGCTCAGAAAGGATTTTCACGCCGAAAGCTATAATGCAGTGTATAGGACGTCGTATTTTTCGTCCCGTCGTACGTGCCGTTCACGTCATCACGCATGGTTTCAGCAAACTGTTCGTCCGTCGTGTGTGGCCATGTCCGTCCATGCTAAGTTTGAGCGGACTGTTTGCCGAAACTGTTGGACGGACAAAGTTGGGCGAACAGTCCGCGCGTGTGTACGCGGCCTAAGGGATAAAATCAATGTGAAAGGTGAAAAACAAGAGATGAACCAAACAAACTATAATTACCAAAACTGAAGTAGGTGAGTATCAACCAAGATACATTTAAATTGTGAAAAAAGAGCTCAACTGGCCTGTATTAACTGGTGGTAAAATATAGCCGAAGTGACCACCTACGTCTCGCTGCAAGATCTAGGGGGAGGCAGCATCAGCGTCCGAACAGCTGATAGCATCCGGCAGCCGGCGCCCCAAACCTCCCCCATAATAATCGCAGATGGACACTCGGCAAGCTGACACATGGTGCCATCAAGTGACGTCATGCGCACGGCGCGCGGGGCGTTGATGCGATGAGGGACCCGCCCAGGAGGCTGCGTCCACGAGGGAAGAGGGAGGGCTCCTGAGCGCATCACAGCTCCGGAACTAGGAATGCACACCAGCAGCCAAAACAAAAAAAATGATTATAAAAAGGTAAATATATACAGTAAAAAGCCCAAAGATCTGACCCGATCCAAATGCAGTCAATAATACTAAAGATAATAATTGAATGCTACCGCAGTAATATGCATCCATCCCTAATGTCTAGACAAAAAAAGGGGGAGGGGAAATTCCTGTACAAACTCCTGTACAAAGGCATGGTGGATTAAAGCACAGATCTGTAAGAAATACAGAAGTACACCAAGATTCAAGCAACACCAGAAAGTACACATGGGTCTTCAGTTTAGACAATATTTGTTAGATTTCAGAATTAAGTTTTTTTTTTTGTTTTTTGTTTTGAAGCAAGATCTGCTGGTTAGGGACAGTTCAAATTAAAGCCGGTCCCCTCTAGCATACAGCAGGTGACTCGAGGTTTGCTAAAGGTAAGGTGTCTTTCACACTTGTACAACCTGAAAGCCACGTGACTATGATGTGACGTCACTCAAAGCAATGCCTGTGTAATTTTGAAGTCTATGGACCTCAAGCCCTTTTATAGTCGGACCAAAGTTGTGCAGGGACTAATTTGAAGTCGCACAGATATGTATTGTACTCATTGGAAATCATGGGGTACAACTTGTAATACGACTTTGCAGGAAAAGTTGCAACAAGTATGAAAGGGGAGTAAATAGACTGTGCAATTTGGTAGGTGTAGTTGCCCTCTGCATGTGCAGTTGCTCCAACGCTTAGTAAATGAGGTAAAGCTTCACTTTGCAAAGAGTACCCAATCACATGCAGGAAAAACAGCAATGTTGCTTGCACATAATTGTAAACACGTAAATTTATTATAATTTACTAAACTTTGGAGCAATTGCCTAGTCTATTTGCTTTTAATAAATGCACCCCGATAGCCTCAACTCGGTATGTTTTTTTTTCTATGACAGTATTTAGCGTTCCTTCCCTCCAATCAGCTCTCACAGGGAACTCTGTGCTCTAGCGCTGCAGTGTGTGTGTGGCAGATCTCCACCCCCTTTTTTCTCTGCAGCTGAGAAAACATATTTGATCTGTGTGTTTTAGAAGGTTGTTCAGAAGAAATGGCTGCAGATAATCAGGTACAACTTATGTAGAATGATTTGTTTCAGCTCTCTTATCACCTAAGACTAGTGACTTCACTGTACTGGGTATATGTATAGGTTTACATCCCACTTTAAATTACACCTTCTTTTACATGGGTTTTTCCTCTCCCATTTACGTACACTGTTTGCATTTAGAAATATATTTATTGATGTTTTATTGAACACACATTAACCACTTGCCGACCAGCGCACGACGATGTACGTCGACAGAATGGCACGGGCAGGCAAATGGGCGTACATGTACGTCCCTTTAAATTTGCCGCCCTGCCATCGGGAGCGCGCCGCCGGCGGCGCTCTCCCGCACTGGTCGGGACCCCCGTGAGTCCGGTCGCAGGACCCGCGGTCTCGATCGCCGCGGGCATCCCCGCGATCGTCTCACGGAGCGGCCGAATGGAGAAGTGCCGTTGTAAACAACATTTCTCCATTCTGCCTAGCAACTAGTAACGCTGATCTCTGCTCCATGTGATTGAAGCAGAGATCAGTGTTCACTAAATGAAAGCCCAACCCCCGCACAGTTAGTAACACACCCCTAGGAACACTTAACCCCTACACTGCCACCCACTGGTTAACCCCTTCACTGCCAGTGTCATTTACACAGGAATCACTGCATTTATATAGCAGTGATTACTGTATAAATGACAATGGTCCCAAAAATGTGTCAAAAATGTCCGATGGGTCCCCCACAATGTTGCAGTCACAATAAAAATTGCTGATCGCCGCCATTACTAGTAAAAAAAAAAATAATAAAAAATTATTAATAAAAAGGCTATAAAACTATCCCTATATTGTAAACGCTATAACTTTTGTGCAAACCAATCAATAATCGCGTATTGCGATTTTTTTAACCAAAAATATGTAGAAGAATACGTATCGGCCTAAACTGAGGGAAAAAAATGTTTTTTTTTTATATATTTTTGGGGGATATTTATTATAACAAAAAGTAAAAAATAATGCGTTTTTTTCAAAATTGTCGCTCTATTTTTGTTTATAGCGCAAAAAATAAAAAACCGCAGGGGTGATCAAATACCACCAAAAGAAAGCTCTATTTGTGGGAAAAAAAGGACGTCAATTTTGTTTGGGAGCCACGTCGCATGACCGCACAATTGTCAGTTAAAGCGACGCAGTGCCGAATCGCAAAAAGTGGTCTGGTCTTTGACCAGCAAATTGGTCCGGTCTGAAAGTGGTTAATCTGTGTCTTTTAAATCTGTTTGGAGTTCAGGTGTAATGACTTAATCGTTTTCTTAATGGCTAAAGAATGGCTCTAATCATGCATTCTAAAATCTTGTTTTTCAGTGGTTCCTCCTGGAAGTCCTGGTCCCATCACACGGCATGGTTCCTATGACAGCCTAGCGTCAGACCATAGTGGCCAGGAGGATGAAGAATGGCTTTCACAGGTTATAAATTAAATAATATAGTCATATTTTTCTGTAAGGCTACTGGATATTTGAAACTAGTGTGTCTGAGTGTTGCTTTTGACAAATTTTCCTGACGGGCCAGGAAAAATGCCAAGGCCAATGCAAGTTTTCTTCAAGACAGCCAACATAGTCATGCATGGTGCACAACATTTCAGATGTACACTTGACTCTTTTTATACACTATACTTGATACTACCTTCACAGTTAATAGCAAACTTATCTAGGTGCAAAAAAGCTCTATTCATTTTGATAGAAAGTTTAGTATTAAAAAAGTAACTAATAACTTTTTTGTTAAAAAAAGAAAAAGTGGCAATGTTTGGTGTCACTGCTATTATTGTATTAATGCATTTTTTTTTCTATGTTAAATTTACACTATATTACCAAAAGTATTGGGACACCTGCCTTTACATGCAAATTAACTTTAATGGCATCCCAATCTTAGTCTCTAGGGTTTAGTATTGAGTTCGCCAATCTTTTGCAGCTATAATAGCGTCAGCTCTTCCGGGAAGGCTGTCCACAAGGTTTAGGCATGTGTCTGTGAGAATGTTTGACCATTCTTCCAGAAGTGCATTTGTGAGATCAGGCACTGCTGTTGGGCGAGAAGGCCTGGCTTACAGTATCCGCTCTAATTCATCTCAAGGGTGTTCTATCGGGTTGAGGTCAGGACTTTATGCATGCCAGTCAAGTTCCTCCACCCCAAACTCGCTCATCCATGTCTTTACGGACCTTGCTTTGTGCACTGGTGCGGAGTCATGTTGGAACAGGAAGGGGCCATCCTCAAACTGTGCCCACAAGCGCATTTGTGAGGTCAGACATTGATGTTGGATGAGAAGGCCTGGCTCACAGTCTCTGCTCGAATTCATCCTAAAGGTGTTCTGTCTGGTTGAGGCCAGTCAAGTTCCTCCACCCCAAACTCTCTCATCCATGTCTTTATGGACATTGCTTTGTGCACTGGTCCAAATCAATTGGTGGAGGGGTGATTATGGTGTGGGGTTGTTTTTGTCCCTTTAGTTCCAGTGAAGGGAACTCTTAAGGGGTGAGCATACCAAGACATTTTGGACAATGTCATAATCCCAACTTAGTGGGAAGAGTTTGGGGATGGCATGGATGAGTGAGTTTGGTCAAACATTCCCATAGACACACTCCTAAACCTTGTGGACAGCCTTCTCAGAAGAGTTGAAGCTGTTATAGCTGCAAAGGGTGTGGCTGCACTACTGCTGATCTCCTGAGCTCCAGTGAGGCCTACTGATCCAGGGAGCTTGAATACTCCCTATACCCAGAGTGGATGCAGGAACCTGGGGTGGACCCAGGGGAGGATCCCCCAGATGGCCAGAGTACCGGTCCTCCCATACCAGTGTTTGAGGACCTGGGAAATGGCCCAGCTAAAGGTGAAAGCCTGTCGGCCTACAGAAAGAAGGTCTGCGCTAGGATTGCGAGAATCGCCAAGGAGGAAGAGGTTTTGGCGAAGTTAAAGTTGGACTTCAAGCATAAAAAAATTGCAAATGACCGGCTTCACAGCTCTAAGAGAAGACAGATGCGGCCTGAGTTGATGGCTTTGGAGGCCAAAATAGAAAAACAGAGTCGGCTGGTGGCCACATTAAAAGAAACCAGCGGTGCTTTCAAGGAGAAGTATGGCAATGATGATCGCTTCCATACAATGCGCAGAGGGGCCATAGAGGCCAGTGGAGGGCAGGCATCACCAGAGTGTGAAGAACCAAGGTCAGTGCAAAGCAAAAACGTTTCTGTGGGCTTGGACTGTGTTTCTGGTCAGCATGCTGGAAAATCTTTGCTTCCTGTGCCAAGTATCAATATGCCGGCAGAAAATGGGGAAAGCTCTGGTGCACAAGCTGCAGGTGATCAGCAGTCAAATGTTTTGACTGGTAATCTGTCATCAGGCCAAGGAAGCTGTGTGCCCTTCTCACCGCAGCAGGAGGCTATGGAGCAAGATGATCCATCTGAGCCTGTGAAGGGAACAGGTATGTTAAAGATAATTTCAGAAATGGAATCACCTTTGCATGGTTGCAAGTGTACCATGTCTGAATCATCTGAGGATGAAGAAGAGGATAATGATGTCCCCCCAAAACCTTTGAAACATCAGATGACAGAAAAAATCTGGTTTTGTTCATGACTTGCCTGTACAACATAATGGAGGTGTAGTTCCTATGGATGGTGCAGTAGAGGGCAGCGGAGAGCAAGCGCATCTCCTGGCTGAGACTTCCACCTGTGTACAGCCAGTCAGTGAAGGGTGTGCAGACTCTGCTGTGAAGAGTGCTGATAAGGACATCTCCACTGTTGGTAACCCTTTAGTTATTGGTAATGAAGTAAGAATTACCAAGGGTAATGTGAATATTTCTTTGTCAGAAGTCTCTACTCCATCTGTTCCTGACAATAACGTTGTTACTGCTTTATCTAAAATGGGGTCTATAACTAAAAGTGATGTAGGGGATGTTGCAAGGAGTGCGATTATTTCCTATGCTGCAGCGCTGGCTGCACCTGTCCCAAGGGTAAGTAGGGCCAGTTATTCTGCAGTTGCTAGGGGTGATGTGAGTGAAGGTCCAGCTAATCTAACACCATCTGGTAGCTCCTTTAAACGCCGCAATGTGGTCCAATTGAGGTGGACTGGAGAAGGCCCCCCCCCAAATAGGAGAGATGTGGTGGACCGTATTCTGGGGATGGGGTTCAAAGCGGAGGAGATTTTTGCACTTATCAGCCCGGTTGGGTCATATGAGTATGATCTCTCCTTTGTCAAGGCGGAAGGGTTAGATATCTTTTGGGAGCGGTATGAGCAGAGGTGGAAGGAGTTCCCAAGATGGGCAGGTTTGTCACCCAAAGTAATTTCTCGCCAGCCATTATATAAGAACGTCACCATTCTAGTACGTAATGAGTCTATTCCTGCTGCGGATCTGGTGGTGTGGTTGGGGAGATATGCGGATGTCCAAGCCCCCTTGAGGAAAGTTGTAGATGATAGGGGGATATGGACAGGAGGATGGACAGTGTTGGTAAAACTGCATGTCACGGGTAATGTTGTTAAGCACATCCCTTCGTCTGCCTTTATAGGTCGTGACAGGATTATTACCTTTTATGCAGGTCAACCAAAGCTGTGCCATCGCTGTGGGGAAAAGGGGCATTTTTCCAGTTCATGTTCTGTGCAGAAATGTTCCCTCTGTCAGGGCTTGGGGCATGTTGCAAAGGACTGCAATAGTATACGTTGTAATCTTTGTAACAAGTTAGGTCACCCCTATAGCCTTTGCCCTGAGGCCCTCCATAATCAGCCGGAGGTTGTGGAAGAACTGCTGAGGATGGAGGAGGAGGAACGTGGGGAGCAGCAAGGGGTTGGTGGAACTGTTTCAGCTAGTCCTGAGGACCCCCCCCAGGAGTCAGTTTCCCAACCTGAAGGTGTGACCCCTCTTGTGTCTGTTCCCCAGTCTGTGAGCCCTACTGTATCGGTGTCTACATCTGTTGTGTGTTCTTCCCCAGTGTTTCAGGTGCCCAGTGTTCCGAATGTAAACAAGTCATCCAGATTGGCTGAGGCTGCCAAAGGGGCAGATTCATGCAGATCTGAGGTGGCAGCTTCATCTGGGCCTTCCCTAAGGCAGCGTAAGACCTCTGGTGGGGGTTCTAAGATGAAGAAGGGGGGAGTTGTCACTGCTAATGATGTAGATGAGGTCTTTCAGGGTAATGTTTCAGGGGAGGAGGGAGAGTGGACTAAGGTGGGGAGAAGGAGGAATAAGGTAGTCCTGACCTCTGCCTCCTCGGTTTCCTCTTTAGAGGTAGATGACCTACCTCTGGGAAACAAGTTTGGGTCCTTATCTGAGGGGGAGGAGGAGTCTTCCGTGTCTCAGATGGAGGAGGATGAGGTAGAGTGTTCCTTAAAGAGATTAAGGTCTCCAGTAAGGGGGGAGGGAGCTCAGGCTAAGAAACGCCTACCTCAATCATCCTGATGGCAGTTCCCACTCCGATAAAGGTGGCAACGATTAATGTTGCCAGCATAAAATCTGTAAGGGCTCGTGATATGGCCTTATTTTTGCTCAGCGAGATGGATGCTGATATTTTATTTTTGCAAGAGACCCGGCTAAACAGCCTTGCCGATGTCCAACTGGCAAAGAGGGAGTGGAGGCGTGGGCCCTCCTTCTGGTCTCTTGCGGCTGAGCCTTACAGCGGAGTTGCAGTACTTTTTACTGGCATGGTAACGTGTCGGCGGGTTATCGAGGTAGAGATTGGAAGGTGTATGGTCCTGGATGTCTCTGTGAAGGGGCATGATCTGAGTTTAATAAATATTTATGGACCACAAACTAGATGGGAGAGGAAATGCCTCTTTACAAAGATTAAGCCTTTCCTTTTTACATCTCGGCAAGTTGTCTTTGGAGGTGATTTTAACACCGTTACTAGGCCCAAAGACAGGAAAGGCTCCACTGACAGTCTGAGATATGATAGCGTCTTTCTCAATACGATAGCCAGGGAAGCAGGTCTGGAAGATGCGCATATTAAGCGTTGCCCAGACAGCACGGGGTACACATTTAAGCGAGGCAGTTGTGAGAGCAGGATAGATAGGTTTTTTTTTTTAAGGGGGACTCTGCCTTTTCGGCTCCTGAGTGTCGTATGGTGGAGTTCTCTGATCACCTTTTGCTGTCTGTTATTCTCAATGCTTCAGATATGCCACCTAAAGGAAAGGGTATTTGGAGGATGAATTCGGCTCTGCTGGATGATGAGGAGATAAGACAATCCTTTGAGGCTTTTTTTCAGGCTCAGGTAACCGTCCTGGATTTCTGCAGCAGTAAGTCGGAGTGGTGGGAGCTTGCCAAAAGCCGGATTAGTGGGTTTTTCAAGGCCATAGGAAAAAGGAAACAGCTTGGTAAGTACATTGCCTACCAGCAGCTGCGGAGAAAACTTGACCACCTTGTCTCGAGTGGTGGAGATTCAGGGGCAATCTCTGAGGTGAAACTTCTCCTTAGGAAGTATCAGTATGACCGGCACGCTTCTTTGGTTCTGGAAAGGGACTATGGGAAATATCACTCGCCCGACCCTTATCAGAACTGCAAACAAAGCGCAGCAGTTAAGACGGTTGTTGGGCTAAGGGACAGTACGGGCTCTTTGACAAAATCCAGGTCAGGGATCCTGGAGGTCTCAAGGTCTTTTTATGTAGATCTTCTGGGAGAGAAGTACCTCGATCAGGCAAAGATGTCGAGTTTTCTGGATTCTACACCAGGTCTGGGAAATAACATTCCGCTGGCAAGTTTGACAGGGGAAATCACAGCAGAAGAGGTAGTCAAAGCTATAGATGGTCTGGCTATTAAGAAAACCCCGGGGCCAGACGGATTGATGGCTGAATTTTATAAGACTTTCAAATCCAGCTTGGTACCTTATCTTGTGGAGGTATTTAATGGCTGTCTGCAGGAGGGTTCACTCCCTCCCTCCATGAGACAATCTGCTGTGATTCTGTTGTCAAAAGGCAAGGATCCCTCGATGATTGAGAATTGGCGCCCCATTAGCCTTCTCAATGTCGATAGAAAGATTCTGGCAAAGATAATTTTCTGGCGCTTGTCGTCAGTAGCAGACAAACTTCTTTCTCGTCAGCAGCACTGTTCAGTCCAGGGCAGAAGCACTTTTTCAGCGGTTTTAGCTGTCCGGGAGGCTCTGGAACATTGCAGGGCTGAAGGCTGGGGAAAGTATTTGCTGGCATTGGATCAGGCAAAGGCTTTTGATCGTGTCAATCATGAGTACCTCTGGCTTCTCCTTGACAAGTATGGCCTGGAGGGTGGGTTTATTGGATGGCTTAAGACTTTATACAGAGAGGCAGAGAGCTTCATGCTTGTTAACGGTTGGGTTGGACGGCCCTTCAGGGTTGGATCGGGGGTGCGCCAGGGGTGTCCACTGAGCCCTTTGCTATACGTGTTCGCAATCGACCCCTTCATCAGAAGACTAGAGAGCGGACCATTGTGCGGGGTGCCGGTGGGCATTACTGGTGAGCCGCCCTTGAGGGTCGTAGCCTATGCTGATGACGTTTCTGTCTTTGTCTCTGGGACAGAGGAGGCGCAAGAGGTTGTCTGTTATAGAGCAGTATTCTGAGGCATCAGGCTCCAAGGTCAACCATGATAAAAGTGAAGTTTTTTGGATGAGCGAGGGAGGTGAGAGCTTTGCACTTCCGGACACCTTCCCCAGGCCTCAGCAGAAAGTCAAAGTATTAGGCATCGAGTTTGGCCCTGATGATTACAGTAAGTCAAATTGGGAAGCCAGGCTGAATGATGCTGATGTCAAGGTGAAATGCTGGAAGGGGTGGCGGCTCTCCTTGAGGGAAAGGGTGGACTTGATTAAGACCTACCTGATTCCTACCTTTCTGTATGTCAGCTTTGTTTGCATCTTGCCAGAGTCTTGCTATACCAGGATTTATAGTTGTTTCTTCCAGTTATTATGGGGGAACAGGCTGAATCTTGTGAAACGGAATGTGACTTACCTATCTAGGCGGAAGGGTGGCCTAGGGATGGTCAACCCGGTTGTATTCTTCTCTCTGATGTTTTTGAAGCACAATTTTGGTAACATGCTAGCAGAGAGACCGCCTGGATGGGTAGGTATTTTCCAGATCTGGTTTAGACCTTTTCTGGACTGTTGGGAGAGTGGTGGCCCAGTGAAAAGCCTGAGGATCAAGCATGGTAAGCTCCCGGCTTATGTTGCCCCGTGCCTGAAAATTCTTAGACGGTGGCATGTGACAGCGGAGGATATCAGGTCCCTTCCTAGGAGACTCCTGGGTGAGAAGATTGTGGGTACTGTCTTTCATGCGCCACTGGCCTTAAGGGATTGCCCAGGTCATATTATGAGGGAGGGTTTACGTTTAATAAATTCTGAGCGGATTCCCTTGAAATTTAGGGACCAGGCCTCGCTCGCTTTTCACGGTAGGCTCTATGTGAGGGGGAACGTGAAGTGCCGCTCTTTGGACAATCGTGGTTGTCCAAGAGCGGAGTGTCAGGGTGAGGTGGAAACCATGGACCACTTCTTGCTTCAGTGCCCTTTCAATATAGAAGTCTATAAAAAGGTGGGGAGGGCTCTGAATATTCCTTTCCTGCCTAGCATGTCTTATGCTGAGTGGGTGTATGGAGCATTGCAGAATCGCAAGGGATTTGATTTGGACACTCTTTTTTTAGTCAGCTTAGTAGTCCGATATTACACCTGGAATGCAGTGTCAGGTATCCCTTCGGCAGAAAGTCCTTCCTGTTCTGGTGGTGGTGTGTGAGATTCTTGGTGAGGTAGGGAAAATTCGGGGTCTTGAGAAAGACAGATGGCGGCCAAGGGTCTGGATAAAGGCGTGGAGGAATATCAGGCCTGTAGCTGCTGTTTGTTGATCTCTGGGTGTTGGGTTCTTTCCCTGTTTTCTCTCTGGACACTCCCTTAGATTTTCAAAGTTAAACATATTTTTTTTTGAAGAAAGGCTACATACACATGATAATCTATGTTTCTTGGTCTGAATGGTAATCAAATTTAGTAATGGGTATGTATGTGTGTATATGTGTGTGTATGTATATATAATGTGTATGTGTATATATGGTATAATACAGAGATATTTCTCTTGGTTGGGAAAAACCTTTTGTTTCGCATATTATAGGTTGAAGTAAGCCTTTATTATTATGTTTGGTCGTGTATACAAGATGTTATGCATATGTGTGTATGTATATATATATATAAAAAAAAAAAAAAATGTATATATAATATTTTATTTATTTTTGTATTTTTGTATAAAAAAGTTGGATTGTGTTTCTTGTTTGCAAGATTCTCAAAATAAAAAATTGCCAACTCAATATTGAGCCCTACAGCTAAGACTAGGATGCCATTAAAGTTCATGTGGGTTTAAAGGCATGTGGCCCAACACTTTTGACAATATCGTGTATATCTGAATCTTGCTTTTGATAGCATGCCCAAAATATTTTATCTAGGATAAAAATTAGCCAAAATGCTTAGGTGATCACAAGGCACTTATCTGTGACCCTCATCTCAATAGATAGATGGAAATAAAAAAGTAGAAATAAAGGGAAAATTGGCATGCCAGATTGCTTTAACATTTAAATACTATTGTGGGGTAACAATATGTAAGGATGAAACATAACAAATTGCCTCTATTTATGTACATTTTTATCCATAATTCACATATATTTCACAAAAGATTCAAAAGTTTTTTATTGAATTTAAAATATATGTTCACACCAGCTGCTGCATTGCAACGGAATGGTTGGTGTGTGGCGCGGTCTGGCCGAGATTAGTGCAGTGTTGATATTTACTTTTTTTTTATAACAAACCTTGATTCATTGTCACACATATATTTCAAAAAGTTCAATTGCTAGACGCCTGGGGCATGTAGTACTTTTTTTCAGCACACTGCCGCAACGCAGGGGTTATTTTGCCTGGTCGTGCAGTGGGACTGCACTGGAATAGATGTCCAACGCAGGCCTACCACATATGGTGTGAATGTACCCTAAGTGTTTGGCAAACGTTTTGGGAATCTTAGGGGTAAACTTTGGGAAACTAATCCCTTCATGTACATATCAAAATTGAAACTGCATGCTACTGACAAAAAAGCACATCCACATTTTCTAAAAAATATACAGTATCTTTTTTTTTATTTCTATACTTCTGAAGCCCATCCAAAATGCATTCCTGTGTGATCTCACATTGAAACCTTTATCATATTGCTTCTTAGGTTTTTCTTCTATGTCCTCTCTGGCATTGAACATGTGTGCCTCTTATGCCTCTTTGAGCAGAAGATGTTCCTTGTTGTGTAAAATAATAAGGAAATGCTTTTGCTAAAGTAAACACCTTTATACAGTGTAGTACATAGTGCTAGTTTCCATTTTCTATGGGAACTGCCGCTCTTTCAAATTCTAATGGACTGTCTATATGGGGTGAATAAGATACACTTAGCCATTGCTGTAAGCAGCATGTAGGCGGAAATGTAGTCTTTACCCAAAGAACACTTAATTATATTTTCTTCAAGGGTTTCCTATAAAGTTGCCTGAGAATCCTGCATCGCTGCAGCAAATATGTTGGCTGTAATTGTGTTCTCAGACAGGAAAAAAACAAAATATAAGGAAAAAAAAAACTAAGAAGTTAAACTGACCTAATGTCCTTCTCACAGGAGAATGTTAAGAACTTCAAGCCTCAAAAGTTTATCATAACATGTCACTTTATTACAGGCAAAGTGCTGTATACAGAGAGTTACTGTGATTTTTAATAAAACAAATTGATGGCAGTAGTTCTCAGAAAACATCCTGAGGCGTTTAAAATCAGACTATGAATTTGGTATGGCTGGAGACATTTTACTGTTTTTAACTTTTACAGACTTTTACAGAAGCTTTTCAATATATTATGTTTTTGTTTTTTTTCTCATCATTTCTATTAATATTTTATATAAACCTATATTTCCTGATTCTACAGTACAGGATGCAGACTTCTTTAAATCCCTACAACTGGGGTATATGCTGCTACCTTTAAGTGATTGGACACTGGCAAAAAAAAAAAACTGCTAGGACATTTGCCATACAACCCCTCCATCTAGCTAGCCTCAGTTTTCTGCTAGTGTCCTTAGGAAGTAAATGAAGCCTCGTTCAAGTTGATAAGGGGATAGGGGTGGGTACCATCATCCTTAAATATGGATATTTGAAAGAGGGAAAGTGCCTGGAGTTGCTCCAAACATACTCTGTAGCATAGCAGTAAAAAGTCCAGGACTTTAGAAAGCATTTCTCAGTAGAGAGAAGAGCTCCATCACCTAATGACACTACTACTACTACAGTACCCAAGGATTGAACCAGTTAAAAGGACAAATTAAACAATTTATTAGAAAATAGACAAGGTTAAAAACAGTTGGTATAAACATACATACACTGTGCACAGTAATGAAAACAAGTAATGGATACGTAGGTCCTAATCCAAGAATTAAAAAAAAAAAAAATTGATGTATATCCTGACAGAGTCTTCTACATGTTTCACGGTATCCACTGGTTCTTCAGGAGGGGTCAGTCAAAAACATCTACAAGAGTGAATAAAGTTTCATAATTGAACAATTATACAAATTTCAAGAATTGGTAGATTTGAGTGTAACAGACACTTGAGTAAAAATACATACTAGATTAATCTTGGACTCATTGTCACCTTACCATTTTTCAACTATGATTTTTTTGTGCTCATAGTGTCATTCATGCCCGCCCTGGGTGGACTACTTTTGGTACTGTGTGACACCTCCAGGGCCGTCTTTGATAAGCTACCTATAACTTTACAGATTCTCCAAGATTAATCTAGTATGTATTGCTACTCAAGTGTCTGTTACACTCAAATCTACCAATTCTTGAAATTTGTATAATTGTTCAATTATGAAACTTTATTCCACCTTGTAGATGTTTTTGACTGACCCCTCCTGAAGAAGCGATGGATACCATGAAACATGTAGAGGACTCTGTCAAGGTACACATCTAAGCTTTCGTGGATTAGGACCTACGTGTCCATTACTTGTTTTCATTACCGTGTATGGTACTGTGTGCACAGTGTATGTATCTTTTGCACCAACTGTTTTTTAACCTTGTCTATTTTCAAATAAATTGTTTAATTTGTCCTTTTAACTGGTTCAATCCTTGGGTACCGACATGGTCCTCAAATTTTTAGTGCTATAGAGTATGTTTAGAGCAGCTCCAGGCACTTTCCCTCTTTCTAGTGTCATTAGGTGATGGAGCTCTTCTCTCTACTGAGAGATGCTTTCTTTCCAAAATAGAGGTTTTTTTACTTTCTATGAATTTTTGTCCATGGTGATTTTTATATCAGGATCTGGCTGCACCATAGACACATCATCTTTTCTATAGCTTCTGGATTGGTTGACTCCTTGGTAGTACCTGTTTCCCATCACATGGAAAACGTGAGGCCAACCAGTAAGGTTTCAGCACTTAGTGCACTTTGACACTTAGTGCAACACTTTGAGTTAGTTGCACGGTGCTCTACTGGTGGAGAGATGTGGTCTGCCTGGTGCAGGGCCCAGTCTCTGAGGACCCTGCTGGTGTATGCCCATCATGGAGGGCAAAGCAAGGAAGGGATTACATCCTAATTATTTCTGAGGGAGATTGGTGATTACAGGCTGGAAGCCCTCTAAACATTTATCCCAGAGTGCCCCTAGCTTTTTTTCTCTGGGAGAATTTGCACTGCTGTTTCACAGTGGAGTGCAGTGAGTCCAAAATAGCAAGGGCTATTTTTATAACCATTGTACCCTATAGGATTGAGTAGTACAGGAGGATGACAACAATGGCACTGCTGTGCCTATTTGAATTTTTTTTCAAAACTAAAGAAAACTATAGCTGGTATTATAGACACTGTAAGCTCTTGCTTAGCATTGG
Source organism: Lithobates pipiens (assembly GCF_037356315.1). NCBI lineage: Eukaryota > Metazoa > Chordata > Amphibia > Anura > Ranidae > Lithobates > Lithobates pipiens. Next base: position 372,676,467 of record NW_027507748.1, on the reverse strand, counting down.
AGCAGCCTACGTCTACTCACCTGAGGGTACCCAGTATGGGATTTTTTGCAAAGCCATCTTTTTTCCATCATTACTTTAACCAAATGTTGTGGTTGTCTTTAATGTCAATTTAATTCTCATGCCAAAATAAAAACAAAAAAAATAAAAAAATAAAACTGGAAAACCAGCCAAGACGTTCCTGGTCAATTTACTTGATGAGTCTGTCTTGTATGGGGACTGGCCTCATCAAGAGATGCTATTCCCACCCCAAAAGTGTTTCACCCAACACTATCCTATTGAGGAAAACCTTCTATGCAAGTGGACATTTGCTGTTATAGATCCTGAAATTTCCTGCCTAATAAGACTTCCATGCCCCTTGTGGATGATAATCCTGTGTTTAAAGACCTGAAAGACAAGAAGTTATAGGCACGCTTTAAAGCTCTATCCTCCATGACAAGTCCAGCCATGCAACCTGTGGTTGCTTTTATGGCTGTCCATCAGTCTGTAACATCAACATATTTTGACCATTATGCCATTCTTATGGATATTTTGGTCCACAATCAAATGGAGCTGTTACCTACGCCCTTATTTCACTGTGTGAATGCCATGACAGCTAGTGTTCGCCGCCAACTTTGCTGAATGAGTCTTCTACTTATCCACATGTGCAGAATCATGTGGCCTAAATGCTGGTTAGCCAATCTCCCATGCAAGAAGTGGCTTTAGGCAGCTTCTGATCCCCTGAAGACATTCCCTAGTAACAAAATATTTAGGGAAGTAATTGTTCGTAATGTCAACATGCACGCCAGTTTCTATGCAGTGCTGTTGATGTTATGTTGTGAGTACCTATATTTGTGCAATAAACCATTGTACTCAAAGGTATTACACAATGTGGCTTGTTTTCTTTCTTTCTGGTGTCTATACTTGTTGGCTATACTGAGGAGAGACTGAGACCTAAACCCAGAGGGTTTGTATCACAGTCTGATGGCATTGAGATCTTTGGTATCAATGAATGCTGTTATGACCTCCTATTACTTAGCATTCCCCCAAATTTATTAAGGAGTCTGAAAACCTGGTAGGGTGGTGGAGCATGTAGATTCCTACACAATTTGTAGTGTTTGCTTCAAAGCACTACTTGGAATAATATGTAGACTTTAAACAGCAATTTGTTTTTTATTATTTTATTTTTAGCACTTATGCACTTTATGCACAATAAGTTGGAGCACTAATTTTATATACCAGGGGTCTCCAAACTTTCTAAACAAAGGACCTGTTTATTGTCCTTTGGACTTCAGGGGGGTCAGACTTTGGCCATTGGGAGTAGAAAAGATTTTTCACAGCAGGCAATTTCCCCAGGGACCGGAGGGTGGGAGGTCTATTCACTGAGCATGTCCTCAGCCCCCCTTTACAGTACAGTCTCCCCTTTAAATCAGTGCCCTCATTTCCCCCCCCCTTCACTTTACAGTGCAGTCCCCTTTACATCACAGTGCCCCTTTACATTAATGTAACTGAAACTGCTCTGTAAAGGGGGCACTGAAATGTAAAGGGGGCTGTGATGTAAAGGGGGCACTGTAATGTAAAGGGGACTGCTCTGTAAGGGGGGCTCTGTAATGTAAATGGGAGTTGTGATGTAAAAGGGACTGCACTGTAAAGGGGGCACTTTGCTATAAAGGGGGCTGCACTGTAAAGGGGCACTGTAATGATTACAGTGTCCCTTTACAATGCAGTCATCTTTATATTACAGTGCCCCTAGCAGTCACAACCTTCTGCATTACAGTGCTCCTACAGTCTATCCCCTCCTTCCTCTCTAAAATTACACATCCCAAAAGAAGTTGGTTTGTTGCATGTAACCCATTGGAGAGATTTGCTGTCTCTGTGACCTCCAATTTTAAGTTCTATCTGATCTAAAGGACATCTTGCATTATTGCATTATATATTATACTAGCATTAAAGATTACCTCCAACAGTCAATGCCTGTTTCAGTAAAATAACTCTCAAAACAAGATAGGTGGTAAACCATTTGGAATGAAACAGTGTATATTAAACAGTGTAATGAAACAGTGTATATTAATAACAGCCTCATTCTTTCCACTAAATACTCCTTTAAGTGAAAAATAAAAATATAAGCTGTATCTGCTAGTCTGTTTTTAATGTATGATTTACTGAAAAAATTGAAAAAGCAACCAAATCATTTTTACATTGCCTTCCTTTCTTCACTTAGCTTAATCCTCTCTTTCTTCCACCTCTACTCGACCCAGTACATTATATACATTACTTACTTGACAGCCAGCTAGACTAATCTGACCACAGAACAGGAGTGAATAAACACACTAGAAGTGCCAACTGTAAAGAGCTGCAACTTCCAATGGGCGAAATGAAAAGTTTTATTCTTGCCAGCGCTATCCAGCTCTTTTCACTATACTTGTTTTTTAGCTTTCTTTCTAACATTATACATATGTCATCAAGGGTAACAGAATGCATTGAGAAAGTCTGCCCTTCACTTCAACCTTTCAGTTAGAATAGTGGGTAATGTGTGTTGTCAGTGTGAAGTAGATACAATATGTTTGTCCTGCACACAACAGGAGAGTGAATAGGAACATCTGGCCATAGCCTCGATTAAACTGCAAAGGCATCTGTTTACCTCTTGGCTCTGTGACACTGATGGTTCTGAGCTTAAAATATACAGGATGCTTTATCTGTGGCCTAATTTGCACTGCTTCAGAGGTATGGGCTATGAAAGAAGCTGAAATCTCTTTGGGCAAACCAAGGAATGGTGAGAAACAAAAGATAGTAGGAGAGAGCCTTCTGTATGCTCAGAGCCTTCAAGGCTCATAAATCCAGCAGCATATTCAAAATTCTTGCCTGGAGATGCTGGGATCTAAGGGAATAATGCATAACTGGAGGGAAACAAATGTTTCCACAGGCACTGTTCTTGTGCAATGAGTATGTACTAAGGCAGGTGTCAGGTGTTGTCACAAAACAACATGCATTATTAGAAGTAATGAGCACAAGGAGTTATAGTGGACTGTTCGGTGAGATATAACTACAACTGACATCTGAAATTGGTGAGAACACATGTTTCATGCTACATTTTGAATTTACTCTGCCCAATGTATTGCGACTGAATAATATAATACCTGGGCAGTCAAATAATCTGGTATCATCTGCATGCTGATCCCATGAGCAGTTCTGAAAAGGGAATGTTGTCCCCAATAATGAATAATGACTGAGCTTCTGACATATATGCTGCCAATTTGCCAAAAGAATTGGTGTGTTTGAGAAAATTACTGGGCTTATTTGAATGCCTTCAAGTACTTCAGTTTCACTTAACATGTTTTATATATATATATATATATATATATATATATATATATATATATATATATATATATATATATATATATATATATATATATATATATAATATAGAGAGAGAGAGAGAGAGAGAGCGCGAGAGAGAGAGATAGTTGTGCTCAAAAGGTTAATTTCCCCGGAAGAACTTATAATTTATTGGCCATTTTTCAGAGAATATGAATGATAACACAAAAACATTTGTTTCGCTCATGGTTAGTGTTTGTTTGAAGTCATTTATTATCAATCAACTGTGTTTACTCTTTTTAAATCATAATGGCAACAGAAACTACCCAAAATACCCTGTTACATACCCTGGCGACTTTGGCCTGATAACATGCACACAAGTTGACACAAAGGGGTTTGAATGGCAATTAAAGGTAACCATCCTCACCTGTGATCTATTTGGTTTTATTAGTGTGTATAAAAGGTCAATGAGTTTCTGGACTCCTGACAGACCCTTGCATCTTTCATCCAGTGCTGCACTGACGTTTCTGGATTCTGAGTCATGGGGAAAGCAAAAGAATTGTCAAAGGATCTGCAGGAAAAGGTAGTTGAGCTGTATAAAACAGGAAACATGAAGGACATACAAAGATATCCAAGGATTGAGAATGCCAATCAGCAAAGTTCAAACCCTAATCAAAAAGTGGAAAATGGTAGACCAACTAAAATTTCAGCCACAACTGCCAGGAAAAATGTTTGGGATGCAAAGTAAAACCCAAAATTAACTTCAGGTGAAATGCAGGACTCTCTGAAAACATGTGGTGTGTCTGTTTCAAGATGCACACTAAGGAGGCACTTAAAGAAAGATGGGCTGGGTGGTCGAGTTGCCAGAAGAAAAGCCATTACTATGCAAATGCCACAAAGTATCACGCTTACAAAATGCCAAACAGCACAGAGACGATCCTAAAACCTTCTGGCACAAAGTCATTTGGAGTGATGAGACCAACATGTAGCTTTTTGGCCACAACCGCTACATTTGGAGAGAAGTCAACAAGGCCTATGTTGAAGAGTACAGAGGTGGATCGCTGATGTTTTGGGGAAGTGTGAGTTACAAAGGCACCGGAAATTTGGTCAAAATTGTTGGCAAGATGAATGAAATATGATATTAAAAAATACTGGAGGAACATTTGCATTCATCGTCCAGGAAGCTGCGCATGGGGTGTATTTGGACATTCCAACATGACAGTGAGCCAAAACACAAGGCTAAGTCGACCTGGCATTGGATACAGCAGAAAAAAATTAAGGTTCTGCAGTGGCCATCTCAGTCACCTGACCTCAATATCATTGAGCTACTCTGGGGAGATCACAAACGTGCAGTTCATGCAAAACAGCTCAAGAATTTACAGGAACTGGAGGCTTTTTGCCAAGAGGAATGGGCATCTTTACCATCTGATAAGAGCCTCATCCACAAATACCACAAAAGACTTCAAGCTGTCATTGATGTTAAAGGGGCAATATACGGTATTAAGAACTGAAGCGTGTAAACTTTTGATCAGGGTCATTTTGGTAGTTGCTGTTGCCATTATGACTTAAAAAAGAGTAAATACATCTTATTGATAATAAATAGCTTCAGCCAAACACACAGATCTCTGTTCTTTCAGGGGAGAGGAGACAGATTGTGTGTCCATACTATGTATGAACACTGATCTCTCTCTTCTCCTAGACAGTCCCACCCCCAACAGTTAGAAACACACATAGTTAACACAGTTAACCCCTTGATCGCCACCTAGTGTTAACCTCTTGACAGCCAATGACATTTACACACTAATCAGAGCATTTTTATAGCATTGATCACTGTATAATTTTCAATGATTTCAAAAATTTGTCAAAAATGTTGCCATTACTAGTAGTACTAGTTATACGTTTTGCACAAACCAATCAATATTCGCTTATTGCGATTTTATTTTTATTTTTTCACCAGAAACATGTAGAAGAATATATATTGGCCTAAACTGAGGAAAATTTATTTTTATTTTTTTAAATAATAAAATAATAAATAATGTGAGATATTTATTATAGCAAAAAGTAATTATTGTGTTTTTTTTTTTTCAAAATTGTCACTCTTCTTTTATTTATAGCACAAAAAAATAAAAAATTGTAGGGGCGATCAAATACCACCAAAAGAAAGCTCTATTTGTGGAAAAAAAAGGACGTACATTTTGTTTGGGTACAGCGTCACACGACCGCTCAATTGTCAGTTAAAGCGATGCAGTGCTGAATCACAAAAAAATGGTCTGGTCATTGAGCAGCCAAATCTTCTGGGGCGGAAGTGGTTAAGATTGCTGTTCAGACAAAGCATGAGCTGATGTAAATCATGCCTTGCAAAAATAAGCTCTCTGAAGATATACGATCAAGAGTAGTTGATCTGCATAAGGCTGGAAAGGCATATACAGCAATTTCAAAGTGTATAGGCATCCATCAGTTGACAGACAAATTGTCTATAAATGGAGACAGTTTAGTGCTGTGGCTATTCTTTCTAAAAATGAGTGCCCATCCAAAATTACTTCCAAGTCACAATGCAGAATCCTCAGTGAGGTAAAGAAGAACCCTTGGGTAACAGCTAAAGGCTCGAATACCTTACTGCTACGGACAAACATTGCTCATGAATCTACCATACTTAGGTCTTTAAATAGACAGGGTGTCCATGGCAGAACACCATGGAGGAAGCAGCTGCTCTCCAAAAAAAATATGTCTGCATGCTTGAAGGTCGCTAAAGAACACCTTGGCAAATAACAATGCTGCTGGGAAAAAGTTTTGTGGACTTATGAAACAAGAGTTGAATTATCCGTGAAGCATACTCAGCACTGCATGTGTGTGGTGCAAAAAGGGCACATCTTACCAACATCAAAACATCATCCTACTGGTGAAGTATGGTGAAGGGAACATTGTGATTTGGGTTTGCTTTGCTGCCTCAAGACCTGGACCACTGCCATTATCAAGGAGAAAATGAATTCCCAATTTTATCAAAATATTCTACAGGATATGTCAGGGTGGCTGTCCACCAGTGTAACTTAATAAAAGTTGTATGATGCAGCACGACAATGATCCTAAGCATTGAAGTAAGTCCACTACATACTGGTTTCAGAAAAAGAAAATGCACCTTTTTGGAGTAGCCCAGTCAGAGCCTAGACCTTAGCCCATAGAGATGCTGTGGAATGACCACAAGGGAGCGGTTCACACCAGACATTATACAAATGTGAGCTGAAACACTTTTGTAAAGAGGGCAAAGAAAGAGAGCTGTGCTAACCTTATAACATTCAGTTGATAAATTTATTTATATATATATATATATATATATATATATATATATATATATATATATATATATATATGTGTGAATTAGTAGTCCATATAGATCATCAAATCCATTGACCAAAAAAATGTAAAGGGAAGTGTCCCTTTAAGTGTTCATTGTGACAATTAAATGAATGTTGTCACACCACGACAAACCAGTGCACCTCCACCACATAAAAGACACGCTTACCAGATGGCAAGCTTAAAAATCTTGCAGCTATTGCCCAGCCAAGCCTTTATCCTGAGGGGAACTCTGATGTTAGCTCATGGACGGATCACACTCCTTGCGGGAACAAGCCAAACCGACATCTTTATATTCTCACAGGAAAGGGGTCAACTCAGCAATTAGTGGATAATAGGCCAGGATACCTGGTAGACATAGTTCAACCTATGAGTAACCTATCCATTACCAATTCCAATGGACTCAGCCCTGGGGTATCCAGCCAAGGTCCCCAAAGATTTTCACATTTTCATGGACATCCCCTGTGCTGGTAGATGTATTTTTCCAATCTGAGAGTTTTCTCCATACAATGTACCCACTCTTTGTGTGACGGAGAGTCAGTAGACTTGTGGTACCAAAGCACCACTCTTCTGGCTTGAAAGAGAGCTCTAGCCACAGCTTCTCTGACATTATCAGTTAATTGGATATCATAGGAAAATTAGAAAATCTTTGGGGACCTTGGCTGGTTACTCATTGGTTTAACTATGTCTACCAGGTATCCTGGCCTATTGTCCACTGAATGCTGAGTTGACCCCTTAGTTCCAGTGAGAATATAAAGATGTCTGTTTGACTTCTTTCCACATGGAGTATGATCCCTCCAAAAGCTCACCATCTAGTAACAATGTCTTCTATGTGGTGGATGTGCACTGGTTTGTCGCAGTGTGACAACATTCATTTAATTGTCACGATGAACACTTAAAGAGACACTTACCTTTACAATGTGTTTTTGCACATTTGTTAATTGAATGTAATAAGGTTAGCACAGCTCTCTTTGCCCTTTATTTGTATTTCTGTGTGTATCTCACAGTAGAGTGTCAGCTTTAATTTAAAGAGGGATTCCACCAAAAAAAAATATATTAAAAGCCAGCAGCTATAAATACTACAGCTGCTGACTTTTAATAAATGGACACTCACCTGTCCCGGGTTCCAGCGATGCCGGCAGCTGAGGCCGATCGATCGCTCGGCTCTCGGCTGCTGTAGTCACCATTCTAGGTGAGGGAATCAGGAAGTGAAGCGAATCGGCTTCACTTCCCGGTTCCCTACTGCGCATGCGCGAGCCGCGCCGCACAATAGGAAATCTCCGCGCTGTCACTGGGACCCGTGTGTGTCCCAGCAGACAGCGCGGCAGGGCAGGAAATGGCATAGACTCTTTGACAGGTATCTCCACCCCCCTCCCCCCTGAAAGGTGTCAATTGTGACACCGGAGGGGGGGAGGGATCCAATCAGCGGAGGTTCCACTTTAGGGTGGAATCCCGCTTTAATTGTTGATTTAAAGCTCAATATGTGTTAGAGCGGTAATTTCCCAATTTTTTTTATTTTTAGTTTTGTAGAGAGGAATGGTCAAAAAATTCCTCCTGAACATTGTGCAAGTTTGTTCTAGAGCTGTTGAAAGTGCTTGCTTGAAGTCATTGCTGCCAAAGGAGGTTTGACCAGCTATTAATGCGCTTTCGACCGCCATAGTCGATTTTTAATCACGGTCAGTTCCTGCTGAGCTGGTCAAAATTTGAATCATGTATGGATAGGTTGAATGTACCCAAGTTGATCGATGGGTACAAGTAGCCTGTTGGATTTTACATGCGATTACTGTTAGTGGCTGTTATATAATTTTGGCCTCCCCAACACTGACTGACTGTGTTGTTGGGGAAATCAAGTGATTTTTTGCTCCATCTATGGCAGACCTTACTTTTTCCTCCATCACTGTGAATGGGCGTGTTTAATAAAGACATGAGTAATTAGAATAGTTTGTGTGTTATCAGCTTAAGCACATTGTGTTTGTCTGTTGTTGTGGCTTAAATGAGGATCAGATCATGTTCTATGGCGAATTACGGCAGAAAACCAATTCATTTCAAGGAGTGCACATACATTTTTCTTGCCACTGTAAATATTCAGTTGTCTCCAAATACAGTTGTGCGAAAAACAAACTGCACCCCATGAAATTACATTTTTAACATATTCCAACAGGCAAACATATCTTCTTTCATACAGTGTTTACTGATAAAGAGGATATAAGCAAATGACACATAACATTGACATATTTGGGTTAAAGCAAACATACTGTTCACTTTGCAAGGGAAGTTAGACTGTGCAAGAAAATTTCCCCTGGAGCTTAGCAATTGTGGTGAATTATGGAAAAGTAACCCAGAATATCTCATGTCCTCCCACTAACCTGTACCCCAATTCCCTAAAGTGCTAACATAAGCTGTTGCAGGTACCAATAATGTGTTCCCACATCAAACAATGACTAAAATAATAAATACAGCTGTGCTGCTAAAAAACTCAATATCAATATCCACCTCAATATATCTCTGAATATATCAGGAAAGTGATATAAAACCATATAACATAGCAAACTTAGCGTAAAAGAATAATAATGCAAAACAGGTATATAACAGAATTATATCTGTGCAGCCATCAAACATGATATGCAAGTGCTCATTTCAAGCTTATACTGTACATATACACAATAATATCATGATATTTATAACAAACCATAAAAAACTGTCCCAAACATCTGTGACACAGCAACAATGCTGTAAGATCGACAAGTCCCAGAAACATTGTGAACATATTTCAGTATGTGCTCACTCCACAATTCTTGCCTTTGACCCAATGCACTCCAATACAACAGAGTTTCACCACCACACAGAATGCTCGCTCACCTCAAGGTATACAGTAGATATGAAAAGTCTACACAACCCTGTTAAAATGTCACCACCTTTATGTGACCTATAAACTGTACAACTCAATTTGAAAAAGAAACTGAAATATTTTAGGGGGGAAGTAAAAATAAAAAAAATAAAATAATGTGGTTGCATAAGTGTGCACACCCTCTTATAACTGGGGATGTAACTGTGTTCAGAATTAAGCATTAAGAATTAAGCAATTAAGCAACTCATGTTAAATAGAAGTCTGTACACACCTGCCATCATTTAAAGTGTCTCTGATTAACCCCAAATAAAGTTTAGCTGTTCTAGTAGGTCTGTCCTAAAAATTTCTTATGCCGCGTACACACGGTCGAACTGTTTGACGTACTTAGTCCGTCATACAATCCGACGGGCAATCCGGCGTACTTTCCACTGAATGGACTTGACCACACACGGATACACAAACAGTCCGAAGAAAGCTTGCACAATGACGTACAGCACGTACGACGGGACTAGAAATAGGAAGTCCAAGACACAGCAAAGCCCTGTAAATCCCTTCTGGGCATACGCCATTCTTAGTCCAACGGACTAGCATACTGACGACCGTATTGTCCGCTGAAACCAAAGTACGACGGACAGACTTTTGGAAAAAAACAAAATTCTTAGTACTCCGGACTGCACGCTGAAAAAGTCCGCTGAAGCCCACACACGAGCGGATTGTCCGCTGAAATGTGTTTCAACGGACTAAGTACGTCAAACAGTTTGACCGTGTGTACGCGGCTTAAGTCGCATCCTACAGTAAACCCATGGTCCACAGAGAGCTTCCAAAGCATTTAGAGAGATCTCATTGTTATAAGGTCTCAGTCAGGAGAAGGGTACAAAGCATGGGTTAGTGTTCTTATGATGGCAGAGATTTTTCTCACTAAATTGAGATGCCATGCTAGTATAGTGTATAACTGGAAAAGAAACAAAAAAACTGATAGTATAACTGAAAAAAACATAGTGGTCAAAAATATTGGATACAAAGGGCACAAATAATAATATATATATTTTTTATTGTACAGTTATGTCACAAAACTGTTATATGCTACTGAGGTAAAATGGGAACCTCTGATGGAACTAATAGAAATACATTAAACAGTTTTTGTAGTAAAAATGTTCCCTTTAGCTATTTTTCATTATTGTTTTTATGTCCTTCATACTCTGTGAAGCTCTTTTTAAAGGAAACATGTGTATGCACTGTTATACTATATGTAACCATAGCTTGCACAAACCACAGTACTGTTTACTTTCTAAAATAGTATTCATTAACATGCTGTGTTATATATGAATTTCTTGCACATTAATAAAAAATATTTAAGTCCCTTTCAAATTTGAAAATATTTGCTCAGCTGTGTCAGTTTAATAGGAAAAAATTGAGAACTAAATATAAAATAAACTGAGCTTAGTCTTAGGGGCTTAAAAATGTACAACTTGATTTTCTAAATCTGTCCAGCATAATTTTATGTAGTAGCAGTTATGTGTTGACTTTTAAAATTACAAGAATGTAGAACTCAAAAGTGCATTTCCATTTAGAGTCAGTCAGTGGCATAAGAAGAAGCAATTGGTCGGTGAACATAGACTACATAGCCCTCTTGTGCATAACACAGGGCCCTCTTTGAGACCTGTAACCCTTTTGTCAAAATGCTGCCATATTTGTTGTCCATTTTGCTTATCTTTTTACACTCCTGTCATTTAACCAATCACCTCTGCCCCAGTATATACCTTTAGCACATACTGATCACATACTGATCAGGTGCCTTACTAAAGCACTCTTCCCACCACCAATGAAAACTCATCGTATACCTATATTTTCTTATTTTGTCCTCCTTTTTTTATATATTTTTAGAACACTTTTGTGTAATAGCATAGGTTTCTATCTCTGGAAATGAGCATGATATGGAAGTAATGTGTCTTATTGCCATGACAAAGCCATAGGACTGTCTGAGGCCTCTTTATGTGTTAGACCCATAGAACTGGTTGATAATTTGAAGCACTGAGCAAGATGATCTCATAATCCTGAAGCCTCACAAGTGGACATAGGTAGACTTTATTACATGACCTAAAGGGGAGTGGAGCTTTCCTTTTAGGCCATAATCTTTTACATTAAACAGAATTCTAGTTACCAAACAAATCATTGGACCCTGTCTTCCTCCATCCTCCCCCAAGTCAATGTGCTGTACATTTTTATATCTTAATTCTTTATGTGTACCTTTTAATTTTCTTACAAAGTGACAGTTACATCACCACTCCATGTTCAGTCTTCACTACACTGTAATGAGCAACCCCACAAGTACTATGTGTCCCATTAAACTTTTCAAATATGCTGCTGTCGACAACCAATGGCTGTGGCATCAGCAACATTGGATATCCTCTTTAAGGTCCTGAGAATTAAAAGGAGGTAGTACAGAAATTTCTGCATAGATAAAATGAGGGGTCCTGCAAAGAAGAATGGTAGAAACTGCCCAAAAATAGGTGTGCTAAGCTTGTACCGTCATACTCAAAAAGACTTTATGCTGTGATTGGTGCCAAAGGTGCTTCAACAAAGTATTGAACAAAGGCTGTGAATACTTCTGTACATGTGATTTTTTTTTTTTTTTCATTTTTAATACATTTGTAAAGATTTCAAACAAACTTTGTTCATGTTCATTATGGGGTATAGTTTGTGGAATTTTTGGGGAAATAATGAATTCACTTTTTCCACATTTTGTTATCTTACAGCCTTAATCCAAAATTAAAGTGCTGTGAATACTTTCCGGATGCACTATATGTAAACACTTGTGCTCCTGTATGATATAGTAAGATCAAGCAAGTTGAGAGACGCCAATTCTTTTATTAATCAACAGGTTTATCTGCCCGTGGGAAAGTATATGTGCTACTGATATGTTTACAGCTTGATGCCTATTTCCGTATTTATTTTCTGACCTCTAGGCCAAAATCATGTTAAATTTCATTTGTCTTACAAATATCAATACTTATTAATCAATTTGACCAATGTCATATATAAAATAAGATTAGGATTTTTTCTATGAATTGGTGGTTTCCAAAATGTAAGATCATTGGTCACACAATTGTTTATACATAATTAAACAGATATGGAACATTTTGTGTGACAAATGTAAGTCGATACTTTTGCATGTGACTTTTTCTAAAAACGTACCGGTGACAAATTTAACCTAATGTCGCAAAAAGTACATTCAGAAACCAAGGTGTTTATTGCACACACTGTTTTCCAAAAAGTGTTACAATTTTCTTTTAAGATCATTCTTTCCATATATTATGAAGCATTGTGGTTATTTGCACTACATCAATAAATATTTAAAGAGAATCTGTCATCAGATCTTTCAGATGGAGGCTACCACTAACCCACTGGATAAGCTGCTTGCTAATTCCAAGGCATTGAATTGTCTGTTGGCATCATTGTGGGTAAACTGACTAGTATGTTACTTGAAAAGTTAGACAGTGCTAGCTTCCAGCAGGCAGGTATTGTGTTTATGACATAATCCCTTTTGAAACAGTACAATACTTGTGGTTTTCAGTGCACATGCACCGCATACTCTTGAAGCTAACAGTTGACACATTTTGGCTTGATACAGATATGCTTTAATATGCTACCATTATTTTCCTAAGCACAAAATTGATTTTTAGGTGTGCGAATTTGCTTTATTTGGACTTTTGGTGTATTGGCATTGTCTCATCATCACTATGTTTATTACAGATTCTTGTTTTTCCCCTCTGTTCATGTACAGATTAACACATTGTACACAGACAGTAATAAAACAGAGTTGACAGGAGTTCTATCCTTCCCCTAAGAATGGCTATTTCTGTCTGCTTTACTGTTGGAAATGTAACATTGCCACCATGACAGCAAGCAGGGAAAAATCCTACTAACAAAGCTCAATATACTGAAGCAATAAAATTCTGGCAGAGGTTCAAACTATGCCTCACTGTATCTAGAACTAAAAAAAAAATGGCCTGGTTTACAATTTAAAACCCGATATGCAATAATTCACCAACTATAAGCCAAATAAGCTACATTTATCAAAGGGAATACAGCAATCCCTAATTGGTAACTCCAATTACTAAGTTTAGTAGAGTTGCAGGGAATTCATACCACTCTAAACTCCAAAGGTTCCTTATAATTGTAGGTAAACTTGGGTGCCAGCCACAGACATCCATCCATGCTCTGTGTGTCATCCATACAAGAAACAAAGGACCAAGGACTAACTTTTTTATTGAGCCAAATGGGTATTTTTTACCCACCTCTGGTAAATTTCATCCTTTGACAGCTTAGTCAACTAAACCTATAAGGGGACTCTCTTCTCATCTGAGTGTTTAGGTACATTCAACACAATTTGAATTCACCTACCTTTCTGCTATTATGCAATTAATGAGTCATTTAGACTTTTTCAGTAAAGGACCTTTATGCCTTTACTGTTACCTTTAATTTTGTTTAAAGTTAAATTGATGGGAGATGTAGCATCCGGAACTAGAGGTGAGGGGAAAAATTCCCAAATAGGACACTGTGGCCCTAAGCACTTGGCTAAGGTGCTAATGTTTCCCCACTTTATTTGAAACTGAAGTAAATGCTTTGGCCATTGCTTCGCTTTAATTTTATCACCCCACAGCCTTATACAGCAGCATGTGTATGCAAGGGCCTGCTCTTGCACATGAGCATCATGAGATATAATTGTTATGGATTGCTCTGACATTTTATTGGATGCCTTTTGTTTCTTCTAGAATCCTGCCACATTGTACACCAATGGAATTGTTTTTTTTTTTTTTTTGTTTTGTTCATTTTCACAGGTTGAAATAGTGACTCACACTGGACCTCACAGACGTCTATGGATGGGACCTCAATTTCAATTTAAAACTATCCATCCCTCTGGACAAACAACAGTGATTTCTTCTAGTTCTTCTGTGCTTCACTCACATGGCCCAAGTGACATCCCTCAACCACTGCTAGATTTTGATACAGATGACCTTGACCTAAATAGCCTCAGGTAAGATAATAAAATCTGTTGATCAACTATGTTCAATTGTTTTGTTGTGTTTAGTAGGAAGACACCCATGAAATCCACTCAGAAGTCCAGCATAAACTTCAAAAATACTACTTATTTTGATATGCTCTCCAACAAACTCTGGGGGCTTCCTGAAACAGATGTATTCATTTTGAGATCATGTGACACTTTATTAGCACACAGCTAAACTCCATTCAGATATCAGTTGCCTTTTTAAATAAAGGGACTTCAGTAAATTGTGCTCTCACTAAATGGGTGCTGTTGGTTACTGCAGATCATTCTTGTTTTTTGGCTGTGCCTTGCTGAGTGAGCCCTGGAGTCCTAAAAGTTTGGAATTAGCCTTTTTGTTTGGTTGTTTTTTTGCCCTCATTTACATTAATAAAGTTTTGTAAAATACATGATATTGCTTTTTCAACCACAAAGTGTTTAGCAAGCATGTATTTGAACCTCTGTGTCTTGGCATTACCTAATCATGTTGATTCAACAGCTATGTTGATTTGGTTGATAAGAAAGTTACTAAAATAAATGTGTCTGCACTGGTTGGACAACCAGTTCAAATCAGCTCAGTCTAGAAGAATATGAAAGTGTTTAAATGAAGGTAAACTGCAGGAATGACCTTGTCCCCTGCTTTCATTTGCTGTTACTCTTAGAGCATTTAATCATTATACAGTATATGCACTGTTGCCTGTCACAGAACACATGATTGGGGATTTAGCAGGGGGTTTTTTTGTTTTGTTTATTTGCGAAATAATATATTACACTACCCTAAATGATAATGTATTGGTCATTATTACAATTCTGTATATTTTTTGATTAAACAATTTTATTCTGACACTACCGCATCAGTGGAGCTGATTTTGTGGGTACCTAGAATCACTTCCTACACTTGAATGCATAACAAGTGGTGCATATTCTTTGATCAGTTGACAATTCTATGATACCTTCCTTTATACAGGAGTCTTTCAGCTTACCTGAGCAACCTTTGTTCTTTTAAGGTCCCCCCTTCCTATTATTTAATGTTATTATTATTTTAATAATAATATAATCTATATATATATATATATTTTATAATTTATAAATATTTGGTACATTTTTCATATGATAACTTAATATATGGTAAAACAGTCCATCTAACTGCGTTACAAGGTATTATAGGGCTCTGTTCACCCCTATGCAGGTACAGCGGAGTGCACATTTTTGAAATATCACACTGCACCAAAACTCATGGTACTTTGTTAACATGTGTTTTGGTGAGTGCGAACACGTGCATTAGTAAGGTGCATGGGGGTGCCATTAAGAATTAACGGCACCACTTTGCATCTGCAAAAGGGCTGCGCATTTAGCAATACATAAGTGTGAACCTAGCTTAATTGAAAATGTAAAATGTTTACTGTTGATGTTCTACAGAAGAATGTCTTATATGTGTTTTTATTGGCCCGCAAAAAATTTCAAATTGATGGAAAATAGAAAATGAGTAATGACTGGGACTGAAAAAGCACCACAGAAATACGTAGTGTGCTGGAAAACTTAGATTGTGAGAGCATAAATAAGCATTTCTGCAATTTTAGGAGGTTCCACTTTCAAAATATGTTTGCTTTAAAAAAAATTGTATTATTGCCACAGGATCCAACCAGTGCGCTCTGAGCCAGTTAGCATGCCTGGGTCACCTCGTCCTGTATCTGATCGTAGAGGGGTATCGACGATTATTGATGCCAGCTCAGGTAGGAAACACTTAAAGTTCTCTTGATGGGTGAATAATGACAACACGTTACTGCAATTAGTTTTTCTGGATTGCTAGCAGTGAGAAGTCATTTATTCTTAAAAAGAATCCTAAGAAGCATGTGTCATTTCTAAAGTTGGACATTTCTGGTGTTGTGTCTCAGACTATATTGTGTCCGTTTTTGATTTCATATTTTTTAGATTCTGAATATAGGAGCATTATTTACTGTGGTGATAGAGTGAAAAATCATAATACAATATCTCCCTAGATTGATTGTTTGAACTATGGACTTTGTGTTAGCCAAGTGCTGTAGCATTCAACTCTTGTTAAACATCTTGGTTATGACAAGACTCACACTGGCCATAAAAGTGTCACTTGTTTGACAAAATCATTGTCAGTTGTGAAATGTGTCCACTCTCTCAGTGTGGGTGACCAGATACAGCAACAATTGTTCTAGCACTTTACGCACACATTTTACAATATGCTGGAAGAATTGTTCTGGTAGTTTAGCAGATTTTACTTATCAGCTCAACTTATAAGTTGTAATTCTTTGTTAGCTATGTAATTATTCACATTTTAAGGTGCCCATAGACACAAGATGACTGTTATACAATCTAAGCCATCTTCAGCATTTTCAGGAAAAACTGTAACAGACATGGTCTAGTGGACACAAAGATTGATTGCCTAAATTAGAATCTTCTGGGCTGATTGGTAATGTCTCCCTATTGTATAGCCAGGCCCAACAGTGTTTGCACAGTACATGTCTCAGTATGATTGTTATAGAAAGCATGTGCCTGGCAGTCAGGAATATATTTAACTATATGTGTGTGTGTGGGAGCATATATATATATATATATATATATATATACCACTGAGACTAAATGTTATTATAAACTCAAACTAGTCTGGTTCTCTTTAAAGCCTAAGTGGCAACCAGAGGTTCTAATACACAATGGTTTCCAAATGAAATCTCTCATAAGTAGAATTATTAAACAAAAGCATTAGTCGAGAGTCAAACAGGATTTTAATCTGCAGTGATTCAGAAATCCTCCAGAGAGGCTGTTGAGTGGATTGAGGTTTAAACTGTAAAAAGAAACTGTAACAAACACAGAAAGGGATTTGTAAAGGTTGTTAATACAGTGGATTTAAAAATAGGATATATAATAGAGATATGATATTGTGTGCAAGAGCCTGCTTTCCTGGAACTTGGCATGTTACAATTTTAGAAGGGTTGGGTCAAGCCATTTGGAAAGATGTTAAAGTGGTTGTAAACCTCAGACATGAAATATAAATAAAGCATGTTCCTCTATAGTATCTACTTGTCTCAATCCAGAGAACAAAGTGTAATTTCTGTCTGCTGCTTTGTTCTACAGCTATCTGCATAAGTTACTTCTATTTTTGTAAGTCATGGGTAATCAAAAATCAAAGGGAACAGGGTCAACAGACCAAGGGGCAGGAGGGGCAGGTACCCTGAGGGCAGAAAAATCAGCATGAGGTAACACACCAGTAGAAAAACTTCAAAAAAAATAAAAAATACACAGAAGTAGCAAAACATCTCAAGGACCATAAAGGTCTTCCCTGCCATTGCTCCTCTGGAACTTAAAAAAAAGGCCAGAAAAGCAGAGTATTTGACCCTGAGACTGGAGTCCAGCTATGAACTAACTATTCTATGAGGGCAACCAAACTGGGAAACCATTGGCAGGGGCCCACATGGCCAAAAGGAGTCCAGAGTACAACTTCCAACAGTACCACACTGGCGGCAGGTGGCAGTCAAAGTGAGTAGCCAGAAAATTGAGCCGTAATCTGGCAAGTTGGCTCCAGATGGACAGGCAGGAAAGGGTAAATGCGTAACCTGCATAATGTCACCACAAAAAAGGTAGAAGGTGGATGGAAACCAGCAAAAGAAGAGACAACACTTGCACAGAAGAGTAGAAGTATTTCAGTCGCAGCAGGTATCCAGCAGTCACAAAGCCAGAGATGAACAGTGTCAGTGCCATCTAATGGACATCCTGCCAAGATGTAGCAGCATCCGGAGTATCAAAAAAATGAAACATGGCTCCATCCACCACACACAGATTACTTGGGAACAGGAGACTGTATGTGAGGCCTTTCCCCTGGAGTCATTTGCGGACCTCTGAGAAAGAGTATTGCCATTGTTGCACCTCAGCAGAGTTATCCTGAAAGATGGATATCTTGACACTCTCATGACAGAGGTCCGAACAGCAGCAAGGATCATGCCCGGTCTCTATAATTAAGCAAACCCAACAAGAAAGGTTGCGGAGGCGCTCCCAGTATAGGAGGAGTGGGGGTAACACAATGCGCCCGCTCGACCACGAAAGTTGGTGGCAGATTTTGTAGGCCCAAGTTGGTAGTGAGGTAGGTCTCCACAAGTGCAGCAGTGTTAGTACCTTCTGCCTGTTCAGGCAGCCCCAAGCCCTTTGAGATTATTGTGGTGAAGCCAGTTTTCAGTATCAATAGACTTTTCCTGTAGAGCCTTAACTTTCCTTTGCAGAGCATGTAATTCAGTCCGAGCGGACTGTATCTTCCACATGAAAAATCCTCTCCTTTGTCTCTGACAAGGGGGAGTGAAACTTGTCAAGATTGTTATGCATAAGACCAATGTCAGTAGAAACGTAAAGTGGTTGTTAAGCCACTATCTCATCTTCATACCATCCCCCTGTCAGATAAAAAGCTGCATCTTAGTGCCTGTGCTTTATAAACAAAAAAACAATTTCTACCTGTTTTAACAGCATCTACCAGCAATAAGATGACTCCAGGCTCTCAGCTGTCCCTGTGTGATATCTCCAGTGGTGGGGGGCCAAGATTCCCCGGCTGACGTCAGCCAGGGAGAGATAGGAGGAGAGGTGCTCAGAGCCTGGAGTCATGCGATCGCTGGAAGACACTATTAAAACAGGTAGAAATAGTTTTTTTGTTTTTTTTTTATAAAGCAGAGACACTGGGACACAGCTTTTTATTGACAGAGGGGATGATATACAGATCAGTTAGTTTTGAAGCAGTGGGGAGAGAAGCAGATCAGCCATAGTGACAGATGACAGGGAGAAGAGGGGGAGGAGGACAGAGGGAGATAGCAGTGTATGACGGAGGCACATACGCTGACAACGGTGTTGGGCTCAGCAGCCCTGATATATTGTGGTCAGCATACAGAGGGTAGAAACTGTCAGGATCTACCTAACATGCTTTAAAGGAATAGGATCTTTATTTTATCTATCTTTGCAGTAAGAGGATCGCCAAGTATGTCAGTGTATGTCCCGTGGATCATAGAAGGATGCAGGTTGGTGCTGAGCTCTGTAGCCCTTGTGTCTGCCTCTGTTCACAGAGAAAAAAGGTGGCAGAGGAGGGTTCTCCAGCCAATTGACAGCTTCAGCTCTTTTCCTTTGTGAACGAGGTTTGTTCTTTCCCTCCAATCAGCTCTCAGAGCTCTCCTCTGTAAGCGCTGCAGTTTGTATTTTCAACTCTCTGCGATCAGATATAGAGACAAGAAGACTGCAGATAAACAGGTTCAACCTATGTAGGAGGATTTGTTCCTCTGAATCTCTGTGTATAACCTGAAGCCAGTCACTTCACTGGGTATATGTGAGGGTTTTCAGCCACTTTAATGTCTGTAGACATCAGTAGGGTTCCAGATCCTCAGCTGTGTCCAGAACTTTTCAGCTTTATTCCTTATCTATAAAAATGTGTGATATAAGAGACTGTGTTTGGGAAACAGTCATAGAAACTTGCCAACATTTTGTTTTAAGTTACTGGCCATACATTACAGCTGGACTATTGCATTCCTGAGACCTAGGACATTACAGGATATTTCAATATCCTACGAAATTATTAGCGCAGGATGTTTTCAGTGATGCAGTGATTCTCAGTAAGTTGCACAGAAGCAATATGTGGCTTTCATCTTTGTGTTGTTGCCATAGTACACTGTTGTCATCAGCAGGTTTTCATTGATGCATCTAGCAGTGACATAAACACTAAAAGAGAGAAAGGACTGCAGGATTGTCAAAGGTACTATTTTTATTTTGGTTTTAGTACGTTTGTGTACTCCATAACATTCATTGCAACATGTATTGTACTTGGTCTACCTAAAACAAAAGTGTACACAAAGTACATTGATAACATTATTATGTGATTTTTGCTGTTCTAGATGCTGAACATAAAATTCCTCAACAGAGCTATTTTTGCGCAGTCTTCAAATATCTAGTTTATGGCAATGTCTGCTTATTACGTGTAGTTTATTCAGTTCATACATCAGGAATATATTTTTCTTGATAATATTCACAGTAACCTCGACCCCATGAAATTTGCAAATACGAGCACCACATCTTTGTATTTACTTTAGATACAGGAAACTAAAAGACGTGTCTGTAGTTCTCTGGGCTCATAGATTTTTTCTTTATTATGCTTCATCGAGGGAAAGAGTTTAGTAGTTTCTTTCTATCTGCAGGTGAATCACCACACAGTAGTTGTGTTACCTTATGACAGTTTTAGCAGTGATGATTTTCTGCCTGCGGGGTATAATGTCCATTACAGTAACATATGGGATTAGAAGAGCTCATAAAAACTCTTAATGTGTCACCACAAGGTGCCATTCTACAGTGAATGTGTTTACACAGGAGTCTAGATAGTACGATGCAAGAATGGCACAAGTGTCTCAGCCTTGTTATTTATGATCTGTGGTCAGATATGTTTTCATTTAAAGTCTAAGTGTAGGAAGATATAAAATATACCAGTGTAATTCTGCAATGTATTTATTTATTTATTTATTTTTTTAAATCATATCTGAGCTCAAAAACAAAAATGTAATGCATTACAGCTTACTAAACTATAGGTGGAAATTATATCTAGCATAATGAGCATGACATGGATCACTAGCTAACATGTCAACCCATTAAGAGATCTTTAGCTTTGAGCTATATTAAGCTGTTAGTAAATAACATATTTGACTTGTGTCTGTTCTTTTATATATTGGAACTTAAATATTCACGTTTGAGATGCAATGCCAGTCTGTCCAATATTCGATCTGCTTTCAAATATACTGTACATATATTCCTTGGGAGTGTGCCTACCTTTGTATGTAACAAGTGAGAATAGGGCATGACAATTTACAGTTTGGTACCTTGTGATTTGAAAATTCCTATTAGTGGGTAGTTACTGTAGAGATGGGCTTATCTCTCTCAATTGTTTCTCCAGACCATGGTGTTGTTGTTAAAATCTATAGAAGAAACAATGCTTCCTTTTGTGTAAATAGTGTCATGGTGTACATTGTTCCCTTCTGATAGACATCTAAGAGGATTATATTACTGTGGGATTGCCATAAATCAGTGTCAGGAATTATACAAAGCTGTTCTAGTATAGGGTTGTCCCTTAGGGACAGGCTGACTGGAATTTCCTAAATTGAGACTAAAGCTTGAGTATACAGGTACCAAAAATCGGCTGGTTCAGCAGGAACTGGTCAACTTTCAGCACATCTGTACTCTTCTCTGTTCAAAAGAAGCTGGTAAGCTGGTCTAATGACCAGCTTCTAACAAACGGTTTTGCTGGAAAAGCACCGCTTATCTGTGTACTCTGATGTGGAGGGGAGTCCCTCTTGTAGAATTGAGTAGCACAATGGGAGAGATCCCTGCAAACACATTGTTTGTGTTGAATGAGGGATCTACAAGTTGTTGTTTTTTTTTTTTGTTTTCGTTCAACTCGCTTGTTCAACCCACTGGTTAAACTAAAATAAACATACAATGCTTAAGCATTTGACTACCGTCCCCACTAATAAGGCCAGTTTTAGAATGGGCAGGTATGTAAAATTACTTTTAAAGTGGAACTCTACTGCAATGGGAAAGGTTAGAACCTATATCTGTTCCTATTGAGGAGATCCACTCTCATTATTTATATTGGTGAAAGCTATAACCAGAAAAGAAAGTTAGGGAAAGTCCAAAATGTATAGTTAGATGACATTTCCTAATGGAGATACCTGCTATTGGTGAGATTTTTCTTTCACTTTGGGGAGATTTCTACTTACATTCTGCCTTGTCTCTAGCACAAAAAGTGAACTAAAATCTCCATAAAAACATACAGAGTTCCTAACTCTTCACTGTTTTCATAAAAAAATAAATAGATAATCAGCAAGGCTATCCTTTTTTATGTTGTATGCCAGCAATAATGATTCCTACGTTTGCACAGAATGGAGGTGATATGACTGTCAATGTATAGTACTTTTAGTAACTAACTTTATTTCCCCAGGCAAGTGAGTTCTCTGCCGCTACAGTGGACCACACAACTTTTTATCATTTTTACGCAGGTATTATGAGGCTGTTTTTAGTTGTAAACAGGTCAGAATGATGCTTGTAAAAGTTTACAATCTGCCCTGAACCAGGAAGTAAATGCAGGCTGTACACCTTGCATTGGAGTCTTTTGATTCCTATCTAAGTGTTGAATGCTTGTTGCTAGGAGATGTAAGCAAGGTGGCGCCTCTCCTTATCACTAGTCATCACCTTGTCTCACCTTCAAAGGTTCCATTAGGATTTCTCATCACTTTGTGTTTAACCTTTTCCTATGTGTCCTCAATACATTGGTTGCGAGAGCGTTAACATCTTTTTCAGTTTCATGTGTGTCTTATTGTATTTTCTCAACAGAATGCAGTAAAACAGCCTAATTTAATATATTTTTATGTTACATTTGGTGACAAGGCAAGGATATGACTTCATTTCTAATTTAATTACAATGACTCACACAGATGTGTGACTATAACAATTTAATTTGCTCTGACCTGGATAACAGCAACAAAACAAAGGAAATGTGAATTGTGATGAAATGGTATATAGTAAAATACAGTTTTTGTGTGTGTGTGTATATATATATATATATATATATATATATATATATATATATATATATATATATATATTAATGCCATTGTACTATTATGTATTAAATACTATATGTATTATTACATTGTCTTGTGTATAAACTTTTAACCTATACATGTGAATCATTTAATATAAATGTTAAGCATCTTGTATTAATTGCAGTTATTTACAAGGATAAATTCAATTGAAAAAATGTTGAAAGCTGGACTTCAGCCAATAAGATAAACACGCAGTTGAAATACCTTTATATGAACATGTTGAGCTGACAAAATGTTTGTAGTTCTTTTTGGTAATTTTTGTGATTTACACGCCTCCATTATACTGCAGAGACAGGAGGGTGACACCAGTTTATCGATCACTGTTAAAGAATACAGTGGTGTCATCCTCTTGTCCTTCGTCTGCAGATTGGACAGTGAAGAAGCTTTATCATAAATCATGATTGTTCACTGGTGGTCAATTAAAACATGGCTTGTTAATTTGCAGTTTATTAAGGTTTTAGTTGTAGTTCTTATGGTTTATGTAAATCTAATTCTACTTAGAATTACAAAATCAAACCAAATATTTGATATATGGTATATAACATGGATTAAATATGCACACTAGAGATATTTTCCATTATTTATTAAAGTAAAGGGCACTGTTTTTAAAGTAGCCTACCGCAAAGAGTCAAAAGTAATTTCTTTGTTTCAACTGTTTCAAAATGAGGAAAGGTAAAATCAAGCCACTGGTAGCTGCACATCTGTGCTTTTCTTAAATGAAACCTATCACACGTAAAAGCTAGAAAAGTAAACTGCAGTTATATAAGCAGAAATTGTCATATTGTGACATTCCTTTCCTGTGTAGATATGTATAATACAACATGGGCACCCCTCAAAATATATGCTAGCTGAAAACTCACTAGAGTTTTGCTTTATTGTGCTTGTCACAATAAATCAAACTAAATAATAACTAATGTAGTTTCCGTCATAATGCTGGTAGCTTCTTGGTTAAATGTTGACTTAACAGAAACATTACAATTGCAGGCAATTTGCTTTTTCTATATTGAATACAATTTGAAGCTGCTTTGGATTAGGATATTATGTTGATTCACTAAATGCATTACTATTAAAGTGATACTAAAGTCTCGCTTTTTAAAAAAAATAACAAACATGTTCTACTTACCTGCTCTGTGCAGTGGTTTTGCACAGAGAAGCCCAGATCCTCCTCTTCTCGGGTCCCTTGCCGGTGCTCCTGGCCCCTCCCTCCTGTTGAGTGACCCCACAGCAAGCAGCTTGCTATGGGGGCTCCCAAGCCACAGCTCCCTGTGTCCATTCAGATATGGAGCCGCAGCCTGCCCTCCCCTCAATGGTTTACTGATTTTGATTGACAACAGCGGGAGCCAATGGCACTTTGCTACTGTCTCAACCAACGAGGAGGGAGACAGCTGAGACAGCTGAGTCTCGCATGCAACATTGATGGATCAAGATGGGCTCAGGTAAGTATTAGGGGTTGCTGAGGTGAGCTGCTGGCTTTTTGTGTTAATGCATAGAATGCACTGGCGATGAATGTGGGTTTGTTTCAAAGTGCCCTTATTGCTTGTTCAGAATATGACATTTTTTGTGCAGAGTCTGGGCGCAGGTTCATTTTAAAGGAGAAGTAGAGCCATAGCTCGTTTTCTTGTACTTCTCCTGTGGATCACAAGAGTGCAGCTCGTTCTGCACTCTTGTGACCTGTTTTCAGCTAACAGTGGGCTGGAACTCGCTCTCGGCTGATGTCGCAGAGCCAGTCCAGGCTTGGGCAAGATCATGACAATGACGTGGGGGTCCGCCCACCTACCTGGACTGGCATCCGGCTCAGGCTCCCAGCTGGCCATTCCCACCTCTCCACAGCCCAGCACTCCAGTAAGCAAGGTGGGGGGTGGTCAGAGCAGACAGCTGTGACTGACAGTCACCAGCTCTCTGCTCAGGGAGCCCTTAGAACAGAGCTATTGCCGGTGTTTAATCACTCGGTTCTCAATCTTAGAGCTAGCGGGGGACAGATGCAGCATCGGACCAATGCTGCAACCACCTATGTAAGTATGATTCTGGAAAAAAAAATACTTCTCTTTTAAAGCTTAATCCTAGTCAAAAATAGATGTGTTTTCTTGCATTCTATGTCTCCACTGGGAAGATTTCCCATCAGTTTCTGTCCTTGACCAGAGTGAAAACCTGAGACATGGTCAATCTCTAACCCAATCTGTTCAAAACAGGTTGGTGTTAGGGTTAAGGCTTTCAGTATTTTTATTCAAATCAACATTTCAACCTTTAATTTACACTTACTTTGATAATCTGTGCTAAGATACAGTAGCAATTTGCACTGTTTAGCTTTGAAATATATAGGGAGCTTTGTCCTGTGCAAGCAGACCTTGCAATAAAAAGCAAGGTCTATTGAATATATTAGGGTTGTCCTATTCATAAAAAAATAGCATGAAAGTTTAAAATAATATAGAGACATAAGTTGAGGTACCTTAGGGTACCTACTTTTTAGGCTTTAAGTACTTTAGGCGTTTTCACCTAAGCACACCCTCCTGCCTGCATGCCTGATCTAAGAGCAGATGGATTCCAGGAAGCCACAGCTAATAATGCTGGTGGGGGTGGTGTTTCAAAGTCATTTCTCAACAAAATAAAGCATGGAGACATGGATGGGTGAGTGACTTCGCTTTGAATATTGAATATTTGAAAATAAATTTGTGTTGTGCATGTCATCCTGTAGACTTATGTCTTTAATTTACATCTGACAGTTTTACAAAGTTCGGGGAGTACAGCTATTACAATACTTCCAGAGTTCTGACAGGAGAGACGCTGTATTCTCACACACAGCATCTCTGCCTGGCCCTCCTTCACTGATTATTTACAGAAGGCTTTCTATTTTGTGAATGAGTTCACCTAATACAAAGTGCTGTGTGATTGGGCAGGAAAAGGGTAGGGGTAGGGATGGATGCAACTCTGCAGCCTCAGGAGCTGAGACCAGAGGGCCTAGTGTTGGACCACTGGAAACATAGCAATAGCTACGCTCCTGGCACTCAGAAAAAATGTAAACTGTCAAATTTAGAGATAAATCCACAGGGTGGCATGCACCTTGGTGGACCCAACCCCTACTTATCCACTACATTTTACAAAGTAGCTGAATTCCTGGAATTCAGCTTTAAAAAAAAACATTGCATTTCACAATAAACCTTAGTTTTGGTTTATATGTTTTAGGGGGTATATGCTCTAGAGTGTGCTTGCTCCCTTAAATTTTTTGAAAATCAAATACTGCAGTAATTCTGACCTGTGCAGCTTTGATTCACATTTGATTAGGCCTGTGCTGCATAAATGAATATGTTTGTGTGGCACAGCATGTGGTTGCAATAACCTGCTTGTCTCTAGCCATAACAAGTAAACCTCATGAAAACAAGAGACTATTGCTGGTGGTGTGACTAATCTGATCCAGGTAGAATGCTGTATCCTTGTATCGAGTTAAAAGTAAAATAAAAAATATCTGTTGTCTGCTGAGAGAAGAAAATAATTTCTTCTTTAGCATTTCTTCACCAGCCCAGTGTTGGCGTCAATATAATTATACAGAGTACTGGGTGACTGACCTATCTGATGTGCGGTATTAAATCCATATTAAAAACATTAGAGAATCTGTCATTTATTTAGATTGCCTGTGATTGTTCTAATAGAGATAAAGCTATATTGCTGTAGATTCGGGGTTTGCAGAGCTCACAAATTGGAAGTTAAATTTTCATTAAGCATATTTGTTGAGATACTTCTCAATGAGGGCCTCTTTTTCCTGAGATGGACATACATTGAGTGGTGAATGTTCTGTGATTCCCCTAAATAGTTTGAGTGTAAAGCGCTTGCTTGTTTTTGCTTAAAAAACAACTTGCCTTATAGTGGATATATATCATTTTTAGGTGGATACTGATAGATTAAAAAAAAACCTGCCTTATTTCTCTTGATAACTTTAGTTAAAAGTACGTTCTGCCTCCATCTCTTGCCACAGCATAGATGAAAACCATTTACAGTTGGACTCCTATCTACATGTTTATTGAGCCTTATAGGGAATCCATGTAGGATTGCAGCACTAATATTTGACGTTCTAATGGCTGCCGTAGTTTTGATGAAATAGATATTCTGGTGGGAATATGTAACCATTAGAGTCTCCAAGAAATATAAGAAGTTAGCATGTGATTCCATCTGCCATCAACTACTCACTACTGAAAAGCACATTTGGGTAAAGCTGGACATAAACAAATAAGATAGTATGGAATGGAAGAGCGACTTTCACTACCCAGCTCACCTAGTGGTGCCAATGTCCTTTCTGGTGCAGATATTTTCTTTCTGATGATTGTCACACAGATGTGTTTGAATTGATTGGAATGGGTGGCCCACATGTGGATAATGTTGTGTTCTGTTATTCTGTCCCATAATTGATATTCTGTATTAGTTGGTATATTATTGTCATATTATGTATTGCTGTTCTTACATGCAATGTGTATGTGTTTTCCGCAGCAATGATTATATTTCAGGTGGTCAGGATGTGTGAATAGAGCAGGCAGATGAAGTCACCCACAGTATGAATGCTCAATCTGTTCTAATTGCTGCGGGCAACAAATGACAAGGCTGAGTGGTCATCAGGGTCTTATTACTGGCAATGATAGAACTGGAAGATTTTTGGCGTCACAGGACCTTTAAGGCTGTCCCTCCATGAGCAGATCCAGCCAGTGCTTGAGGGGCCTTGTTGGAACAGCAGTGAAATCAATATGGTCTAGAAGCCTTGACCTGAGCCTGTAATTACCTGCATGGCATAAAGGCAGCTTGTGTTGTTACAGATAGTGCTTGCTTTCAGACCTGACGTGCTTTGAATTAATCTGTTAAGGAAGGATATTGCCCTTTTTTTTATATTTCTCATAGCAGTGAACAAGGAAACAATAGACATAAAACTGGTTATTTCTTCTGGGTCAGATTTCTAGTTCTTGCTCACATTTAATTATATGCTTAATGGTGTGTATCTGTGATGAAAAAAGGCAACTTTTTTTTGTAAGAGGTGCTCATGGCAGATAACATTGTGTTTCAGGCCAGTGCTAGTTTTTCACATCATTATGATACTATACAGAATCAAGCAACAAACTGCTATGAAGCATGAGAACAGAGAATAGTTCCAACAGAAGTTGGCTGCGACTTGTACCAGTGCTATAAATGTTTATTAATATTTATCCTACCTTTGCCCTTTATATAGGCTTTAAAATCTGTGATACTTTTGGAGGATACATGTATATGTTGCAGAGAGCAATTGAGGTAGAGGACAAAAGATCTAATTTTTACTGCTTTGTGCATGGGCACTTACAGCTAGATGTAGTACAAAACATCCAAATAATAATGAATGGACCCCGATGCTTTTCAATTGGCAGCAACCTATGGCAAGGTAGGTTTTCCCCTATGGATTTCCCCCCTAGTATATGGTTGAAGCAATCAGTAAATTTTGCTACAAATTAGCAGTAGTTATACAATTTAGTATCCAACTCTGTTTATGACCAAAGAATACACCAGCTTGCACACAGATTTTTGATCATTGTAACTATGGATGCTATTGAAATTCAGTTATAGATCATTATTTTATTGTCCATTTTTCAAAATAGTAAAGTGCATCTAAAAATTGTGACATTTTATTGAATAGTGTGAATTTTCATCTTTAATCCATGGGGCTGAATTTTCAACATTTACTGCACTTACAGTGTGCTATGGAACGTGCACCTGGCAGTGTACATAGATGCCTGGTTTTCAAGCTGAACTCAAGTAAGTTGGATACCACACAGATAAAGGGGGTGCCATTGGCCTGTTAACTGCACCATACTGTAGTAGTTGAGGTATTTGTAAAGACCTACAGCCGATTCATGTTTGGACATGCGAAAAAATACCCAGTACTGCAGAGTGCACAGGCACATGTGACTTAGTCATAACTGTCATGTGGGGCAATTATAGTCTTTTGTAAGCTACCACTATGGGAACTCATAGCTTACACAGCCCTTTTCTTTGATTCATGCCACCCCATTCAGAAGCCCCCCCCCCAAAAGATAAATAATAACTTGATATAAGGTAAGTATAATGGTCTGTATAGGTCTGCATTAAATTGACCCTGTTGCTTTCCTCCTGTGTGGGCAAAGCATGAATTGACTTTGTGTCGTACATCTCAGTAATTCTCAGCTGTACAAGCAAAGCATTTTGTAGAAGAGTTGTGAGGATCACAGCTATTTACTGGCAACAACTAATAAAGAAAACTGAGATTGCTGGCAACTATGGAGAAATAGCTAGTAGTGTGTTAAGGACATAAACATAAACATTATATTTAATACTTGGATGTAAATGATAAATTAGGATTTTAAAGCATCAGTACAACCACATACCTGTTTCAGGATTATCAAACACACACAGCTTCTCTTATCAAACTCATGTGTTTAACACCTATTCCTACTCCCTGTATTATAACATGAATAGATGTAACCTGCTGTATGGTCTGCTCATCATTCTAATCATTAAAGTGAACCTTCACCCACCCACCTTAATAAACCTGCCAACACTAATGCAATTTCTGTAGGAAAACCAATAAAGTTATTATTAGTTATTTTAAGGACTATGTGTCCCATGGTACAGTGCTGTCTGCAAGCAGTGATTTCTGCACTAACTTCCCCTCCTGAAACTCCTTCTCTCAGCACTTCTGTAGTTCAGAAGGCTGACTCTGTGAAATGGGTGAGACAGCAGTGCATACACACAGGGCATAGTGACTACGTGTCTCAGAATTCAAGGAAGTAAATGTGTGGGGATCTTCAGAAAGTAAGTTTACAATCTTCAAGAACATTCCGTTTGATAGGAGTAGGCTAGAAATAATAGATTTTCAATGTGGAAATAAATCTATGATTTTAAATTTCGATCATAGATAGACTTTAAGATTGCCATTTATTTATGGACGTATTCTATGTAAATTGTGCCATATACAGCACACCTGCACATATGCAAACAGCTTGCCTGTACTGTATAAATGGGAACAAGGTTAGACATTGTTATACTCTATTACAGACTCTATAGGTAGCCCGCTGGGAAAAGAAAATATAAAACTGCCTTTTTTCATAGTTATTAACTTATACTTGGAGTTGATTGTACTTTGTTTTTTTGACAGAGTAGTAAATGGTTACATGTGCATTCATACTGAGCTAAATATAAAGGGATATTGGATTCCATGCCTCTTTAATTGAATAGATAAATCACTTTAACAAAATTCAGAGTATAACTTATTTCCATATTTAATAGTGTTTTTTTTCATAGCTGTAGCTATGGATTAATTATCCGTGAAAATATACTAAATTATTGGTGACAATATACAAAAATAATTATCGGTATAAAATTTCTTTTGTTTGTGCAAGTATCTTGTCAGATGTCACACTTTATTAGGTGATCATAGATTTGAATTACCTTAAAAGCAGAATTCAGGGTGGTGTTGACTAGCTTTAGTATTAGCCATGGGCAGTACAACTACCTGGAGTCTTAAAATAAAACCTGAAGAAAGAAGTCTTTAGTGACTCTTGTCACATCCCTGCACTAGACAAATGATGGCTAAATTGTATTGTTACAAGCATTAATTGGTTTAATTACCTGTGATTACACAACATTTCATTCTTGGTAGCAGATTGTCAAATCAGTAGCTGGAACAAAAGTACAAACTGAGTTC
The DNA here is from genome assembly GCF_037356315.1 of Lithobates pipiens. Classification (NCBI taxonomy): domain Eukaryota; kingdom Metazoa; phylum Chordata; class Amphibia; order Anura; family Ranidae; genus Lithobates; species Lithobates pipiens. The sequence goes on along the minus strand of NW_027507748.1, from coordinate 372,645,601 downwards.
TTGCTTCATGTCACACATATAATAGTCGTTTTCATGCTATTAAGTGCTTTTGAACACTACCTAGAGAAAGTGTTGATTCTAATTAGTCTTGACACTTTGGTCTTGCATCATGAAACTGCACATAACGCCAGGGTTTCCCTTGGGTGCCCTGGAATACAATATTTACGTGACAGAAGATTTAGGAGCTGCTAATCACTGTGCAGAATGTTATAGAACAGTGACTACCAATGTTTCTGAAAAACTCCCAGAATTATGATTCGTATTGTATCCCATTCAGGCTCTGGATGCCTACTGTTCATCCTGGCTGAGAGTCTGGGAAGTAGACTACTACTAGCCTGGGAAGAGGGTTAGTATTTTTTATGACTGATGTAGCATATATACAGCAAAACTAAAAACACATTGGGGGGATTTACTAAAATGGCGCACACAGAATGCAGCTGTACATAGTAACCAATAAGCTTCTAAATTCAGCTTGTTTAATTTAGATTTGATAATGAAACCTTGAATCTTTTTGTTTGTTATGCACAGCTGCACCAGATTCTGTGTGCTCCAGTTTTACCCACCCATTGATTTTCATAGATAATAGTTTTATTGCAATCTTGTTTCAGCACAGTATAGCCCACCTCTGTCAAGGCAGCATGCAGAGTACTCAATGCTCTATGGCAAAATATAATGATATGTCATGTTGTATATGTTAAGTATTGTTCACTGTGGTGACACAGTATGATTAAGGTGGAGATTTTTAGTTTGAGGTTTGGTACCTGAGAGCCATTTATGGAACATTGTAATTTTTCTTGTTGCCTTCAATCTCGTTATTCTTGTTCAGCAGTGGAAGCCTACAATACTACATCCTAATTTGTTTTATGTGGAGCACCATGGATGGAGTAATGTTGTGTGTGTGTTTATATATTTAGTTTTTAATTCATATTTACCATTGGTTTCACAAACCATGAAGACCTGGACCAGAAGTGGACTGCATGGTATTGCACATTTACAACTTTTTTCCCTATGCTCTAATGAAGAAGCCTTCTTCTTGGAAACCTCCAGGGATACAGTTTCTCTAATAACATTCATAGATAGAAGCCCATATGCACAGCACTATGTAGCCCACCAGTTGAGTTGGGAGGTGGGAGCCTCCTCTGACAGCTTACATAGAGTGAAACTCCTGTTCTAGATCACCCAGTGATCTGAAGTTTTTAGTGGGTCCTGTTAGGGGTTTGGAAAGATCATGGAGACAGTTTGAACCTAGTGTGAATATACTCTAAGTGTATCCTGTTTATGCTATCAATATGGTTATTTTTTTGGAGGTGTGCAGATGTTAGAATGAACAATAATTCCAATGACAGATACGCCTCTAAGGTGCCAGTTGGAACTGCACAATGCTGTTTTTTGAACATTGTTTTCCAGCAATGTACTTTCTATATGAATCCCCTGAGAATACTCCACTAGTTCTTGCCTGAGCTCATTGTGAAAGCTGCAGATTTGCCTTATGTGTTCATCTACAGTTCAGTGAACCTATACTAAAGTAGAATGCATGCAACATAATGGGAAACATGCAGCATAATCAACAGAATACAGTTAATGTACTTATTTTTTTTCTGAATATCATGAGGATATATAAAATGAAAAAATGCATATGTTACTGGCACAACCAGGTACGTTATGGTAAAATCCTGTTTTGTTGGACCTTAAGATGATTAACATCAAGAGCCCTTTTGCCTAAAGTTATTCATGGTAATATAGATGAGGTTGTTTCTGTATAAAAATATAGACAGAAAACATTAAATAGCATGTACATTGTTGCCAATCAATGTCATGTGAACATATTTCAATGTTAAAGTAATGTGGTTATCTACATTTCTTCATGGGTTAATATTACATTCATTATAACTATAGTGGTAACTTGTTGCTAAAAACAAGTGCTTGTCACTGAATCATTATATTTTACACTTATTAGGAAAAATAACAGTTCAACTTATTTTGTACGTCAGTTCTATAAATGTTAACTAAATATTAGGCACTTCTGAATTCACATATATCATGTTTTGCATTTCATAGCTCTCTATATGTAGGTGCAACATATGCCTAATATAGGATGTATTCATAACAGTTCCCGGCCAATTCATACACATACCCACAAACTGCAGGTCCAGTATAAGTATAGAACAGCTCATTTGGAAGTACATACAGTATATTGACTGTGGGAGGAAACAGGAGTACCTGATGGATACGTATAGAGAACATACAAACTCAGTGCAGATATATTAAGTATATTGTCAGCAAAGTCATTAATTCTGTGGGTTTCATAGTGGTACTCAAAGCCTGGACAAATACATCAACAAGATGCAGAAGTTCCCACACCTATTATCTGGCTTAGGGGGTTTTATCGTCAGTTGAGCTGCCAGTGTTGCAGTCTTTGCCTTATACTCTATTGTATGGCACTCTGCAATACACATAGAATTACAACCAGAAGCCAAAAGACAAAGATTTGAAATACTATTGCTATTGCTGTGGTATTCTAAAACTGACAAGACCACCTTGTGCGTTAACAAAATAAGACCTTTTGGTACCATATGTAAGGGACGTAACACATTATTCTATATTATGCTTCACAAACATACATCAGAATGTTTGCAAGAAAGTCTTCCAAATCTTCACATATGTCTGCAGACCACCACAATTTTAGAGATAAATTTCACAAGGGAAGTGTCTGAAGGTCACCTTAGATTTATGCAAATAAATTCTGTAGTTTGAGAACTGTTTTGACATATTCCATATATTTCTGTAGGCTTGTATATACACATACATGCATGTTTACAATTTTGTGAGCAGATTGTAAAAAATGTTACAGGAAAAAATATGTAGTTGTGAGGTATTTTATTAAACAACATGCAACACTCTCTCTCAGTTTAAGCATGCCAAGAATGGCTGCCCTTTTTGACAATACTAGGCCACAAATGCTTCCCTATGGAATCTTAAGTGCGCCATGATGGCTCCTTAAATATGAGAAGCTGTCAGCCAGGCTCCTAAAAAACAGAGATGAAACATTGCATAATCTACATGGTAGACTCTAATATTCTTTAATAAAAGAGGGAATTAAATGTTAAAATGTCATGAAACCACAATACACAGAGTGCCAGATGTTGGCTTGATAAATATGTGAGAGAACTGAAGCAGCTCATCTTGCTGTTCAATGTTATTGTCCTTAATAAAGGTGACAACTCTTGCGTTTTTCATCTGCTATCATATTGTATATATTTTTGAAAACTGGCTGTATGGGTTATAGTCTCTAGATGCTTCATTTTAATGCTAAGTAGAGTAGACAGTTTAGTGATGTGGAAGACCATTATCTCACCTTTGTGCATTTAAACGACAGTCACTTGCCTTTCCCTTTTTCATAATACATTGGCTGCGTTACAGCTGAGGAACTTTTTAACACCTATTGGAAGCATTAAATAACTAGATATGCCATGGTGATGATGGAACTGTTTAAATATGCATGAAAAGATAAAACAAAAATAGCCATTTTTTCTGTGCTACTTACTCAGAATGCACTCATCTAAAAGCTAAAAAACAGCAACCTGGGTCATCTTTGGACACATTTTGCTATCCATCGCTGCCTACTGTTTGTTAAGTATTTGTTATATATTCACCTTGACAGCTGCTATGGAGTAACAGCTTGGTTTGGATTTGCAATTTGAGCGACAAACCTGTACAAACTGGCTGCGCAAGTTAATTTTGGTGCCAGAATAAGGTAGATTTACAGTGATAATGAAATTAATTTTTCTGAGCATTAGAAAGATAGTACACAGTTGTAATAAGAATGCAGAGAAATTATTAAAGCCCACATTGGCCAGTCAAGATTTCTTTAAAGAAAAAAAATGAATGAGAATGTAAGAATTTCATGCCATGCACTTGCTATTTTTATGCAATGTAAACGTTCAATTAATAGCATCATTAATAGGTAAGAATATTTTAAATTGGTAATTTTCCAAGTAGCAATACAGGACTTGGTTGGGAGGGCATTTGCCTCCATGGCCAGTACTAATGATACGTTGGCCTGGTAGACATACTGCAGCATCCAAATGAGATTGATCAGAGTAAGACTTAGTCCTGGTTCACACCTGTACATTTTTTAGTGCGTTTTCAGTTTTCATTTTATTTTTTGTGCGTTTTCATAACAGTCCATTTAACATGTTTTTTTTTGGGTCACGTTCACATTTGTGCATTTTATGGAAAGGGCCAGGGACTAGCAGATTGTGTTTTCGGTTCCAAAGGCTTCAATGGATCATAAAACGTGTATTTAAAAATGCAGAATGCACCTGGAATATGCATCAACTGCTGCCTGCATAGGTGTGAACCAGGCCTGAGTCAGTGATAAGGCATGAGCGTTATATAGCTACTGCCAGATCAGCAGACCCGCAAACACTCCAATGGAGGGAAGTCATCCATTACCTACCTCATTTGCAGCTCTGAGATGTCATGTGAATGAATGCCAAAATCTGCAAATTAAGCTGATTCTGGTAGATTTGAAATGTGTGCCACAATAAGGCTGGATTCACACCTATGCATTTTTTTGTGCTTTTAGCATTTTGCAGATCTGCACTACAGAATGTGCTCCATAGGAAACCATGTTAAATGGACTTTAGTGCAAATCTGCAAAATGAAAAAAGCACAAGGTGTGAATCCAGATTTTGGCATTTGTTCACATGACATCTCAGGGCTGCAAAAAATCCTGGCTTTTAGGAAACCCCTGCTTTCACTATGCACACCAGTTAATGTGGTACACTGAGTGGTGCACTTTCTTTAAAAGTTACATTTTTATTGTGCACTTCGGCAAGGCAAGAAATGTTACAAAAAAGAGAACAATTATACAATACTCAGAGGTGTAGCCTTTATCAGAACAGGATGAGCCATAGCATGGGATAGCACAAAGGAGTTAGTAGCAAAGAGCACACAGTGATTAATTAACTTTAAACACTTTATTTTGGCCATGGTGCTATTTATGGGTTAACCTTAATTAAAATCAAAAAGCAGAATTATTTAACCAATATATAGCCGTCTTTGGCTAAACCATCAACCATAAACAAAATTAGTCACAATGTCCGTCCAGATAAAGTGGACGACTAATCCCCCACTAAATAGGCACCATGACAAGATTTGGATAATAAGAAGGGAGGGTGGGCAGGAGCCACGGCCTGGTCCTTCTGAGGCGGCAGCCATGCTAGAGCAGCTGGCTTTTATAAGAGCAGGAAGCGCAGGCTGCAGCTGCCCACCAAATTAGACCAATCCACCTCTTGTTGCCACACAGATTCTCTGCTGTAATTGCCAAAAGCAACCTGTAAGAGGGATGGGAAGGGGGGAAAGAAGTACCCAGCACTTTGTGCCACCCCATGGGGGTCCCGCTAAAGGCTAGGAACCCTGTGATACTATTGGGGGAGGAACCCCTTTAATGTAAATGCCTGCTATAGCAGTATGCTGTGTAGACAAAAGATTTTGATACCTCTTAAACAAGACCTTGCTTATGTACTTAGTATTTTCCAGGTTAAAACTTAAAATGTATTAAAAAGAAAGAAAAAGCTCAACAAATAACACAAGTTCGTAACACTACAATAGCGTTCCTATTTTCTATGCAAATATTATCAACTGTCACACATCAATTAGTGTGTCCTCATAATATGGGTACACTTTCTTTAGCCCACAAAAATATGCCCATGTCATGAAAGGGCTGGTTGCTTGTGTTTGTACATCAGGTCAAAACGTTCCCAGTCCTCCACTGTAGACAGAAAATGCAAGTTATATATGTACACACAATCGTTAAATCTTCTATACAATTTAAAAATATTAATTTTATATCAGAAGTCATTTTTATTTTTCACATTTTTAGAACTGTACCTTTGCAGTACTGTTGCGTTCCCCAGATCAAGAAGAATGGGATTGCTGTGCAGGATACACTGCAGATTCTGGTCCATTTGGGGTATAAATCACATGGCATCCCGTTTCAATTTATGTCATCTGTGTCCCATTGGGGAGATTTCACCTCACATCCTGTCCCATGGTCAATACAGGAAGTGGGAGGAAGTCTCTCCTCAGTGGGGTGAATCCCTGGCTATATCAGGGTAACCAAAATTAGTGTCATTGTTGGAAGATATTCCCTTTTCTCGTATTCTGGTATTGGCTTTGACTTTTGTTGACAATAGTAAATAGGACAAATAGGAAGGTTGCATCTTTGTAATGGAGCACAGACATCACTAAAAATCTGAGAGGCGTTCTAATCCCTATCCAAAATGTCCAAAAAGAAGCTGCATTGCTCACAGTGCTCAACCTTGTGATGATTTCTGTACAAAATTGAAAAGTGACAGTGGCTGCGAGGCAGAACTCCCCCAGCTGTCAGTTCCCCCCATGCAGAATCTCAGTTTATGTTTATTCCTATGAGGGGACTACAATACAGCACTGTTGCCACCGCCCCCTCTTCTCATCTCACCCCCCAATACCTGAATCATGCTTTACAGGATAATTAAATAAGAATGTTACTTTACTGCTGCCAAAAATCCCCCTCTTTTCCATGTGTTCAGTGAAGTGCAATCCTCACCTCCTTCCCTGTACTGCTGCTGAAATTCCCCCTCTCCTCCATGGTTGCAGTGAAATGTAAGCCTCCCCTCCATTCCTGTAATGTTGCTAATCTACCTCTACTATCTGTTATGCCCATCTTGCCTGTGTGCCTGTCACAACTATTTATGTATTTTATCTTGTTGAGCAGTGTGGTTAAGCAAAGTTATGGGGGGTTGGGTGTTCTGTTATACACTTTAACCCCCGGAAGAATGACCGGGCCATTTTCTGTGATTCGCCACTATGCTGCTTTAACTAACAGTTGCGCAGTCATGCGACGCTGCACCCAAACAAAATTGACATCCTCTTTTTCCCCACAAATAGAGATTTCTTTTGGTGGTATTTGATCGCCTCTGCGGTTTTTATTTTTGCGATATAAACATAAAAAGTGCGCCAATTTTAAAAAACAAAATATTTTGTACTTTTTGCAATAATAAATATCCCCATTTTTTTTAAAAACGCTATTTTTTTCTCATGTAAAGGCCGATATGTATTCTTCTACATATTTTTGGTAAAAAAAATTGCAATAAGCGTATATTGATTGGTTTGCGCAAAAGTTATAGTGTCTACAAAATAGGGGAAAGATTTATAGCATTTTTATTATTATTATAATTTTTTTATTAGTAATGGCAGCGATCTGCAATTTTTATCATGACTGTTACATTATGGCGGATAAATCAGACAATTTTGAAACATTTTTGGGACCTTTGACATTTATAAAGCAATCGGTGCTATAAAAATGCATTGATTACGGTAAAAATGTCACTGGCAGTGAAGAGGTTAACACTAGGGGCGCTCAAGGGGTTAATTGTGTTCCCAGGGAGGTGATTCTAACTGAAGGGGGAGGGGACTGACTAGAGGAAGTGACAGATCGTGGTTCCTAGCTAATTGGGAAAAAAAAACATGATCTGTCACTCCTCTCAGAACAGAACAGGTAAGTGTGTGTTTACACAAAAAATGTACGTTAGTGCAATTAAAAAAAGTATCACGGAGAGTACTCAATTTTCTCTGTCACAATCGCACTAATATGGCTACAATCACATCAAGTAGTTTAGTTAGGAATGTATAGTTTCATTGAGGCCCGGATGCTATAGCTTTCCCTATACTTCCAGCAGTGTGACTCACATGCACAGAAGCTATACTCTTCCCTTGTCCATTTATACAACGTCTCAAATTTTGTGAATGGTTTACATAATACATTGTTGTTCTGTTCAACATTTCAGCGACACTGGTGATACTTGAATTGTAAAAGTTTTGAAAAGCATATTCGGGGGCCTTGGTCTAAATGCCACGTAAGGTGACCATGTGCTTTGTATGTCAGGCTGGCTCAGTTTGAGTTGAAACAGTTTTTTTTATTTCAGTTCTGTTAACCCCAACAAGCCAGTATTATTAAGTACTGGAGATATTCTTAAATCTCTCCTACCTGTGCACTTTTACCAGATCTGGGTGTAATCTCAACCTTTGCAGAAAAAACACTTGTTTCTAGTGTTAAGTGAAAGATGAGTTTATTTGGTTGCTAAAAAATTACTGCTTTTTTTTACCCTTTTACATATTGTATTGTAGTAACAAGTAGTATCTTGTAACTTTGTACAATGATTACTGGAGCTAATCATTATGCTAAACATCTTCTTTGTATGCATTGTGTTATTGCTGCTGGGTAATTTACAGTTGCACAGTTCATTCATGCTTCTTATTTATGCCACCATATGGCCCCAACACTACATCTGTGCCAAGAAACTATACCTTTAATTCATTAGTCACCATTTGGTTTCCATATTTTGTGAAGTGTGGACTTCTACATAACTTTTTCGGGTTGGTTGGAAGCAAAGGTCTGGATAAAACATTTCAAAACATTCACCAGATCAGTGATCAAAGGGCATACTGTGTACAGCTTTAATTTATCTGATCATAGTCAAAATCTCATAAGAAAAAGCTTAGCCATTGTGTGGAGAAACTGATATTTTTCCCTTTCTAGTTAATATTATGAAAATTCTCATGAGGATATTTTCTAAGGTTATTGCTTGTATGGCTGCCAGACAGTGAACTTATATTTCCAGTTTTCTATCAATTCACTTCACACATCCATGAAAGTGAATGTAAGTTGAAACAGAGCAGCCTTTTTAGTGCATGGGTTTATATAGATACAAAGGAAAATGGTATGATGCCATACCTGATGAGAGGACTTCTTTAAAAGGAATCTTTCACTTTACACATTTATGATAAAGTTACAGATTTTCTTGCTAGCCAACTTCTCTTCCCAGTGATACCTTTGCAGCACTCTCCATTTCTCTATTGGAGCTGTGTCTCTAAAGCCCTGTTCATGCAGGCTGAATATTGAGTGACATTTGACCTGTGTCTACAGCAGTCGGTCCAACTGAAGCCGGCCGAATCTCTAATGACTAATAAAGGTCTACTGGCCAGTGTTTTCTGACTGGCTGTCCCTTTGTCAGAACTCAATGGGGGAGATCAATGTACTAACATGAGATTGCTAGTACAGCGGCTCCTCTCTAGCTCTTAAATAAAAATAAAAAAACAGCTAGTGGTTACCAGGCTTAATCCTGGTGTAAGTCCTTTGTTGGTTTGTTTTGAGGCGTTAGTGACCTTCTCCCCTCCTTCACCCGACAGTGTTCTGGTCTGGCAATTGATTCCTGAGACTGAAGCAATAGATTATTGAAGTAGGGGGAGAAGGTCGCATTCTCTCCCATACCTAGAAGTTCCAGTTACTGTATGCACAAAGACTGACTCAGGAGTACAGAGCAGGAGAAGAGGCCCAAGGTGGAGCAAGTGGGTGAAAACCTGTCACTTTGCACTCAATGGTTCAACTTCTAACTACATTATACAGGCATACCCCACTTTTAAGCAAACAATGTGGTTTATTTACTAAAGCTGGAAAGTGCAAAATCAGGCTCACTTCTGCATAGAAACCAACGAGCTTCTAGGTTTTATTACCAAAGCTTAATTGAACAAGCTGGTGTTAGCCCTTGTACACACGGTCAAAGAATCCGTCGGAATGTGTCCTATCGGACCGTGTCGTCGTATAATCCGACTGTGTGTGGTATGCATCGGACTGATTCCGTCAGAATATTCGTCGGACCCAATTTTCCAACATGTTGGAAATATTTCCCGACCAACTGGGCCGATCGGACATACTCCGATCATGTGTAGAGAATTTTGATCGGACCAAGTGCCACGCATGCTCAGATCAAATTCCTACATTAAAGCTATTGGCTACTAGCCTGAATGTAGTCCCATCGTAACGAAATTACGTCATCACGTTCTGAAAGATCGGATTTTTTGCCAACTTTGTCCAACCGTGTGTATGCAACAGTTTCGGACAAGATCCGACGGACAAAATCCGACGGGCAAAATTCAACGGATTTGGTTGTGGAAATCTCCGACCGTGTGTACGTGGGCTTAGAAGGTCATTGGTTTCTATGCAGAAGTGAGCCTGATTTTGCACTTTTCAGCTTTAGTAAATAAACCCCATTGTGTACCTAAAAGTGGGGTATACCTGTACTTACCTTTCCCCTGCAGCTCCTTCTTTCGTGGGCACAACTGACTCAGTGCTTGCAGGTTCAGGGGAACATGTGACCTTTTCCCATGATTCAGTGCTCGTGCTTACCAGCCAAACTCTGCAGAGTCACTTTATGGAGAGAGTAATGTCACCACTCCCCTGGGCTTTTGTCCCCTGGTGGCACTGAGCATTTTGTTGGCAACTTCAATGGAGTAAGCACTGGAGAAGTGAGTGTAAAGTGGCAGAGGAGTGGGCTTTACACAGACACTGTCAGTTTACCCCGAATGTGCATAGTGGCAGTGAGGCTGGTTTGCTAAATTAATTAAACATGTTGACACAAAAATATTTGTAAGGTTTCATTTCAATTAGCCAATCATGTGAAAAGTAAATCCCTGTTTATTTCATCTGCACATGATTGGATAATTAAAGTTTATATTCCCACACTTTATTATGTGAACAGTAAATTAGCCTCATTGTTTTTTTAAGAACTATGTTCCAGGTTATTTATTTTTTTAATTTATAGGCTTGATCAGACCTATGTTTCTTAAAAAAAAAAAAAAGAAAAGAAAAATGGGCTGCTCTTTACAAGCATGCATTATTTGGTTGTTGACCCTAGAGTAAATGATGGGTCTCTGTGAAGTTACAGCAGGCTTCCCCATGCACATAAAACATATGATTCTATAATATGAACATAGAGAGTGTGAGAATTTGGGTTCCATCCCGCTTTGGCCTGGAGTAGACTGCACCAGTGGTAGTTTCAATTATGTATTGTTTGCCGATTTTATTGTTCAAATGATATTATATATATTAGGGGGCAATTTTAGTTTAACAAAATGGGCCCGCTAGTAACTGAAAATGAGCTAGCTTTTCAGCAAGCATCTCTCATATGCCTGCCAAGCGGTCACAGGTGTGGGGTTGCAGCAGGTAATTTCCTGTACTGCATTTGTGCAGATGATTTTCTGTGTCAGAAGACGGTATCGCCTCACCTGGCCTTTCCCTGTGACAGAGAAATCCTTTGTTTATTCATTTAGGAGAGAGATTAACCCTAATGAATATGGCTTCCTGGAAACAGATACAGGTGACAATAGCAAAGCGAGCTGTCAAAGGAGTGTGTGTGGGGGAGTAGGGGTACATTCCCTTTTCTTTCTTCACTTCCAAATAATGGCAGCTTTCATTCACTCACACTCTTTATGTCAGAAAGGAACGCAAAAAATGTCATGTCTTTTTTTTTTTTTTTTTTTCATGAGTGTAAGTGCTTCTTTTTCCCATTTACAAGATATTTATGTTGTTCATTCATGCAAAGTTCTCTTTTGGCGAACTTTCATATATTTTTTTTTTTTTTTGGAGAATCCTTTTATTGCAAGTCTATTGTAGTTATTAGTTATAGAGCAAAGGGTATTGTGATCCTGCTAAATAATCCCAAAAACAAATACAAATCACCTAAATGTTTGCCAGGTGTCTGTTAGCTCTCTGACCTTGCCATACCTTATGCTGGCTAGGCCAGCTATAGCCCTGATTCTGTCCAGTCCATGGTGAATCCCTAAAACTTCAACTTGGCTTGTCCCAAGATCTCAGAGACCAGTGAGTGCTATGTACAGGTATACACTGCCATTGCATATTAGCAAATTAGCTCTGGGAATTAGCAAATATTCTCATAATAATAGCAGCTTGCATGGAATAACAGTCTAAAGGAGCAATAAAACAGATAAACAGGATGAGTTGATTTCAGTACAAAAAAAAAAAGTACAAACTTTCTAAGTGGCAGCTGGAGTCAATTTCACAGGCCTAGTCTACGAAGGATATAGCATGAGGTTTTTTTTTTGTTTGATTTTGTTTTTTAATATGGGGCTGAATTAGCAAGGGTTTTTTTCTATCTGTGTTTTTCCCTTTTTTATCATTTAATTATCTTTATTGTTGTATTAAATGTTTGATTTTACCTTTGGTTTTTGCTGTTTTGTAAAAAACAAAACAAAAAACAAAGGCTGGTTTTGAGGCAGAAGAATAAGTCCAAGGCAGTTGAAAACAGCTTCTGTAACTCTCAGAAGATATTTAAAGCTTAACTCTTTTTTTGCTTTGATGAATAAGGTGATGCACTTATTCCTTGCTCCAGCGACAACTGATGCTCTCCTCCACTGTCTGATGCTCTGGAATGTGAGCAAGCCCTCTGCTGCATTGTATGGGATGACCACAGAATCTTCACATGAACAGGAGAAAGGCTGCAGGAGTGAGGAATAGGGTATATGTATCACCTTATTCAACAAGCTTTGGATGAAATGGATGGTTAACCCTGGCAGTGTGGAAGGGAGCCCACTGTAGTAATAAATCTTTTTTTCCCCAGAGTTCAGCTTTAAAGTCTATTGTACACTTACAACAAATAAAAATACCTTTATTTTTCTTCCCCATTGATTCCAATGTATATCAGAAAAAAGTTTGCTTATTCCTACAAACAGCATACCTAGAAAATTTTACTATAAGGCTATGTAAAACATTGTAGGGACAAGAGATGTAGATACTGGTAATCAAGGATAGAGACCTGATTTTATCAAATGTAAGCGCAATACCAAAATATGCAATATAATAAAGCTGATCTTCAAGTGGTTGTAAACCCTCTGGGACCACTTTTACCTACAGGTAAGCCTTAATCTAGGTGATATTTGCAAAAGACTGGCACTGATGTCTATGGCATGCGCGCCGTAGACAGCGGCACACAGGTGCACAGAGCATGCCGCTGCTAACAGGGATCATGCCATTAGTTCGGGTCCCGCACACATGCGCAGGAGTGACGTCATCGTGGCTCCAGCCAGTCACAGCGTCGGAGCCACGATACCTGGAAGTCACTCCGGGATAGATGGCGGCAATGGAGGAGAAGAACGAGGATCACTTTGGGGGCTTCCATCTCAGGTAAATTATTCATAATGAGCTAGTATGCTATGCATACTAGCTCATTATGGCTTTGCCTTACAGGGTGTTTTTTTTTCCTGCCTTTACTTCCTCTTTAAACAGTGCGTACCCTTGAGGTTATGAATGTGTTTTTTAATTATACTGGATTCCTAAATAAAATAAAATAAATTGCACTTGATTGTTTAAAACTTGATGTAAAACATTAAAAATAAGTGTCTATACCGTTTAAAATCCAGTAATAGACCGTCTCACCCTGCTCTGGGCATGCTCAGTTGCTCTCTATTTTTAGGCACCACTGAATTTGTAAAGGCTGATCTGCTGACAACCTTACAGCGGATTTAAACCCTCCTATCCTTTCTGACCAAGGAAGTTGCTTCTGTTTGATCTGCAACTTCCATGGTGCTGCACATGTGATCAGTTATGACACCAGCCATTTGATGGTTTGACAGTTTGGTGGAGGACACAAGCAAATGTGACAGTTAGCAATCCCCGCATTCCTGGATTGTAATTTAAACTGCTAATTTGCTAAATTGATGGGTTTAGTTATGCTTTATGATTTACTCAGGGGCTCTGGGCTTCAGCAAAATGGCAGCCTCCAGCAAGAAAAAAAAGAGGACCAAGTCTGGAGGCAATTCACAGGACACACTAATTTTTATATCTTAATTATTAATGTGGAATGTATGTTCCTTGCTGACGAACATTCTTTTTTACCAAGTTGTTATGGGTAACGTTCCGCTTTAGGAAAAAGGGACCATGTGCCTTTGCATGCAATAAACTGATTAAAATAAAAGGCTCATTTGAAATGCTGGCAACTTTTTGAGAAAGGCCCACACCTGTTTGCTGTAGCTTTTTCGTGCATTTTTAAGCGAACTGGTGTACTGCATATTGTGTGTTGATATGTGTCAAGCAGGACCATTGAAATAAATGTCAAATGCACAAAAATATATAAAATCATGCCCTAAATTAATCTCCTCCAAGGATAACTAAATACAAGAACATAAATGTAATATAGCACAGTGCACAGTCCTTGATTGTGGTGTTTTGCATGTATTTTCTTTTTTTTCAAGTCAAGAACATTTTCAGCAAATACAGAAAATGTATGTTGATCTTGCTAAAAATGCAGTGTCCTTGTCACTTTCTGTGTGCTGCACAGAATAATATCTTGCTTCCTCGCCATCTTCTGTAAACTACCAGTTGTCCTGCCCCATGTAATGGAGATGAAGAAATACGGAAATCTCTGTAGTCCATATCAGTATGGTAACAACCATGCCTCCCTCCATAAATCAATGGAGGAGTGACATAGCCTTCCGGGGACAGGAAGTACATTATTTGCATGATTACCAGGTGTAAATAAGGCAAAAATAGCTTGAACAAATAAGGAGTGGCATAGCCTCCCGCGGACAGGAAGTACATTTTTTGCATGATTGCCAGGTGTAAATAAGGCAAAAATAGTTTTTTAAAAAAAATGAATGCAGTCACAACATCAGAGGCTAGTAAGCTGAAATATATAATTTTTTGGGTTTTTTTTTAGGTACATTTGCATTCTCCATAATGAATAAACAACAACAACACATGAATGATATTGCATATGCATAGATGTAAATAGAAAATTGGCTTGTAGAGAGCCATCAAGAAAAACTATGTGCAGTGTGGATCGGGTATCCTAGCAGTGGAGCAGTTATCCTACTTACCTGAAAGTGTGGAATACTGTAGTGGTTGTGGAGAAGCAAGTGGCAACATTTCAACACATGGGGCCCCAAAAAGATGACAGGATCACATTAAGAAATTGTTATGATTTTGCATCAATGTTTAGCTGGAATACTTGAAATGTTTACATGCAAGTTTGTTTTGCACTATATAGCTAAACATCCAACAAATTTAGTTCTGTTTTTTTTCCAGTATGCGTGTTCTGTTTCCAAGTGTGATTGTTGCAGTATCATTAGTTTGAGTCCTCCCCTTGCCCTCTTCATTGAACCTAAGCCAAGACATAAGATCACAAGTAGCACACTACTTTGCTACATTCATGAGATTGAACACTTTCTCACATTTTTCTGTGAACGTTACGACAGATCCATTATTCCCTAGACATGAATGTGCAGACACAGATGTGAAACTAACTGCACTTCTCCCTGGACTTTCCAGAGTTGTATCAAAATAAATTATTCTTTATATTCTCAGAGGATGCACTAACATTCTACAACATTTAATTCTTTGCTTTTTACATATTCTTTATTTAAAAAAATGATTTGGACAATGGAAATAGGACATCAAACACTGTCACATTAGTGTTTAGAAAAAGAGGGTTAATAAGGGAAGGGGCTCGTAAAAAAAAGGAGCAGTGAGGGAGGGTAAGAAACAACAGGAATAAAAAAAATAAAGATAAAAAAAAAGATAGAAAGAATTAAAAAGGGTGGGGTGGGGTGGGGTCTGTCCACGGGCACCAAGCATCTGACAAGCCATGCATCTCAAATATTCGACCATTGGGTATTTGTATTGGTCTGCTGAGTTATTGCACAAGAGAGCCCTATTCTCAATGGTGAGGATAAATATGTTCCAAGGTATGGGGTTGTGGTGTAGGTGAAAAAAGGCTGTCGGCTAGAATTGTCAAATCTGTGAATTTTTAAGAGATGGTCTGAACCCTGTCCCAGAAAGGTTTCAGCATGCCACAGGACCAGATTATATGTAAGATACCTGAAATTCTTTGTCCACATTTTCAGCAGGTGTTAATAGCTGTTGGCAATATATGGTGGAATATTTGGGGTGTCTTGCACTTGCAGGTGATGACTTTAGATATTTTTGTTTTTGGTATATTGTGCAAAGTTGGGTTTTATGTATAAAGTACAGGATTCTCTCTTTATTTTCCAAGGTCAATTCTAGGTTTAGGTCTTTCCCCCTTTTTATGTACTGTACAGCAGGGATATGCAATTAGCGGACCTCCAGCTGTTGCAGAACTACAAGTCTCATGAGGCATAGCAAGACTCTGATAGCAACAAGCATGACACCCAGAGGCATGATGGGACTTAGGCTGCTTTCACACTGAGGTGCTTTACAGGCGCTATAGCACTAAAAATAGCGCCTGCATAGCAACTGTGAAGAGCCTCTCCTCTCACTTCAGTGTGAAAGCCCGAGTGCTTTCACACTGGGGTGCTGCGCTGGCAGGATGCCAAAAAAGTCCTGCAAGCCACATCTTTGAGGCACTGTAGGAGCTGTGTATAGACCGCTCCTACAGCAGCCCCCTGCCTATTGAAATCAGTGGGCAGCGCCGCTGAAATGCTGTCAAAATGGTGCAGCAGCAGCACTTTGTGGGTGCTTTTAACCCTTTTTTGGCCATTAGCAGAGGTTAAAAGCGCCCCGCTAGCGGCCAAAAAGGGCCACAAAAACGACAGTAAAGTGCTGCTAGAAATAGCCCCCAACGCCCCAGTGTGAAAGTAGCATTGTAGTTTTGCAACAGCTGGATGTCCGCTAATTGCAAATCCCTGCTGTACAGTATATTTTTTTTCTTGCTCTCCCTCCCTAAAATGCCTGTGAATGTCAGTGGGTCGAGGTAACTATCTGACAAAAATGTATAACTGGATCGTTCGCTAAAAGCCCAGCTGCACCTGGTATGAGTTTGCTGCCCTGTCAAGAGCCAGTTTTGATGTGTTATGAAATGATGGGACCTATAAATCCTCAAGTAAAAAAAAAGGTCTTTGAAATAGCCATCTTCAACACCTGGTGGAAAAGTTAAGCTTCCTAAATAAGGGAAGAAGGGAAACAAATAACCCTGGTGGTGCCCATCGTAGGGTAAGTTCTGTAGGTATTTTATTTGTGAACAAAATAAAGGTTCACAAACAGTTACAGTGGTGTTCCTTTGCATGTTTGTCACACTTAAGTGTTTCGGAACATCAAACCAATTTAAAAAATAGTCAAGGACAACACAAGTAAACACAAAATGCAATTTGTAAATTAAGGTGTTTATTATTAAAGGTGAAAAAAAATCCAAACCATCATGGCCCTGTGTGAAAAAGTGATTGCCCCCCTTGTTAAAACATACTATAACTGTGATTGTCCACACCTGAGTTCAATTTCTCTAGCCACACCCAGGCCTGATTATTGCCACACCTGTTCACAATCAAGGCATCACTTAAATAGGAGCTGCTTGACACAGTAAGGTCCACCAGAAGATCCTTAAAAGCTACACATCATGCCGAGACCCAAAGAAATTCAGGAACAATTGAGAAAGAAAGTAATTGAGATCTATTAGTCTGGAAAGGGTTATAAAGCCATTTCCAAAGCTTTGGGAATCCAGCGAACCACAGTGAGAGCCATTATCCACAAATGGCGAAGACATGGAACAGTGGTGAACCTTCCCAGGAGTGGCCGGCCGCCCAAAATTACCCCAAGAGCGCAGAGACGACTCATCCAAGAGGTCACACAAGACCCCACAACAACGTCCAAGGAACTGCAGGCCTCACTTGCCTCAGTTAAGGTCAGCGTTCATGCCTCCACCATCAGGAAAAGACTGGGCAAAAATGGCCTGCATGGCAGAGTTCCAAGGAGAAAACCACTGCTGAGCAAAAAGAACATCAAAGCTCGTCTCAATTTCTCCACAACACATCTTGATGATCCCCAAGACTTTTGGGACAACATTCTGTGGATCGATGAGACAAAAGTGGAACTCTTTGGAAGGTGTGTGTCCAAGTATATCTGGTGTAGAAGGAACACTGCATTTCATAAAAAGAACATTATACCAACAGTAAAATATGGTGGTGGTAGTGTGATGGTCTGGGGCTGTTTTGCTGCTTCAGGACCTGGAAGACTTGCCGTGATAAAAGGAACTATGAATTCTGCTGTCTACCAAGAGGACCTGAAGGAGAATGTCCGACCATCTGTTCGTGTACTCAAGCTGAAACGAACTTGGGTTCTGCAGCAGGACAATGATCCTAAACACACCAGCAAGTCCACCACCGAATGGCTGAAGAAAAACAAAATGAAGACTTTGGAGTGGCCTAGCCAAAGTCCTGACCTGAATCCTATTGAGATGTTGTGGTATGACCTTAAAAAGGCCGTTCATGCTCGAAAACCTTCTAATGTAACTGAATTAGGACAATTCTGCAAAGATGAGTGGGCCAAAATTCCTCCAGGACGCTGTAAAAGCCCCATTGCACGTTATCGCAAACGCTTGGTTGCAGTTGTTGCTGCTAAGGGTGGCCCAACCAGTTATTAGGTTTAGGGGGCAATCACTTTTTCACACAGGGCCATGATGGTTTGGATTTTTTTTCACCTTTAATAATAAACACCTTAATTTACAAACTGCATTTTGTGTTTACTTGTGTTGTCCTTGACTATTGTTTAAATTGGTTTGATGTTCCGAAACACTTAAGTGTGCCAAATATGCAAAGGAACAGGAAATGAGGAAGGGGGCAAACACTTTTTCACACCACTGTATATATTGTTTAGTGTGCCCATGGTGATAACAGTTCAGAGCTCTTGGCGGGTTGGTAGTGGGAAATTTGGCATCACAATGTGTACATGACTCTTGTGAAGTCTAAAGCCCCATACACACAATCAGAAATTCTGCTAGCAAAAGTCAGATGTGAGTTTTTGGTCAGAAATTCTGATCATATATATGCTCCATCTGACTTTTGCTAGCAGAATTCCAGCCAGCAAAAGATTGAGAGCAGGTTCTCTATTTTTCAGTCGGAAAAAGTTAAGATCTGAAATTCTGATCGTCTGTACAAATTCCGACACACAAAATTCCTATGCATGCTTGGAAACAATTTGACGCATGCTCAGAAACATTGAACTTAATTTACTCGGCGTAGTGTTGTACGTCACCGCGTTCTTGATGGTCAAAAGTTCAGAGAACTTCTGTGTGACCGCGTGTATGCAAGCCAAGCTTGAGCGGAATTCCGTTGGAAAAACCATCCAAGTTTTTATCCGACGGAAAATCCGCTCGTGTGTACAGGGCATAAGAATGCTTATCAGTAAGTCAATCACGTACAAGGAAAATAAAATAATTTTTTTCTTGTAAATGATTGGATGATGAAAGTCAGCAGTGTTTCCCCTCATTTACTAAGCTTTGGGGAAGTTCCCTTGCAAAGTATACCATCCCTTGCAGAGTGACTAGGTCTATTTGCCTTTAGTAAATCTACTCCATAATGTCCTGTGTTGCCTGTGCAGATTCTTTGCAGCAACTGTATGTTGAGCTTTGTATTTCTAATTGTTCTGAAAGGATATTAAAGAGGAAGTAAACCCTGGTGGGTTTACTTCCTCTTTGATTCCCTGCAAAGGTAAAGCATAATGGACTACTATGCATCACATAGTAGTCCATTATGTTTCACTTACCTGACACAGGAGCCAGTGAAGTCACAACTGTCCCCTGTAGTTCCGAGCGTCCATCTTCTTGGTGGGTCTTGCTGCTCCCGCGCTGTGATTCGCTGGAGCAGCGATGACGTCACTCCCACGCATGCGCACGGGAGCCGACACTCGTGGCATATCGCCGCGATCTGCGGCTTACCCAGTGCGCCTGCGCCGTAGACAGCGGTGGCTGTCTTCAGGTAAATATCTCCTAAACCGTATAGGTTTGGGAGATATTTCTTGGACCTACAGGTAAGCCTTAATCTAGGTTTACTTGTAGGTCAAAGTGGTTTGTAAGGGTTTACAACCACTTTCAACCTTTTCATTTATGCATTGGGTGGCTTTATATTGTGCATTATTTGTCCAGCTCCTATCCTGATTATATTGTCTTGGAACTATCTTCCTGAAAGTTCCATATCTGCCATAAAAACCTACTGCATTAGGTAGTAGATGCAGTCACATTATCTAAAAAGTAAGGTAAGGGTTAGTATTGTTTTTAATGTACTATTGCTGTAGTCCTATATCAAACTCCCCTGTGTTGACAGCCTGCTTTCTTTCCAGTGCCCCATCTGCAGTGCATCAATCAACAACCTTTCTCAGGAAGCATGAGCCTTGTTGACTAAAGCCCTATTGTAACTGTGTAGGGACCATGTTGGACTGCTGGTGATCCGAATTTCTCTACTATGTGTAAGAGCAACAGTTGAGATCTACAGCATGCTATCACAGAGAAGCTCCAGCAATAGCAGATTAAAAAAAAACACTAGTACCTATTTGACTTTTTAGGCAAATTGACTGGATCCCACAAATAACAGAAAAGTTCAATTGGGTTTTAACTTTTTAGTGGTGCTGGATGCTGGTCCATAGAGCATTTTCATATGGTACCCTATACTGCTCTTCTGCATTCGTGATTGATGATGATTACCAGGGTCTGCTGCATCAGAGAAAGCTGTTGAGTTTGAGAAAACCCAGCAAGTGTTCTCGCATGTGCTTTTGTGATTTTGCACTTAACGTAACTGACATTTACTGACATATCTATCAAAAGGGACTAAATGCATGTGTTGATGTGTTTTTATCTTTTGAAAAAGTGAGTTTCTCATGAAAATGATTTTAATGTAGACTTTGGATCACTGCAAAAGAACAAGAGTTTGTTGTGTCGTGCATATCTAAAACTGGCACTCTGCCTACAAAAGTTGACAGGCAAACTTCATGAAGGAAACCCGTTGATAGCTAATATCATATTTTGGCTAAAAAGCTGCAGATCTGCACAAGTTGAACCCTAGAATTATGAATGATTTTTTTTTTAAACAGCTGTAAATTGTGTTTAGAATGTGTTGCTTTATATTTAGATCACACTGTCCCTCTTAAAAATAATGTTGATATAACCTTTGACCATTCATGCAATCGCTAAAATATTTTTCAAGGGTGAGAATTGTGTTTGCGTAATACAGCCGCCATTCATAATGTGTGGTAAGTGAGCAGGGTTACATTCTGATCATTTGTCAGCTCTGCTTTCAAGATATTAAGCAACCATTATTTTCTGTTATTGAAGAAATTCTTAGCAACAATTGCAGAAAGCTGACCCAGAAATTTGCCAGTACCTTAAAATACAAATATGGTACATATTGTTACGGCCATCTTCAGATAGAATGTTTTCAAGTTGTGTATGTATGTACAGATCCTTGAAAAAGTAATCAATCCCCTTGAAATGTTCCACATTTTGTCATGTTACAACCAAAAACATAAATGTATTTTTATTGGGATTTTATGTGATAGACCAACACAAAGTAGTACATAATTGGAAGTGGAAGGAAAATGATAAATGGTTTTCAAAGTTTGTCTTCAGAAGTTACCTAATTAGTAAATAGAGTCCACCTGTGTATAATTTATTCTCAGTATAAATATGACTGTTCTGTGGAGCCCTCATAGGTTTGTTAGTGATCCTTAGCGAACAAACAACATGCCATAAATGGTCCAAATCTTGCCCGGTTCAGCAGGAACTGTCCAAGATTTAAATTACAGTGCCTTGAAAAAGTATTCATACCCCTTGACATTTTCCACATTTTGTCATGTTACAACCAAAAACGTAAATGTATTTTATTGGAATTGTATGTGTTAGACCAATACAAAGTGGCACATAATTGTGAAGTGGAAGGAAAATGATAAATGCTTTTCAACATTTTTTAGAAATAAATATTTGAAAGTGTGGCATGCATTTGTATTGAGTCCCCTTTATTCTGATACCCCTAACTAAAATCTAGTCTAACCAATTGCCTTCAGAAGTCACCTAATTAGTAAATAGAATCCACCTGTGTGTAATTTATTACCAGTATAAATACAGTTGTTCTGTGAAGCCCTACAAGGTTTGTTAGAGAACCTTAGTGAACAAACAACATCATGAAGGCCAAGGAACACACCAGACAAGTGAGGGATAAAGTTGTGTAGAAGTTTAAAGCAGGGTTAGGTTATAAAACCTATCCTAAGCTTTAAACATCTCATGGAGCAGTGTTCAATCCATCTTCTGAAAATGTAAAGAGCATGACACAACTGCAAACCTACCAAGACATGGCAGTCCATCTAAAGTGACAGGCAGGGCAAGGAGAGCATTAATCAGAGAAGCAGCTAAGAGGTCCATGGTACGTCTGGAGGAGCTGCAGAGATCCACAGCTCAGGTAGAAGAATCTGTCCCCAGGACAACTATTAGTTGTGCAGTCCACAAATCTGGGCATTTATGGAAAAGTGGCAAGAAGTAAGCCATTGTTGAAAGAAAGACATAAGAACTCTCGTTTGCAGTTTATGAGAAGCCATGTGGGGGACCCAGCAAACATGTGGAAGAAGGTGTTCTGCTCAGATGAGACCAAAATTGAACTTTTTGGCCTAAAAGCAAAACACTATGTGTGACAGGAAACTAACACTAAAAATCATCCTGACCACACCATCGTGAAACATGGTGGTGGCAGTATCATGTTGTGGGGATGCTTTTCTTCAGCAGGGACAGGGAAGCTGGTAAGAATTGATGGGAAGATGGATGGAGCCAAATACAGGGCAATCTTAGAAGAAAACCTGTTATGCCGCGTACACACGATTGGACATTTTGACATCAAAATCCTGGATTTTTTACAACAGATCTGACAGAGATCAAGCTATTTTGTAAAGAAGAATGGACAAAATATTCACTTTCTAGATGTGCAAAGCTGGTAGAGACATACCCAAAAAGACTTGCAGCTGTAATTGCAGCGAAAGGGGGTATTGACTCAGGGGGGCTGAATACAAAGCCACGCCACACTTTTTAAATATTTATTTGTAAAAAAAATTGAAAAACATTTATAATGGTCCTTCCACTTCACAATTATTTGCCACTTTGTGTTGGTCTATCACATAAAATCCCAATAAAATACATTTACGTTTTTGGTTGTAACATGACAAAATGTCAAGGGGTATGAATACATTTCAAGGCACTATACAGTATAATTAACCATAGTGGCGGATGCATTCATTTTCTCTTTTTTTTAGGCTTTCCTTTCCCTTATTTACACCTAGTGAACTGACGTGTAAGTCTGTTGCTTTTCAAAAGAACAAGCCCTCTTGCAGATGTACCAGTTAGAGTGGTGAGACAAATAATTATTAACGCTGACAGGGGTGCTTACAATGATCATCTTATTCCCCCCCCCCCCCCGCCTGAAATTGCTGCTGACCAAAGGCACTTCTGTCTTCCTTCATCCAGAGTGGGGGCACTCCAATACAGGAGGTGTGTTACTGGCCAGATCACTAGGTAAAAACAGAGGGCAGAAGCCTGCAAGATCTTACATTTTTGTTTTGAATTTATTACCACTTTATTATCTAAGTTAAGTTAAAATTTACTTAAAATCAGCACAAGGTGCATTACTTACTATCAATGTGGCCCTTGTACTGCTGGCTCCTTGTTTAGTTGAAATCTTCCTTCTCCGATTCCCCCCCCACCCCTACCCCCATAATCTTACAGTTCATTGGGGGGTTAATAGAGCTCGGGGATCTGTGACAGGCACTCATCAAGAGTGACAATTTATGTGGCCCCTTTTTCTCCCCTACTTATTTCATAGAAGCTTCTGTTAATGAAAACTGATCTGTGAATGGAGAAGGTGTACCTCCATTCTTATGCCGCGTACACATGACCGGACTTTCCGGCAGGCTAGGTCTGACGGTCTTCCCGAAGGACTTTCGGCAGAGTTCTGACGGACTTTCCGAACGAATGGACTTGGCCACACACAAACGGACTAAGTCCTTTCGAATGTCTGTTAGTTTTGAACGTGACGACGTAAGGCAGGGCTAAAAAGGAAGTTCAATAACCAGTAGCCAATAGCCCTTGCATCGTATTTGGTCCGTCGTATTTTATATTTAGCCCCCACTTGACATGTGCAACCCTATTGTGTGATTTAGCACATTAATATCCATACATACAGTAGTAATTTATCTTTGTGTGGACTAACTGTTTTAAAGGATAAGTTCATCTTTACAGAAAAAAATAATACATGCATGGATTTGTACAGAAAAAAAATGTGTATTTATGATTTTTTTTCCTTCAAAAAATGACTCGCAATCAGCAGCTCATGGGTGCAATGTGGGCCCTGCAGACATGTCCTCCAGCTTTTAGCCTGTACCTCTGTACAGGCTTTCTGTTTGAAAGCCAGATGACATGTCAGTGGACTATGCTCCCCCACAGTCCATTGAAACTATAAGTCCGTCTGCCATGGTTGAAGATAGTACTTCGTTTCTTAGAAATCTGTGAATGAATGATACAGCTTTGTGGGCGGAGTATGAAGTATTGAACACATCACCATTTTTCTAGGTAAATATATTTCTAAAGGCACCATTGATATAAAATGTATACCACATTTTGATAACAACCCATGCAATCCACACATACAAAAAAAACAAAACAAATTTGTTCAGAAATTAAGTTATGTGTAATAAAATAGAATGGCACAGGGAAAAGGTATTGGACACATGAATAAAGGGGGGGAATCATGGAAAGCCAAGACACCAGCTGAAATCTATCAGTAATTAGAAAGCAATCCTGCCCCTTTCAAATTAATATCAGCTGGTTCAGTCTCAACTGATGGCCTATAAAAAGGTATCTCCTTTCCAAGATGTCACACAAGAAACATCTCATGATGGGCAAAAGTAAAAAGCTCTCTTAAGACCTTTACAAACTTATTTTTGCAAAACATACTGATGGGATTGGTTACAGAAGGATTTCTAAATTTCTGAATGTTCCAGTGAGCACTGTTGGGGCTATAATCTGGAAGCAGAAAAAACATAATTTCAACATAAACTGGCCGCAAACAGGTGCTCCTCATAGGATTTCTGAAAAAAGGAATGAAAATTAGAAGAGTTGTCCAAGAGCCATTTGTGGAGAGCTTCACAAAACCTGAAATTAGCAGGTACAATAGTTTCAAAGAAAAAATAAGCAATGCACTCAACCGCCATGGCTTGTATGCACGCTCACTATGCAAGACTCCATTGCTGAAGAAAAAAGCATGTTGAAGCTCAAATTTAGTTTACTGCACAACATTTAGAGAAACATTTAGACCTGGGAAATACTGGGAGCCTATAGTCTGGTAAAAATAGACCAAAATGTAACTCTTTGGATGCCATAATACACACCATGTTTGGAGGTCGAAGGGCAGTGCACATAACCCCAAAAACACCATGCCAACAGTAAAGTTTGGAGATGGGAACATCATAGTGTGGGGCTGTTTTTATGCATAAAGTTCTGGCAAACTTCATATCATTAAAGGAAGGATGAATGGAATAATGTACCAAGACATTCTTGATAAAAATCTATTGCCATCTACCAGGATGATGAAGATGAAACAAGGGTGGACATTTCAGCAAGACTATGATCCCAAACACAAAGCCAGGGAAATTCTCAATTGGTTTCAAAGAAAGAAAATAAAGCAGCTAGAATGGCCCAGCCAATCACTTGACTTGAATCCAATAGAAAATCTATGGAAATAACTAAAGATCAGAGTTCATAGAAGAGGCCCACAAAACCTTCAAGTTATGAGGACTGTGGGCTAAAATCACACCTGAGCAATGCCTGTGACTAGTTTGTCCATAGAGGAGGCATCTTGAAGCTGTCATTACCAACAAAGGATTTTGTACGAAGTATTAAATAGATTTCAGTTAGCGTGTTCAATCGTTTTTTCCCTGTGTCATTCCATTTTATTACACATAACTTAATTTCTGAGCATATTTGTTTTGGTTTCTTTGTATGTATAGATTGCATGGGTTGTTACCGAAATGTGTTGGACCTTTCATGTCAATAGCACCTTTAGAAATATATTTACCTAGAAAAATGGTGGCATGTTCAATACTTATTTTACCCTTGATATATTCACTTTAAAACCAATCATGTGCAAATGAAATAAGTAAGCAATAATAAGATTTTTTTTATTTGATTTTTTCCATAAAAGATTTTTATTAGGTTTTACACAGAACAGCTTATACAGTGAAAACATATATCAGAAGGTATTGCCTGCAGGATTCCAGGGCGTCAGTATGTTTCATAAATAGAATGCGGCCATTTAGGCCCACCGGAGATCCCGCTCAACAGTTCAAAACCAGTCGAATATACCAAGGTATCCACATAGGATATGTGCAGGAGGGGGATTAAGTTGTTTTATGGAGAAAGAGGGAGAGTGAGAGAAAGATTAGAAGGGGAGAGGAGAGTTGGAAGGGAGAGAGAGGGGAGAGAGCAGCAGGGAAGGGAGAAAACAGGGGGGCAGGTGAGGGGGGAAGGGGGGA
This sequence comes from Lithobates pipiens, assembly GCF_037356315.1. Lineage (NCBI taxonomy): Eukaryota > Metazoa > Chordata > Amphibia > Anura > Ranidae > Lithobates > Lithobates pipiens. Next base: position 372,619,455 of record NW_027507748.1, on the reverse strand, counting down.
GGAGGTGGAAGATGGGGGAGGACGGGGGTAATAGGGTTTAGGTGTTATCAGGACTATAGCTATATTCCAACCACCTCGGTTTATAGTTTCTCTTTTTTTTTTCTTCTCCCCCCCCCCCCCCCCCCCCCAATAATCATCTACAGTTGACCAAGTAGCGATCATCAGATTTTTATATGATTGGTTAATTGAAGTGAATCATTCTCAACTTCTTTAGTTAATCAACCTTGTTATGTAAAAGATGACCTATACATTCATTTTAATGTAATTGTATATTTACAGTTCTACTGAAGATTATTAAAATGGTTGAAAGGCTTGCTCTTATTAGTAAATCCTAAAACATTCGGTCTTAAATTCAGAATTTGCCCTTTTGCAGAGATCACATAAGTAATTACCTAGGTCATGGTCACTTGACCATAGCAGCGGGAGGCTGATCAGCATACTCTTCATGAAAGTCAAAGTATTCAGCCTTTCTATTAGTCTCGATTTATCCATCCCTTAAAGATTGTTAACATGTTAAAAATGTTTGCAGGAACTAAAGTCTACCTGCTAATTCACTTTAATATCTAGGAATGGCTGTAGTGCCATTCACTTAGACTCCTTGCTATTACAGAAAGCATGACATTTCAAGAAGTGCCTCATTAACCAACAATGTGATTTAATTGGTGACATGTCAAGTGGAAATAGAAGAAGATACACAACACTTCTTCCAGGAATCTTCCAGGAAGCAATTACTCCCAATTTATATGTGAGGAGCTCCCATTAAGGTTAATATAGTCAAATTTCTGGCTTTACATGGTTCCACAGATTTCATTTGTGGCTTAGTATAACTTTATAAATTAACATTTTCTGAAGATCTATTTTCATAATGTACACAATCAATCAAAAAAATATTCAGAAAACCATGTGATTATGAATTTGTGTTTTAAAATTCAGCACGATGCCCTCCAACCATTACAAAACCTTTTGTATATTGTGAATGTGTGAGATGGGCCCTTATAACTTTACATTGCAGCTGTAAAGGTAATTTGATTGGCTCAATTCACTAAAGCTTAAATAACTTAGGAACCCATAAACAAACACACGGCAGCTTTCAGATTATACGTTTTAGCACATCACTATATAGCTGCCATGAGATATCTTTTTTTTTTTTTTTTTTTTTTACTGGAGTGGAAAGGCGAAAGCACAGCAGTCATTATGTGATTTTGTATTTTAAGTATTTTCATAATCCAGCATAAATTGGCCCACCCAAAGATTATGTCGTTATTATAAGGACGTGTTTATATAGTCTTTGGGTGAAAGATTGCAGAAGTTGAACCACTAGTTTTGAAAGCTGAGCCAGGCCAGGAAAAATCAGGATACAATTTGGCACTTATGGAGACTAAATGATTTCCTTTTTAGCCGCTGATTTCTACTGGGAAATGTATCCTTGGACTGAAAATTACATCCGGAAAAATGTTTATGTAGTGTTTTTCAAGTGACTGATTATTCCTCTAACCTTTAACACACACTGCCAAGGATTCTGCTTATATTAACACTTTTTCTGCTGGAGAGAGGAAAGGGACAAAACTTGGCTGAAAAGTAATGGAGAAGGCACCAACAGCCCACAATAAAGTAAACTATAATTGTAATGTCATTTGATTAATTGCACAACAACCTAAACTGATAAGTTTTCTGACTGCTTACTGCACAACATAGAAAACAATGCATGAATTTTAGTCTGTATGAAGTGATGCATTCAGCATTGGATTAAACATCATATATTACACTGCGGTTAATCTGCTGTTGTAGAGAAATTAGAGTGGGGAAGTGTATTACTTTTCTTTTGCTTACGGTATTCCCATTGGAGATTTATTTATACTCATTTCCTGTTTGAACACTGGAATAGGAAATGAGGATAATTTTCCACAAATAGTACAGAACTATAAAATTTGACACAGGTTCTAATGTTTTCCTGTACAATCCAAAACATTAAAAAATTGTTGGAGTTCCAATTTAATTTTTGAGTTGCTGCTTTGGGTTGTATCAGTTGTTCAGTAGCGGTATTGTTCCATGGTGCAACATTTCAAATTGCTCGAAGGGAAAAACATCATTTACAGGAATTATAGCAATAGCATTACTAATTCACGTGGATTCATCATCATTTGTAGTGCTGCAATTTAAATGAGAATTTGGCCTGCTTTCTTCTCTTTGTATAGCAGGTGGAGAACAGAAGCTATGACTGTCACAGTGACTGATTCTATTATTTTAAGGGACTTTCATATGCACCTAGGAAATTAACACACTTCTTATCAGTTTAACTAGTTGGGGCCTTCTGTTAGTAATGTCAAGCCCTGTTGCTTTGTTGCACAGTGATGCTGTAACTCATTTCACAATTATACAGTCTAACTTTTTTTTTTTATTGAAAAAGCCAACTTTATTGAAGTATGAATGCTTGGTACATAAATCGACGGAGGCCAACATGGCCAAAACAATAGCACATATATAGACACATTACAGTAACCGTGTAGCATTATACAGTCTAACTTTATCTATGTTTCCTCACATATCTAGAAACCTACTAAAGCAATGTAAAGTAATGCTCTGGCTGGTCCCCCCCCCACAAAACCCATTATTTCCTCTGTGCATGAGGCGACTGAAAGGCAGAGCATGAAAAAATAGAGGCATTTTGCTGAATAATTTGGCTTAGTAATTTTTCTGTAACAGTAGCCAGGGTAGTAGTAAAAATCTGACAGAGGTTCTAATCATTCCCCACACTATCAAAAAATTTATAAAATAAGCTTTGTCTGGGTATAAACTTTAATTCACATATATTGTGATCTGTAGCTTTTGCTTTATTGAACAGTGCCTAAATATTAAAAACATAATATGAAAATGGTATACTTAAATTGATTGTAAACCCTTACACACCACTTTAACCAACAAGTAAGCCTATAATAAGGCTTACCTGTAGGTACTGGAAATATCTCCTAAACCGTGGAGGTTTAGGAGATATTTCCAGTACCTACAGGTAAGCCTTATTATAGGCTTACTTGTTGGTAAAAGTGTTACCATATACACTTGTGCCAACATCATTGGTGCATGTGCACTGAAGAAAGTGCACGATTGTGCCGTTTCTAAAGGGCCCGTGCTGTGACTGTCGGCTCCCACATGCATTGCGCGGGAGTGATGTCACGCGACTCCGGCCAGTCACAGAGCCGAAGTCCACGCCCACAGAAGCCAGAGGGGTGACATTGCGGGCTTTGTTTGCAGGTATATGGCACATAATATGCTAGTATGCGAGGAACAAAAGAGGAATTAAAACCCATCAGGGTTTACTTCCTCTTTAAAGCTGCTTTCACGGCAATACCTTATTTTCTTTTTTACAAGAGGCAGCAAATTCACAAAGAATTTTAGTATTGGACACTACTGTTTATAAAGTAGTGAATGAGATAGTCACCAAACATGCACTGCAGGTGTATCTTCCACTGTGGGACCCACACCAATTCCTACAGCTGCAACCACCCGCTCAGTGAAACACTGCACGCCGTCCTCACTGGAAACCGCACCAGCAGTTTGTGTGTTGGCTGCGATTTCCAAAGTAGTGCAGGGACTTCTTTCCTGCATTTCTCGAGGCAACACAGCCCATTCAGATGAATGGGCTGTCGTGCCTGCACAAACCGCAGCCCACATGATCGTGTAGATGTGAACCTAGCTTAAGGGGATAAATCTCTGAAATTAGATAAAAGAAATGAATCAAAAAAATTATAATGATGCCTGTAAAGTAATTGTTTAACTCTTCATTATAATTAAAGATGAAACATGATTTATTGCTACTGTTATCAACTTCTGCCCCTAAATGCAATAATTTATTATTCAGTGTCTTATGAATTGTTGTGATGTTTCTATTACACACATGAAATCTAATTGAGTTTTTATTTGCTGTGTACCTCTGGGCTTTTTTTATGTTCTGGAATGGGCATATATTTTATTGCAGTACTATTATTTTTTATTTATCTTTCCAAGTTCAAAAAACACTAGTTTAGCCTTGGAAAGCTGCACTAGCGCTGCTGTTTTAACTGTTAATAGTAGACATACTTAACTATATCTAATTCATCCTAACAGATCTACAGGATGTAAAATGTGCTGATCTGGCCTTCATTTTTAAGCATTGTTCTTCACAGAAGAAAAAGACATAAATGTCAGCAGTGCCCTGTTTTATGTTTGCATCATAAGTCTGTCTGTTTATTGTGTCTGCATGTTAGTGGCGTCTGTGAGTAAGTCTTGCTTTTTTCCCTTTATGTGATAGAAGATAATGTTTGATTTTTTTTTTTGTATATACAATATTTGTATGAGTGTGAATAACAAATTCATTTGTGTGCAATTATAGGAAATGTACTTATTTCAAATCTTGTATAAATGTTTACTTCTGAATAAGCTTGTAATCAAAATGTTTCTTTTCTCGTTTGCTTAAAAGGTTTCATTTGCAAAGCTGGCTTGTTCTGTACTTACTGACAAGCAGTCTGGTTGCCAAGGTGACTCGGTCACAAAAAAATAGACAAATAAATAAATAAATAAATGCCAGGTCGCCATTCAAAAGAAGAGTAATAATACCTCTACAGATAATGTGTCTCTGATATCTATTGTTTTGCAGCACTACATGTGCTGAAGAAGTTTCAGTGTTCAATACTTCTCGGTATTTCAGATACCTTCTTCCCCTGCTGTGTTTCCATGTTTCGGTTGTTACATTACTACTGTGTATCTGTAGAGCTGTACTGATTTGGTGGCTGGCAGGTGGGACCACAGTGCACTACATGGGGGTGCTGGCATCCAGCACATTCAGGAACACTCAAATCATGAGGATTTGTTGGTTGGTGCAGCTTAGCAAGACAGCAGAGATCAGAGACATGGGTGGTGGGACAGATATTCCCTCCTCCTTCCCCGGGCATCGGGCCAATAGGAGAGAGGAGCGGAGCCTCGCGCAGTAGGGTTCCCACCGGGAAGCCGTAAGGCTACACTGCTGGACAGATATTCCTTCCTCCTCCCTCCTCCTTCCCCGGCTGTCAGGCGAATAGGAGAGAGGAGCAGAGCCTTGCGCAGTAGGGTTCCCGCTGTGAAGCCATAGGGCTACACTGCTGGGTTCCCTTACTGGAAATGGAGGCAGCATGCACCCGACAGCTGCTGGAAACATCAGCTGCAGTGCCAACATCGCTGGACTCCAGGACAGGTAAGTGTCCGATTGTTAAATGTCAGCAGCTGCAGTATGTGCAGCTGCTGGCTTTTAATTTTTGCAGCAGTGGGAGTGGTCTCATAATTATCAATCAGCTGCTGCGCCTGCAGGGCTCGCATCCCTTTAGACGTCAATTTCCTATTGGGAGTATCTCACCAAAAATTACATTTTTGTTGCAGGGGATGCCAGAAATCTGACTTGTATTTTAGTGTAGACTTCTGGGAAAATCAGTGAACCAATCACACAAGCAGTCTGGGGGGGGGGGGGGGGTGGCATTGTGTATGGAACACCTCCAGGTAGCCATATTGCATTGCATTTTACAGAAAATGACAGAGCTGCAGATTGAAAAGGTAAGATAATTTTTTTAAATAATAGTCAATAACAATACGACTTGTGTCGCAATTGTATACAGTATATTCTTTTTTTGTCATTTGCAATTTTTCCCCCACAAAAGTAGAGTTACCCTTTTAATGTTTACATGTTCAAATATGTTGAAAAGGTCAATTTCTGCAGGGTGTACTTAATTTTTTACATGACCGTGTGTGTATACACACACACACACACACACACACACACACATATATTGGTTGCTAGTATGTATGAGTAGGTGACCGTATTATTCAGATCAGTAGTCTCATCTTTCCTATGAGTGGAGGAATAATTCTCCAAATGTGTCTTGATAATCTCTTGAACTTCAGTATGTATTTGAACTTGACAACCTCCAGTGTTTTGGAAAGACTGCACACTAAAATGGCTTCTAACAAAAACCTCCTCTTTAAATAAACATATTAGGAGGTCAGTAAACTTTTTCCCTCCTACTTCCAGATGCCTGCTGTCAGTCACGGCAATTGGAGGTGAGTGTAAATCTAGGCGAGGAAGCTGTAAGATAAATGGGAGTGGGGAACTTTATTTATGTTTGCTGAACTGAGGTGCTTTCTGATGATAACTTTGCTGAACAATTCTAATGTAACCTATCAAACCAGCATATCTTTTTATTACTGCAAACAAACTATTTTTGTGTTTTGAAGATTTATCTGATTATGTTTCTTTCTACTTTTTACATTCATTGATTATAGATTAAATGTGAAAATTCTACAAACCTAATTTCAAAAAGTTGGGATGCGGTGTAAAATCTGCATAAAACAGAATGCAATGATTTTTCTAATAAGCCCATATTTTATTTACAATAAAAAAATATATCAAATGTTTAAACTGACAAAATGTACCCTGTTAAGAAAAAGAATAAGGTATTTTGAAATTGATGGCAGCAACATGTCCCAAAAAAGTTGGGAAAAACCATCAGAGATGCAGGCTTTTTTTTTAAATTCCTTTATTCAGTTTTCGGTGCAAGGCATTCACAGTAAACAGAACTTTCACATAATATTTTTAGCCATATGCATAGTTTCCATAGACAAACATTAAGAACAGAGAACATTATTATTTAACAATATTATATAGACATATTGGCACATAGCTTCAGGAATGGGCTGATATCATATCGTGTTGAAAGAACATGAAACTAGGGGGGTCCGTGAGGTCCACACGGCCCTGACCCGTAGACAACATTTCAGATCAGCCTCTCAGCATTTATGTCGTCTGGTTAGGTCTACGGGACATGCCACAGCCCTGAGCGTAGGATGGTAGGAGGTCAAAGAGACGCAGACAGAGAGAAGAGAGGGATGAGAAAAGATAAAGAGAGGCAAAAAAAGGGGGGGAGGGGGGATGGAAGCAGGGGGGAGCAGGGGGTTCGTCAACTCCTCCCGGTCCAGAGTCCCGTGCCCAGCTCCCTGGGCACTAGATATATTGGAGGCGGTCATCCGGCTTCCAGGGCGGCCACACTTGCCATCTCATGCAGGTACTCTTGGGTGCCGGTGAAATACCTCCAGGGTCTCCACTTTCGCAGAACTTTTCTTCCGTATTGTAAAGAGTGGCAGTCAGCTCCTCCATCTGGAGGATATAATTGACTTTGGAGTACCACAGGGCCCTCGATGGGGGCTGAGATTGCCTCCACCTCGCCGGGATACATACCCGTGCTGCATTCAGAAGTTGCATTGTCAGTGTCTGTTTATATTTCCGGATGGGCCTTTCCATCAAATGGAAAAGGCACGCAGCCGGGTTTCCCCTTAAGTCTACCAACGTTAACTCCTTAATTGTCTCCATCACCTCCCTCCAGAATGCCCCTAGTACTGGACACGTCCAGCAGATGTGACCCATGGTTCCTACCATGGACTGGCATCGCTAGCATTTATCTGGGATTGATTTACTCATCTTGTTAAGCAGGTATGGGACCCTATACCAGCGAGACACTATTTTATACCCTGACTCCTGGAAATGGTTTGTGATGGAGGCCTTATGTACCAGTAGCAGGATCTTCCCTATCTGCTGTGGAGTAAAGTGGGTTCCTGGGTCCTTTTCCCAATGATGAATAAACGTCGGGGGCATCCCCGCATCATGACAGGTCAGGAGGTTGTACAGTAGGGAAAGGGTATGCCTTACAGGTTCAGTCTTGTGACAGTCTCAAAAGAGGTCAACTCTCTTGGTGTGTAGGGGGTCTTTTGAACTGCTTGCAGGAAGTGTCGGAGTTGGTATGCTCTAAAAATGTTGAGTAGCGGTTCCGTAAGCTCCACAATAGCCTGCAGATTCAGGAGCCCTCCGGATGGCCACACCTCCCCTAGACGGTGCTTCCCGGTGCCTGTCAATTGTCTCAGCCTCCTGTTAGTAAACCCAGACGAAAAGTCCGGGTTCCCAACTATCGGGGTCAAGGGAGAGGGTAGAGGTGAGATACTGGTAGTGCGGAATAGTCTCCTCACCACTGGCAACGTCGCCCCAATTAGAGGGTGGTCCCTCTTGTCCTTAGGTAGGGTTGTCGTGAGCCATGGGGAGGTCAGAAGGGGGTAGTCATGTCTTCCATCTCCATCTCTACCCACTGTTTGTGTGCTTTATTGCAGTGCCAGTCCACTACTCTAGCCAGCAGGGTCGCCCTGTAGTATCTGCGCATATCGGGGAGACCCACCCCACCCTTGTCCTTAGGCCTGGTAAGGGTCTAGAGTTTAGTTCTGGGTGGCTTATGTGCCCATAAGATGCAGGCTTTTGAACTGAGCGCTGATAACAAGCCAGAAGGTCTCTCTGCTCTTTAGTGCAGAGAACACGTCATCCATGGTTGCCAAAAAAAAAGTAAAATTTTGATTTGTCTGACCACAGAAGTTTTCCACTTTGCAACAGACCATTTTGAATGAGCTTTGGCCTAGAGAAGATGGAAACGATTTTTGCAAGTACTTCTGAGCCCATGTAGCGATGTCCATCACATAATTGTACCTGTTTTCAATGCAGTGCCGTCTGAGGGCTCGAAGATCATGGGCATCCAATATTGCATTTCTGCCTCGTTCCTTGTGCCAGAGATGTATCTAAATTCTTGTAAACTTTTGATGTTTTTATGTAATGTAGATGATGATCAATTTAAAGTATTTGCAATTTTACATTGAGGAACATTATTCTGAAATTGTTTGACAATGGATAGATGCAGCTTTTCACAGATTGGTGAATCTCAGACCATCTTTACACTCTGACCCTCTAAGATGCTCTTTTTAGCTTCAGTCATGCTACTAACTAGTTGCCAATTAACCTAATTAGTTGTAAAATGTTCTTACAACTCTTCCTTGTTAGTACCACTTACTTTTGCCAGCTTTTTGTTGCCTTGTCCCTACTTTTTTTTTTAAACATTTTGCTGCCAACAATTTCAAAATTTCCGTATTCTAAAAATTTTACATTTTCTCCGTTTAAGCATTTGATGTTTTCTATGTTCTATTATGAATAAAATATGGGTTTATGCGAGTTGCAAATCATTGCATTCTGTCTTTATGTAAATATTATACATTGTCCCAACTTTTTTGGAATTGGGGTTGTACAAAGTTAAAGTGATTTGAGCGAACCTCCTCTTCTCGTATCCCCTGCCGGAGCTCCTCCCTTTCCTCTCTGTCCAGTGGCCCCACGGGAAGCCACTTCCCATGAGGACAGTGTGCATGCTCCCTCCCAAGATCTACTGCTGCATCCATTGACACAGGCAGCGGTACTCAGCTCTTGCTCACCGCTTCCCCCTCATTGACTTTGATTGACAGCACAGGGAGCCAATGACTCCCGGTGCCCCAGCAAAGCCAGTGAGACCCAGAAGTGAAGGAAAAGAAGAGCTGCAAACGTGCACAGAATGAGGGCTCAGGTAAGTAAAAAGGGGGGGGAGATGCTGATGCCTAAAATTTTTTTGCAAGGAATGCATTAAGATAAAAAATGTTAAGGGTTTAGAAGCACATTAAGTTCCATTAACCACTTGCAGACCAAAATACATATATGTTGCGGTATGCACACGATTTACCGGGATTATGGATAAAGAAATCAGCCATACCCTGGTATTGTTTTTTAGGCAGCGGCTGGCTTTCTCAAAAAAGCGGTCAGAGTGGAGGGGGCGCATAAATGGTATTTTCACCACGCATGTGAGGTATTGCACGTGAACATTAGAGCAAGAGCAATAATTTTAGTTCTAAACCTCTGTAACTCTAAATGGGTAACCTTTAAAGGCGTTTAAAGCGTAGCCTATGGAGATTTTTAAGTACCATAGTTTGTCGCCAATCCACGAATGTGTGCAATTTTAAAGTGTGACATGTTAGGTATCTATTTACTTAACGTAAAATCATCTTTCACATTTTACAAAACAATTGACAAAAAAATTTTGTTTGCAAAACCGCTGTGTAAATACTTTGTAACATAAAAAATGGCAACAATTGCCATGTTATTACCTAGGGACTCTGCTGCAAAAAAAAAAACATGTAGAATGTTTGGAGGTTATATGTAATTTTCTAGAAAAAATACTGATTTAAACTTGTAAACAAAAAGTGCCAGAAAAAACCTGGTCTTCAAGTGGTTAATTTACTTTTACGGGGGTTTCTAACCAAATGGATTCATTTTTGTTCACTTTTGAATTTAGTGTGTAATGATTAGTTCTGGCTGATGTTTACTGCTGTATCTGTCCCTGCTCGGAAGATCCACCCACTCTGTTCCGGTGACCATTGTCACTGGGACAGAAAGTAATAGGTGATCCAAAATGTTACAGTTGTCACTAGCACAGGAAAAGATCTTCTAATAAGTCTTGATTAGAGCTGTCTAAGCCCTTGTACACACGGTCGAACATTCCGATGGAAAATGTCAGATCGGCCCGTGTTGTCGGATTATCGGACCGTGTGTGGGCTCCATCGGACTGTTTCTGTCGGAATGTCCGACCGGCAAAGTTTTAGAGCTGGGCTATAAAATTTTCCGACAAGAGAATTCCGATCAGACAAAGTGCCACGCATGCTCAGATCAAATTCCTAGACCAAAGCTATTGGCTACTAGCCTGAACGTAGTCCCGTCGTAACTTAATAACATCATCACGTTCCGAACGATTGGATTTTCCGACAACTTTGTCCGACCGTGTGTATGCAACACCAGTTTCGGACAAAATGTTGTTGTCGGAATGTCCGACCGCGTGTACAAGGGCTAAAAGAGATTTCCACTCCTTCATTCTCCATTGATACAGACAGAAAAAATATACTGGCTGTTTTTCTAAACATTCTCTATATTGTCAAAAAAATTTAATGACATTCCAGCCTTAGGCCGTAGGGTTCAATATTGTGTTGGCCCACCGATTGCAGCTATAACAGCTTCAACTCTTTTGGGAAGACTGTCCACAAGGTTTAGGAGTGTGTCTAGGGGAATTTTTGACCATTCTTTCAGAAGCACATTTGAGAGATCAGGCACTGATGTTGGACAAGAACACCTGGCTCACAGTCTCTACTCTAATTCATCCCAAAATGTTGTGCAGGCCATTTAAGTTCCTCCACCCCAAACTCGCTCATCCGTGTCTTTATGGACCTTACTTTGTGCACTGGTCCAAATCATTTGGTGGAAGGGGGATTATGGTGTTTGGTTGTTTTTCAGGTGTTGGACTTGGCCCCTAAGTTCCAGTGAAGGGAACTTTTAAGTCGTCAGCTTACCATGACATTTTTATGCTCCCAACTTTGTGGGAACAGTTTGGGGATGGCCCCTTCTTGTTCCAACATGACTGTGTGCCAGTGCACAAACAAGGTCCATAAAGACACGGATGAGTTTGGGGTGAATGAACTTGACTCGCCTGCACATATTCCTGACCGCAACCCGATAGAACATCCACATCAGTGCCTGACCTTACAAATGTGCTTTTGGTAGAATGGTCAAACATTCCCATAGACTCACTCCTAAACCTTGTGGACAGCCTTCCTAGAGGAGTTGAAGCTGTTATAACTGCAAAGGGTGGGTAAACTCAATATTGAATCGTACGGACTAAGACTTGGGTTCCATTAAAGTTTGTGTGTGTGTGTGTGTGTGTGTGTGTGTGTGTGTGTGTGTGTGTGTGTGTGTGTGTGTGTGTGTGTGTGTGTGTGTGTGTGTGTGTGATATAACAGCATCACGATTATTATAGGAGGTCATCACATCGAAATGCACCATTTCTCCAGCTGGTGACAGTGTAAAATGTGGTGATACTTACTGCATATGTGAAGAGGAGTTATTTCTGTTTCCTGTAGCAACCGCTCAGTGTATATTCTAGTAAAAAGAAACCTTTGCTATGAGCAGCTCAGTTCTTTCAGGCCTTTAGGTGAGGTCCACTATGTAGGTCCAGAGGTCCAGGCCTGAGAATGCACTTTGCATCAGACAGAATGGCATTCTACTTGATGCAATAAGCCTTGTGCTTGGATAGATCTTTGCTTTTTGAACCTTCTGTTTTTCTGCAACTTTATAAACAGATAACTTTTTTTTATAACCTTATTCTACTTTTTGTAAAAGAACACTTTGAAATACTTTTGTTGTGCTATTCTATAGAAGTAAAGGAAAGTAAACATATACTTGTATGTTATGAGTTTAAGTCTACTTAACAGATAAAGACACCAACACCATTTGTAGCACTGGCTCATGTTAAAAAGAATGTCAGACTCAAAGAAATATTTTTTTTCTATATTGACGCTTAACTCAAAAACCGAGCAAGATGTTTAAAAACCTGGTATTAAACCTTATTTTTGATTTATTTCATCTTTGTAAACGATTTGACAGCTGTGCATATCCCTTAGTCCTTTGGCGCTGCGAATGTGGGGCACCCAGCAGAGTTCCTGACGGAAACTGTTGACCTTTCTTGTGTAGTTTCTGCACTGTCTCGTTAAACATCTGGAACGCAGCATGCTCTCAAAGCGTTTCACAACATGATTTTGCATTTACATCACTACAAACAAAGCAGATAGATTCATAGATAGACAGATGAATGTAACCAATATAAAAAGTTGCAGCGTATGAAAAAGTGCTCGGAACGACAGCAAAAATATGAATCAATCCAAAAAGAAAAGAAATAGACAAACTGTAGTTAATTAAATATACTTTGCTGCAAACCAGATCAGCTGAATGCACAATAATAAGAAACCACAACGTGAACAGAGCCCAGGGTCAAGCTGAGAACACTCAATACGCTGCACTAAAACATCTGATTACCTCAGAAAATTTAAGGCAGTTTCCAAAAAATTTGGTAACTATTAGGAGACTTCCTATTCCAGTTCCGGATCCCAGCCTCCAAGTTGAAAGGGGAATGGAGGCGAGTTAAGCTTTTCTGCAGTTTTCCAATGGAAGGAGAAGGAGGGGGGGGTTGAGCTTGGCAGCTTGTTTGACTAAAGAGCAAATCACGCAAAGCATTGCTAGACAGGAAACACTTCTGAGAGCGAGTGTTTTGATAGAGGATCAGGAGATAGGGCAAAAAACTGTGAACTTTATGTGCAACCACAGCCAGAATTACATGGAATGGCCACCTGAGGGCTCGCAGAGACGAGCGGAAATGAAAGGATAATTTAAGTGAGAAAGGAATCAGACTCAATTTTCTGCAGTCCCAAGTTTTTCCTGTGCATGACAACGTCACATTCTCGCTAGAATACGTTGCATTCCTTTGAAAAAATAGTAGCATGATTTAGAATATTATTTCTTCACTACAAGAATAATAGTCACAAAGCACAAGGAAAAAGGATCAGCGTTTCTCTATAATGTTATATGTCTATGTTTATTATATTAATGGATAAGAAATTTGCAGCTGAATTTTCCTGAAAAACTAACAAACCTAACAAAATACAAAAATATTAATTTTCACACAATAAGAGACATTTTAAAAACAATATATGGATGAAATCTAGACTTTTTTTGCTGACTTCTATGCTTTTTTACTGATCTGTGAGTTCTTACATAAAATAATAATAATAATATTTATTATTATTATTATATTTATAAATTTATTTAGTGTATTTCTCCCATGGGGATGAAAGGATTTGTCGATTATTTTCATAATTGATTTGTTGGCCGATTATTGCTTCAATTACTCGATTAATCAGATTAAAAAAAACTCAAAGGTTAGTAATAATTTAGTTAATATGTAAAGTTTAAAAAAAAGACAATTTATTCTTGAATATCTATATAGAGTGGTAAAAATAAACAACCAACTCTATGGTTAGGGAACAAAATATCTAATCCACTCTGAGAATAACAGATAGAATATATCTGTTATAAGGGAATAGCGCTGCACTGATAGATAAGGGAATAGCGCTGTACTGATAGATAAGGGAATAGCGCTTCACTGACACTGTGAATGCTATAGGAACACATGCATAGGCGTGCTGGCAGCTGATTACTTCAATAGGTCACTAAAACAAAATACTATGTAGAGATGTATGTTTTTTGACATATAGCAGCTCACAAGATATAAAAAACGGGATATATATATATATATATATATATATATATATATATATATATATATATATATATATATATATATATATATATATATATACATACATACACACCATTAGGTGGTTGAATTTGTTACATATCAGACTCAGAACAAAATATCTAAAGAACAAAAATAAAAATTAAGAAGCCCTATAAATGCTGTTTTTCAGATTTTTAGACAGGACTGTATAATATTATTGTGTCATGGACAGGAGGTAGCTTGATACCTGCGCCTTCTGTCACTTATGCTGGCCCTACACAAAGAAATGTTTCCTTCTAAGATGTACATTTTAAGAACGTTCAATTTTCCAATCATGAGTGGAGTCAAATGGACGTTTTTGACCACAGTGGCAGGAAAATTCAAAGAAGCAAAATAAAAAAACGTATTGATTAAATACATTTTTGGACAGTGTATGTGGCTTTTGTTTATTCATTCATTTAACGAATGTACAAAGAATGTTCGTATGAATATTCGTACAAATGTTCTTGAAAAAAATCAATACATGTAAGACATTTGTAGCAGCGGCATGCTTTTTTTATCACCTGTCATGATGGGGTTAAAAAATAGACCTTTATAGTACAAAAATAGTACAAAATCACTACTATAAGGGGTTAAAGTGGTTGTATACCCTTTTTTTTTTAACCTACAGATAAGCCTATAATAAGGCTTACCTGTAGGTAAAATTAATATCTCCTAAACATGTAAGATTTAGGAGATATTCACTATGCATGCAGCTGCTGACGTGTGAATGCACTGTGAAGGCCCGGCTGCCGGGAAGAAGACAAATCGATCATTATGCCTTTGCCTTACAGGTTTTTGTGTTTTAAAAAAAATAAAAAATAAAATTCTCTGTTGATATACAACCGCTTTAATTTATGCTGCAAAACGGTGAAAGTAATAATAATTATATACATACATACATATATATATATATATATATATATATATATATATATATATATATATATAAAACGTATGTCATATATAGAATAAATATACCCACAAGTAGGATATACAAGGTATAACTGGGAGTCAGTCGTGAAGCTATATAAAGGGGGGAGGATGGATATAAATATTTTATATTAAAGTAGTACTGAAGGCTGAAACTTTTTTGCATGGACATAATTTCAGTTATAATGCACAATACTGGTAAACTTTTACTTTAAATGTAATTGTAATGCCCTTTATTACATACAGTCTATCAGCCTCCACCGTCTCTGGTTTCAGATGTTGATCTTCCCTGCACAGAGCCCTTAAAGTGATTGTAAATATTGGCTTTTTTTTGTGTCATACTTGCCTGCTCTGTGTAATCGTTTTGCGCTGAGCACCCCTGATTATCCTCTTCTGAGTCCCCCCCCCCTGCCTGTACTTCTGGTTCCTTCTGCCTTCAAAATGCCCCTACAGCAAGCCGGAAGTATAGTATTGACTGCCCATATAGCAAGAAAAAAGTCTGCGTTTTAGAATCACTCACTTCCTTCCGAAATATTGCTCCTCACACATTTACCAGAGTTTAGTCACTTACTGACATGTATGAATGCTGTACTGCGCTGTATGTGTGCTGCACTGTGTATACTAACATGTAGGAATGGTGTACTGAGCTGAATGTGTGCTGCACTGTATTTTCCGATATGTAAACAAATAATGTGTTCTGTGTGCAGGTCAACTAATTGGCTGACCAACTAATCGATTATGAAAATAGGTGACCACTATTTTCATAATCGATTATGCCGATAGATAGCTAGCCATAGATTATGCATTTTTTCCCCTTCAACCATGGGTGAGAACCAAATGTCAACTAGTAGAGGAAGCAGATGGGAGTATGGCTAACAAGAGGTTCTTTATAAATGAGTAGGCTGATTTTAATGGATATCCACCATTTAACTGGAAGCTAGCATAAAAATAGAATAATTGGGGTGATGTAGCAGAGAATGGGTTGGTGGGTGGGTAACCTGTCTGCTGCATTCTGCATCAGCTGAAAATTCCATAGTTGTAGATAACCCAGTTTAGATTAAACAAAAACATGGAACAATTTTAGCAAATTGCTTAAATTGTATTATATGGCAGAAGGAAGGACTGGATGGCAGTTGATACCTGTTGCTTAATCAATAGGTTAATGTCGAGGATCAGATCTAGGCTGTGCACAAGGTCTGAGAACATAAGTGTTGTATTCCCAAAGTTTAAACCAGCTGGGTGCATTTGCTGCTACTTTAATTTAAACCTCTGTCCTCAAATTGCAGGCACTTTCATATTGTTTAGGTTCAGTTTCAGCCAGTTACAGTTCATGCACTTATGTAAGTGAGAAAGACACTTGTCGATCTTAGTCATTGGGTCACCAATGTCTGCTTTGAAAGACAGGTAGAGTTGTGTGTCATCTGCATAGCAATGGTAACTAGGACCATGATGTTAGATAATCTTGTATATTGCAAATAACATTGATGACAGAACCAAGTCTTATTGCTGTAATGTAATGGAAGTGAGAAGGATGTGTATTCCTGTTGTGACTATTTGTGATCGGCCTGACAAGAATATTCTGAATAAGCACTATACCCTCTAGACCAGGGATATGCAATTAGCGCACATCCAGCTGTTCCAAAACTACAGGTCCCATCATGCCACTGCCTTCGGGTGTCATGCTTGTGGTTGTAAAGCCCCATACACACTATCAGTTTTTCTGCTGAGTTTTTCCTTCAGGTTTACCAAAACCATGTACTGCAAGGGCTTGCCTGATTGCATACAAAATTAAACTCCTAATGTTTGACCTCATATTATATGGTTTTGGTAAATCTGAAGGAAAAACTCAGCAGAAAAACTGATAGTGAGTATGGGGCTTCAGAGTCTTGCTATGCCTCATGAGACTTGTAGCTCTACAACAGCTGGAGGTCTGCTAATTGCATTTCCCTGCTCTAGACCACAGAGCAGCTTTAAGAGATCCTGTATGATGTTATAGTTCGAGCTGTCAAAGGTGGCAGAAAGATCAAGAATATATGGATGGAGTATTCTCCTTTGTCTTTACCCAATAGTTTTTTTCTGAAATCATATTTAAATATTTCAAAGATGTTTTTATGTCAGCCAGGCCTATAATCTGTTAGTATCTGCCTTTTCAAACACATTTCCTAAAAAGGAAACACCTGTCATTTGTTTATAGTAGGCCATGATCTCTGGAACCATGTGATGGTTTTTAGTAATGGCTGCCTCAAGTTGCTGTGGGAAGATCTCTGTATTGAGAGCATTACACAGTTGTTCTGGACTGTTTGTCTAATGTGGCTAATGCATGTTAGTAGTGGGCCTGTTGGACCTGGTTCAAGGTCACATGTAGTTTGACAGAGCCCTGTGATGATTAGCACAGTTTCTTCAATATCAATGTTATCAAGTGTGGTCCAAAAGCTTCTTGATATAAAGTCTGTACTACTGAGTCCTTGGGGTTCTGCGGATTTTTCAGACCTAATTCTATCTCTTACTAAGACGACTTTGTTGCTAAAGTAATGGACAAAAGTCCCCACATGTTTCCTGTGTGTCAGACTCAGTTTTAGACAACCTGGATTGCACAACATTTCCAGTGTGGAAGAATTGAGCAGGTCTTTTTTTGTTGCATCTTCATGTGATAAGTATTTTGAGTTATTTTTTAATGCAATATTGGTCTAGTCCTAAAGCTGTGAATTCAGGGATTCTTTGGCCTACTCAATATGTGTTTTCTTTCATTGTCTTTCCAGATTGTGTATCTTCGCTTTCATTTGCTTTACAGTCCAATCATACTAAGCCATGGTATATTGGCATGAGGGGAGAGACATAATTTTGACAGGATCAAAAGCAGAAGTGGCATTTTTTGTTGTATAGGTTGTTGAATTGTATAGAAGAGTTCCTATTTCTGATTTGTATAGAATGGAAGATCAGTACAGATATTCACAAGGTGGTGATCTAACCATACAACTAAGTTTGTAGTTAGATCAGTTATTTTGAGTCCCAAATGGAAAACAAGGTCAAGTGTTGACCTTTAATGTGAGTGACAGTAGAAACAGATGATACTTCTTGAGTGAATCCCAGTGGTGTCATGGTAAGGAGTTCTTGTCCAAATTAAGATTGCTTCTCATCTACCAAGACATTTAAATCTCCAAGGATGACTAAGCTGGGCTGGTCTACAGCCAGCACAGTCATAATCCTAGTTATTTCCAGAAGAAAGGTTTTCCTATTACCCTGGTGATAGGTAGATGAGTAACATTTTAAAGCTCATTTTAATTAACTTGTTCAGTTATGGGGTGACAGCACTCCTTCCGTCTGTCTCCCAATTGCTTGTCACCCTGTTACCCATGTGCTACCAATTGAGACTACAAGTGACTGTTCCTAAAGCCATTGTGCAGTCATTTTCCTCCACTGCCACCACTTGGAAGCCTATTGTGCAGCCACTGATGAAGCATGCCTATGTAGACTGGAGGTGACTGCAAAGAAGTTGTAGGATATTAGCATGAGATGCAAAAGAGAAAAAAGTATTTTGTCCTGAATAAATGCATGTGGCATTAAAAATACCCCACCCCAAGTACTGCAAGGACAAAGGTGTAAAAAAAGCTTTAGATTATATGGCAGTGATGGCGAACCTTGACACCAAAGATGTTTTGGAACTACATTTCCCATGATGTTCAACTACACTGCAGAGTGCATAAGTATCATGGGAAATGCAGTTCCCAAACATCTGGGGTGCAGAGGTTCTCCATCACTGTTATATTGGAAGGTTAATTGATTAGGTGATCCTTGATTACTTATCTTTTTTATTGAAGCCAGTCCCGTCTCCACCTAAAAACCTTTACATCCTCCCTTAAAGGCCATCCCTTAGCCCTTGTACACACGGTCGGGGATTCCGTCGGAATGTGTCCTATCGGACCGTTTTGTCGGATATTCCGACTGTGTGTGGTATGCATCGGACTGTTTCTGTCGGAATATCCTTCAGACCAAATTTTCAAACTTGCTGGAAATATTTTCCGACAAACTGCTCCGATCGGACATACTCGGATCGTGTGTAGAGAATTCCGATCAGACAAAGTGCCACGCATGCTCAGATCAAATTCCTACATCAAAGCTATTGGCTACTAGCCTGAACGTAGTCCCATCGTAACGAAATTACGTCATCATGTTCTGAAAGATTGGATTTTTCGACAACTTTGTCCGACCGTGTGTATGCAACAGTTTCGGACAAGATCCGTCGGACAAAATCCGACGGATTTGGTTGTCGGAATCTCCGACCGTGTGTACAAGGGCTAACACTTAATGTCTATTTTATCGCTTGCATTAAAAAAAATAGATTTTAGCTATATCAGTTAAGTTTTCATGAAATTAGGTTAGAGTTTTAGGCTCATAAATTAGTTGTTTTACTTTGAGTAATAGCTAGATTGCGCAAATAATTTATTTGATTAACCACTTCAATACAGGGCACTTTCACCCCCTTCTTGCCCAGGTAATTTTTCAGCTTTCAGTGCTGTCGCACTTTGAATGACAATTGTGCAGTCATGCAGCACTGTACCCAATTTATTCACACAAATAGAGCTTTCTTTTGGTGGTATTTAATCATTAACTGCTGAGTTTTTTATTTTTGACTTAAAAAAGAAAAAAGATCGGAAATTTTCAAAAGAAAAAAGTTTATCTTGTCAGTTTTTGTCAGTAAATTTTGTAAATTAGTAATTGTTCTCCTTCACTGATGTGCGCTGAGGAGGCGGCACTGATTGGCTGCATGGGCGAATGACAGCGGCAGTTCTTGGGCGACATCATATGACATCCACCCAGAACGAGAGCGGCACTATTCCTCCGTCATTTAACGGTGGGCGGGCAGCAAGCGGTTAATTAGGCTCATATCTTTTTTTTTTATTTAGTGATTTGCATCAACTCTAGATGCAGGTGGTACACGGTAGTACATGATAGGTCTCCCTAATCTGAAAAAGGTGTTGCATGAATAATTGGGTGTTCTATTTTTAGTGGTTTAGTGTAGAGTTTAAATCTGATACATAAGAGAAGAAAAAAAAAACACACACACATATACAAACTGCAAAATATGGTCTAGTCACAAAAATGGTATTTACATCTAGTCATGAAGGGTATACAGAATAATGCAAATGTTGTTTGGATGAAGAGTCAAACTGTCACCATAGCAACCCATGACACTGTAATCAAGTATAAGGTTTTCCCTACATCCGCTAGAAGAAACCTATTGCATGGTTCTAAATTGGGAGCATCTGTAATAATGAGTATACCAGTGTCACTGTGTGCTACTGTCACTTTCTTACATATCTGGCTCAGGGCACTTAGTAAAGCATGGAGTGACATGAGTGCCAGAATTTGGCACAGGTAGACAACTGCGTATCTGAACTGATCAGTGCTGAGTGGTTTCCTCCCAGGAGATGACAGACAGGAGACTGGGCAAAGGATATCAGGCTGGAACATCGCAGAAGCAAGTGAAAACCACTGGAGTAGTGGACAGGTGGTAGACTGCCACCTAAGCTGGGACTTGGGGCAGATATGTAGGCATGAGTGTCATCTTGGAGACTTCAGGCTGGTGATTAGACATTTTTTTGGTCCGAATGTAAATTCGGACACATTTTTGTTTATTCGGAGATTCAGATGTATCTGAATCTCTGAATGAAATAGTAACAAATTTCGTTGAAATTGGTTTCATTTTGTTTAATTTATTCCAAATGTTCAGAACACTGCAAATTTGGATCGGTTGAAAAACAATCGACCGATTAAAATTCTCTTTTGAGAGTAGCTGGTTGTTAAGGAGCGGGCCGGGAAGTTGGCTGCCTATTCCTTTACAACTGATGACTCATCAGCTGTCAGCGGGCTTCCCCGCTGAGAGACAAAATGTAAACAAAAGAATGCCAGCAATAGAAAATTTTGAAATTTTAATTTTGGGTCCCCCCCAATCCATACCAGGCCCTTCTGGTATACATTTTAAGGGAATCCCAACACCAAAATCTAAAAAAAAATGTGCGGGGTCCCCCCAGATCCATACCAGACCCTTATCTGAGCATGCAGGTCAGGAAAGGGGAGGGATGAGCGAGCACCCCCGTCCTGATCCATACCAGGCTACATGCCCTCAACATGAGGGGGTGCTTTGGGGCAGGGGAGCGCTCCCCTTTCCTGGCCTGCTGGGCTGCATGCTCGGAGAAGGGTCGAGTATAGATTTTGGGGGAGCCCTACAACCTTTTTTTTGGCTTGGCTTGATGTTTCCCATCAAATCCATACCAGACTTGAAGAGCCTGGTATGGATGGGGGGGGGGGGGGGGGGACTCCACGCAGTTTTTTTTTTTGTCCTAAACTTACCCGTGTTCTTTTGTTTACATCTCAGCTCCTGAAACCCGCTGACAGTTGATAAGTCATCAGTTATTAAGGACATGGTGGCCAGCTTCCCGTGCGCTCCTTAACAACCAGCTAGTCTTCACACATAATTTGAATCAGTCCATTATTTTATGACCGATCCGAATTCTCATTGTTCTGAAAATGTGGAATTTGTTAGAAAATTGATAAATAAATAAAAAAAAAACTAAACAAATTATGAAACTAATCAACAAATTAAACTAGTAACATAATGAATCTATCCAAAACTAAATGAAACAAATGTGTCTGTTCTGCACATGTCTACTGGTGATTACTGTGACACAGAAACTCAGGACTGTTGCAAAATTAGGCAAGCTGGGTTAGCAACTGGTGATCAAATCAAGTACAATAACGCAGGCAGAAGCGAAGTTGGGGTTCAGGATGGAATCACAAACAAATGTGCAGATAAGGAACAGGAGAGTAGACAGAAGCATAATCCAAGTTGAAGCCAGGATTGGTACAAGTGGATATTAGGAGCAGCCCAAGGCATGTAAGTCGGTAACGGGTAGTTAGGGACAAATCACAGATTTCACGCTGCACACAGGAGAACACTGGTTGTGTGCAAATGATCAGTTTAAATAACCCATTTGGTACCAGCATTAGTGATAGTCACATGCACATTCACATGTATATGTACTCTCTGTATGTACACAAATATGCATGGATATGATCATGTATCCAATGTGACCACTAAAAGTGAATGAATGGGCAACTGTTAACTGAATAATAGTGGCTGCATGCAGATTTCTCCCATTAATCTTGAAATCCGTAGCGCTGTATTAGAAAAAAGGCAACCAGATTTCACAATGTCACTGTGTAGTACAGCCCTCCCTGCTTTCCTTTTCACTGGCAAAAAGGGAGGCAAAGAGGGTAGGAAGAACTGTACTCGGTGACCATTAGGAATCTGATTGCTTTTTCCCATGGTCCTTCAATTTGTTTTTGCACTTTGCAGAAAAGTAGGTCTGCATTCAGGAGATGTCTGCAATGTCATGCCGCCAGCATTTGCAGGCAGAGGTTTTCAATAGGTTAATGTAGCTCTGTTGGTGGAAATGAGTAGACTGATTTACAGTTCCTGCAAACCAGACAAATGAATGTGTATCTGGCGAACTGATACTTTTTAAGAGAATAATGTTTGCATCATTTTCTGAGATCTTGATGTGCTGATTTGCCCAATCCGCTAATAATAAATTTCTGAGACCTTGAAAACAGGGTTCACAAATTGTATGATTTTTCTATGGGTTAAATGTTTTAGAACTTCTATGTCTAGGGAAGTTGTGGTCATTGTATATACTAGTAGTCCATGTAGGTTTTTGGTTATCTATTTCATAACAGGTTTAAGTTTGTACTTTTTTTTTTATTAAACATTGGTATTATTCTGTATTATTGCCATAGATGTGTTTTTTTTTTATATCATTAAAGAATTTTTGTTGAAATTTCCATACAAATAACATAAAAATTAAAGATTGTTATATGCCATAGATGTTTTACAGCAGTGAGATACTTTAATTCATAATTTCGGTGGTTGTGATAATATTACTAAAAAATATGGAATTCGGTAGGTTCCTTTTTTCTTCCAAAGGCTTCTTAAAAATTGTGGGACTTCCTAACACCAGTAAGCCTTAGAAGAAGTAATGGTTCACTGACTTATTATGTTTTCCTCAGACTATTCCTCCTTAGGGCCAGTAAGCCTCCAGGTTTCTTCAGACCTTTAGTAGTTTGAACTTTGCTGTTATCGTTTCCTTAGGAGTGGTGATTAGTGACTTGTGGTGTGGACTCTGATTTATCGCAGTTGAGAGTTGCCCCATGGGGGTTGAGCAGGAACACACATGCAAGAACCCTGATTAAAAAGAGTTGTAATGAAGACAAATGATTCACAGGGAGTCAACAGCAAACCAATGCCCTGACATTTCCCACTGCTCTTCTGAGCTTTTTGAAGAGGGGTTGATGGTGGCCAAAGGACGTATTCGCCTTCTCTTGTTTATTTCATATGGCACTGCTGAAATGTTTCTTTTCCTCCTGGGTGTTCTTTGTCTCACTTGTTAACTGCTTTTCATGCCGAGTGCAATTAACCCTTGACAGATAGTTAGCACACTCTCTTTATGAGGGTATCCAGTACATAAAAGAAGTTTTAATGTTCTGACCTGTTAAGCACTTAAGCTTCTTTGAGGAATTAGTGTACCAGCATAAGACATACAATTAGCATTGCTTAGTTTGTAAGCCTTGCAATTTTAAATGAATCAGTGGTCACTTACTGTATGCACTATATGTGATATGTAATGTATATGTGATCTGCTATCTGGAAACCCATTATGCAGACACCTCCACCAAACAGAATGCAAAAAGGTAAATGTTACTTTTGATTGAGTATAAGCATTTCAGGAGAAGATATGCGTGGCAAAGATCATTTTTTGATTCGGATTGGATAACATGGAACTTTAACATTGCTCATGCCTTCCCCTCTGATTTCACCTTTAAACATGAGCCTTTGGGATTTCTCTAGTGATGTATCCTGTGGGGCTCCTTTCAGAAGTCAATCTTTTGTTTTCCATTTAGATCTGGTCAAATCAGGTCTATGATATCTGTTTCCAGTCTCATTAAAGCTGAACTCCAGGCAGTTTATAATGTAATGCTATTCATTTTAAAATTATTTTGTGTATTAACTACCACTATCTTACGTGCCTAAATATGTCTTGATACATGGGCGGACTGACAACTCATGGGGCCCCCGGGGCAATAGGAGATTATGGGGCCCCCGGGCAATAGAAGATTATGGGGCCTCCGGGCAATAGGAGATTATGGGGCCCCTGGGCAATAGAAGATTATGGGGCCCCCGGGCAATAGGGGATTAGGGGGACACACAGTATACACACACACACACACACACACACACACACACACACACACACACACACACATACAGTATACACACACAGACACAGTATACACATACACACTCTGAAAAGGTACTGGAGAGGCGGGGCAGCTATAATCTTAGGATTTTTTTTAAAAACACAGATTTTTACATACTGTCCCTGGTTTTATTGAGGCTGGCAACCCTGATGGGGCCCCCTAGTGGCATGGGTCCCTCAGGCAGTGCCTGAGTGCCCCAATGGTCAGTCCGCCCCTGTCTTGATATCAGTCTCTGTCATTCATTGAACAGCTACACTCAGACTGGGAGAGGGTTAACATTAGGAGCCAAACAGGTTCTGCTGCATGTGCTGGCAAAGGACATGCTAGCAGGAGGAGAGAGCAGAGACAGCAGTGTAGGAGTGTCGTTGCTCGTTCATTGTCCATCCAGCTGGTTGTAGGTGGGAGGGTTAAGGCCACTGTATTCCCTACCCAAAACATAATGTGATTTTATACTTGTGTTTACATACTACTGTCTGTTCAATTTAACAGTAGTATATGAATCACAAAAGTGGATTAATAGAATTACAAATTTATTGGCAGCTAAAACAATTCACACATACCGGTATTATAAATATGAATTTAGCTGTTTGCCTGGAGTTCAGATTTGATTACCCATATTTCCACCATCATAATGATGTACAGCCCTATGCCTACCCTCCAAAAAATTCCTGGACATATCTGTAGCTTGACATAAATCATAACTGTTTGAAAAAGCAGTTTCTTTCTTCTTTTTCTCAGGTTTTTACTTATTTTGGTTGCTGAAATCTATTACAATTTCCTCCCGCTAATCATTTGCTGTGATTCCAAATGTTTTTGTATTTATGCAACTGCCCTACGATAATTTATGATTGACCATGGATGATTACACATTACTAAACATTTGAAGCAGTGTTAAACACAAAAGCAAACATTTATTATATTGCATCTTACCAGTTGTTAGATGTGATGGCTGTATTAGTATTCTTTTTTTTAGGCTTTCTTTTCTTTATTTTCACCTTGTGACCTAGTCAGTAAGTATGTTGTTCTTCAACAGAACAAACTGTCCTGCAGGTGTAGCAGTTCGAGCAGGGGTCTCCAAACTATGGCCCTCCAGTTCAGGAAGTAAAATCCCCATCATGCCTAGTCATGTCTGTGAATGTCAGAGTTTTACAATGCCTCATGGGATGTGTAGTTCTGCAACATATGGTGGGCTGTAGTTTGCTGTAACCGCAGTGTGAGCTGGTGTTTGGCTTCAGTTTGTTAGTGTATCTAAATCTACTAGTCCATTTAAAACTCCCCTCTCCCTAGACTGACTGCTGCTGTCAAAAGGTGCCCCCTGTGCTCCTTCATAAAGAGTGAGGACATGTTAATACAAGAGGTGTGTTACTGGCCCAGGTAAAAACTAAAACAAATGCAGCCACCAGATCTATTGATAGGTAAGCTGCAGTATATTACATTTTTGGTTTTGGGATTAACCGCTTGCCGACCGCCTCACGCCGATATTCATCGGCAGAAGGGCCCATACAGGCAGAATCACGTACCTGTATGTTGCCCTTTAAGAGGCACGCGCCCGCAACAAACTCCATGAGTTGGGTCGCGGGTCCCGCGGACTCGATCGCCATGGGGATACCCACGATCGCCTCACAGGGAGGAAGAACGGGGAGATGCTACTGTAAACAAGCATCTCCCCATTCTGCCTAGTGACAGTGTCACTGATCTCTGCTCCCTGTGATCGGAGCAGAGATCAGTGACGTGTCACACACAGCCATGCCCCCCCACAGTTAGAAACACTCTCCAGCACACACTTAACTCCTACACTGCCACCTAGTGGTTAACCCCATTCACTGCCAGGGTCATTTACACAGGAATCAGTGCATTTGTATAGCATTGATTGCTGTATAAATGGCAGTCAGAAATGTCCTTAGTGTCTGCCATAATGTCGCAGTCACAATAAAAATCGCTGATCGCTGCCATTTAAAAATATTAATAAAAATGCCATAAAACTATCCCCTATTTTGTAAACGCTATAACTTTGGTGCAAACCAATCAATAATCGCTTATTGTGTTTTTTTTTACCAAAAATATGAAGAATAGGTATCGACCTAAGCTGAGGGAAAAAAAATAATTTATATATATTTTTGGGGAATATTTATTATAGCAAAATGTAAAAAATATTGCATTTTTTTCAAAATTGTCACTCTTTTTTTGTCTATAGCAAAAAATAAAAACCACAGGGGTGATCAAATACCACCAAAAGAAAGCTCTATTTGTGGGAAAAAAAACACGTCAATTTTGTTTGGGAGCCACGTCGCATGACCGCGCAATTGTCAGTTAAAGCGCCACAGTGCCGAATCGCAAAAAGTGCTCTGGACAGGAAGGGGGTAAATCCTTTCCGGGGCTGAAGTGTTTAATATCACTTTTATTTTTTTTTAACAGAGGGTTAATATCACTTTAACCACTTGCCAACTACGCTATAGCCGAATGATAGCTACAGCACAACCGGACAGTTCTGGGAGGGCGTCATATGACATGGTGCTCGGTCGGTGTTCTTTGTGGTTGCTGTGCCCTCAGGACACGGCTGATCACAGATCGGGTTAAGGAGCCAATCACAGCTGATTATGATGTAAACACAAGCCCATTATCAGCATTTCTTTCCTCACGCTGTCAGCTTGAGGAGAGCCAGTAACCGGTTTGTGTAAAAGGGACATCTACACTGATAATGTGAGCACTGATTATCAGTATCCTAAATATCAGTGCCCACCAGTGCTGCCAATCAGTGCCCACCAGTGCTGCCAATCAGTGCTTCCAATCAGTGTCACCTATCGGTGCCACCTCCCAGTGCCGAATAGACAGTGTAAGAGGTTGTAGGATAGAGCAATTGCAGGTAATGTTTAGTTGCATAGCTTGTGTGACTGAGAATAATGCTAAAATGTCTCATGTAGGTTGGTCCAAGCAATGTACATATAGCTTCAACCATTAAGAAGCTTCTATGTGCTGTGTATTATGACACTTTGTTTTTGTATTTTCCCTGTCAAATTCCCCTAAAAACATTTTTTTGCAAACAAAATATACCTGATCTAAAGCAAGGGACATAACAGCAAACCAGAGGTCCCCACGGAAAAAGTTTTGAAATGTCCCTAGCCAACTCTCTCCTATTTGACAACTGTTTTCTGCAGCATCCAACAGTGTCACTGTATTGACAGCATAAAATACGTTCATACCAGTGACAGATACTGGCAGAGCTGTCAGAAGCGCATCTCCCCACAACACATCTTACCCATACTTCCCCTCCCAGCAGTGGGGATCAATCATAGGTAGCCTATATACCCACAAAGCCCATGTACCCTCTGGAACACAGATTACTACATATCTTGTGTAATTATAAGAAGGTAACTGTAGATTTTGCTCTATAACAGTTGCATCAGCTAGCCTTAAAGTGAGCCCTACTGTGCATTTTCCAGTACTACAGATCAGCACCTTGGAGAACGAGAAACCTAAAGTAGCCCAGGGGCCAAGCTTGAGGCCATACAAACGTTTGGCCAGATCTCTTAAGCTCAGCATAAATGTTCTGCCTGCACCATCACCTTTATGCTGCGTACACAAGATCGGACTTTCCGGCAGACTAGGTCCTACGGTCTTCCCGACAGACTTTCGGCAGAGTTCTGATGGACTTTCCGAATGAACGGACTTGGCCACACACAATCACACCGATGTCCGATGGATTTGAACGTGACGACGTACGACCGGACTAGAATACGGGAGTTCATAGCCAGTAGCCAATAGCTGCCCTTGCATCGGTTTTCGTCTGTCAGACTAGCATACAGACGAGCGGATTTCTAAATAGGAACTGGGTCTGGCAGAGTTCCGGCAGAAAGATTTGAAACATGTTCTGTTTCTAAAGTCCGTCAGATTTTTGGACAGCAAAGGTCCGATGGCGCCCACACATGATCGAATTGTCCGATGGATTTGTTCTGTCAGACCTTTGCTTTCGAAAAGTCCAGTCATGTGTGCGCAACATAAGATTTTTACAAAACTATATAATCTGAAAAACTACATAAATTATCCAATTTATTTGTATCCATTCAGGCCGGTCATTGCACATTGTAGTGGTAGATCTATAGGAGATTGTCCATTCAGATTTTAACATATGTGGTAAACTTTATTTCATAAGGTGGATTTAATAAGAAAAAGTTAAATTTTATTGAATATTTACATCGCCTTGCAGCAACAGTATACATTTATTCAAATTACCAAACAATACAATCAGTATTTATGACTTGCATGGTATGGTTACGAGTAGATAAGACTTAAACTGACAAATATGTGACTTGAGCATGGGTCCAGTAAGAATACATCACTGTTTACTGTTAGCAATTTTGAATATATTTTAACATATTTTCATAAAGACATGCAACATTCGGCTATTCCATAAGCCATTTTCATCAGATTTCTTTACAAGGAAAATGTTCACACATACAGTGATATGGATGGTATATGATAATACCTGTGAAGTTGTACCACATTTACATATCCAATCCATGTGCAAATGGTCCCCACATTTTTCATCTATGTACATTTCATATACCATTTGCCTCTACACATCCCCTTTTTCGACTACTGTAGTTGAATAGTACTATGTTTCCTGGCCAAAGGCGATTTCTCACACGATTAATACAGTCTCATGTGTTTATTTGTTTTCTTATATCCTTTGACTGAACTGTGCTGTAGGTCCTAGGACTTTGGTTAAAAGTTTAAATGGATCACTGTTTATCCATATCCATCATATTTGATTGCTCTTCTATTCATGTAGTCCCCAATTGTACACTGATTTTAGTGTGACATTTCACTTCACCTCTCATTCTACTCTTGTAATCAAACCTTTTTCTTTTTCTAATGCCATTTAGATTCTTCATCAGCAAGATATGCAGTTTCCTTTTCCACTCAGCAAAACTTTTATATACCGTATGCCCTCATCATTTCCTGCCTTGATTACTGCAACTCTCTTTTAGCAGTGTTTCCTGCTACAGAGCTTTGAAGTGTAATCAAACCACTGAAGCAGAATATATGTCTACCCAATGCAAGTTTTGTGGGGACATAAAATAAAAATCTGTTTAATGACCTGTTTTCCAATTTTCAGCAGGTCCAACTGTAGACCTTGTAAGTTTAGACATCTCTGCCCGTACCATGTTCATAGGTTTGCATGCAGGGCATACTCTGCAAGTTATTGTAAAGGCAAGTCTAGAATTGGTTTATTAGCTGTATGAATCCAGGCACCGAAAGACTGACTTTAAATGGATCATCTTGTTTGTCACACAAACATAATGAACTGTTAAATAGTACAGGCTTCCTTAAAAGCATTTAATTTCACAAAAGACTACTTCAAGCTAATATGCTACCTTAAACAGACTGAAATTGAGCTTGTAAAGTGACTGTAACGGGTGGACTTTGTACTGTTCTACTTAATTTTTTTTTTCATGTTTAGCCTATCCATAACTCATGGAAATTAGGGTGTTCTGCTCTCTTTTAAACACATATACTGTATGTTATAATGTTGCCTTAATAGCAGCAAAAACCTGGCTTTATATTGTACGTGATATAAATGGCCATGCCGTACATATACTGGTTATTAAGTTAAAAGTAAGCAGTCTTAATTAAACACTAGGGGGGATATATATATCTATATATATATATATATATATATATATATATATATATATATATATATAGATATAAACATATCTGTCTATCTATATATATATATATAAAATAGGGCTGTTACTGATTAAAATTTTCGTGTTCGATTAATTGATTTTTTTTTTTTAATCAACTAATTTCTATTAATTATAAAGCACGTGCATAACTACTTTTAGCTGATCTCCTTGCATTGCAACTCTGCATTAGTCAGTGGTAAATGTGGTATACACTATATACAATCACTCGACACTAGTTAGTTTCCACAATCCATGGCTTAACTTCACAGTTCCCACAAATACTTTTTAAATTCAAACTGTAGCACTGACGTAAGTAATTTTTTTTATTAAACTTTAAGAAAAACGTAGAAAGTTAGTTTTAACTTTAATTATAAATCTTATCTAGTATATTGACTGTCAGTCACTTTAAAGTAGGTATCACTTTAGCCAGTCACACAGACACAGTGTTTACATTTTGTTGTTTATTTTTACAACAATGTTAAAAACGGAGGTTATCAAATTTGCCCTTACACTTAGCTCACTGAATGATCCCAGTTAACCACATCCATATTTACCATCACTGTCCTGGCTGTCCGGTGACGTCACAGACATTGACGTCACCGGACTCCTCCCCCTTCCCTTTGTTAGC
This sequence comes from Lithobates pipiens, assembly GCF_037356315.1. Taxonomy (NCBI): domain Eukaryota; kingdom Metazoa; phylum Chordata; class Amphibia; order Anura; family Ranidae; genus Lithobates; species Lithobates pipiens. Next base: position 372,588,847 of record NW_027507748.1, on the reverse strand, counting down.
AGATGTAGGCACTTGGGAACGACAGAACTCCCGAAGACCCAGAAGCCAGCGAAAAGGGGAATACTGATCAAAAGAATTTTGATCGATCAAAAAAATAATGATTAATCGAGGAATTAATCTTTCATTTTCCCAGCTCTAATAAAATATATATACACACACACATTTAGATATGTGCTGTATAAACACCACTTGACCTTCTTTATTTTACTTTGACTTGGGCTTACATCGTATATTTTGTAGTGAAGACTCAGTTCTCTTCATCAGGTATGGTGCTAGACAAAGAGAACTAAGCATTGCCAAAACCATAAATAAAATATTTCCAGTTATTCAAGGCAAGTTATCACTTAAATGTAATTTTCCTTTGTAAAGGACTGTTCAATCTTTCTCCGATCACTGGACAAATTGTATGATCACATAACTAGTCAATACCAGTCAGTATAGGCACAAAACCTGTAGGCTTCTGCTAGAAAGCTGAACATGAAGAGGGACTTTCTTTCAGCATGACAACGACCTAAGGCATACATCCAAATCAACAAAGGAAGGGCTTCACCAGAAGAAGATTAAAGTTTTGGAATAGTTCAGGCAGAGCCCAGACCTGAATCTGATTGAAAATGTGTGGGGTGATCTGAAGAGGGCTGTGCACAGGAGATGCTCTCACAATCTGACAGATTTGGAGTGTTTTTGCAAAGAAGAGTGGGCAAATATTGCCAAGTCAAGATGTGCCATGCTGATAAACTCATACCTAAAAAGACTGAGTGCTGTAATAAAATCAAAAACAGCTTCAACAAAGTATTACTGTAAGGGTGTGCACACTTATACAACCATATTATTTTAGTTTTTTTTTTTTACTTCCCTCCATTTAAAAGATTTCTGTTTTTTGTTCAACTCAATCCGTAGGTCACATTAAGGCGCCATGCACACTGAAGCTCATAAACAACCATTTTTGGGAGTTGGGCATTTTTTTTAACAGCCCATAAGCCCCCCCCCCCCCCCCATGTTATCCTATGTGTCCATGCACACATAGACGTTTTTGGATGTTTATCAGTGGTGCAATTTATGGGCTGTTTTCTGAATGCCATAAAATCACGTTCAGGAGTCATTTTTCTGACCACCAAGAACACCAAACGCTCATAAACGCTGATAAACGCTCAAAAACGTGGCTCACTGGCGTTTTAACATTTTTGATCCAATAAAAAAAAAAAACACTAAAAAACTCTAACCTCAGAAAAATTCTATTGCAAAAACATTAAAAAACGTGAAATAAAAACACCAGTAGCTTTGCAGTGAGTCTAACGTTATTTTAACGTCCAGGGTGCATGGAGCCTAAAGGTGGGAAAAGTCCTGAAATTATATATCTTTGTCTCCCTTTTTTACATCACAGAAACCTGACATTTTAACAGGGGTGTGTAGACCTTTTATATCCACTGTACCTTCAACCCCGCTACATTGAGATCTTCACTGTTTGGCATGCCCTTATTTATGAATGAGCAATTTCACACTGTCACCCTTATGTAAGCTTGTTCCTGACAGCACTGTGCAATCGTGAGTGGTTCACAATGCTTCCCCTTCCTCTCCTAGTGTTCCATAAAGAGAGTTATAATAGGCCAATAACAAAACAAATCTGCTACTTCATGCTATTTCTATTCAAAAATATATTTAATGTTTTTTTTTGGTTTTTATAAATATGTAACTGGATTGAATGCGTTTTTGTGCTATATGTAGTCTGTGAATCATTAAGGCCCTAGGTACACAAATCTTGCCCTTGGCTTATTGTATTACCAGTAGCAATTTCTAATTGCCATAATGGTCCTACACTGTTATTGCTATATCCTTCTCTCCATTATAATATGTTTGGTTAATTAACTGGCATAAACTTTTAGATGTTTTATTTGCACAGGTTTGTGTTACTTGCTGCACATGGAACAGTTTGGCCTCAAAGAAAGGGGGGTGATGGCGTCTTTGACTCACATTCAAACCAATATTTTTGCCAATCTCCTTGGTGCTGAGGGTCTTTGCATATCATTCAATTTAGCAGGACTCTCATGTGAAAGTCTTCTTGGTTATGGGAAAAACATGTTGTATCACAGGGTTTCTGTTGTATACAATTCCATGTAGAGCTTCATAGCACCCGGCACTTCATTATGTGCAGGGGATTTACAATTGCCAGGTGCCTGCACTGCCTGTTACTTGCACACACAAAGCTGACAGCTTTTTCAGGGTGTAAATGTTCATGACTAATAACCTGAGTAATGCTACCAAATGTTTTTCCATCTTACAAGAGATGGCATGACCTGTTGATGTTAATCACACCTTTGCTTGCCTTGATGCAGGTCTGGCCACCCAGCTTACCATTTTAATGCTTTCTTACAAGGCTAGGATGTGTACTTTTGCCATTATTGTTTCATCTAACAACGTCATGAAAGCTTGTTTTGTTAAAGAAGGACTCTACATTAAATTTAAATTTGATTATTTGCCAAGTGTATTTTGAATATTCTGTGTTCACTTGGGATGTCTGCTAAAATTGTTGGGTGACTGGTGATGTCATAGTAATATCCAGATCCTACAAAAAATGTTTTAATTTACATGTTTAAGAATAAGAGAGGGTTATAACCAATTTCAGTTTTTTTTTTATTTGCGTTCTTCCTTCAACCTCCTTCCTGTTTGTTTCAGACCACACTAAGTGGATGATCGCATGGTCAGTCTGGGCCTAAGTTTTTCCTCCTTGGTAGCTACTGCAAGCAACTCCACTGGACTGCCTGCAGTCAGAATGCTGTTGATGCATCCACCATCCAGCAGAAGTAACCATGGAGCAAAAGAGCTTATACAATCTGTGACATTGGTGGAAGCAGCCCCACCTCCACCCTTCGATGCCTGTGAATGCAGGGCTGTATAGCAGTCATGTGACCATGAATAAAATGTGCCTAAAAATGCTGAATGCATTAAGATAAAACAGCCATCTGCCTTTAAAACTCCTTTAACCACTTCAGCCTCAGAAGAATTTACCCCTTTCCTGACCAGAGCACTTTTAGCAATTCAGCACTGCGTCACTTCAACTGACAATTGCGCTGTCGTGCGATGTTGTACCCAAACAAAATTGACGTTCTTTTTTTCCCACAAATAGAGCTTTCTTTTGGTGGTATTTGATTGCCTCTGCAATTTTTATTTTTTGCGCTATAAACAAAAAAGGAGTAACAATTTTGAAAAAAAGCATTATTTTTTACTTTTGCTATAATAAATATCCCCCAAAAATATATATACATTTTTTTATAGCGTCTACAAAATAGGGGATAGATTTATAGCATTTGTATTTTTTTTTTACTAGTAATGGCGGTGATCTGTGATTTTATCATGACTGTGACATTATGGCGGACACATCGGACAATTTTGACACATTTTTGCATTCATTACTGTAAAAATGTCACTGGCAGTGAAGGGGTTAACACTAGGGGGTGGTGAAGGGGTTAACTGTGTTCCCTGGGAGGTGTTTCTAATGGAAGGGGGAGGGGACTAACTAGAGGAAGTGATGGATTGTGGTTCCTAGCTAATAGGAACACATGATCTGTCACTTCTGTCAGAATAGAACAGGGACATGTGTGTTTACACACACACGTCCCTGTTCTGTCTCTCGCTCCCACGATCGCTCATGGCCAGCGGTCATCGCGACCATCAGCCACGAGCATCGGCACCACAGCTGCGCAGCGGGTGGGCGTGCCTACTGTGCAGACCACCACGAGCCAACGTACAGTTTGTGCAGGGGAGCCAACCTGCTGCAGTAAAACTGTGCCGGCTGGTCCGGAAGCGGTTAGGGTAAAAAACCTGGGTGCAGCTCCCCCCCAGCCCCTTCCCCTTTACTTACCTAAGCCCCATTTCCTTCCAGTGATGTGCATGAGAGGCTCTCCCGGGTCTCTCTCTCCTTATTGGCTCACACAGCAGCAGGAGCCATTAGCTTCTGCTGTTGTCAATCCCAGTCAGTGAGCCAATAAGGAGAGAGTGAGGGGCAGGGCCGAGCTACACTCTGTGTGAGAATGAACAAGAGGCTTGCAATTAGGGGCTCTTGGCAGGGGGGAGGAGCCAGGACTGTTGGCGGGGGGACCCAAAAAGAACATCAGGGCTCCTCTGGGCAAAACCATTGCACAGAACAGGTAAGTATAAGATGTTTTTTTTGTTTTGTTTTTTAAACTGCAAACCTTTAGAATCACTTTAATGAATCTACAAATAAAAGAGTTTGAATTGAAAGACCTCTGTGCAGAACCTGTTTTTTTTATTTTATTTTTTATTGGCAGCATGTCTATTTTTCATATTTAACAATATAGTATTGTGTTCAGGTATTGCAAATGTAGCATGGTTCAACAAAACCATAGTTAATTGTATTATTGTGATATGTGGGCATCCTATTCAGATATGGCTCCTTTAATCTCTCCTCAAATTATATGTTGTCTATTAGTAAAAGCAAACATTTTATCTGCATGTAAATGCAGCAGATTGTCCTCGTTCTACATATACTTTTCTATGCCTAAATGTTTTTACCCATCATTTCATGTGCCTGTATACAAACACATTAGAGTAAAGGTAAAGTAATGGGAGCAGTGTTTAGTAGATGTGTGATCTGGGAGGCTGGGATGCATTATGTAGCTTTGATCTCTTTGCCTTTGTGCCGCTTAGTCCAGAGTTGTTATGGTTAGCATTTGTTACTGACAATGACAGTGATTATTTTTTATAGTCATTTGCACCCTAACAGAGAGGGCATAAAAATAATTGTAGAAAGTGTTGTGCATACAATAGAGACGGGCGACTACAGAGAGAATGGATTCAATACATCCTGAGCTTTGATATGTATACTTTTCGTAGCAGCCGTATTATTATTTTTTTTTACAAGGAAGGAAGCAGACTTAGGATATTTAGATGGAGATCAGAAGAGCAAAGTGTAACAGTGCTGGATATATCAATAGTTTTAAAACTTAGATTTTTTTTTGTGTCTGTGTTTTTGCATTGTTTGAAATGCTTTCTCACCAATTACACCAGTGTGTGAGACTTCCCATACTAAATGTGATACAAAGGGGAAGTTGTCTTGATCAGCTTCGGACGTGCCAGATTTAGCTTGGTTTGAGGCTAAGTAGTGTTAAACTCTAAAGCAAACAAACCAAAATAAATCAAGAGCCTTCTGACACATCAACACTCTGCGAACAAAATTAATGGTCTTTAGTACCAAAGTCGACATAAACATCAAGAAGGTGACTAATAGTACATAAAACAGAGTGAAATGTCACCATCTACATCATAGCAATCTGGCAGTCTCAGCTGAATGTAGACCCTATGGTGGACATGGAATCTTGGATCTATTGGTTGTGTTTTCAGATCTACAGGTTGCCAGATTCTGATATCAGTGAAAATAACGCAGGTCCATTATGTCAGTATTGTTACATTGACAAAAGTATTGCTTTGTACACTGGTCCAAATCATTTGGTGGAAGGGGGATTATGGTGTGGAGTTGTTTTTCAGGGTTTTGGCTTGGCCCCTTAGTTCCAGTGAAGGGAACTCTTAAGGCATTTTCATACCAAGACATTTTGGACAATTTCATGCTGCCAACTGTGTGGGAACAGTTTGGGGATGGCCCCTATCAGTTCCAACATGACTGCGCACCAGTGCACAAAGAAAGTTCCATAAAGGCATGGATTAGCGCGTTTCGGTTGGAGGAACTTGACTGGCTTATACAGAGTCCTGACCTCAACCCGATAAAATGCCTTTAGGATGAATTTGAGCAGAGACTGCGAGCCAGGGCTTCTCATCCACTTCAGTGCCTGACCTCACAAATGTACTTTTGGAAAAACAGACAACATTCCCATAGACACACTCCTAAACCTTCCAGAAGAGTTGAAGCTGTTGTAGCTGCAAAAGGTGGGCAAACTCAACATTGAACCCTACAGACTAAAACTGGGATGACATTAAAGTTCATGTGCAGGTGTAAAGGCAGGTGTCATAATACTTCTGACACTATAGTGTAGTAAATGAGGGAAAGCTCTGCTGACTTCCTTCATTCATTCATCTGCAAGCAAAAATGCTGTTTTTAATTTTCCTTGCACGTGATTGGGTATGTTTTTGTAAAGTGAGGCTTTATCTAATTTACTAAGCTTTAACCACTTGCTTACTGGGCACTTAAACCCCCCTCAGTCCCAGACCAATTTTCAGCTATCAGCACTGATGCACTTTGAATGACAATTGCGCGGGCATACAACACTGTACCCAAATGAAATTTTTATCATTTTTTTCCCACAAATAGAGCTTTCTTTTGGTGGTATTTAGTTACAGCTCGGAGTTTTATTTTTTGCTAAACAAACAAAAAAAGATGCAAAAAAAAAAAATCATGTTTTAATAGTTTGTTATAAAATTTTGCAAATGGGTCATTTTTCTCCTTCATTGAAGTGCGCTGATTAGGCGGCACTGATAGGCTGCATTGGTGGGCACTGATGGGCTGCATTGGTGGGCACTGATGGGCTGCATTGGTGGGCACTGATAGGCTGCACTGGTGGGCACTGATAGGCATAGTTAAGGCGGCACTAATAGGCACAGATAAGGCGGCACCGATGGGCACAGATAAGGCGGCACTGATGGGCAAAGATGGGCACAGATAAGATGGCACGGATAAGTGGCACAGATGGGTGGCACGGATGGGCACTGATAGGTACCACAGATAGATGGGACTGATGGGCACTGATAGGTGGCACTGATAGGTGGCTCTGATAGGTGGCACTGCTGGGCACTGATGGGCGGCACTGCTGGGCACTGATGGGCGGCACTGCTGGGCACTGATGGGCGGCACTGGGGTGCAGCACCTTTGAGGCAGATTGGGTGGCACTGTGGGTGGCACTGTGGGTGGCACTGTGGGCACTATGGGCACTGACGGGGGGCACTTACTTTTGCTTTTATTTTACTTCAGGATGGCACTGCGGGAGGCAGGTGGGCACAGGCAGGTGGCAGGTGGTCCCTTGTATTGATGGCCGTGATCGGGACTGATGTCCCGATCACGGCCGCCGGTGATCGGCTTTTTTTTTCTCTCCTCGCGCTGTCAGCGCGAGGAGGAATAATAGCCGATTACCGGCTCCGTTCTATCACATGATCAGCTGTCATTGGCTGACAGCTGATCACGTGATAAGGGGTCGGGATCGACCCCTTGCACGGATCGGTGATCAGGCGAGTCTCATAGACTCGCCGATCACAGAGCGCGCCGCGCGCGCCCCTCAGGGGGCGCGCAGGCCGCTCGTAACCGGAACGACGTCAATAGACGTAGTCCCGGAAATGTAGGTCCGCGCTAATGCCGTCATTTGGCAATAGCGCGGATCTGAAGTGGTTAAGCAACTGCTCTTGGAGAGTGCAACTGGTCTTGCAAAGTGCACAGTCTATTTGCCTTTAGTAAATCAACCCCCATATCTGGCAATGCTAAAAGATGGATAAGCTAACTTTGTCTGTTTTATTGGCTTATTTAAGGTATATGTTTTAGCTCAAAGATTTTTTTAAATTTTTTTTTTTTTGGAAATAGTCGGAGAGCATTAGAATCTCTGTCTGATCTTTGTTCATACAGTAGCTCTTGGAGAACCATGGCCTAATGTTTATACTTTTCGAGTGTGCCGGTTGCCTGGTCTTCTTCTGTGCACTGTGGTTCTATTTGTTGTCCGTTACACTGTTTTTTTTTTTTTTTTATAATTAATGTTTATTAAAGAAGAGAAGCGTGTACAAAGCATAACGATCAATACATAAACCAATATCAAGGGCAGTAACATTATATCGTCAGTTACAATGGAACAATCAAGTACACCCACCTCTTCTATTATGAAAGAGGGAATATAGTGGACAGAAATAGAGGGAGAGTAAAGGAAAGGAAAAAGAAACAGAAAGAGAGAGAAAAAGAGAAAGAAGGGGGGATGTGGGAGAAGGGGGGGGGGGAGGGGAGGGGGGGGAGGGCAGACCACCCTCGGATAAACAATTGCAAAATTACAGTAGAGATAGCAAGAACAAGAGTTATGATCACATCACACTGGTTGAGACATTATGGCTGCATAACTAGATGAATATTTAAAGGCAACCCAACAGGCCCAGATCTTCGTTGCCAACTCAGATTTACCCCGGAGGGAGAGAGTCATGTCCTCCATGTAATATGTGGTATCCACGTTGAGTAACCAACGCCGGAGCGTGGGGATCGTCTTCAGCTTCCAAAACTGAGGAATGAGGGTTTTGGCAGCGTTTAAGAGGTGTGGTGTAATCGACCTCTTATAGGGGCCCGTCGGCCTCGTCCGTTACACTGTTAAAGAACATAGTAGTAACAAAGGGACTGGCAAATGGAACCCCAGTGCACAGTGGGGAAAGCAGGTATCTAATACAACTGGAAGTGTTAATATTATTCCAGAAGCAAGGCAAGTGAGTATTAATGCTATTCTTTTGCATTTGTATTCTATAAAACAGTGACAGGATCGCTTTAAATTTGTTTAATGCTGGTAATGTTTATTTAATTAATGAAATGATGTATGTGTGCAATTTGACGCTAGAAAATTTGTTTCAGAAAACTATTAATCCAGTGCCCTGGTTTTTAAACAGCCTTCTAAGGCATCATATAGCTTATCTTTGGAATGGTGTTAATGAAGGATTTTCTCTTAAGTGGGCCCAGAGAGCTTTGCTCTCAAAGTGTTTCTTAATTGCTGGCAAACGCAGCACAATTTACTATTGTGGATGCATTTCATTTAGAGCAAATTAGGTAGTCATTAGCAGAAAAGGCACTATTACATTGTTTTTAAATATGTTTTCTCAAGCTTATACTGCTTGAATGTCAGATTTTGTTTAGTACTGGAAGCATGTTTAGCACTGTAGGAATTATTCATTTCATTTCAAATTACAATTTAAAAAAAGCAAATGATTTTAAGCTAGGCTGTTGTGTTCCATCAACTTACATAACAAACTTTAGTTGTATTCCATTTGCATCCATTGCATTGACAGGTGATCATATCATCCCTATCCTGGAGTCCTCGCACTGACTACATGTCAGGCTTTGCATTGACTTTAAGATCCTCTTGCTTGCCTATAAGGCTCTTTATGGTTTGACACCCCATTATCTGTCTGAACTTTTATCAACCTATCCCCCCCCCCCTTAACCTTCGCTCATCAAATTTAGGTCTTCTGTGTGTCCCCTCTACTTACCTACACTCAATGGGAGACAGAGCCTTCTCTACTCCAAAGTGCTTTGAGATGCTAACTCTAAAAAAAAGTTTATTATTGTTATTATTTCAAAAATAAATGAAAAGGCTGTAAGTGAAAGCAACCAATCGCACATAAGTATTTGTCAGTGTAGGAAGACTTGTGATTGGATGATGTGAGTTATACTAAATCCCTTACTCTTTGCATTACATTATTAAATAGACAGGAAGACATCATTTTGTAAAATGGGTGAATCCATTTGGTTTAATTTCATTGATTGTCCAAACTTATATGTTCAATTATCATAGATGTGTGCAGTTAATCATTCCCAGTAATCTGACTGATTTGCTGACATCAGTCATCATTTAAAAGATCATTTCTTTCTCAATGGTTGTATTGTAGCATTAAACATTTACGTTGCTTTGTTCTCATGTTCACTTTTAAAGCACATTTACCATGAAATTGAAATAACGTCACATTATCAGAAATTTTTTCTTGTTTTTTAGAATGGAATTTGTCTTTTTTCACTGATTTACTGTGTTTTTATATTATACTGACTGAGTGTGTGTTTAGTAGGCGAGCGTTTGAACTTTTGGGTGTTAGCAGAATTAGTTAGAGGCAGATATGGTTGCACTAGTCAGAATGTGTCACTGTCAGGCGCCCACTAATTATGAAGAAATTTATGGCTGCATTAGGTAAATGTCACTTCATTACAGTGGCCTGGAATAAGAGCAGGATTTGCTTTGAGTTAGATCCACAGGCATGTCATAGAGTCTATTCAAGCAAGCGATAGGCTTTATTTTTCCACAGGCGTGTTAGTCTTTTTACATGTAAGTTATGTTGTATGATCTGAGGCAAGAAGTTACCCTGCATTCCAAAGTAAACAAATTGAGAGTGCCAACTAAAGCAAATTTTAACTTTGAAGCCAGGTTGACACAGTTGCACTTTACTCCACCATGCGTGCTGGTCCTCTCCAGTGCCATTTACTCTTAATGGCACCCCAAAACACCTTGACAATGCACATAAAATGCTCCACAGCAACATTAACTTGTGGTGTGCAGGGTTGTTCATAATAGTGTACGTATGTTATTTTAATGAATTAGGCTTCCCATTCAAAGGAATTGACTGCCTTAACAGAACACATGTTAACACATGACATAATGCATGTTAATGTGGGACTGTAACGTAATGGTGTGAACCTGGCCTAAAGTGATACTGAAGTCTTGTTTTTTTTTGTTAAAAATAACAAACATGTTATACTTGCCTGCTCTGTGCAGTAGTTTTGCACAGAGCAGCCCAGATCCTCCTCTTCTCGGGTCCCTCTTCAGCGCTCCTGCCCCCTTCCTCCTGTTGAGTGCCCCCACAGCAAGCAGCTTGCTATGGGGCCACCAGAGCCAAGCCGCATCTCCCTGTGTCCATTCAAACACGGAACCTCAACCTTGCCCCACCCCTCTCTTCTCATTGGTTTACTGAATTTGATTGACAGCAGCGAGAGCCAATGGGGCTTTGCTGCTGTCTCAGCCAATGAGGAGGGAGAGTCGGTGGCAGCCAAGTCTCTCGTGTAACATTGCTGGATGGAGATGGAGCTCAGGTAAATATTAGGGGGCTGAGAGGGGCTGCTGCACACAGATGGCTTTTTATCATAATGCATAGAATGCATTAATATTAAAAAATAAATAAAAATAGGCTTGTACAGATGAGCCTCCGGTTCAAAGTAGACCCATTAATTCTCTCCCAAGCTGATTAACAATTTGTTGCTACATTGCTATAATAAACCTGTGGTTCTGATAAAAATAAGCTATGTGCCTTGTACTTTGCACTGTGTTTTCAAAGCACAAATGTGCTAAAAAGTATAACTTAAGGCAACATTTTTTATTTTTTTTTGTTTTGAATAGAGCAGAGATGGATTAGAATACATCAGTTTTTTATTGTCTGTACCCCCATTAGGGAGATTCACCCCTTCTACAGTTTCTCACAAAAGTTAGTACACCCCTCACATTTTTGTAAATATTTTATTTTATCTTTTCATGTGATAACACTGAAGAAATGACACTTTGCTCTAATGTAAAGTACTGAGTGTACAGCTTGTATATCAGTGTAAATTTACTGTCCCCTCAAAATAACCCAACACACAGCCATTATTGTCTAAAAACAAAAGTGAGTACATCCCTAAGTGAAAATGTCCAAATTGGGCCCAATTAGTCATTTTCCCTCCCCGGTGTCATGTGATCCATTAGTGTTACAAGTTCTCAGGTGTAAATGTAAAAAGGTGTGTTAAATTTGATGTTATCACTTTCACTCTCTCATACTGGTCACTGTAAGTTCAAGATGGCACCTCATGGAAAAGAACTCTCTGAGGATCTGAAAAAAGAATTGTTCTACATAAAAAAGGCCTAAGGTATAAGAAGACAGTCAAGACCCTGAAACTGAGCTGCAGCACGGTGGCCAAGACCATACAGCGGTTTACTAGGACAGGTTCCACTCAGAACAGGCTTTGCCATGGTCAACCAAAGAAGTTGAGTGCACATGCTCAGCGTCCTATACAGAGGTTGTCTTTGGGATATAGACATATGAGTGCTGCCAGTATTGCTACAGAGGTTGAAGGGGTGGGTGGGGGGGGGGGGGGGGGTCAGCCTGTCAGTGCTCAGACCATATCCTGCAAACTGCATCAAATTGGTCTGCATGGCACTCATCCTAGAAGGAAGCCTATTTGAAAGATGATGCACAAGAAAGCCTGAAAACTGTTTGCTGAAGACAAGCAGGCTAAGGGCATGGATTACTGGAACCATATCCTGTGGTCTGATGAGACAAAGACGAGTATGTCTTGACTACAGTCAAGCATGGTGGTGGGAGTGTCATGGTCTGTGGCTGCATGAGTGCTACCGGCACTGGGGAGCTACAGTTCATTGAGGGAACCATGAATGCCAACATGGACTGTGACATACTGAAGCAGAGAATGATCCCTTCCCTTCAGAGACTGGGCCATAGGGCAGTATTCCAACATAACGACCCCAAATATGCCTCTAAGATGACCACTGCCTTGCTAAAGAAGCTGAGAGTAAAGGTGATGGACTGGCCAAGCATGTGTCCAGACCTAAACCCTATTGAGCATCTGTGGTTCATCCTCATACGGAAGGTGGGGGAGCACAAGGTCTTTAACATCCACCAGCTCTGTGATGTCATCATGGAGGAGTGAAAGAGGACACTAGTGGCAACCTGTGAAGCTCTGGTGAACTCCGTGTCCAAGAGGGTTAAGGCAGTGCTGGAAAATAATGGTGGCCACACAAAATATTGACACTTTGGGGCCAATTTGGACATTTTAACTTAGGGGTGTACTCACTTTTGTTGCCAGCGGTTTAGACATTAATGGCTGTGTGTTGAGTTATTTTGAGGGGGCAGCAAATTTGCACTGTTATACAAGCTGTACACTCACTACTTTACATTGTGGCAAAGTGTCATTTCTTCAGTGTTGTCACATGAAAAGATATAATAAAATATTTATGAAAATGTGAGGGGTGTACTTGTGAGGTGCTGTATTTGCTATTTGTCCTGTTTGCTCTAATCACAGAGTCTGAAAGATAAAGAAAATTCCAGATTTCCAGTTGTTACCCAAACAGGAATAGAGAAGAAAGGGGAGCTCTTCCAATGGAGAGACCAACTCTGGTGACCCTGGGGAAAAGCAGGGATTGCCTCACTTTGGAGGGATTTACATTCACTTCCTGTTTTGGCTGTGGCACGGGAAGTGAATGGAAATTTGCCCAATGGGACACATATGGCAAAAAATGTTACAGGTGTTATAAGCCTCCCTTTTTTTTTTTTCAGAAAAATTACCCTCCCTTACTTTCTCCAGAAAAGGGACCCTCCCTTACTTTCTCTCAAAAATTAAGTTTTGCCTCTAGTTCTATTTTAAGGTTAATCTACACAAAATCATGTTATTAGTGTAGGAAATGTTCAGTACAAAATCTTTAAAGATTCTAAACAGAATACTAGCTGTTGATTGTTTGTTTTTATCAATTTTTCAAACAATGGGTTTTTAAGTCCTGCACTTTACTGCATAGACATACTGTACATACGATACTTGCATGGCACAGCCATTATGACACATTGTACTATACTCAATATATGCCAGTTTCCCTATACCTCTTGGCACCTTAGACACAAAAGAAGGCATATTGTATATATGATTTGTCTGCAATGTAAAGCCCTGGATCTTCCCGCAAAGCACTTTTCCTCTTTAACTGTGCTGTCACAACTGGTGCAAAACACAGCACTGCTATAGCATATACATGGGACGCACGTGTTGGCACTTTTCTCCTATCCTAGACCAGACTTCTTCTCATGATAAATGGTATGTATCAAACTGTGCCCTGGGAGTACTTGCCTTTTTTGACAACTTTATATGCTCCAATGCCAGATATTTTTCTTCTTTTTTACATAAAGCTTATCAAACATTATATTGCTTTTGTAGTGTGATTTTTAACTAAAACAAGTGTATTGTTCTGCCTGAAGTTTTATAATATATTATTATTATTATTCAGGATTTATATAGTGCCAACAGTTTGCGCAGCGCTTTACAATATGAGGGCAGACGGTACACTTACAATACAAATCAATACAGGAGGGATCAGAGGGCCCTGCTCGTTAGAGCTTACAATCTAGAAGGGAGGGTATATTTAAAAGATATCTCAGGATCTGGGTTTTTCTGAAGTTATGTGATGGGAAATATATGTTGCTGATTGATGCTGTTTAAGAAACAAATGAAATACTGAGCTAGCTGCCTATTAACATATTGTCTGTCTTAGTAACAAGCAACAAACAGCTTGCCCTTTTCCTTGGCTATAAATTAATAAATAAACAGACATCCTTGGTATGAAATTTTAAAATTTTTCTTCTCCATGAGAAGTCACTATAAATAATTATGCATGATTGGTATAAATATCACATTGCAGCATCTGGATTTTGCATGATTTAGGTGAGATCTGTAATTTGTTATACAAAGGCTGGTAGAGCATTGTTTTAGCCTCTTAACTTTTAAATCCTTATTCATCTTTAGAAAAGTAGCTATTTTTTAAATTTGGAACAGTTTTCATAATTTCAAATTTATTCTTGACAGCAAAATTATTAATGCATAAGAATCTGTAAATGGCTGTTCCTACCCAATAAACTTTCTAGTATGGAGTTTTAATGGGGGTTCAGTCAAAAAGAAAACTGGATTATTATATTCTCTCTGTGATAACACATAAAACCTCCACTTTTCCCTGCTCCTTTGTAAATATGCATGTATTACTGTTTACTTTTCTTGGCAAAATGATGACCATGATCCTTTTCTATTATTTTGGAGCATATCTGTTTTAAATGCTTAAAACATGTTGGGGAAAAAAGGCATAGGAGCCCAAATGCAATGCTATGTGATCTCAGACCTCATACTAGCATAGCACTCTAAACAGACCCTTCCAACATTTATCTTCTTCTCAGCCATATCTTCTGGACCTACCACTCAGGGTTTTGCTAAGGTTAGATAAATATTCATAACCCAGAGCCAAAAACTAAATTTACCGGCCTGGGGCAGGGTGCTATATTAGAAAACTTGAGATATGCTTAGGTGGTTAAATTTGAAGACAGTTGAGAAATGGCATGGTAAGGTCTCCATCCTAGCAGATGATTGACAAATGGTATGGTAAAGTCTACATCAAAATCAGACGAAAACTAGGATCTACAAAAAGTTATTTAAAATCCTTGTAATTTAAATTGTTTATGTGGAGGAAAGAACGGTCAATATGCCTTAGTCAGAGTTCCTTGTAATCCACTTTAGCCAGAATCCAACGACATCTTAGGCCTCATGCATACATTATTAGCTCTAAAGTCCTTAAACATGAAATAAAGAAGAATAAAAGAATGCACTGGGGACTTGAGCTTGAGGCCTTTGAAGCTAATAAATTTACATGCACATGGGGCCTTACAGGTTCACTAGGACGGTACTTCCAGAGCTTTGTGCTGTGTAACATTTTCTCTGCTGGATGTTAGGGGCATGGTGCCTTATATAGTGTCTTTTATTTTCTGCTTAATATAATAATCCTTACCTCTCCCTATTTTTTGCTCAGTATAGCCACCTACAAATATTTCAAGCACAGACAGGTAAATCAAATACTAAACAATAGTCTCAATAATATTCCTTAGGTTGTAAGCTCCTTGAGGGCAGGGACTGATGTGAAATGTACACTGTATATGTAAAGTGCTGCGTAAATTGACAGTGCTTTATCGGTACCTGAAATAAACAAATAAATAATTCACTGTAATAATTGCATACCTCATTACTCTAGTTTAGATGGAAGCCAGTTCAGCTGCCAGTAGTGTTCTGGGATGTAACTTGGGCCGTATTTAGACATAATGCTGCTGTGGAAACACTTGAATGATGAGATTGTTTTTGTACACTCTTACTTGTGCCTAGTGACTGTAAAACTGTAGTAAAATCTAATGGAAGATAGAATGCACTATTGGAGGTAGCATACCATCTGCTTTATATGCAGGTGTACAAGACCACCAAATCTGAGAATGAGAGATGACTTTATGTTTCCCAAACTATAAACCGCCTTCTGACTCCTCTCAACAACCCATTGCACCCATACCCCCTACCATTTTACAAACTGCTGTCCTTGAAACTGGCCAATGAGTGCTTTTTAAACATTTCCGGTTGTAAAAAAAAAAATAACCACACATAACATATATGAATAATACATAGTGCTGTATGAATGTGGACGATATTGTGCAAGTTACAAGTAATTTTGTAGATAAGAAAGTAAACCTTTTATTTGAACTGCATAATGAGTTGTTTTGTTTGGAATTTGACTTAAATTAGACAAAAAGCAGAGTGCAGTAACCAATACCAACCAGTTTATTGCCCTGATTGCATTATATTGTTGAAAGATGAACCCCAGGTTGCTATAGGTTTATGTCTATCATAATCCATTGTGATATTAAATGTACAGAGTACATTACAGCTTAACCTATTCATTGCTTAGATAGTAACCTGATCCACTATTAGACTAACAGGATTTCTTATAGCTACTTGTTTCTGCCGCAAGAAGCTTATATGAAAATTCAGACATAAGACTAAAGAAAATACAAGGTAAATGTTTTATCCATTAAAGACACTGAAGTAATATGTCAGCAATCTAATTACATGTGTCTTGGCTTCTTGAACCCTCCGTTAAAGCAACAAAGAAATATGTAAATTGTTCCTGGTGGAGGAGAGTGCTGTTTAAACATTGATATAGTTAATAACGTGTACTTTTAGTATCAGTTTTCTGCACATATTAAGCCATGTAAGCCAGTACATGGTATGTATCTGTATTGTAACATGCTGCAATTAGGTATAATAAGCACTAGAGAGTCTGTGGCATTCCAGGGTCACTACAAATTACAGCGCTAATGTACTACTGCCGGATTCAGGACCTTGAAAGGAGCATTTTTGAGACTTGATACTTAATCAGAAATGAGCATCTCGCTTAAGTGTATGCTAACGGCAGGAAAGCATTCATGTTTCCCTCAAATAGGTAACTGTTCTAGATGAATGTGAACCTTCTTGTTTTATAGACACACTTTTGTGTAATTATTCATTGCCTGAAGCCTTGTTTGCTGCAGAAAAGAAAGATTTTAACTAAAACCTAAATTATTTATCCTGATAAGTTCTAAATTTTTTTTATTGCCAAACTGAATTTTCAGTTGAAATCTGCTAAATACATTCCAGGTGCAGCTAAATAAAAAGGTGTGCACAGTATTACCCATTTTTGTTTATGTAGCCACAGCCTAAGTAGAAAAGCCTGTCGCCTACTGCCACAAGTTATCCTGCAGTTTCCTGCTTGTGTATCCTTACTTCCTTGCTGCAGTGCTTTCTCTGCCCTGATTCTGTTGACATGTGTGGTTTGGCTCTGCTCACCTATGGGTATTGCCTGCTATTCTGTGGGCTTGTATTTCCTTCCCTTCAATAACTTCCTGGCTCCCCTCCTAGTTTGCTTGCCTATATTAGACATGCTCAGTGTAGCCCACATTGCCTGAGCAATGTCACAGTTCTCTCAGCTCCTGTTCGATTGTTGCTTATGTATCCTGTGCCTGATTACCCATGTACTGCCCCTGGCTTCATTCACTGTCTGTTCTTGTTTGCTGCCTTTCCTGACCTCAGCTTGTCTCCTGGATTTCCCTGTTGTCTCCTGCTGCTTGTTTACTGCACACGCAAGTGGTCTCCTTATCCTCATCTGGGTGTGCCTGGGGGCCGCCACCTGGTTCCAGCTTGCTGCAAGTCCATCCTCACCATGGGGGGCTCTGGTGTAGAAGCAGGCTGGGGGCTTAGAGTCCCCACCCTGGGGAATCACACATTGTCAATCTACAAGAGCTCACTACTACAGACTAGTGATGGGTTTCGAGCGCGTTCAGATCAAGCCCGCCCGGAAGCCGTCACTGCACACCATCAATCATAGACACTGAGGCATTTCCCGACTGCAGCTGCACATACACACGCTGCCTATGATTGGCAGTGTGCAGTGACGGCTTGGGGAACGCACCCAAGCCCATTCTTACTGCAGATGCTTGACACCTACCAACTTGTAGAGAAGGGCCGTTGCTCTCTGTGGGGAAGCAGTGGTCTCTTTGCATCCCCAGCTGTGTCAGCACTATAGCTATGCAATTACCAAAGCAGAACTTTGCAGATTATAGAGCAACAAGTTTTTCTTAAAGTGGTTGTAAACCCTTACAAACCACTTTGACCTACAGATAAGCCTAGATTAAGGCTTACCTGTAGATCCAAGAAATATCTCCTAAACCTACATGGTTTAGGAGATATTTGCCAAAAGACAGGCACCGCTGTCTACGGTGCATGCACCATAGACAGCGGCGCGCAGGCGCACTGAGCTCGCCGCTGTTAACGGCGATGTGCCTCGAGTGGCGGCTCCCGTGCCCATGCGCAGGAGTGACGTCACCGCAGCTCCGTCGAATGACAGCGCCGGAGCAGCGAGACCCACCAAGAAGATGGAGACTCCGTACACAAGGGGACAGCGGCGACTTCGCTGGCTCCTGTGTCAGGTAAGTGACACATAATGGACTACTATGCAATGCATAGTAGTCCATTATATTTTACCTTTGCAGGGAATCAAAGAGGAAGTAAACCCATCAGGGTTTGCTTCCTCTTTAACTGGTAGTTGACTCTACCTGCCCTGCAGGTACCTCTGCAGGTAGACCATTGCTTTGCAAAGAGAGCAAGGGTCCTTCTCCTGAGCATGCTGATATGGCTCAGGCTTTTCTGCTCAGGCCATGGCTACATTCTAAAGGAAACAAGCTGTAAGGCTTTGCACTTTTAGGATTACTGACCTGGTTTAGAGCTCTGCCAATGTGTGGTGTTATATAGTTTATTTTATGTTTAACATATGCTTTATATTATGTTTTTTTTATTATAATATACATGTTGAAAAAATTGGGGTATGTGAAAATGTTGATGTGAATAATTGTTACATTTTTGGACAGGGAAACAGATGGATTGTATGGTATGAGACTTTTAAGCTATTAACCCTCAAAGTCTGACCGAGGGACAAAGATAGCGCTGATTGTAATAATGTTGAGAGATTTGCACTCCGTTTATTTTGATGTACCTTGAATGTATTTAGCTGATTTTAACTTAAAGTTAAATTGTTCTTTAAAGAACAACCATTGCTTTCATGGCGAGTCAAGACATTGTTTTCCGATAGTATTTTGAAATCTCTAAAAAGGAACCTGTCATGATGGAAATGTAGAAGCTGCGTTTGCTAACTTGTTTCTGAAGGTGCAGGCTCTGGAGTTTGTTATTTTTTACATTTGATTCACTACTTAGTCACTAATTTGGCACTATGATGTTCATATCCGGTGTCTAGACTTCTTGCACATGCTCGTTGAGAAATCAGGCACCCACACCCACTGACTTCATATAGACGTAGGAGATGATGTCAGCAATAACATTTTCCCACCAATTCTCATAGCTCTGTTCACCTCTACAGGCATTTTTTTTATTGTTTATTTTATTGTTATTGTTTTTAGTGTTTATATTGCTTATAGAGAATAAATACATATTTCAAGTTTTCATTGCTGTCCATAACATTGTTTAGGAGATTTCACCTTGCTTGCTGTCTCTGTGTACAATACAGAGGTTCTGTCTCCTTCTCACTCTTTCAAGAATAGAAAACAAATGGCTGGAGTTGGACTTTAAATTCACCAAAGTCTTAATGTTTTCTATTTGACTCTGGATACATATCCATTAATGCTGGGTTCCCACAATAGCTGTGAACTTTCATTTGCTTGTAATTATATTATTAGATTAATTAACCACAAACCATGCATTTCCTTCTATTATCTTATTTGGGCAAACAGTTGTCAAGCAACGTGGCTTCAAGCTGAGTGAGGTATCTGACTCCTGTAACAAATAACCAAACGCTAGTATTGTTGTAAAGCAGCCCGGCTCCCTTGTGTTGTTCTTCCTAGTCACAAACACTGTGAGGATGTAACCAGTAATTGAAAGCAGATGCAGTGGATGCTTTGTAACCAGACTGTTATTTTAGCCTACGCTCGTAGGTTTTTTAATACCACTTTGACCTGACTTTGAAACATTCTCAAAATACTTTACTTTAATACCCATTTCTTTTCTCTTACAATATTGTGCTAGACTGGTAGGATAGAACTTTACAAAAATAAATTGCTTAAAGCAGAGTTTCAGTTGTTTCTGAAAAAAAAATAAAGTCAGAATCTACAAATACTGTAGCTGCTGACTTTCAATAAACAGACACTCGCCTGTCCAGAAGTCCAGTGCCGTCTCCACCCAAGCTAGTCCTTTGCCGGTCTTTGGGTCCCTTGTGTGGCCATCTTAAATATAGAAAACTGGCTGTGACTTTCTGATGTTTCACAGCCAGTTCCCACTGCTCATGCATGAGACACACTATGCTTGGGAAATGGTCCTGCAGTCTCCTGGGACATGTGACATGTCCCAGGTGGTTGCTGGTGGGATGGAGGTGGGTGAACTTCTGCTCAGATCTCCTAGGCAAACAGAGCAACTGTGGGAGTAAGAGAAGAGGAGAGGGATCCTCAGAACACATTTTAGGTGAAGTTCTGCATTAAAAAAACTGTTTACAGTGAGGCCAAGCATACTGAACAATAGATTTTGGGTTTACATACATAAACAAATTTAAGCCTGTGATCTTATTTCACTTAGCCTGGATTGAAGTAGCCATTAAAAAGGCAATTGAAGATGACAAGTTCATTATATTTTGGAAAGTGTTTTAGACATCTTACTAAGCCACATTGAATAAGAATGAATTGCTTAGTCCTATGTTTGGTATTTTCGAGAGAAATATTACACCTGATACTTTCACATTATTTTAAATGGTTTAGAATATGGTATGCTGAGTGATCTTTTTGGCTTTAGTACAGGTGCAGTATTTGCTGAGTAGCATTAGTACCTAACTTATTGCCTTGAACTCGTATACCCTTTTTTAAAGGCATTATATACCTATCTACCTGCAAAAGATGTGCATTGATCATGTAGTTTAATTGTATTTGTTGTCCTGTATTCCCAGCCTTTAGTGGATTACATCTCCACATTCCTGTGTCACCAGTTTTAGTTTGCGTTGAAATTTAAAGCATACAGCGTGGCATAGCACAGGTTACTGCATAACCTCTGTAGTCTGAGAACTGATATTTCCTGGGAAGAAAATACACATCTGTATATTGCTGGTGAAGGTCTGAGCTAAATAGAATTTCGATCTGACACAGACACAAACAGGCAATGCATTCACAGACACACAGAATTCTCACCATATGGCTTTGTGATTTGACCCAGAATGGATACTATGTGACCAGGAAGTTGTCTTGTCCCTTTGGCAAATAGGGACAAGCTACATGAATGAATACATAGGCATAGAGGAATCGATCAGCCACAACACTACAAACTGCAGTCACATCCTTACAAATTAAAGCAAACAAATAACACATTGCATATAACTGCACTACCACCTAGTTAAAACAACAAAACATTTGAACGTGTACAGTGCATTTAAGGTTTAAGAATGAGACCTAGGCTGGGATGCTCTGTCATACTTTAACAAATAAAAAAAATAAAAAAACTGTAAGCAATGAGTCTAATTGATCAATATAATATGAACTCATAAGCACCATATCATCTGATCCTGTGTGGAAGGCCAGCATAGACTTTCAGAAAAATCATATGCTATTTTGTGTGGCGGTCCATAATGGGCTCTTAATCACACTTTCTTGTATGATATCATCTTTGACTCAGTCATTGGCCCTCAGCAGAATGATACCACATGATTTGGTATGGCAGGCTATCAGGAATTTTTAACAAACGTGTATCATATGATCTGGTGTAGTGTAGTACCATAGCTTGTTCTATTGCCAGACGGATGTATCCTAAGCCCTTGTGCACACGGTTGGACATTCCGACAGAAAATGTCCGATCGGACCGTGTTGTCGGATAATCCGACTGTGTGTGGGCTCCATCGGACTGTTTCCATCGGAATATCCGACCGACAAAATTTTAGAGCTGGGCTATAAAATTTTCCGATAACATGGTCCAATCAGACTTTGTCCGATCGTTTGTAGAGAATTCCGATCAGACAAAGTTCCACGCATGTTCAGATCAAATTACAAGACCAAAGCTATTGGCTACTAGCCTGAACGTAGTCCCATCGTAAGGAAATATCGACATCATGTTCTGAACGATCGGATTTTCCGACAACTTTGTCCGACCATGTGTATGCAACACCAGTTTCGGACAAAATCTGTCGGACAAAATCCGATGGATTTTGTTGTCGGAATGTCAGACCGTGTGTACAAGGGCTTAGACATTAGTGATTTTGTCCCAAAAACAATTAGCAATTTCTTTGATTGCTCCAAAGGGGACAGTACAACAAAAACTGATATATGAATTTTTGTTGGATACTGAATAATTAAACTATCTGACAATTTGTAATATGGCCATTGGCCATTATGAGACATTCCACTGTCCATGTTTGTTATGACAAATTCAAAAGGAAATGCCAAAACTCATAAAGGTAGTTGAGAAAACCAAAAGCTACCATGAAGACTAGCTGTTTGAGTATTTACAACTAAAAGTCAAGAGCGGACCCTTTAAGCAATACAACATATATTAGATTGTTACATAAAAATGTATACATTTACTGTATATTTTGGAACACAGTGCCTTTGAGATATGGCATATTGGTAGGTGACACATTGTACAGCATTACTGTTAGCAGCTGCATTTGAAAATCTTGGCCCCCAAACACGATACAGTTGTAACTATGTATTCAGGGTGGTCCTCTTATCTGAGCTATTTAAAAACAAATTCTGGTTCCATGCAGTCGCTAAAAAACAGCCGACTTTGTACTGCATCAGCTCATATAACCGTGTCACAATGTCTGGAGTGTTCATATAAAAATAGAGGCGTAATCAGGCTGATAGTGACAAGCTGTTGTAAACCAGATTGGCTGTAGGGCTTCACTGTGCAGAATGTTGCAGAAAAATATGGAAAAAAGACAAAGTGTGAAATCATTTTTTTCTTTTGTCTGTGTGTTTACTTATCAGACATGTTTCATTTGGACGGTAACAACTGTTAGAACGTGATAGCAACTTCAGGCCAGCTGTCAAATGATTACCATTATCAAAGCTATCTCTAGGGTAATATATGATTTTGGCTCGAGACGCAAGCACTAATTTAATTTTTTCTTCATTCTGACTCGGAAATGGCAGTGTTTTTGAAGGCTTCCTCTGTCTGATGACTGAAATTTTCCTTGCAAAATGATTTCCACCAGTCTTGAATCTTTCTTGTTTTCTCCCGTCTTCACCTTTGCTGATGGTTCTGCAAGCCATCACCAGCTATAGAAAGTGACAGTTCACATCCTGGGGCAGCAGCAGAGCTTGGCCTGCAGTAAGGAGCAGCCTGACCAAATTTACGCTCACAAGAGCTCTTAATTCACAAAAAGCATTTGCTCTAGTTCCTGCTTCCCGCTGTAGGGGCTATAGAGGGGCTAGTTGGAGGGACGCTGCAAGGAGAAAAGCAGCACTCTTCACACGCTGCTGAGTACATGGTCTTTGGAGATGAAAAACAGACGGAAAGAGACATTTCCAACTATCTTACTGATCCAAGCTGGGGTTCAATGAACTGTGCTGCATAGCACCGTGCCCTTGCTCATGGCCAGGAAAAAAAAAAAAAAAAAGTTGTCTGCAAACAGAAATGTATTTATTAATTGCAGATTTTGCACTGTAGAAAAACATCAATTACGTATATGTTTTTGTGACTAGAAACTAACATTTTATTAACGTACAATTTTGTGGTTAATGTCTTGTTATTACTAGTAATATTTTTATTCATATTCTGGTTTTACTGTAGAAAGTTTTTTAATGAACATTTTCGGCCACAGAATGTAGTGGTGGAATGAAAAAAAAAGGGACTACACCTGGACTGCAAATCTGTTGTGTTTTAAAGCAAATTTGTGTTTTGTCTTTTCTAAGTAAAGAAAACCAGTGTTGCCCACCAAAGCCCCAAGAAAAAGGCTTCTATATCTTCCAAATTGATTTGAGTTGGATATTATACAGGGCTATGGGCTTTCACTTGGCAGTTCTCAGACATGGCAATTTGTTGCACTGGGGAGAAAGAGATAGAGTCATATGTTCCCCATATCTGAGAGTATTTTTTTTTCACAGAAGGTAAGTATCAGCAGTTAATGCCCTTAGCTATTAAGAAAACTTGTTACTTTGCTCTTACTAGGTTTTAGGCATCACGGCTTTTTTCTACTATAAGGCATGGAGGGGGTGCTATAGAGGTAAAATACTGCTTGCTGTAGGCAGTAATAGCAGACGTTCTATCATCACATTGATATATAGTGCCATTTTTTTTTAAAATTCTGTCTCTCAGAAACCACATGCTTATTTAGCTGTCTATTGAAAAGTACAGGGCAGAAAATTATTCCGTTTCGTCCTTGGTTACCTTTGTTATTGAGCATTGCATTAGAGGGGCAAGGGAATCATAAGAGGCAAAGTAAGAATTATTTCCTTCCTATTTTGACCTCTTCTGCTGCATGAGGATGGGGGGGGATGGGGAGGAGGACAGAACACAGCTACCATGGACAGCAGGGAGAGGGGGCTGCACATAGACCTGGTGGGTAGGCTGTACCTTTAGACAATCTAGTCATCTTGCGCAAATATGGCTAAATTAGTAACTGTGCTTACTAAAGTATCCTCCTGTATAATTCCTGCTATTGTTATTCGAACGTCCAGATTATTTCTGGATATAAAAGCCTGCCAATGAACCAAGCTCTTGAAGGATTGATATACAGATTTGTTATTCTTTAATGAACCTATGAAGTTTAGACTGTTTTTTTTTTCTTCTTCTTTGTGCGTGAGTGTTATTAGTTTCTCTTGAGTCACTTTATTAGGAGAATTATGCTGGCCATACATGGATCATAATTCAGCTTGTTCAGCAGGGACGGACTAAATTTCTATCCATGTATGTCTATAGCCTGCAACACTGATCATTGTATTCTGACAGCAGGGTAGGCTCCATGCTATCAAAATACAATACCACAGCAAGAGGAATTCCCCCATCCACATGAATGTTTGGATGGGGGTTTTGAAGCATTTTCTTTCGTTCAACTCACTGGTTGAATGAAAACAAAAATGCATAATGTACTGTATGGGTTGCTTTAGAAGAAAAATGGATGTATTAATTGGAAGCAGAAAGAGAGATGTGGAATACAGGAATCTCTAACGATAGCATATTACTCTGGAAGTTAAAGTGAAATTAAAGTCTCATTTTTTTGTTTATAAATACCAAACATGTCATACTTACCTGCTCTGTGCAGTGGTTTGCACAGAGCAGCACAGATCCGCTTTTTTTCGGGTCCCTTGCCTACACTCCTGGCCCCTCCCTCCTGCTGAGTGCCCCCACAGCAAGCAGCTTGCTATGGGGGGACCTGAGCCACTGCTCTGTGTGTCCATTCGCACACAGAGCCGTGGCTTACCCCTCCCTCTCTCCTTATTGGCTCACTGAATTTGATTGACAGCAACAGGGGCCAGTGGCGCCCGCTGCTGTGTCTCAGCCAATCAGGAGGCAGACCCAGACAGCCGAGTCTCTTGTGCAACATCGCTGGATCAAGATGGGGATCTGGTAAATATTAGGGGGGCTGCTGCACACAGAAGTTTTTT
This sequence comes from Lithobates pipiens, assembly GCF_037356315.1. NCBI lineage: Eukaryota > Metazoa > Chordata > Amphibia > Anura > Ranidae > Lithobates > Lithobates pipiens. The sequence goes on along the minus strand of NW_027507748.1, from coordinate 372,563,434 downwards.
TTTTTATCTTAATGCATAGAATGCATTAAGATAAAAACCTTCTGCCTTTAGAACTACTTTAATGGTTTGAGAGCTAATGTGTTGCCTGGCTGTTCCTGTCAGTATTTGAACTTCCATAATAATAATAATGTTTTACTTTTATCTTGTATCTTTCATAATACAGGGGGAACAGAAATAGGAGCACATGTAACACTGTTGCCTCTGTTTTTAGTTCCTCAGAAGCAAAACGCCAGTGGAACATATAGCACCCTAGCAACTGCCGCACTTACTGTCCTTTGCCTGCCAAAGCCAGATCTCACATACTCTTCAATGTCCAGCGCTCCATGAGAGCCAGCAAAGGCATTTAGCACTTTCACAACCTCAGGAAATGCTGATGCATAGGGCATGACGGTGTGTGAAAGTTGCACAGGATAACTTCTCCAGCAGCTTCCAATGCCCAGTTGCACAGCCGGAGATTGGGCTTGACGACATAGTGTTAATGGCCATAATTAGTGTTGCATCACCTCCTCCCTCTGCCACTGCTTTGCTTGCATCAGAGATATCAAATAGCCACAGAAAGTTGTAGCAGTGGTGCAGGCTCCTTGGATAATTGAACGTTCTGCTGCCTCCCAAGACATGCAAGCAGCAGAAGGAGGGTAGAAGCTTAAAAAAGTCAAACGCCGGGGAAGTGCTGCTAGAAGAGTGTGAACAGGATGAACAAGAGCTAGGGGGACTGAAGGAAATCATTAAAATGTGTATCTCCACCCCAGCTGCAAGACCTACACCCCCTCATAGAGCCTGCTTATCACTCACCTCTGCACCATCTACATCAATCGTCACTCACAAAGCCTCCACACTACTCAATTAAACCTTTCCTTACAAAGCATCCCCGCCATCCACCTTTCACAGAGCCACTTTGTCACTCACCTTCCCTTACAGAAACTCCATGCCACTCACTTCACCCCTCTTCAGAGTCCCCTGCACACACATACACACAGTGCCTGTCTGATACCTACCTCAGGTACACACATCCCTACACAGATGCCTCACCTACAAATTACATCTATCCCTACATAGCCAGACACCTCTGCCTCCACATTCATCCCTCTCTCTCAATCCAGACACCTCCCCTTCTGCTCACATCCATCCTTTCTTGGCCAGATGGTTTACCTACACACATTTTTAATTATTTGTAATATCCCTTACTCTTCCTGTTCTACAATGTCCAGACTTTTACTAGTGTCTATACGAATATGCAAGATCACTTCACCTTAATGTACTCCAAATGTATCTAATCAAAGTCAATGCTTGAATATATACAGAGTCCCATATTTTAAAGGATGACATTTTTAAAGCCTAACTCCAGCCAAGCTTTTATTTTATTTTGGAAGAAGCCTAAATAAAGTTTTATTGATGTGTGTCTGTTGGGTAGATTTCCCTTTTCTTCCTGACAGAGCACATTCTTAGTAGATTGAGGAAGGGTTAGAGTTTCTGAAAATGTGTTCATTACTGTTGGTCCCCAAATTTCTTATAGGTGTCACAATTAACAAGGGAAAAATCTCCCCATTGGGGTCACAGGGGGTCACAGTTGAAGGATACCTCTTACAACTTACATCTGAATTATAATATTATTTTTCAATGGTTCTCTTGGCATATTTGTGTGCTGTATGGTCCTGCCTGGTCCTGGTTCTTGATAGACTTGGTAAAGCCCCTGATGTACTTCGTAACCCTAAAACTCCATTTTTTTAAATCTTTTGGATACACTTAAATATATTTTTGAGTCCTTCCCGATGTTTCAGTTTTTTTTTTCCATTCATTGCTTTAGTGCATTAGTCTTTCCTGGTCTGGTTTGCTTGTAATCTGGTGATTTAGGTGAGTTGTTACAAAATATACTCTGTTGCCCACTGCACTCCTACATAAAGAATCCTAAGCCACCTTTATAGTTTCTTAGCCACCCACTGATTTGTTGAACGTAATTTCTTATACAGAAAACAGTAAGGAAATTACACAGCACAGGCTTCAGGAAGGACACTCCCAGTGACTATTTGAGGTACTCTCTAGCTCTTGGATTCAGTAGATTACAGAGAGATCAGATTAAGGAAAATGAGAGAACTTTCTTGTAGCATTTTTTGACTAGTTCTAGTCCACTGATTGGTTTCACATGTTGCCAGCTCTATATTGGTCTTTTCAGTTTTTAATGCAATTTTTGTAATGTTCATTACTTAACATTGTTTGTTGAAGTGCATTGTATAATGCCCATATACACAAATGTGAGGGATAAGTAAACCATAGTACATTGTTTGAATTTATTGTGGAAAGACTTAAGTATAGTGAAGTCTGGTTGCTGAGTTAACCTCACCTTACAGATCAGTACTGCTTTTTGCATTACCTTATCAACTAAGCCCTTTCATCTGCTTCTGTGTGTGCTGTGTTGACATCTAGCTGTGAGTGCATCATACAAATTTAAAACGTTGCTATTGTCTTTTAAAAAAAAAACTACAGATTATTCTTTTTTGTGCATTCCTGTATGTTACTACAGAGAACATCATCCAAAGAAATTGAGACGATAGAGTTAAAATGGTAAAATAATAATTCTGTAACATCCCCAGTTGAGAAAAGTCAAAGGTTAAAGAGTTAAGAAAACAACCAAAAAATAGAGGCAAAAAGAAGCACAATCTTATCTGCCTTACATTTTTGGTTTAGGATGAAAGTGCTCAGAAGGGAAAAGAAATCACAAAGGAATCCTTCGAAGACTTTGAGAGGTTAAACGTAACAGTTGTTTTCTTTGAAGTGCTTGGCCAGGAGGTTAATTGCCAAAACGGCTTGTGGAAAAGGTGGTAACAATTTAACAAGACTGTACAGCGGCACAGGCACAGATGAATATCAGGTGTTTGCAGATGTGTTGTGCCTAACAGGAAAGGCGGGGGGGATCTCAATGAGAAACAGGGAACAAGGCAGCAAAACTGAAAGCCCAGCTAAACAACCAATAATTCTCTGTTTGCTTAGCCAATCATCTTCTAATTGGCTGAGATTTTAATAGCTACCTATTGATTGGTCAGTCGAACTCCTGACTGCTGCTATTTTTAAAGTACAGTACCAGACAGCAGATTGCAATTACCAGAGCTTTCATGCAAATTCTTTCACTCTACAATAGTTCTGATTTATGTATACTGCTAACATTGCTGTCGGCAGATAAATATCAGGTATTTTTTTTCAGTTTTGGCTACTTCAGTTTATTTGATCTTTTTTTGGTTAGTTGGCTAAAAAGTCCCAGCCATTGCACATAAGGAGTTTCTGAATATCTAAAAAAGCTACTGATTAATAAACAGAGTAAATATGCAGAAGAAACTGCTGCAGCTGGAACTTGTGGCTGCTTAAAGCTATTGAAAGCATGTGCATAAATGTGTGTTTGTTATACTTTTATTGTTTGTTTTTTATTTTACAAAAGGACCAGGAGCAGGGGGAAAAGCTCCCTGCTACTGCAGTGATTTGCTGGAAAGACCCAGCAGAGAGTACAACCCTGCCTTACTCCAACTAGAAATATTTGGACATTCCGAGGGCCTAAGTGGTGGATTCTCGGGTCCCTCTGTCCTTACCTGGTCCTCGGTGCGGATCCCTCGGTATCTGTGGACCTCTGGGCACCGGAGACGCGGTTCGCGCACTCGCCGCGGCCGCTGCTGCGCGAGTCCGCGGCTTCGGCCTAGTCGGAGCATACGGCGGCCATCTTGGTACACCCCGCGGAACGGACGCCGCTGCCTCCTGCCATCCGGGCTCTCTCGTGGCTGTTTTTCGGCCTGCCGGGGGTCCGCTGAGGCTCGGGTACACAGCGATCTCCTAGAGCCAGGCCGCCTGGAGTGGATTCCGCAGCTTCGGCCTGTTTGAGGGAAACGACGGCCATCTTGGCCCACCCAGCAGCAACTCCTCCGCTGTTCTCTGGATCCACCGGCTCCCCTACACCTGCATCTCCTTTCTGGACTGCTCTACAGCTGGGCACCCCTTCCCACGTGGTCGGTGGGACCGCGGATTCTGCTCCCAAGCCTACTACGTCGGTCAGCCAGGACATAGGTAGGAAGCAGCCATCTTGCTACACCCTGACACGAGTTATCAGCCTCATTGCTTTGCCTTCCCTGGACCATCCCGATTATACAGCACCAGACACTGGCCTGTCTCAAGGTATCCTGCTGGCAACTTACCCTGTATCAGTGCAGATAGGGGTTTTTTCCCCCATAACCACATACATCGGCCATCTTGCTCCACCCGGCTACAGGCCTTTAGGACCCTTCCTAACTCCTCCGGGTCTGAATCGCCCCACGCAGGGTCTCTGGTACTGAGGGGTCTCAGGCGTGACATGTAGGATGGAAGTCATGTAGACTTTCGGTCCCCGTCCCTACATTTGCAGCTCCTGTACAGCGTCCACAGCTTCTTTAGATCCAGGAGCGACACCACAGCTGGTCAGCTACTTCCGAGCTGCTTATGGGAAAGATTGGTTTCCAGAAAGAAATTTACCGTGGATTTATCCCGCCATCACCTAATAAAACCATGGAGCGCTTCCTGTATAAGTCACAATCCCCAACCCCGAATGCTGCGTCGTCTTCACCAGTCCCTACCGACTCCCTCCCCACAGCCGAACAACCACCTCAGACGGACCTCAGGTCCCACCCAACACAACTTTCCGATACATCAGCTATGGTGACAGTAGCTGTGTTGGACCTTAAGCTTCAATCACTGCTCCAGGACCTGACCCATAACATAACTAGAGAGGTGGGTAAAATAGCACACGAACTCCGTGGGGAAATAGATCAACTTGGAGAACGTACAGACACCCTGGAGAACAAATTCGACGAGTTGACCCAATATGTACACGCTCTGGAGGAAGACAATGCCGCTATGAAGCACACGGCCTCCCAACTCCAGCTCCAACAAGAGGACTTGGAGAACAGAGAAAGGCGTCAGAACCTAAGAATCCGGGGAGTACCTGAGGCTATCAGTGATAAAGAACTCCGCCCATACCTCCTAAGCCTATTTGTCACCTTGGCCCCCCACATCCCAGATATCGATTGGCGTCTTGACCGGGCTCACAGATCTCTGGCTCCTAAACCTCCGCTCGGCTCTAACCCCAGGGACGTCATTGTCCGTTTTCATTATTATGAGAGTAAGGAAGCCCTCACTACCGCAACTCGCAACAAGTCTCGCATTGACTTTAAACAAGCCAAGATTCAAATTTTCAGCGACCTCTCCCCTATCACCCTGGCGAAGAGACGCAGCTTCCGCCCAGTTGCCACGCACTTACAAAACCATCAAGTGCCTTACCGCTGGGGGTTTCCATTTCGTCTCTCTGTATCTAAAGATGGCGCCCAATTCTCCCTACGTGACCTTTCTGAAAGCGAAGCCTTCATTCGTAACCTAGGTCTCCCACCCATCCCTGAGGAGGACTTACAGCTTCCCATCCAAAACCCCAAGCCTCTGACGACACCAGCCAAGATATGGACCCCCGTACGTCGGCGGCCGCAGAAGTCCTTCTCCACTCCTCAACGAGCTAATCCTGCCAGATTTCCTACCTGAGGGGGCTCCCTCTTCAAGGCTCTCTTGAGCATTTCCCAACCTTACCAATCTTACAATGGCTCACAATCCTTTTGTTTAACTGCTAACCATCCATTGAATGGAGCTGACTTTTTTTCTTTGAAGAGACGGGAATCTACCATCGGTTCGCATGGTCTGCCATGTCCCTTACTAATACCCCAGGCTGCTGCCTGGGTTCCCTGAAGTTTTTTTTTTCTTCAGGGTCTCCAAAAATGTTTTCAAATTATTTTTTCCGTTGTTTTTTTCTTCTTTTTTTTTTCTCTTTTTTTTGATAGATTCTCATTCCCACTTCACGGAAGCCTGTTTTCTGACCCTTTTTTGGTCACCAATGTTTCTTTTATGATACCATTTCAACTTGAATATTTACTTGTTAATGTACATGTTGCACTAAGGTTATATTACTGTCGGTTTACAAACTATGGTACGCTAGCTATACACGAGTCTGATTTACTATGGCTCTTAGAATATACTCCTGTAATGTGAAGGGCCTGAATTCCATCAGCAAGAGATGGCAGGCTCTGAAGGAGTTCAGGACCTCCAATGCGGAGGTGATCATGGTCCAGGAGACCCACTTCAGACCGGGTGGATCCTTTAAATTCGCATCTAAGCATTTTCCTTTGGCCTATTTAGCCTCTGATCCCTCTGGGAAGGCTGGTGTGGCAATTCTCATTAAACGTTCTTGCCCGCTACGCATCCTCTCTTCCTATCTGGATCCACACGGTCGTTTTGTGCTCCTGAGTTGTAGTCATCTGAACACTCAATTCATTTTAGCTAACATATATGCTCCAAACGTGGGTCAGATTGGTTTTATTACAAAAGTTTTGGAGAAACTCCAATCGTTTTCTCAACCATTTATGATTATAGGGGGAGATTTCAATGTGTGCATGTCCCCGACTAAGGATAGACGAGCCCTATTTCAAGACACCCCACGGCCCGCGGTCCAGAAGCTCTCCTCCTCATTCCGTAAACTAACTAGATCGCACAACCTCTTTGACACATGGAGAGTGAAACACCCTACTCAGACAAGCTATACGTTTTACTCTCCTGCTCACAAGATGTATTCCAGATTGGACCACTTCTTTGTAACTGCCCCTCTCCTTCCATATATTGTCTCTTCTGAGATCAACCCCATTACTTGGTCGGATCATGCACCCATTGAACTTGACTTTGTCTTGACAGCCTCCACCCCCAAGACCTGCCATTGGCGTCTTAATGAATCTCTGATTAAAGACCCAATAATCCAAACCCAATTGCATCAAAAACTATCTGAATTTTTCCACCTAAATGATGGATCGGTTGCAGAGGTTTCCACCTTGTGGGAGGCCCATAAGGCTTTTTTCAGGGGTGAATGCATCTCTGCGGGATCCCGCCTTAAGCGGGACTCCATCAAACTCAAAACTGATCTCCTTGCTCAACTGAAAATCGCAGAGATGCACCTACTCAACTCCCCCACGGTGGAACGACTGAGAGTAGTTACCTCTCTCCGGAACCGCATCAAATCTTTTGACATGAACAGGATTTCCAAATCTATGCTATGGGCCAGGCAAAAGTTCTATGAATTTGCAAACAAGCCACATAGAATGCTTGTTAATAGACTGAAATCACGCCCCTTCCTTTCGATACCTGACCATTTGATGCGATCAGACGGCACTCCTACCCACTGCCCTAAGGCTATGTCCCAGGTATTTGGTGAATTTTACAAGAAACTTTATAACTGCTTAAGTTCAGATTCTACGTCCCAATTCTCCCAGACAAAATTTGATGATTTTATGTCCTCCATAGACCTACCCAAACTGTCCACTGAACAAAACTCCACGCTCAACGCCCCTATTACTGTGGATGAGATAGCGGGGGTGATTAAAGCCTTGCCGGCTCACAAATCCCCGGGCCCGGACGGACTCCCTTATATTTACTACAAAATCTTTGCTCCAATTCTAAATCTCTACTTGCAGACTTTATTTTCCTCTTTGCTCAAAGGTTCTGTCCCACATTCACAGTTCCTACATGCACACATAACCGTCATTCCTAAACCGGGTAAAGATCCGTCACTCCCAGATAATTATCGCCCTATTGCGTTATTAAATTCGGATTATAAGATCTTCACTAAACTACTGGCCAACAGACTTTCCCCACTACTACCGAGGTTGATTCACAGAGACCAAGTAGGCTTTGTCCCAACGCGACATGCAGGTGATAACACACGACGGACTATAGACCTGATAGATCTTTTGACTAAAACCAAGCAATCCGCCATTGTCCTAAGCCTAGATGCACAAAAGGCTTTTGACCGCCTAAGTTGGCCGTTTATGTTTGCAGCCCTTTCCAGATACGGATTCTCAGGACCCTTTATACAAGCCTTGCAAGCTCTATACTCTACACCTTCCTCTCAGGTTCAATTGTCCTCATACTTGTCGCAGCGGTTCCCCCTCACCAATGGCACTAGACAGGGGTGCCCTTTGTCACCCCTGTTGTTTATTCTAAGCTTAGAACCTCTAGCTTCAGCCATCAGGTCTCACCCAGACATCCGGGGGGTATCGTTGCGACAACAAGAATACAAACTATCACTTTTTGCTGACGATATTTTACTGACACTCACCCATCCCCTCACATCCTTGCCTTCCCTTCAGACAATTCTCTCCACCTTTGGTTCTCTCTCAGGGTTTAAAATCAACCAGTCAAAAACAGAAGGTCTACCCATTAACATTTCACCAGCATTGCTTGACACCCTCCAACGCTCCTTTAGCTATCGTTGGTGCCCTTCTTCCTTGAAGTACTTAGGAGTTTATCTTACTTCCTCGTACGACTCCCTCTATCAAGCAAATTTTCCTCCCATGTTTGCAGAAATAACCCGTCTCTTAAATCTGTGGTCCCCTCTTCCTATTTCTCTCCTCGGTAGAATTAATGTCCTTAAGATGTCAATACTTCCTAAATTACTGTATTTATTTGAAACACTTCCTATCCCAGTCCCAATGTCGCAATTGAAACTTATCCAAAGAAAATGCCTCAAGTTCATATGGAATAATGCATCCCATAGGATTGCACGCTCCGTAGTCTACTCTTTAAAGTCCAGAGGTGGACTGGCGGCGCCAGATATCATTAAATACTATTACGCCTCTCACCTCCGGGTATTGACTTCCTGGATCTCTAGAAAGGCTCCGAGCAGGTGGGCTGAGATTGAGATGGGGGTCACTGTTCCAGTACACCCGTGCTATTTGTTATGGCCTTCCTCTGCTAAATTTATGCCTCAATTGCGATCCTTATGCCTAGCACCAATGCTTTTCACCCTTTCCATTTGGAAGAGATGTGCGGAGCAGTTTTCCCTATCCTCTAAATGTCCCCCATTTCTAAATGTACTCTTTAACCCGGATATACCCGATGGTCTGTCTTATACAAGGATGCTTCCCTGGACGCAGGCGGGAATCTTTCAGTTGCGACATCTCGTACATCCGGCTACACGTAAACTTATGCCTTTCTCGGATCTGCAAACAAAATATGACTTGCCTGCCTCCCTTCTATACTCATACCTACAGTTTAAACATTTCTTCCACTCTAACTCCCCCTCTCTTTCTTTGGAGAAACCGACTGATTTTGAGGCCCTGTGTGCCAACGGCCCCTATGAAACCAAACAGATTTCCTCTATATACAAAATCCTACAGGAAACCCCACCTCTAACGGAACTCACTCATAATTACATGAAAAAATGGTCCCGCATACTGCAACGACCAATCTCTCTATTAGACTGGGGTAAAATATGGGAATCTACATCCAAAACGTCACGTTGTGTAGTGCAGAGGGAAACCGCTATTAAGATCTTGATGTTTTGGTACAGGACCCCAGACTTGCTGCATGCTCGCAACCCAGCCATCTCCAATATTTGCTGGAGATGCGGCGAGTCTGTAGGTTCTCATTTCCATATATTTTGGGAATGCCCCTTTATTAGCCCTTATTGGACTAAAATTCAGGATCTTTTACAAAAGGTACTAATGTCACCTATCCCTCTGAATCCCATGCACTTCCTTCTAGGCCTTCCTTTTCCGAGACTGTCTAAACCCTCGCGCAACCTGATGTCCTTTATCCTTCTGGCCGCTAAGAGAGCAATTCCTAGACATTGGCTATCCACCACTCCCCCCACATTCCATCTTTTTCTTTCCATAATGGCAGATATACGTAGGATGGAACACTTGACTGCTAAAACGGAAGATACACTACCCTCTTTTTATAAAATATGGAAGAAATGGGACGACTCTGAGTTCCCCCTTGAGTCTGCTAACCCTTAAACCTCCTGATTCCCATGATGCAAACGTCTGATTAAGTTGTACCCTGCTATCTTTTTCTTTCTTTTTTTTTTTTTTTTTCCTGTATTGTTGTTATACGTAACTATATATCCTCTTCCGCTTTCATTTATCACATGCTATGGTATGCTAATTGCACTTGAATGATCCATGGTTGGAAGATGCTTACTTTATGAACATACCTGTATGTACGCTCAATTTTGTACGTTTCTATATACATGGCTTTGTATTATCGAAAGTTGAAATGCTTTTTCTTTATACTGTATTGTACCTTTTTCTTTTTTTGGAAAAAACTTTATAAATAAACAATAAAAAAAAAAAAAGAAATATTTGGACAATTACATGAAGTTGTGCTTTAGAGTGCAATTCCATGGGTTTACTCTAGTTCCCCCCCCCCCCCCCCTATCTATACCTCTCCTTTGCTCCTATGCTGCTCCACAGAAATTTCAATAGCAGAAGAATCCATCCTCTGAAAGTTACTAATTGCTTAGGTCCTAGCTAAGGATGAGCTCAGGCGTGTTTGCATGGTCCATGTGCAGAGCGCGCCAGGAAGTCGGCACAGCGCTGTGCTAATCACAGACAGTGAGACATTGCCCCAATATGCGGCTGCAGAGATTGGGAAATGTCTCGCTGCCTGTGATTAGCACAACGCTGCGCCAACTTCCTGGCAGGCTCTGCACGTGGACCATGCAAACGTGCCTGAGCTCATCCCTAGTCATAGCTTACACAGGGTTCTGGACTTCTACCCACGTGACAGTGCTAGCATGAGCAAAGATTGTCAACTATAGCATAGTGTGAGTGGATTGACTCTAGCTAGTGAAAAAGATGATGCATATGCATAAGAATATCTATATAAAATCAAATGTAGTTTGGTGTGATTGGATAAAGTTTAAACAGTCACCTGTATACATGGGATGTATGATCAAAGGGAGTGGATCAGAAAATCTGATAGAGCTAAGTAATTTATAGATAGGTACAAAGAAAGGGGTGGATTATAGTTGGTAAGAGGGGATACAGGAATGATAGCTAATTGAGAAAATAGGGGTTAGTCTCATTACTGCCCCCACTTGGTTTAGAGGCCTTTACTGTCCCCTATTTGGGCAGGAGAGGGAGGAGAGGAGACTGAGGAATTGGAAAGGAACAAACAAAATGAGAAAGAATGCCCATTGACCCTCTTTAAAGATCCTCTTTATAGAAGTCACATAAATATCACATCATGAGTGGAACAAGGAATCACTGCATGATTTATATGCCTAGTAGACCTAAAGGGAGGGAGGAGGTAACTAATTTCCCCTCCCACACCCTTCTTATAAAATAATGATCAGGCATCACTAAACACATAGTTAAGGGGGGGGGGGGGTTGCATGTAGGAGGTGGGTGTAAAGGAGGGAAAGGATTTATGCATAATAGCACATGTAAATTTAGATTGATTTCATAAGAGCACATACAGTGAGAGGAGGTGAGGAAAAGGACATTCAGTTTATAAAGGGAATAAATAGGAAGGGATAGTAGTTTTTTGGTGGATGGAATCAATAATCAAGGGTTACTAAACAGTAGGAATAGAAAAAGGGGTAATTGAATAAAGGAAAAGGCCAGCTAGAAGTGAGGATCAAATTAAAGGTTCACCTTTTGGAAAAAAACATGAAATGCACATATTTTGGCAGAATTTTTTTTTATTTTTTTCCCCAAAAGAGCTTGGAAAGTTGATCACAGTGCAATGCCAGACTCCTGCAGACTCTCCATATAGCTGTTTGCCCATACCTCACATACAGGCAGACAGTTACTGAAAAGCAGGAAGGTCAATGAACTACGAGCGTTCACCAGTGCCCTCGCAGTTCACAGACAACTACAAACCATCTGCCGCAGTGTTGATCTTATCCTTTAAATAAGGTGTATTGGGTTATTTGGCTATGTACCCGTTAGTCTGTTTTCCATCATGTGTCATGTCTGTGTATGAATGATTTTAGGAAGAGATGTATGGTATTTTTTGTATTGTAAGCAGAACTTAATAAAAATGGTTCAAACTATGAAAAAAACACAGCTGGTAAATGTTAATTGGCCCAAACCTGGAAGGCACAGGTAATTTTCTAAATCTAGCAACTGAATAAAGCAGTAGAGGGAAACAGGCCTATTCTCTGCTGCAGTGTTAGTTCTCATGTTCTTCTTTATGTTTACATAGCCAAAAAAATTGCCAAAAGAAGCAAACTTGTGTGATAACTGTCAATGCTAGCCCCTGCATGGGTGCAACTATTTCACATTGGCTACTTGTTGAATAAAAATGATTGAAACAGAATAAAGCAGTAGGGGGAGCAGATTCACTGCTTTATACATAAGACCTTTGTATTGTTAAAGGATGTTTCATAGCTTCTCCAAGCCATTTCTTCAGTTTCAATGAGTGTCAGGAAGATACCCCAGTATTTATATCCACACAGGTAGCAAAAACACTTGAATCCAATTACCATGGACTGTGTGGATGATGATTTCCAGTTCTAGTTACATAATCCTATCCTTGGTGTCTGCAATAGGTACTTATTTTTTGATTTACATGTCACAAGAATAGGAATTGTTGTCAAATTGCCTGTATAGAGATGTTAAAATTGAATTATATTGGCTGTTCGGGAATGGTTGTTCCAATTTGACATAGATGGCCTCTTTCACAGGATGGTTCCACAACTTTCACACCTCCCATCCTGTTCTTAAGCAGTCGACATCTGCACATTCCAAGGTGAGTGGGTTAGGTGTCTATGCTACCTGTGTGGATATAAATGCTGTGGTATCTTCCTGACACTCATTGGAGCTGAAGACGTGGCTTTCAGAAGCTATGAAACTTTCTCAATACTACAGAAAAAGTCCATTCGAATGTGATTACTACTAGTTATACCATGTCCTGGATAAATGAAAAACTTCACATACATAGCTAAATAGGATTCACACGGTTTTGTTGTGATCAAACAGCTTGTTATTTTATTTATTTTTTTGCTGTTTAAGTATACTTTCTTCCATCAGTGTTTATACTGTATATTTACTATTTTTCACCTCAAGTGTCAGTTCTTAGGCCACTTTCACACTGGGGCACTTTTCAGGCATTTTAGCACTAAAAATAGCGCATGAAAAGCGTCTCTCAAGCCACCCCAGTGTGAAAGCCCGAGTGCTTTCACACTGGGGTGATGCGTTTGCAGGATGGAAAAAAAAAGTACTGCAAGCAGCATCTTTGGGGCGGTGTGGGAGCCGTGTATACATCTTTTCCAAAACGCCATGCCCATTGAAAACAATGGGCAGCGCTGGCGAAGTGCCTGCAAAGCGCTTCGGGATCGGTGCTTTTTCAGGTGCTTTTAACCCCTTGTTAACCCCTTCTTTGGGGTTAAAGGTGTCCCAGTAGCGCCCGCACAGCGCCGGTAAAGCGCTGCTAAAAGAAGCAACGTTTTACCGCGGGCGGTCTTCAGTGTGAAAGTGTCCTCAGATTACAGACATGTAATCTATTACATATTAACCCGTGTAGTGCCATGTGGCATGCCTCATATTTGAGTGAAAGGATGTCACCAGCACACAATGAATCTCCAAAATGGCTCCAAAGCTTTAATCACCGATTACATTGTTACAGAATAAGCAACATTTCAGAGCCTCGCAGGACCTCTTCATCAGGCATGTGACAAGGTGATACAGTGAATAAACTATTTTAAAGTACCGTCCACCAATCAATGAATCAGGTAAAAGCTATGCCTTGACATCATAATGACATCAGAGGACTTACAACAGCATTTTTTTTTTCACTCTGATTGACTTCACTTCCAGCCGATAGTCACTGCAGCACTCATCTACATACACACCCATTTCTACAGGAATATGTGCATTGGGAATAATGTGCTAGAATCTTCGGGGCAGGGCATAGATTTTCCTCATTCACTGATTTGTGGATGGTTCTTTAAATGGTTTATTCACTGTATTTCACGTTATCACCTGCCTGATGAAGGGGTCCTGAGAAGCACAGAAATGTGTGATCACTGATTAAAGTTTTGGACCCATTTTGGAAATCTGTGGTGTGCTGGTCACATTCGTTCACTCTAATTGTCTGATTCCAGCCGATAGTCGCTGTAGCACCCATCTACATGCACAGCTAATTTTACAGGCATGTGATCTTTGGGAATGATATGCTAGAATGCCTCATATTTGAACAGAAACAGAAATTGCTGATAAAGGAAGGTGAAGATTTGCTCCACTATAGGCTATGTGTACATGGCATCAAATGACACCATAGAACTACACGATCAATGCACATCTTAGGCAGGTGAAAAAAAAACAAGATGCAAGTAGGAAGGTTTATAATGCTTTTAAACCACACTATTGCTTTCACAAAACCTCTGAAGGGGAATGCAGACTTTTGTCATTCTGTAATGTGCGACTACTGCTTTGTGTGCTCACTGTCCCCAGGCTGCAGCAATGGCTGACTGGAAGGGTGAATCATTTCTTTTTTCGTTATTTTGTCATGTATAATGGGGCTTCCAAGAGAACAGGTTAGCAATCATAAGGATTCACAGCGTGGGACAGTACATCACAAAGCATCAGTAAAACAATAAAAATGGTAGGCACTATATAGCTAAGGCTGTACCTCCAATGTCGTTTTGAATGATATATTATACTGTTTGATAGAACTTGACTTTTTTTTTTATAACTCTTTTTATAAATTTTCAGTACAATATAAAACAATGCATGTTAACAAAACACTACTTTCCAGTCTCAGGCACTTAGCCCACGCAGGGACTCACAGAATCTTAAGGCAAGAACATTAGTCCTATTATAATGCGGCCTCAAGGACTGTACAACATACAGAAAAATTAGGGGTGACGGTGTATCACACACCATTCTGATTAACATTTCTGGGAGCATAATGCACCCGTTAAGCAATAATCATCAATCTTTAGATAATATGTGCAGATATTTAACTATCCACTGCCATAGAAGGCTCTAAGAGTTTAACTTTAAATCTGCACCTCTGATGTCTACAGCTTACAGATATGCTGGTCTTGGGATGAGAGACCAGAGGGACTCTGAAATCACTGAGCAGACTTTTAATGTGATTGACACTGTATATGTTAGCTGTTTTAGATATGTTTATGTGTACTACAATTTAGAAGTGCATTTAGGTTCCATTAGATAGCAGCTTTATATTTCAATATTGGCTGTTCATGTGTCTCTGGTGCTACTAAAAAATGCTTTGCGCTGCATCCTCCTCCCTAACTGATGGTCTGGTGTCTCAGAGAGATTGATAGATGACAGAACTATATTGTGCTGATTGGCAAAATTGAAGTGCTAATAAATCTTGTCCTGTAACATCTTTTAACTGCACTTAAAAGTTTGATACTTCACCAACTCGCTTCTTCAACAATGCACTCCATTGCTTATAGATTGGTCAGGCTGCTACACTAATCCTATTATGTCAATATTTTAGAGCACTTAACATTAAAAATTGTTAGTTTGCAATTCTTTTTATTGTAGTAAATGGGTGGGTGGCTAGACAGTCAGGTAGACTCCAGTCAGAACTTTTTTTTCTTTTTTTTGCGTGTTGGATAGCATAGGAAAGGGTTAGACTCTCTGTCAGGGTTTTCGTGCTGTTTGTGTCCTGCTGACAAGACTCACTCTTGTTTCCTTGCTCTATGACCACCTTTCCCCAGGACAGTAAGTAAGGAAACATATCCAAGGGAAACACAGAGAGCAAATTTACTTTATGGCGACTCACAGGTTAAGCAAATAAATTTTTTTTTATCATTATAATGGCATCTGAAAATCTGTGTAATATATTAGGCAGTGAGTTAACATATTGGCTTACAAGTTGATGTGTTGAAAGCAGAAAAAAATGGTCAGTTTGTTGTGTATGGGGCGGTGTAGCAGCAGACCGGTCAGGGTGCCCATGCAGAAACGTGTTCACAGCCAAAACTGGCTACAGTGCGTACGTGAGCATCAGAACTAGACCACAGAGCCATGGAAGAAGGTGGCCTGGTCTGATTAATCATGTTTTCTTTTACATCATGTGAATGGCCGTATGCATGTGCATTACTTACATGGGAAAGAGGTGAACCATAATTCAGTATGGGAAAAAAGCAAGTTGGCCGAAGACAGTATGATGTTGAACAAAATTTATTTGGCCTTGTTTCCCACTTTAACTTCCATGAAAAATGTAACATTTAGCAGTTCAGACTACATCACTCAAGGCTTACTTTTTATATTAAGTCCAGAATCAGATTAGAATTCAAGCTTAGTACTGGTAAATGCTTTATACTTCAGTACTGGTAAATGCAGCTGATTTTTACTATAGAGAACACCTTTGATAATGTTATATTAGTTCAATTTTTTAAATGGCCACCCTTCCAAAGCTTATTTTGGCTTGATAAAATACAGTTTTCCTGTATTTTGGGGACTCCAAGTAAGGCCTCAAGCTGTGACCCCTTCTCCACCATTGAGTCTCCCTGCTGCTGCAGTGTTTACATAATCTTGATTATGTTACAGTATTTTTTCCTTAACCCCTTGCCGACTGGCTCACGCCGATATACGTCGGCAGAAGGGCACATACAAGCATATTAAAGTACCTGTACGTTGCCCTGTAAAACCTGGCATTGTGGGCGCACGTACACCTGCCGCAAACTTTGTGAGTGTGATTGCGGGTCCCGCAGACTCAATGTCTGTGGGGATACCTGCGATCGTCTCTCGGAGAGGAAGAACAAGGAAATGCTGATGTAAACAATAAGGGTGCAACGGATCAAAAAACTCACGGATCAGATCGTTCCTCGGATCAGAGTCACGGATCGGATCATTTGTTTGGATCAGCAAATAATAATTGAATTTGCAAAAACCTGTGAAAATTCCACCACCATATAGTCCCCACTGTAATATCCACAATCCCACCACTGTAATATACATCTCCCCCACTGTAATATAAATCTCCCCCACTGTAATATCCATGTCATCTCCCCCACTGTATTATTGGCTGAGTATGGCTGGGTACGGCTGAGCATGGCTGGGTATCGCCGAGTATGGCTGGGTATTACAGAGTATTGCAGAGTATGGCTGGGTATTGGCAGAGTATTGGCTGGGTATTGCAGAGTATGGCAGGGTATGACAGGGTATTGCAGAGTATTGGCAGGGTATTGCAGAGTATTGGCGGAGTATTGGGAGAGTATTGGCAAGGTATTGCAGAGTATTGGCAGCGTATTGCAGAGTATTGGCAGCGTATTTCAGAGTATTGGAAGGGTATTGCAGAGTATTGGCAGGGTATTGGCAGGGTATTGGCAGAGTATTGGCAGGGTATTGCAGAGTATTAGCAGAGTATGGAGGGATGGCTGTGACTGCAATTGTATGGTATTGCAGAGAATGGCAGCAGCACTGTGGACTGGATCTGTAGTGCCCACAGTGCTGCTGCCATTCGATCTCTCCCCTCCACTGTACAGATCGGTACACAGAGGGGAGAGAGGAACCGCCGTCATTTGTTTACAAGTGATCGCTTCGTCATTTGACGGAGCGATCACATTCTAAACGGCCGATGGGTGCACCAAGTTGGCCGCCGCTCAGGAGCCAGACCAAAGCCACAGCCTTTCCTAAGGCCGAGGCTGCGGAACGCGACATGTGCCGATCCGAACAGGGTGACCCCTTTGGATCACAGATCGATGACGATCCATTGCACCCCTAGTAAACAAGCATTTCCCTGTTCTGCCAAGTGACATTGATCACAGCTCCCTGTGATCGGGAGTGGTAACCAGTGTCGTGTCACACGTAGCCAAGCCCCCCCCCCCCCCCCCCACAGTTAGAATCACTCCCTAGGACTCACTTAACCCCTGCAGCGCCCCCTTAACCTCTTCACTGACAGTCATATTTACACAGTAATCAGTACATTTTTAATAAAGATGAATGGTCCCAAAATAGTGGCAAAAGTGTCTGATCTGTGCGCCATAATGTCGCAGTCACGATAAAAATTGCAGATCGCCACCATTACTAGTAAAAAAAAAAATGTTTTTTTTAAAAATGCCATAAAACTATCCCCTGTTTTTTAGATGTTATAACTTTTGTGCAAACCAATCAATAACCACTTATTGCGATTTTTTTGTTTTTAACAAAATTATGTAGAAGAATACGTATTGGCCTAAACTGAGGGAATTTTTATATATATATATATATTTTTTTTTTTGGGGGGGGGGGGGGTTATTATAGCAAAAAGTAATAAATATTGTGTTTTTTTTTGTTTATATCGTAAAAAATAAAAACCGCAGAGGTGATCAAATGCCACCAAAAGACAGCTATATTTGTGGGGAAAAAGGACGTCAACTTTGTTTGGGAGCCACGTTGCACGACCGCACAATTGTCCGTTATAGCGAATCGCAAAACGTGCTCTAGTCTTTGGGCAGCCAAATGGTCAGGGGCTGAAGTGGTTAAAGTAAATTTTTATATAACTTTTTGTTCTTTAATATATTTGTGTTGTTGTAGTAAATATAGTGATTTTTATATTAGTCAATAGAGGGAGTAAAATAATTTTGTACCTCTTTAAGCTGCTGCTGATAAGATATCAACCACATTGAGAGTGCTGACTGTGGGGAAAAATAGTAAAGTATAACCATTGTGAAGCATCACAAAGCAGGAAAAAGAGCCTGCATTGGTGTTGAGCATATTTTATATCATAAAGATAAGATTTCCAAGATTATTTCCATCAAACTGATCACTTCCTAAAGTTTGCCTAAAAAGCATTAAATATTAGTATATGTTGGGAGCTGTGTGGGTGAAGCTGAGAATATGAACACCTCACATGTGGACCTTCCAAGAGACATAAAAAGCTTGTTATGAAGCCTACTCATATATACCTCAAACAGGAAACTCAGAATGTGGATAGGCTGTCCATTTTATTTAATTTGCTCTTGTATTTTTATGGGCTTTTAAACCAAAATACTGCTGTTCAACATGGAAGGGTACAAGCATCTGTTTGCAGTTTAGAGTCATGGACTGCAAATTGCGTTGAAGTGGCATTAAAGATAAAATTAATATTAAATATTAAAGGGTAACTCCACTTTTGTGGGGAAGAAAATAGCAAATAAAGAAAACATAATATAGCGTGTACAATTGCAATACAAGTCTTATTGTAATTGAATGTTATTAAAAAATTACCTTTCCTTTTCAATCTGCAGTCACTGTAATGTTTCTATAAATGCAAAGCAATATGTCTACATGGAGTTGTTCTGTACACAGAATGTGTACTAATCACCCCCTAGAAACACCATTTCCTGCTTGTGGCTCACTGATTTTAACAGAAGCCTGCCAAGGTAGAAGTCAGATTTCAGGCATCCCCTGCAACAAAAATGTAATTTTTTGAGGAGATATTTCTAATAGGAACACGTCTAAAGGGATGCAGGCCCAGCAGCTTTCCTCATTAGTGCCCTGCAGCTGCCACTGATGATTATAAAACTACTCCCATTAGACTCACTCAGTACAGAGGCACAGGGGTTTCTTCAGAATAACAAAAGTTAGGAATCTGCAACAAAGGTTGTTATGATCCTTGTAATGTACAACGATCACCCAGGTGGGAATGTTTTTCCTCAACAAAAGTGCAGTTATGCTTTAACCACCTTCCTGACCAGAGCACTTTTTAAAATTTGGCACTGTGTTGTTTAACTGACAATTACATGGTCGTGTGATACTGTACCCAAAGAAAATTTGTGTCCTTTTTTTCCCCACAAATAGAGCTTTCTTTTGGTGGTATTTGATCACCTCTGCAGTTTTATATAAACAAAAAAAACGACAATTTTGAAAAAGAAAAACAATGGGGGTTATTTACCAAAGGCAAAATTATTTTGCACTACAAATGCAAACTACAAGTGGAAAGTGTGTTGAAATTGCACTAAAAAAGGGCACTTGGAAGTGCAGTCGCTGTGGATCTGAGGGGAACATGCAAGGAAAATAAAAAAACTGCATTTTAGCCCGCACATGATTGGATGATAAAACTTTCCCTCATTTCAGATCTACCCCTCAGATTTACAGCGACTGTACTTCCAAGTGCACTTGCAGTGCAATTTCAAGGGCACTTTGCACTTGTAGTGCAAAGTGGATTTGTCTTTCATAAATAACCCCCAATATGTTTTACTTTTTGCAATTAAAAAAAAAAAAAACGAATTTCCTCATCAGTTTAGGCCAATATATATTCTTTTACATATTTTTAGTAAAAAAAAATAAAAAAAAATCACAATAAGCGTATATTGATTGGTTCGCACAAAAGCTATAGTGTGTGCAAACTCTGGGAAAGATTTATGGCATTTTTATGGCATTTATAATTATTATTATTTTTTTACTAGTAATGGTAGTGATCTGTGATTTTTAGTGCTACTGTGACATTGCAACGGACAGATCGGAGACTTTTAACACTTTTTTGGGACCATTCTCATTTATACAGCATTCAGTGCTATAAAAATGCACTGATTACTGTGTAAATGTCACTGGCAGGAAAGGGGTTAACACTAGGGGCGATCAAGGGGTTAATTGCATGCTTCCTCAGTGTGTTCTAACTGTATGGGGATAGGATTGACTAGGAGAGGAAACATATAGTTTTTCCTACTTAGTAGGAACAAACAATATGGCTCCTCTCCTCTGACAGCACAGGGATTTGTGTGTTTACACACACAAATCCCTGTGCTGGTGCTCGTGCACACGATCACGCATGGCCAGCGGCGCCTGGTGGCCGAAAAAGGGTAGGATGTACCCATACGGGATTTCACCGAGGAGAGCCATTCAGCCGCAGTATATCTGAGTGACATGGTAGGGAATCGGTTAAAGTAATATGTTGCAGCTTACCAATCATTAGATGTATTGGCTGTATTCATTTTTTTGCAGCATTGTCAGCCGGGGGGGGTGTTTAGGTGGAATGTATTAGCAGTGTATTATAAGCAGTTACAGCAAACAGTATTTTTCCTTTTGGGATAAAGGTTTTCTGTGAATAAATAAAAGCTTATCATTTTAATCACCCCTTCCAGTGTTAAGTGTTTTTTTCTCATTCATGTAAACTGGTAAATTCTACTGGAGAGCTTGAGCTCTTGAGCTTGTGAAAAACAACAAACTTGCTGGCTGGACCACCAGATGGAAAATAGAAGAAAGAAAGCCTAAAAAGGAAACTAATACAGCCATCACATCTAAGAATTGGTAAGCTGCAACATAACACGTTTGTTTTTGGGATTAATACTGCTTTAAGGTTACAGGCCACATACATTTGGATACAATACAAAGCATCTGATTTCATTTGTACCAGAATCATTGCCATTAGGAGTATTCAGTAGGCATTGGACACTTCTATCCTTTTGCTCTTCAACACTGCAGGACATTGCATCATTTGCAGCCTATGAGAACTGAATAACCCAGGAGGAACTTGCTAAAAGTACACTCCATCCCTTACATGTGTCTTTCATATGGAAGCTTTCACCAACACTTATTTATGGAGAATCACATGTTGTTTGTGGATGCTTTACTTAGGCATTCCAACTTTCTTTAGCACTTATTGCAATATTCCACAGAATAGTGAAATTTAGAATGGTTCTGAATATTTATATATGCAACAAATATGGAGTAAATGTTTGTTCTCTGTACAGTAAAGTATTGCTTTTTGATTTAATATATTTTTAGTTAACAAAGAAAGCTTATGAGGAACAACCTTTTTAAAAAAAAAAAGCTGCTGCACATTCCATATGACTGATCTAAAGTCTGAAATGGATTTACAACTGCTTAGGTTACCATCTGGATGCAAGCTTGAAAAAATATGTCAAAAAAGTTTTTTGTTTGACTTGTGCCATCTTCACAAAATGTAGTTAGTTGTAAGGGCTTCATTTCATTTCACCTGGGCTTGTATATATGATTAATAAACAGCCACGAGGATCACAGATAACTGCACAAAACAACTACAGGGTATCAAAATTGCATGCCTTTTGCTCTATAGTCATGAAGGTGCATCAAATAAACTGCATAAATAATTCACCTTAGCATAGGAATTTAAGCAGGCCATAAACGAGTCAAAAACCAAATGGAAATTCTTGGCTATTCATTTTTCGCATTATTAGTGTGCCAGCTGCGACACACGATTTTCGTGTTGCAATCGAAAGGGCTTGATCCAAAATGCTGGATTTTATTTAAAAAACAAAAAAAAACAAATGATAGCACAGTCTTATGCAGCGTTTAGTTTTTCGATTGACAGAATGTTCGGTTTTGGACTCGTCTATGGTCTGGTTTTAGTAGTAGCTCAACTGGTACACTTTGAAAGTAGTGGTAACATGTTATTAGTCGGAACGTTCTAAGACTTTAGTAGGGTCAAGGCTAACTTTGTTGGGTTTCCTGAAATACATTTTATTCAACAGCTGTTACTATATTCAATCTTACATCTCAAAAATAATATTTTGTTTCAAAAGGCAAGTTTAGATCAAGTGTATGTTCTGTTTAGGATAGTGTTTGGAAGGACTTGGTGGAGAGCTTTTGTCTCACTTCCTGTCACTAGTCAGGAAGTAAAGGAAAACCTGTAACAGCAACACATAAAAAAGTAAGTATTTTTTATCCGTAGAATGGGGAAGGCTAGAATTCCTAATAGCTTTGTGTTGCTGTCTGGGTCCCTGTTGCAGATTTTCCCTACTTTTTTTTTTATTCTGGAAGTGTCTCAAATGAATCACCAGATAAGAGTAAATATGGGGGGGGGGGAGGATTCTAGTACTTCCCAACTTAATCTTTGTTAAATGTTTATTCACTTCAGGAAACTCCTATGTAATGAGCTCTATCTCCAAGCACTGATTGACAGCTGGCTTTAGCCAATCAGGAGCTAAAGACAGGTGCTTATGACATAGGCAGGGCATAGCTATAGTGACATGGAAACTGCTTTAAACCTTCTTCAAGCTGTTTAGTAAAACGCTGTTTTTGTGGTGGTGGTACCGTTGGCCAAATGCAGAATTTAATTGCCGGTAACTGGTAGCAGCATAACAAGGCCATGACATTTTATGATACTGAAAGGGCTCCCTGAGATTTTAGGCCCAGGGCAACTGTCTAATGAATCTAGGGCATAATTATATTATTATGAACTGAATACAATTTTAATATATCATAATTCCAATGACTTCAGTTTAACTCTATCCTGAGAAAATATTATTGATTTCAAGATATCTGGTTTGATATTGACTATAGGGCTAGTTATTTTTTTTCTTACATTTTTTATATCAAAAATGAATGTATAAATATTCTACATAAAATATTTGGATTATTCCATATGGGTCCATTTTAGGACATGCCTCCTACATACCTCCCTTATCAGCTGGCCACCCAACCTTCAACCTCCTCCTAGTAAAGTAAGCGCTCTTCCTGATCAAACTCATGCTCTCCCTTCATAAACCTCCCTTTCACTTATTGGCAAAGTTTACTACTCCCTGGATAAAATGAATTCTTCAGCACAAGCACACCATTTATTTTCCCACCAAATTGCTTTTGCAGTAATCTTCACAGATTAACACAGTCTACTTGCAGAATTTGTCACAAAGCTAAATGCTGTTGTGCTGTCCTCCAACTGCGTTCCCAGCCTATGCCACCATTTCTTTGGTGTTGTACGGTGATACTCTTTGGCAATTGGGTGGACAGGGATCATGTATGCATGCACATAGGAGATACGTGAGCCAGATAAGCTGTATGCTGCATTCTACTTCCTGGTGACTTTTTTTTTTGTTACAGCAACTTTAGGTCTGCTTTAACATAACTGGCTTTTTGGTCATAGTCTGCATTGTTGGAAGAGCAATTGTAGGCCATATGTGAAAGTAATTCATGAATTGCTTTTGCTATCCAGGAAACATTACAAATGTAAGTCAAACGTTAACCCCCGGTGTTTATCCTAATCAGAGTTTTTTTGCAAACTATTGTTGGCAAATAAAGTAAGGTCATTAAATTTGCATCTAAGAAGGACTTCAGCATTTGCTCATGTGGGTCTATGCTGTTCAGCCCCTCCCTCTTTTCTGGCAGAGAGACAGTGGGGAGCCTACACTGGATACGGGATAGAGAATAGTTGGCCTGTATGTTCACATGGCTTGGCGATTGACATTTCTAGAATGCTGGATTACTGGATTAAACATTACTTTAACCACTGCTGTTGTCTCATACACCGCAACTCTGCCTGACTGAAACACAGAAGCCTGATCAGGTAGCCTGTCTTCTGTATATAACTTAAATCCCAACTGCAAGTTTAGCCCAAAGCTCACCCCTGCCTCCTTGCTTCCTCCCTTCCCCTTGTGCCCCCTGTCTGCATATAACCACTTGATCTCTGGAAGATGTACCCCCCTTCATGACCAGGTCAGGTTTTGGGATATAGCACTGCGTTACTTTAAGTGACAATTGTGCGGTCGTGCAACACTGTACCCTAATAAAATGTATTTGCTTTTTTTCCCACAAATAGAGCTTTTTTTTGGTGGTATTTGATCACCTCTGCGTTTTTTTTCTGTGCTATAAACAAAAAAAAAGACTGACAATTTTGAAAAAAAAAAAAACAATAGTTTTAGTCTCTGCTATAAAACATATCCAATAAAAAAAATCAAAACAATCAAATGTCTTCATTAATTTCGGCCAATATGTATTCTGCTACATGTTTTTTGGCCAAAAAAATCCCAATAATCATATATATAGATTGGTTGACGCAAAAGTTATAGCCTCTACAAGGCATGGGATATTTGTATTTGGCGGTGACCAGCAACTTATAGTGGGACTGCGATATTGCAATCGGACACTAACTGACACTTTTTGGAGACCAGTAACACTATTACAGTGATCAGTGCTAAAAACTATGCACCGTCACTGTACTAATGACACTGGCTAGGAAGGGGTTAACATCAGGGGCGATCAAAGGGTTAACTGTGTGCCTAGCCTGTGCTTTCTAACTGTGGGGAAGGTGCTCCATGTTCACAGGATCAATACCTCCCCTTCTGACAGAGCGGCAATCTGCCATGTTTACATAGGCAAATCGCCATTCTGCCTGTGTTCTGTACAATCGGTGGGTGCCCGCAGACATTGAGTGTGATCAGAGCGGGAGCTGGTCACCGGTGGCTTGCGCGCATGCCCCAGACCTGAAAGTGTCAGATCATATACAGGTACGTGATCTGGCACAGAGTGGCCGCCCTGCCATAGTATACCTGCAATGGGCGGTCAGGAAGGATTAATAAAATAAATAGTGTATATCTTTTTTCTACTTGTTGGTCACTTGATATTGCAGGATATTTTCATTTTGCCTTTTCTTCCAGCTGTGGGTGGCCCTTACTCTTGGACAGATCAGCATTCATTTAATGTGTCAACCACATTTAATGCAGCAGTGGTGTGAGACCTGGGCTGCATTAATGACACTTCAAAAGTGTGGGGGTCCATGACTCCTAGGCTCATGGGAAGTGGGTTGAATAATAGTGGGTGTCATGTAACCTGGAAGAGCAGCATCAGCAGGACAGGGAAAGCTATTTTTATCGTTATATGCATTGAACAATAGATTTTTTTTTTGCCCCACCTGGAGTTGGGCTTTAATGTTATTTGTGGCTCAAATAGCTAAAAAAAAAAGCATTACTATATAGCCTTTAAGTGGGGAAATGATTATTAAATTTGGCAAAGTTTAGGTGGAGAGTAAAGTGTCATTTCATTGCACAGATATTGTAGCTACTATTAAAATACCCTGAGAGGAATTTACAGACTGGAACAGTTGTGCTGGCAACCACTTAGCTGCTAGCTTTCACTTTCAAATCTTAGCTGTGCAAGCTGAGTCTAGAAACTCATTGGTTACCAGGCACATCAGCTCCAGATTCTGTCTGCTCTGGTTTATTTTGAAGAAATCCCTTAACACTTTTATGACAATAAAATGTTTACAAGCGTGCTCTTCCATATTTTTTGTTATTATATTAAATAGATAAATGTGTAGGTTTGCCACTAGATGGAGCTGTCTCTTTACAGTTCCTCTAATGCAGGAATACTCAGCGTAACAAACGAGTCAGGCAACATAGAAGATTGGAAACCATAGTTCGCCATGTGCCTCAAGGCAGACTTGTGACTCTCAAAGGCCTTAATGGACTCCGGAGACCAACTCTGTGGGTTACTGTCCTTTCTGGTCATATCAGTCAGGGGCTTGACCAGAGACGAGAAGTTACGAATAAACTTCCGATAATAGTTGGCAAAGCCAAGAAAACGCCGCAGAGGACATAAACCCACAGGTCAGGGCCACTGTAGGACTGCTGAAATTTTCTCTGGGTCCATCGAAAAACCAGCAATGGAAATTACATAACCCAGGAATTTTAACCTGTTCACAATGGAATTCGCACTTCTCCCATTTACAAGAGATGGTTCTCTCTTTGTTTCTGAAGTACACGACAGACATCTGTGTGGTGGCTCTCCAGGGACTTGGAAAATAGGATATCGTCGAGATAAGCCACCACACATAACGGCAACAAATCTCAGAGGACATCATTAATAAATTCCTGGAAAACTGCTGGGGCGTTACAAAGGCCAAAAGGCATTACGAGGTACTCATAATGGCCTGTTCTGGTATTAAATGCAGTTTTCCACTCATTGCCCTCCTTAATTCTCACAAGATTGTATGTCCCTCTCAGATCAGGCTTTGTGAAAACTGTTGCTCCCTTGAGGCGGTCAAATAACTCTGTAATCAACGGAATTGGATAGGCACTTTTAATCGTAAAATAATTGAGACCTCTATAATCAATACAAGGTCTCAGTTCACCACTCTTCTTCACAAAGAAGAGACCAGCACCAGCAGGAGACGAGGATTTGCGGATAAAACCTCAAGAAAGTGCATCTGCAACATACTACCCCAAGACCGACAAAGGGTAAACCCGGCCACGAATGGTTATGGCACCAGGTTGAAGGTCAATTGCGCAATCATACAACAGGTGTGGAGGCAAACTTCCGGCTTGACCTTTGTCAAAGACATCGCTAAAATTGTGTTACTCCTCCAGCAGGGAGGAGAGTGAAGAGGTGCACAGGACCTTGGCTACCTTCTCGAAGCATGATTTACTGCATTGTGGCGACCAGGAGAGAACCTCAGCACAAAGCCAATCAAAAAAGGGGTTGTGACTTTGTAATCAAGGATAACCTATAACCAGCGGAAACTTAGTTGAGGAAATAACTTGCAATTGGATTATCACATGGTGAAGAGCCCTATGACTATGGACAACAGAACAGCCACATGGGCAGGCTGTAGAGGTCCCCCATCAAGAGCCTCAATGGCAAGTGGAATTTCACGCAGCTGCAGCGGAATCTAGTGCTTTAATAAAAAGGCAGCATCAATGAACAGGCTTGCAGCCCCATAGTTGATTATAGCCTGTATCTCGACAGATGACTCATCCTAAGAAAAGGTAACCGAAACCAGCGGCTTATGCTTCTGGATAACATAGTTACTTAGTAGGTGAGGTTGAAAAAAGACACAAGTCCATCAAGTCCTACCCATGTGTGTGATTATATGTCAGTATTACATTGTATATCCCTGTATGTTGCGGTTGTTCAGATGCTTATCTAATAGTTTCTTTAAATGCTGAGACCACCGCCTGTGGAAGGGAATTCCACATCCTTGCCGCTCTTACAGTAAAGAACTCTCTATGTAGTTTAAGGTAAAACCTCTTTTCTTCTAATTTTAATGAGTGGCCACAAGTTTTGTTAAACTCCCTTCTGTGAAAATGTTTTATCGCTATTGTGGGGTCACCAGTATGGTATTTGTATATCGAAATCATATCCCCTCTCAAGCTTCTCTTTTCCAGAGAGAATAAGTTCAGTGCTCGCAACCCTTCCTCATATCCTCCAGACCCTTTATTAGCTTTGTTGGCCTTCTTTGTACTCGCTCCATTTCCAGTGCATCCTTCCTGAGGACCGGTGCCCAGAACTGGACAGCATACTCCAGGTGCGGCCAGACCAGAGTCTTGTAGAGCGAGAAAATTATCGTTTTATCTCTGGAGTTGATCCCCTTTTTAATGTATGCCAATATTCTGTGTGCTTTGTTGGCAGCAGCTTGGCATTGCATGCTATTGCTGAGCCTATCATCTACTGGAACCCCCATGTCCTTTTCCATCCTAGATTTCCCCCAGAGGTTCTCCCCCCCAGTGTATAGATTTCATCATATTTTTGCCACCCAAATGCATAATTTTACATTTTTCTACATTGAACCTCATTTGCCATGTAGTTGCCCACCCCATTCATTTGTTTAGATCTTTTTGCAAGGTTTCCACATCCTGCAGAGGAGTTATTGCCCTGCTTAACTTAGTATCATCCGCAAATACAGAGATTGAACTGTTTACCCCATCCTTTAGGTCGTTTATGAACAAATTAAATAGGATTGGTCCCAGCACAGAACCCTGGGGGACCCCACTACCCACCCCTGACAATTCCGAGTACTCCCCATTTATCACCACCCTCTGAATTCGCCCTTGTAGCCAGTTTTAAATCCATGTACTCACCCTATGGCCCATACCAACAGACCTTATTTTTGTACAGTAAACGTTTATGGGGAACTGTGTCAAATGCTTTTGCAAAATCCAGATACACCATATCCACAGGCCTTCCTTTATCTAGATGTCAGCTCACCTCCTCATAGAAGGTTAATAGATGGTTTGGCAAGAAGGGTTCTTCATGAATCCATGCTGATTACTGCTAATGATACCGTTCGCATTACTAAAATCTTGTATATAGTCCCTTATAATCCCCTCCAAGAGTTTACATACTATTGATGTTAGGCTAACTGGTCTGTAATGCTTTATGCTTTTCTCAAATCAGCTGGTATCATTCCAGTCAGTAGACTGTCAGTAAAAATTAGGAACAATGGTCTGGCAATTACTTAACTGACTTCCCTAAGTACCCTTGGGTGCAAACCATCTGGTCCCGGTGATTTATTAATGTTAAGTTTCCCAAGTCTAATTTGAATTCTGTCCTCTGTTAACCATGGAGGTGCTTCCTGTGATGTGCCATGAGGATAAACACTGCAGTTTTGATTACTGAAGCCCCCCGATTCCCTCGTGAAGACTGAGGAGAAGAATAAATTCAATACCTTTGCCATCTCCCCATCCTTTGTAACCAGGTGTCCTTCCTCATTCTTTATGGGGGCAATATGGTCTGTCCTCCCTTTTTTACTGTTTACATACTTAAAGAATTTATTGGGATTTTTTTTGCTCTCCTCCGCTATGTGTCTTTCATGTTCTATCTTAGCCGTCCTTATTGAACCCTTACATTTCTTGTTGCATTCTTTATAAAGTATAAATTCTGATGATGATCCCTCAACCTTGTATTTTTTGAAGGCCTTCTCCTTTGCTTTTATATGCATTTCTTTCCTTGGAGTTAAGCCACCCAGGACTTTTGTTCGCTCTTTTAAATTACCCAAGGGGATGCATCGGCTAATGCCCTTATTTAATATGCTCTTAAAGCAAACCCATTTCTCCTCCGTGTTCTTTGTTCCTAAGATTTTATCCCAATTTATGCCTTCTAGTAATGCTTGTAGTTTAGGGTAGTTGGCTCTTTTAAAATTCAGTGTCTTTGTATTCCCCTTATGTTTCCTGTTTGTGTGATTTATACTGAAGCCAGTTGACCTGTGATTGCTGTTACCTAAATTGCCCTGTATTTCCACATCCGTCATCAGGTCTGTATTGTTGGTAATCAGTAGATCCAGTAACGCTTTATGACCCATAAAATTGTCCTGCAAGACGTTTAGGAACTGGCGAGCCTTAGATGAATGTGTGGCTCCCTCCACCAAGTCTATGTCTGGATTGTGATAGGAGATCTCTCTCCCCTTCCTCCCTCAGGTTAGGGGGCCTATAGCATACTCCCAGTATTATTTTCCCCTTAGCCTCATCCCTTTGGAGCTCTACCCATAAGGAATCCACCTCCTCCCTATCTCTGTTAGTGATGTCATGTCTCACATTCACTTGTACATTATTCTTGATATATAGGCCTACCCCTCTTCCTTTTTTACCCTCTCTATCCTTGCGATAAAGGGCATACCCTTGAATGTTTGCCAGCCAATCATAAGAGCTGCTGAACCAAATTCCCACAAAATCCAAATCCTCCTCGTACAACAGGATCTCTAGTTCACCCATCTTGTCTGCCAGGCTCCCGGCATTGGTAAACATGCCACGTAGTTTAGTCCAGTCACATATTATCCTCTTATTGGGTGTTCCGAGATTGCAATTAGGACTTGCTAATATACTTACCTTGGGTTTATGTGCTTTGATCAACCTACCACTAATGCCCCCAATACTACCCTCTGGAATATGTTCCACGCTGGCTATCTATACCTCTCGACCCTCCCCCCATCGCCTAGTTTAAAAACCCCTCTAACTTTTTGGTCATCTTCATTCCCAGCTGATCTGCACCCTCCTCATTTAGGTGCAGGCCATCCCTTCTATAGTGTTGGTTATCGACTGAGAAGTCCCAGTCCCCCAGGAACCCAAACTCCTCCTTACTACACCAGCTTTTCAGCCACTTGTTTACTTCCCTAAGCTCTCTCTGCCTTTCTGGTGTGGCTCGATGTACTGGTAGTATTCCTGAGAATACTACCTTGGAGGTCCTTTTCCTCAATTTAGCTCTTAAGTCCTTAAAATCATTCTTTAGGACTCTCCATCTGCCTCTGACTTTGTAATTGGTGCCAACGTGCACCATGACAGCTGGGTGTTCCCCAGCCCCTCCCAGTAATCTGTCCACCAGATCCGTGATGTGCCGAACCGAGCGCCTGGTAGACAACATACTGTTCGGTGCTTCAAGTCCTTGTTACAGATTGGCCTCTCTGTCCTTCTAAGAATTGAGTCCCCTACCACCAGAATCTGTCTTTCCTTTCCTTTCGCTCCCCCCTACTCTCACTGAAGGAGTTCTTCCCCCAGCAGCTAGGAGAGTCCATCAGCTCCAGCAGTGCTGGTCCCTGATTGGTTTCACCAATGTCACTCAATGGAGCGTACTTATTGGGATGCTCCAGTCCTGGATCGGCCTCCCTGGCACTTCCCCCCCTACCCTTCCTAACTGTCACCCATCTACCCATAACTGGGGACAAAACAATACCACCTAAGGTCTGTTCGTGACAGGAGCAAAGGCACAATCTCTCCCTCCTCCTAAGGGTTCTCTCATCCGCAGAGAGACGCGTGAAGCCCAAGTGCACGGGTTCATCTTCACAGACCGACTCTGTACCAGGAGGCATAGGAGGTGAGGGAGGCAAGGGTGGGACTTCAAAGTTCGGAGACAAATGTACAGGAGGCTTCTGCAAGCGCTCCCTAAAGGGAATTATTTCTCTGAGTCTGGAGTCAATGAGGATGGCAAACATGATAAACTTCTCCAGCTCAGTGGGTATATCTCGGGCTGCTATCTCATCCTTGATGGTATCCAAGAGACCATGAGAAAAGAAGCCACAAGGGCCTCATTGTTCCAAGCAACCTATGCTGCCAGAGTACAGTATTCCATGGCATAATCGGAAACAGTTCCCACACTCTTTGATGGACCTGAGGCACTTGGCAGCAGAAGCGGAGTGTGCGGGAACGTCAAATACACTTTTAAAACAAGCCACAAGCTCTGGGTAACTCAAGACAACAGGTTTTTGCGTCTCCCATAGAGGGTTTGCCCAGCCTAAGTCTCTCTCAGAAAGCAAAGATATCACAAAACCTACTTTGCGTCTGTCCATGGGAAACGCCTGGGGCAGCATCACAAAGTATATATCAACCTGGTTGAGAAACCCTCTGCATTGGACTGGATTGCCCCCAAATCACTGGGGAAGTGGAGCGGAACCAGACATACCTCTTATAGATGTTCTTTTTCCCATGCAGATTCCCTTTGCTTGCAGTCACTGGAAATAGGTCCTGAAGAAGCGACAGCAAAATGTTGACCTTGTTTGACTAAGCAGTATAGGCAATATATATGTTTATACCTGGGGTTATATAAATGAGCTCCTTATTCTCTTGTTTTTATTTATGTACACTTTTATCAAATTTTGTAATATTTAATAAACAACCTTTTTTTTGTTGAATTATATAGTGTTCCTTTCTAGTAAAGTCTGCTCAAATGTCCAAAACTATTTTCTAACACTTATAGAGGTAATACTTGAAGCGGGTGCCTGCACAGAGACTGGAGCCGCAGCAGGGGTGGCCTGCAACACAGGGTGTACTGGAGCAGCCACAGTGGGAGATTCCAGGTGAGCTGCGTGACTCAGGAGCATCTGTAACGCCATGGCAAGCTGATTCATGCAGTGATTCTACTCATCCAAGCTGGAAAAAATATTACCAACAAGTGGATTGACTGCATCTTCTGAATTCATGGTCTTCACCTACTGTCAGAAACTATGATTCAGACTGAGACCGAAGTACAGTTAAATCACACTTGTTTAATAATAATAATAAAAAGGTAAACAGAGTAAACGTATTCAAAACAGGGTTCAGGAACTGGAATGGATAGTCAGACAAGCCAAAACATCAGGGAGCCAGAGATGAGTGGAGTAGAACAGCAAGCAGGATCTGGAGCCAGAAGGAATGTCAGCCAAGCAAGTCTTTAACAGGAACACAGGAGAGCATCTCTAAAGATGTGACCAAGGCGAAGGCAGAGATCATCTGGGCTGGATGGCCTAAGTAGGCAGGACTAAAGTGAACAGGTGAGTCACTGTGGAGAGAATGGAGCTGGCAATTAGCCGACAGCTGAGCGGCCAGATTTGAGAAGGAAGGGCTGAGCACAGCCCTGACACCTTTATTCCAAATTGGCATTGTGTATTCTGTGTGCACACCTGATAAATAAAGGGAAGCAGCAGTTTTGGTTAGGCTCCCTGATCTCATGGATCTAGAATAAGTTGTCCTTTAAGGATTACTGTAGTGTATATGCAAATAAGCTTGTAGCATTGATGAGTAAAGCTAAATTTTATTGGGAAATTAAATGTATTATCACATCGTCAATGTTTTCACGTAGAACATTTAAATACATAGTTCATCTAAAAAAAAGTCAAAGGCCTCTGGAAATTCAGAATCTGAAGCCTTATTAGCTGGGATTTCAATCTGTACAGGCACCAAACAGGATACGTTGCTTTTGTTTAATGTAACTCAGTCTCCCCTCTCTGTATAATAAAATCATGTTGTAATATGGGATCAGAAAATGAAAAACATATTGATCAGCTAATGTATGGAGTCAGTCCTGCAGGGATGACCTTTTGTTTTTGCTAGTTAAACAAACAGCTCTGGTTTAGACCTTAAATCATTCATTAATGAAACTCACTCCCACCCTTCCCTTTCCACTTTACCACTTTTTTTGCCTCATCCTTTTCTCTCAAATTACCTCAGACTTGGATCATCCAGTGCTATTTATCTTTTAATGTTTCCTTGATGTAATTTCTTTTTTGAAGCAGCCAAAATCAGACATGCCAAGTAACCAGATTGGATGTGCAGTGTGGTTTTGCTGTAGTGTAGTGCCGAGCCAGGCAGAGGCTGCTGTGAAAACTTGGCGTGTGAGGCCCCTCGTTCAGCAGAATGTCTACACATGTGTTAGGTGGAAGACAGCAGACATCATTTGTTGACCGATGCTGGCTAGCTCTGACATTCAGTACACGGAATTGATCATAAGGCAGCACTTAATTCTATCTCTGCAACAATAAGATTTTACATAACTTAATGTTTCATGGCTGGCTTTCCACGGTGTAACATTTGACTGTTTTACAGAATTACCTTTACAAATCTTGGAAGACTTCACGTTATAAATTCTTAATAAGCATAAATGTATCCGTACACAGTGCCAGCAGTGTGTGGGATGTTATTCACTTTATATGTTTGAAATATATGGTTTTCCTTTTCTGTTTTTGGGGGGGGGGGGGGGGGGTAAGGCTGTCTAGAACTAGGAATCAGTTTTAGGTGGACATCAGGGATTTTTGTCTCTCAGTGAATTGTAAATAAAAAAATGGAACCCCAGTCAGCAAATTCATGTTTGTTTTGAGATCCCATCCTTGGCTCTTCTCATAGTTTGACTTACTTCATCTAGCTTCATGGCAATCAGTGGTGTCATCTACTTCCACCGTCAAAATATTTTCAAGTCCAGCTTTAGTGAGCACATTTGTTTAGTTTTGCATAGAGCAGGAAAGGGTTAAAGCCTCCATCATGTTATTTTTTATTTTTTTGCTCTTTGTCCCTATTGGTCAGATTTCTCCTCACTTCTCCACCAGTGGGGGCACACAGGAATAAAAACACATTTTTAATAGAGTGGGTAAAGGTTAGAGCTTTTGGCAGTGTTGGTGTCCTTATTGTTTTGGCTATAACCACTTCCCCATATCTGGTACGGGTGATGCAGGGACAGAAGATGCGAAAAAAATCTCTCCAATGGGGTTAAAACCAAAAACATAAGCTCTTTCCTATTCTTAACAAAACTAAAAATAGTGACTGAAGTTAGGCTTTGGGACTCTAGCACATACCATATGATGCTACTATTTGGAATAGTCAAGGTATGTCATAATCCTGGCAGAAAAATGGAGATGGAACTGTAAAGGAGGAGGTCATCCTACTTGTTGGAGCCCTTAACTATTAACAAGTTAGCCTAGCCTTTTAAAGACATTTGGGGTCATTTTGGGAGGCTCATTTAAATGTCTGGCTGCCTTGTGGCTCAGAGGTCCAGTGCCATATTTGCATTTAGTTCTCATGGTCTGTATTTTCAGTGTCCTTGTCCTGTCTTAATATCCACAAACATAATAATAGTTGACTTATTTCCCATCTAGATTGGCTGTAGCATGTGTTGTATAGAATGTTGCTACTTTTGTGTAACAGGCATGATTATACAGCTTTAGTTTGGTATTAAAATCCTTAATGTTTCATTGAGAAGGGTTGACACAAACTGTATAAACGCTAGAGCGATTAGGATTTAAGTGATATTCCAGAATTGTTTTTACTTTGCCGTGGTCTTATTCCTTAGGGTCAGCTAAGATGTTCTCATTGATATATTTCTAAAATCATTGTGGAAAATGCTGCCTGGCTTTCCTCTTTCATGCAAGCTTTCTGGCTTCCAAGTTTTCTTCCTTTTTGACTCACATTACTATCCACATTTCCCTTTCTCTACTCTAACATCAAACAACATATAAATTACATCAGCGTGCTGTCAGATGCATGCATTTCAGACCTGGATAGTGGTAAGGTTTTAACTCTGCCTGAGCTGGATGGGACAGCAATGTATTCTATGATCTTCCAGCACAGCAGGGTTAGTGTAATGATTGGATGCTAGTGTTGCAGCACTTAGAAGGCAGTCTTTCCCCTCCCTTCCTCTCTCTTTCTTGCTCTTTTCGCTTTTCCCAGTGGGAGTGTTGTTTATAGAGCATTATAATTTATAACTGAAGAGAGTGGATTTAATTTCAGTGGAGGGCCTCGGCAGTAGGGCGCCAGCATGCAATCATATGAATCAGCAAGCTGCAAACTCTATTGAATGGAAAGGATTACCGCTGGCCACAAACAGACACTGTTTCTTCTTAAACAACTCCCCTGACGCTGGAAGACCTTGTCTTCATCCATCTACTTTACATATCTACTAATGTTTTAATTCCGCTTTTACCTTCCCGACTTATTTTTTAGACATCCTTTTTTTCCTTCAACCTAACGCTGTCTAGGAAGTGAAAAATGAAAAAAAATTCTCAGATACTAAATGAGAGAAAATCAGATATTCTTCACAAACAGCTATTCTATTCATAGATTCTGTAACTTTTGGATTCAATAAGGTCAAGTGTAAGCAGCATTAAGAATGAATCTTTCTCTGATCAAGCTACTATAGACATATATTTGATATGAGCGACTATGTTATACACATTATTGTTCTTTGCACCGTAAGCTATCTTTGCATTCAGTTTAAAATCTTGCATTAAAGAGACCCTGTTACCAGTTGTGGAGAGGTGACCCCAGGTCACGGTGTGTATTAGCACCTTCAGCCTGGCTTTTGCAAAGACAGGAATGATGATTGCACATCTGTAGGTTGGGTTTATATTCCCCTTGGGAAGAGAGCTCAGTGCTCACACTTGGGAACAGCTATACCCTACAGGCAGGTGGCCTGGTGTAGGAGTCAGCAGGGCATAGAGGTGGAGATGGCTCCAGGAGAAAGAGAGACAGGCGGTCTCTAGGAGTCTGAGTGTGTATGCCTGCAGGAGGCAAATGTGGCCTACGACCAAGCAACACGCAGCTGAGCAAGTATGCTCCAGGAGGGAATTTGACTAAGAGTGAGTGAGCCAGGAGGCTCAAGTTTTCTGTTATAAAATGATGGTGGAACCCCCTGCGAGGGAAGACTTTCTGTGAAGTTTGTTTTGTTTAAATAAAATTGGGCTGCCACGCCCTTAAAAATACAGTCTGTACTGACTGGTGTTCCTGAAAACACATACACCACTTGAGCATAATAATCACCCCAGATCGTTACACAGTTTACACTTTCATTAAAATGTTTGTTTTTTTCAACACGGAAAAAAAATAGATTCTTGTGTCCCCTTGTTTTTCAATTTCCTTTTTCCTATTTTGTTTCACAAGCCCTGCAAATGTAATTATGTTATCTGCTGCCCCCCCCCCCCCCCCCCACCATCTTTTGCTTATCAAAGCTCCTGTTAAAGCTGTCAGAGACCAGCTCAGATGTCATTGCAGATTTCAAGATACTGCTGAGTAGACTTGTGCACAATGGAAAATTTTGATTAGTTTCGGTTCGTTGTCATTCGTAAAATGCATCATTTCGTTCTGTTATATTCGTTATGTTACGTTAATACGTTTTCGGATAATTCGTTATTATTCGTAGAGTGTCTAATTCATTTGTTCATATTTGTTGAAATTCGCTATTTATGTATGTATAGACATTCGTGATAATGATTCGTAGTTTGAAAAGTCGTTTGTTTATTGAATCTTTTAACACACACAATGACAACGTCTCTTCTCCTTGGCTCAAATACAATACAACACCCTTCTAACTCAGTTCTCAGGAATGCACTTTGCCAGTAATCCAACCTCCGGCACAAAATTATTTAGCTGATTGGACTATAAGATTTACTTTGAGCTGACCTTTTGTTTCATTAGATCTTTAAATAATTACCAAATTCATTTGAATTCATTCGAATTCATTCGTTACATTTCTTTCGTATTCGTTGTTATTCGTTATTTTTTTATTCGGATGCATTCGAATGTCCGAAAGATGCAAAATTTGTCCGAATTTCGATTCGTTACGAAATGAATTGCACAAGCCTACTGTTGAGTATAGTGGTCAAAATAATCAAGAACTGTAAAAGGGACACTCAGTTGTTACCATATTTTTCTTGCTTGCAGAAAAATACTGCAGCAAGTGGTGAATATAGTTTGGTGTATGGCGGGGTCAGACTGGGACAATGGCCCGCTGGCCCACTAGAGGAAATAGAATTGGGACCCACCTTATAAGTAGTGTGTTCAGCTCAACATTGCAGGAGTGGATTACTGTGAGGCCGCGTACACACGCGCGGACTGTTCGCCCAACTTTGTCCGTCCAACAGTTTCGGCAAACAGTCCGCTCAAACTTAGCATGGACGGACATGGCCACACACGACGGACGACCAGTTTGCTGAAACCGTGCGCGATGACGTGAACGGCACGTACGACGGGACGAAAAATACGACGTCCTATACACTGCATTATAGCTTTCGGCGTGAAAATCCTTTCTGAGCATGCGCGCAACTTTGTTTGACGAACAAGCCTACACACGAGCGGACTGTTCGCTGAAACAAGGTTTCAGCGGACAGTTTTACGGAATTTCCGAAAAACCTTGTCCGTCCAACTGTCCGTTGAAACTGTCCGCTGAAAGCCCACACACGAGCGGACTGTCCGCCCAAACACTGTTCAGCGGACAAAGTTGGACGAACAGTCCGCCCGTGTGTACGCGGCCTGACTGGAGATGGAAATACTGCTGTTTCTAGGAACATGGTCTGATGGGGAAAATGCCTGCAGATTATACAATACTCCAATAGTTCATTGTATCATGACACTATAGAACTTATACATGGGCATCATAACAAATTATTTCAAGCTGCAAGAACAGTTGTATTACCCAGCAATAGCAGATCCTATGCAAAACTGCTATTATATAAACCAGTTAGAGCTACAAGTTATATTACCCAGCAAGAGCATATCATATGCATAACTGAAATTATGTCATCCAGTTAGAGCTTAATGAACTGTAATAACACATTATATACAAGCTCTATAGTTGAGTTATATCAGGTCACAACAGCATAAGATACATGCCTTCTACTTTAGGAATTAAGAAAGTGGGATACATAAATGTAGAGATAAAATGGGGTGCACACATACAAAGGGCATGACTGTATTGTGTTAATTAATGAGTGTGGGTGATAAGGCATGTGTGTAAATATATATATATATATATATATATATATAGCGTCATCAGTAATCCACCATTCCCAATATGTCTTACCCACAAGGTATATTTTTGACAAGGCAAACCTCAATTTAAAGCCTAAAAGCCACTTTTGTATGTGGACATTTATTTATTCTGAATTTTAAGGCTTCTGGCAAAGGATGTCATGAATGGGCCTCTGGCCAGGAGACATGTTCCAAGATAGTGGCTACAAAGGCAGGTAGGTGGGTGCTCTATTCAAGAAGAAGCAGGGTGAAACTAGTACTTTCTGGCCAATCACACGTCTCCTTTACAAGCTGCAGACAGTTCAGCCTTCCTGGAGATCTTAGGTTTCTACTAAGCAATAACATGAATTTCTGTCTTCCTACAGTGCAACCACCCCCACACAGTTAGAAAGTACTCCCAATGAACACATTTAACCCTCTGATCATCCCTGTTAATCCTTTCCCTGCCAGTGTCATTTGTACAGTGACAGTGCTTTTTTTTTAGCACTGATCACTGTATTGGTGTCACTGGTCCCCAAAAAACCTAGTGTCACTTAGTGTCAGATTTGTCTGCCGCAATATCGCAGTCCTGCTAAATATTGCTGATCACCGCCATTACTAAAAAAATTAAAAGTCCATAAATCTATCCCATAGTTTGTAGACGCTTGTAACTTTTGCGCAAACCAATCAATACACGCTTATTGGGATTTTTGTTACCAAAATATGTAGCAGAATACATATTGGCCTACATTGAAATTAGATTTCTTTTATTTTTTCATTGGATATGTTTTCTAGCAGAAAGTAAAACATATATATATATATATATATATATATATATATATATATTTTTTTTTTTTTTTTTTTTTTTAAATGTCGCTCTTTTTTTATAGTGTAAAAAATAAAAACCGCATGGGGTGATCATATACCACAAAAAGAAAGCTCTATTTGTGAGAAAAAGAGGACATCAATTTTATTTGGGAACATTGTCGCACAATTGCACAATTGTCAGTTAAAGCAACGCAGTGCCATATCACAAAATATTTTCTGGTCAGGAAGGGAGTAAAACCTTCTGGAGCTGAAAAAAATTATCTTGACTAAAAAGTTTTTGAATTATTTTTTTCTATGTTTTCATGGCTTTAGCAACGTGAATCTCAGGCAGCATATTGATGCTCATATTGCTAAAGTCATGGCAATGTATAAGCAATAACAATCCACACCAGAACTCATACAGCACATGCATATGATCTGGTGCTGATGTCATTGGTGGCCCAGGAAGAACAGTAAAATATGCTGGACACTAATGACGTCTAGTACTAACAAAAAGGAGCTAGGTAAACTTAATTATTACATTCCATTGACATAAAAAAAGGAAAAATTATGAAGCCCCAAATTACATTTATATTTTTATTTAAAATTAAAGTGATTGTAAAGGCTTTTTTTTTTGTTATACTTTCCTGCTCTGTGCAAGGGTTTTGCACAGAGTAGCCCCAAACCTTCTTTCCTGGGGTTCCCCCGGCGGCGCTTCTGGCTTCTCATCCTCAATGAGTGCCCCCTCAGAGAGCACATTCCATGGAGGAACTCGTATGGGCACGCTCCCGTATCCTGCTGCTGCGTCCATTGACTCAGACACCAGGACTCGGCCCCGCCCCGACTCCCGTGTCACTGGATTTGAGTGACATCAGCGGGAGCCAACGGCTCTT
The DNA here is from genome assembly GCF_037356315.1 of Lithobates pipiens. NCBI lineage: Eukaryota > Metazoa > Chordata > Amphibia > Anura > Ranidae > Lithobates > Lithobates pipiens. The sequence continues at coordinate 372,523,543 of NW_027507748.1, read as the reverse complement.
GCTGTTATAAATCTTTCCAATGAAGACTCAAGACAGTGGCTGGAGCTGCTGTGTTCATCCTTGACACTGGAACGATTGGGTTCAGGTAAGAAAAAAGGGGCTCTGGGGGGGGGGGGGTTGGTAGCTGCACCACAAAAGATTTTTCAGCTTAATGCATAGAATGCATTAGGTTAACAAACATTGAGGGTTTACAACTCCTTTAAGAGTCATTAGAAGCAAATGTAAAAAGCATAGCATATTCAGACACAATTTAACATTTTAAAAACTGGCTCCTTAGTTCTGACCTATCCTGTTTGCAACTTAGAAGCCCACTGTATTATCAACTTGGCAAAATGTTGGCTATGCTAATATTCCCTGTTGCTGTGTCAGTGTTCTGTGAACAAATAAAACACCAGTACAAAAGAAATGAAAGAAAAAAGACTGCACCCACACCTAATGACTGGAATATATTTGAGATCTTACCTCCCTGCTAGTGTCATAAGTCCTTTGCCACAATTGTTAAAGAAATGTTGGAAATCCTGATTTATTAATCTATGTACCTCTTCACAGTTCCCAGATGATATAGTAGGCAGCTACATTTGTGTATTTCTTGGTAGGGCACAGTGGTTTACTAGTAAAACGGCTGTATAACTTTTACACTACTACTAAAGATGCACTGGTCCATTTTACAAATCACATGGCAATACAGTGGTCCCTACATTTAGCAATGATTTTATAATTACAATTTATTTGTTAAAATGCATCACTTAAATGACAGCCAATCAGAATACATTTTGCTCTGCTCTGGCTTCAGTAAAGTAAATTCTAACAGGCTACTGTACTTTATTCTTTTTTATTGTGTAATAAATATGGCTAACTACTTTCAGATGTTTAAGCCAGTGCACACCTAAACAGTCTGTAAACTATTTCACTAACTACTTCACAGACTGCATTACTTTTTGACAACCTGTTTTTGCCCACCTTAGATAACAGATTTTATGCATTTTTTTAGTCACTAGTTTTATATAATTTTGTCATATATTGTGTGTTGTGCCTTGTTTTGTGTTGTGTTGTGTTATACATGTCATATGTTTTTACATCGTTCTCTATGCAATAGTAATGTTTGCCATCGGTTGAATATGGCTACTGACAGGATACACCGCCTTCAGTCTATTTTTGATAATATTAATATATATGCTATCTCTAATCAAAACCCCAGAAAATTAACAGCATCAGGACCTAAGGTAAATAAACCTACTCATTCCAAGGTCTTTGAAATCCAGATGAGAAAAGCTTTTAGCAATTGCAGGACGCAAAACAACATGAGAATGCACAGTAGTGGGACTTGGCATTCCTGCAGAAATATGTTGATTTAAGTATCATTCCTAGAGGTCTCCATATCAAGAAGCAATGCAGCTTCTTGGACGAAGACCTAATGAAGGTATGGAGACATGTATCAGAGTTTTGTCCCCTTAAATGGATCAAAATTCTGGTACAACAATGAAATAGAAAATTAGAACTAACGCAACAACTTAAGGATAAGGAAAGGATAGCTCACACGTTTGTTTCCCTTATGTTTATTCTCTAAATGGATGCATGTTCTTGAGAATAATGTCAAGAGAGATGAGGACATTCGAACAAAAAAACGAATACGCTAGAATGTGATGTTGCTGATTATAATGGTCAGGTGTTTGAATGGAAATGTTTAATACTGGATCAGTCGCCTAATGATAGTCATAATAGACAGGATTTAAATATGAACCACGTTAGAGGGATGATTAATCATAAAAAGATGTATAAGGAAAATTAAAAAAATTAAAATAGAAATAAAGGTAATAAACACAAATATTCACAGGTATTTGACTCCAACATAGACAAGGGTGCAATATTACCCAATGAAGAGATAGGAACAATTGTAGACACTCACTCAGGTTGAACAGGATGGACTGGTGTCTTTATTCAACCTTACTAACTATGTAATACGTATCGTCCTAAACTGAGGGGAAAAAAAAAGATCCTATTTTGACCATAGGGTAGGAATTTTCCAATGTTGCAAGTTAGGTTGTCTGACTTGCCAGTTCATAAAGCATGGTAGTACAAATATTATAACCAACAACAGTAAAAACTTCCAGATTAAACGATTTATCACTTGTTCAACTGATTTTGTGATTTATGTTCTACGATGTCCATGCAAGATGTTATATGTCGCATGGACTATACGGCCTTACTCACTAGAACAAGAATTGGTGAACATCGGAGGTTCATACAAAAAAAGGTGTTAAAAACATGGTGTTCCATGTCATTTGATTAGTTGTTTTTTTTTTCCATCGAGGCTTTTCCAATGGGTATACTTACGGCCAATGAGAGATTTTCTCTCCTTTGTAGGAGAGAAACTTTTTGGATTTTTATGATGGGGTCGCTTTCTCCTCATGACTTAAATGAAGAACTTGAAATTACTACCCTTATTGTAATTTTCTTACCCTGTGTATATTTTCACTGTAGGTTCATATTTAGAGAATCTTTATATTATTATATTATTTGTTCCTTTCCCTTTCTAAATGCAATACGTTTGGCTATTTTTAGGTTCCTCATGGGAATAAGGTTTATATTATATATTAAACACATATATATTTTATTAATTATCTTTTACAGTACATACATTTTATGTTGGATATATGACATTTTTAATCATGTGCATGCAATTTTTATGTATGTGTAAGGTGTTCTTTGTTTATTAATATTCATCTGGCTACCAATGGTCTTGCATAGTATTTGTTGTTCTTGTTTGTTTTTTGTTTGTTCGCTGTTCTCTTTTCTGATATATGACGATTGATCCTGGGGTTATTGCTCCATAACGTATGGTCTCACATTAGATGGTTAGCAACTTATGGATTCTCATGTCTATTTTGATATTTATCATTTGTACCATTGATACAGAGCTTTTTTCAATCGACCCCTTTAAGACCAAGCAGGGAGGAGATGACAATCATCCTCAGGCTTGAGATTATTTTTCTCTATCTATATCTAGTATCTGCTGCCGTCCTGGCCATGACTTTGACAAAGCGCATGTGCGCAAAACAAAAATGTAAGTCACAGCAACAGAACAGTGGACGCTCTAACAGCTGACCTCAGGATGGTTTTCTCTTTCATCTCCAGCACAGCACTGATGTCACAGGAGGTGCGCAGGTGCGCTGAGAGTATCGACTCTGCACGGCTTGTCCGTTCCCTCTGGAGCTGTTACCACCACACGGGCGCCCTCTTTCATCCCTCCCGCTGGTCGTCATCCAGCCACGGCATCCACCTTTGAGCTGGTTGTTCCGGCCAGCAAGCCAGTATGCTCCCCTTCTGGGAACTGGATCACCCCTCCGTTCCCATGGATGGTGATTGGCGTTTAACCATCTCCATAGCAAGCCCCCCCAAATGATTGTTTCCCCTACTATCCACTCTGAGGTCACTGGTAAAGTTCACCATCATTTATTAGATTTTTTTTATTAACTTCATGGAATGAACAGCATTGTTCATCTAAATATTAGCAAACATCATCTGTGCACACAGCATCACTTTGGAATACATTGAATCACTCTTTAAGAGTTTTTTTTCTTTGACTGTTTTGCATTTTTCACATGCTGTGCTGGCTGCACTGAGTCTGATCTACCAATTTGAATGCCTTTCATCAGAGTTACTTCATTTGGCCCTATATTTGCAGCGCTCCTGGTTTTCTGTGTGTTTTTTTAACCGATTGCCGACCACCTCACGCCGATATATATGTCGGCAGAAGGGCTCATACAGGCAGAATCACATACCTGTAGGCTGCCCTTTAAGAGACGGCCAGTGGGCGCATGCCCACGGCAAGCCCTGTGAGTCAGGTCGCAGGTCCTGCGGACTCGATCACCGTGGGGATACCTGCGATTTCCTCACGGGGAGGAAGAACGGGAGATGCTAATGTAAACAAGCATCTCCCAATTCTGCCTAGTGACAGTGTCACTGATCTCTGCTCAGTGTGATCGGAGCAGCGATCAGTTATGTGTCGTACACAGCCACGCCCCCCTCAGTTGGAAACACGTCCCTAGGGCACACTTAACCCCTACACTGCCACCTAGTGGTTAACCCCTTCACTGCCAGTGTCATTTAAACAGGAATCGGTGCATTTGTATAGCACTGATTAATGTATAAATGACAATGGTCCCAAAAATGTGTCAAAAATGTCTGATGTGTCCGCCATAATGTCGCAGTCATGATAAAAATCACTAATCGCCAACCATTTAAAAAAAATATGGCATAAAACAATCCCCTATTTTGTAAACGATATAACTTTTGCTCAAACCAATCAATAATCGCTTATTGCGATTTTTTTTACCATAAATATATTGAAGAATACGTATCGCCCTAAGCTAAGGAAACTTTATATATATATAATTTTTTTTTTTTGGGGGGGGATATTTATTATAGCAAAAAGTAAAAAAGAATGCATGTTTTTTTTCCAAATTGTCGCTCTTTTTTTATTTATAGCGCAAAAAATAAAAACTGCAGGGTTGATCAAATACCACCAAAAGAAAGCTCTATTTGTGGGAAATAAAGGACGTCAATTTTGTTTGGGAGCCACATAACCGCCCAATTGTCAGTTAAATTGATGCAGTGCCGAATCGCAAAAAGTGGTCAGGAAGGGGGTAAATCCTTCCGGGGCTGAAGTGGTTAAACTATTTCACTAACTACTTCACAGACTGCATTACTTTTTGACAACCTGCTTTTTCCACCTCAGATAAGCATTTTGGCTTAAACAGACACCCTTAGCTGATCCAAGAGTGTGTGTTTATACCAAAATAGTTAAAAAAAATTGTAATAAAAACCTTGTCAGGCCTGTTTTTCTGGGTGGCATTTATTGTCTATGACCATCTATGTTGTTTATTATGTATACATAGTATAAGGAAATAGTAATATCGCTCAGAAATGCAGATTTTGACAGTTCTTTATTTGTCATTCCTGATATTTTGGGGTTTTAAAATTTAGTGCAGGTTATAAATGTTGGGTGCAGGTACATGCATACATACTCTTGCTAGCGACTGTCAAAATAAAATGCTTCTGATTTTGTGACATATGTACCCTCTGAATTTCAGTTTTTCTATTTTATATAACTAGACGTTAGTTCCATAAATTGAAGGCATTGTAGCTGAAGGTCTGAAATAACGTCATTCCAATGTTGTGTAGTATTTATGCCATTGTATTGTAATTTGTAATTGTGGTTGATCATTGTAATGATTTGCCTACTTTGCTTAACAAGCAACCTTTATGGTTTCTTTTATGAAATAGCTGTCTTATTAAGGGTAAAAACCATCATGTGTATATCATTTACTAATTATATCTTAACTGTAATGTATTGTTTCTTTTGTAGTAACACTATAGACTAAATTCAGAAATCTTTAACACAGGGATAAGGATCTTTATTTTGGCGATGTGACTGTAATTTGCAAACCTCAATAGGCTCAAAAATAATTATTACCATTTTTTTTTTAAAGGATACTTATCCTGGTGTGTTACCTCTGCTTTAACATAAAAGAGGTCTCCTGCTTCCAGATTCACATGCTTTAACAGTTTTGGGCAGTGATGTAGCCCACTTGAGCTGTCTTGTAGGGATCCAGTGGCAGTGGATACAATGCCCTTGTATACTTACGTTCTTCTTGTACTGCTGCTGTTTTATTACTCTTGGTGGATTACATCTATTAAAATATAATATAGATTATAAAGTGCCATTGTATTTAATAGTTGAGCTCCAGTAATGGCTTTAACTTATAAAGGCATTATAATGTACAGTTGTTCTCATAAGTTTACATACCCTAGCAGAATTTATGATTTCTTGGTCATTTTTCAGAGAATATGAATGATAACACAAAAACTTTTCTTTCAAACACAGTTGATTGATAATACATGGCTTCAGCCAAACACTAACCATACGTGAAAGAAACGTTTTTAGGTTATCATTCATATTCTCTGAAAAAATTACCAAGAAATCATAAATTCTGCCAGGGTATGAAAAACTTATGAGCACAACTGTATATAACTACAAGGCAAAACCTTGGACACACAGCAAGTGGCTCAATGCTGCCATACTAGGGTTCTCAAGCAAAGTCGAATTTTTGTTTATCCTGATAGCTCCTTTTAACTTGTAGTTATTTAAGAACAAAGCAACATTAAATAAAGAAGTTTACATGCTAGAACCTTTGCCAAAATCTCAAATGTATTAACATTTTTAGAATAAAGACATCATACTGTCCTCTTTTTATTGTTTCAAGATTGATATATTTCTCTGACCGCTATTTTTTTTCTTAAGAATTTGCTCTGTTTTTCTTAAAAGCCCACTACATCCATCTGCTTCTGTGGGTGTAATTGATAAGTCAGTGTTTGAATGACGATCCCACCAGCAAAGAGGCTCTTGTGATTTTCTTCACTTGCTGCCTCTTTGATGTGCCAGCTTACTAATTAATAAATGGGTCATGAGAAGGAAAGAGTTCCCTGGGCTTAATATTTCTTCATTTAGTATAATTAATTACTGTTTTTTTTACTAACTATGATAAACTGATCTTGCACTATTTGTTTTACCTCTTTGGAACTTCAGTTCATTATGGACTTTATTCTTTAAATACTAAGTTCACCTTTTGTGAAAAAAAAAACAATAAATGCACATATTTCTGCAGGAAAAAAAATGTGCATTTATTTTATTAAATCACTGGTGCAATGCCAGGCTTCTGCAGACTCTCAGAATAGCTGTCTGCTCATACCTCCCGTATGGGCAGACAGTTACTGAAGAGCAGGAAGATCACTGTACTATGAGAGTATTCACCAGCATCCTTGCAGTTCATTAAGAATGGTCACAGGGGTATTATGGGGGGGAACTGCTGGAGCATGTTACACCCTAAATGTAACATGCTCCCAAGTGTGTACTTGGCCTTTAATTCTAGTGGTAGATCAAAATATCTTTCAATTTTGCATGGATAGAAAGAGAAATGTTTATTAGTGTACAAATCGGATTACCTTTTAAACCCTACTGCATAAATCAAGTACTGTACGATTCGTCTCTGCCTTTCTGGTCAAATAGACACTTCAACCAATTTCAGGATGAGTATTATATTTCATAATGACATAATTTCTTTATTTTATTTGTAATTACTTTTGTCCAGCATGATATTGAAATGTTCTAGTATTTTAGGCAAGTCTAGTGGTGATCCTAGTCTGTAATCATTTGGTCAAGTCCATTGTGGACTATGTATAGCTTTGATCACAAAAACTAGACTAGATACTAGTACAACCACAATTGCAAAAAAAGTTGTAATGCTGTGTAAAATCTAGAAAAAAAACAGAGTGCAATGATTTGCAAATCTCATAATCCAGTCTTGTATTCACAATAGAATATAGAAAACATAGAAAATGTTTAAACTGAGAAAATGTACCATTTTAATAAAAAAATAAGGTAATTTTGAAATGTGTCAGAAAAGTTGAAACAGATCCATGTTTCCATGTTGTAGCATACCCTCTTCTTTTAACAACACTTTGTAAACATCTGGGAACTGAGGATACCAGTTGCTGAAGGTTTGGGAGAGTGTTGTCCCATTCTCGCCTGAAATAGGATTCTGAGTGCTCAACAGTCCTGGGTCGTCTTTGTTGTATTTTTCTTTTCTAGATGTACCAAGTATTTTCAATTAATGAAAGGTTTGGACTGCAGGGAGGCCAGTTAAACAACTGGACTCTTCTACTACAAAGCCATGCTGTTGTTATAGATGCAGTATGCAGTTTAATGTACCCCCATACCATCATAGATGCAGGCTTTTGAACTGAGCGCTAATAACAAGCCAGAAGGTCCCTCTCCTCTAGTTCGGAAGATGCAGTGCCCATGGTTGCCAAAAAGAATGTCACATTTTAATTTGACCACAGAACAGTTTTACACTTTGCAACAGACCATTTTAAATGAGATTTGACCCACAGAAGATTGTGGCATTTCTAGATCATGTTTAGATTTGGCTTCTTTTTTGCAACGATAGATCTCTAACTGGCATTCTTTGATGGCACGGTGAACTGTGTTTACAGATGATGATTTTTTTAAGTATTTCCGATCCGATGGAGTGATGTCCATCACAGAATCATGCCTACTTTTAATGCAGTGCCGCCTGAGGGAAAGATGATTGCAGACCTCCAATATTGCTCTTTGGCGCACAGAGATTTCTCCAGATTCTCAGAATTTTTTGATGCTATGTACTGTAGATGATGATATATATAAAGTCTTCGCAATTTTACGGAACATTATTCTTAAATTGTTCGACAATTTTTAGACGCAGGTTTTCACAGATTGGTGAACTTTTTTGAGACATGTTACTGCCATCAATTACCTTATTTCTTTCTTAAAATGGGACAATTTAAACATTTGATATATTTTTCTGTTGTGAATAAAATTTGGGTGTATGAGATTTTCAAATCATTGCATTCTGTGTTATGTAGATTTTACATAACGACTCAACTTTTTTGGGGCTGGGGTTGTATAACCGTGACTGTACGTTTTTTTTTTTACAATATTATGTTTTACAGATTCTCACTGATTGTTGCCCAGGCTTTTAAAATAGTCTTTCATAGTATCCCATCTAGGAATCTAGCACTTGTATAGATGGTAAGGGTGGATGCAAATATAGCACCTTGAAGTATTCATATACCTTGAAATTTTGCAAGTTTGCCATGTTACAACCAAAGACGTAAATGTTTTTTATTGAGATTTTATGTGATAGACCAACACAAAGTGTCACATAATTCCACAAAGTGGAAGGAAAACGATAAATGTTTTTCAACATTTATTACAAATAAATATGTGAGAAGTGTGGCGTGCATTTGTATTAAGCCCCCCTGAGTCATTACTTTGTAGAACCACCTTTCTCTGCAATTACAGCTGCAAGTCTTTTTGGGTATGTCTCTAAAAGGCTATGCACATCTAAAGTGTGACATTTTAACCCATTCTTCTTTACAAAATAGCTTAAGCTCTGTCAGATTGGATGGATAGCATCTGTGAAAAGCAATTTTCAAGTCTTTCCACAGATACTCTATTGGATTTAGGTCTGGACTTTGACTGGTCCATTCTAAGCCCTTGTGCACACGGTTGGAGATTCCGACGGAATGTATCCGATCGGACATACAATAGAGCTGCTATTGGGGCATAGGCCCTCATTTTGGTTGTGGAAGCTCAGTCCACACTTAATGATCACTCCTGATCTGCAGCACCCCATACACCAGGATATGTCCCATTACTGGAAGGATAATGCAGGGTCCTCCCCTAAGGGTCCCACTTGGGATGCCTTTGAGGCTCCTGTGCGGGATTCTTACATCTCCAATATCTCAAAACATAGGAAATTCACCCAGGCTATACTCCCTACTTTAGAGTCCTCCTTTGAAGCAGCTAGGACCCAATATAATGCATTCCCCACTCCAGATTCCCATGGGGTATTGGTGGGAGCACATAAAGCCCTTGATCTCCAAAGGGTATATATCACCCAAAAACATAAACTATAGTTGTCAGCCTGGTTACATGAACATAGTGGAAAGAATGGCAAATTGGTGGCATATCTTTCTCGTACAGCATGCACTGATAGTTCTATATCACAAATTAGACTTCATGTTGCATCAGTCTCATTGGATCCTTTGACAATTAACCAGGTGTTTAGGTCATTTTATGAACACCTATACTCTGCTCTGGTACCCCCTGCCAAACTTGAGTTGGCAGGCTTCTTCGAATCCATCCAATTTCCCTAATTGGATGACTCCCACAGATTTATTTTGGCTAAACACCTGACGATTGAAGAAATTACAGAGGCCATATATTCTCTCCCTCCAAACAAGACTCCAGAGTGTACAAGCACTATGTGGAAGACATTGCAACAAAAACGACATTCTCTGTTTGAAGCCGCTTTGGAGGAAGGAGAGCTTTCCGTCTCTATGTGTGAATCTTTGATTGTTGTACTCCCGAAACCTGACAAAGTCAAATTATTATGCGGGTGGGTCCTATCATCCAATCTCACTATTGAATAGTGATGTTAAAGTGCTGGCCAAACTCCTAGCTATCAGACTACAGAAGATTATTCTCCACCTTGTCCATCAGGACCAAACAGGGTTCATGATTGGTAAGAGCACATACGATAACATTTGGTATCTTTATCTACATGTTTACAGGGTGGCCACTGACCAAAAAAGCAGACTGATGTTATCCTTGGATGTGCTGAAGGCTTTTGACACTGTTAATTGGTCTTTGCTTTGGTAAACCATGCATCGAATGGGTTTTAGCTTTCACTACATCAATTGAGTTTGCCTGTTCTACAGTAACCGTAAGGCCAGGGTATGCACCAACAAGGGCATATCTAATGTTTTTTTCTTTAAAGAGGGGTACAAGACAGGGCTGCCCACTCTCACTGCTTCTGTTTGCACTGGCCATAGAGACTCTTGCTCTGGCAGTTCGACAGTTGGCGACGGTGGGTGACATATGTTATGGTGAGCAAATGGAAAAGATCTCTCTCTATGCTGATGGTGCATTAATTTACTTAGCTGGCTCGGAGCAGTCCTTTATGTCATTAATGGGGGTTGTGGAGGAATTTGGGAAGGTCTTTGGGCTACAGGTGGGTTGTGAAAAATCTGTTGTGTTTCCTATTTGCCCTAACCTCGATTACACACATCTAAGGCACTCCAAACTGGTCATTCAGCCCACATTTAAATATCTTGGGATCCAAATAAATGCAGATCCGTCTACTTATGAATCCCTTAGCATGACTCTGATAATAACACACATGGAGACTAGGCTCTGCACGTGGACTTCCTTGCCTCTTGATCTGATTGGGCGTGTGAACATTTTTAAAATAATATATCTACCCACATTTTTATATGTTTTTGTGCATCCCCGGTTTTTGGTTAAAAAAAGTTTTAAAAAATTTGACTCAATTTTGTCCACCTTCCTGTGGCACGGGGCACGTCCATATATTGCAAAAACATCTCTCCAAGCTGCTAAAGCAGAAGGTGGATTGGTTTGTACAAATCGAAGGCACTGTTTTTTGGCATCGCAACTTACCTACATCTATGAATTGTTCCTGAAGACCTCCTCATCTCCCACCACTCTGCTGACTGCACTTTATGGTTCTAGGGCCTCAGATGTAGATGCACTACACAGGTTGATACCTAAACACTGCTCTCTGGCTTGCCTGGCATGAGGGAACTTGAGCATTGCCAACTTCGGTAGGGGTATCTCCTAATGCTCCCCTGTGGTGAAATCACTATTTTTCAGAGCTCCTGGGCCACCCGGACTCCTTGTGGTGGACACGACTAGGGGTCACCCATATCTCTCACATTTTTGTTCATAACATTTTTGCTTCCTTTGATGAGTTGAAGGCCAGGTGTGGAGTGACTAATAAATTATTTTTTTAAATATCTTTTGTTACGTCATACCATCCGGGCACAGTTTGCCGGTTTGACACCTTGACACACTCAGAATCACCTTTGGAGGTATTGCTGTCCTATCCAGATATTGAGAAACTAGTTATGACAGTGTATTCATGTTTTCAGTCTGCTGAGGTCAATCCCTTCCAGCTGTCTCAACGGAAATGGGAGGTTCTGATTCCTGAGCAGTCCGAGGAGAGATGGGAGGAGGCCTCTGAAATCTGCTTCCAGGACCTTATACGTTCTAATGTTCGCTATACACAGTTCAAATTTATACACCAGCTGCATTACACTCCTGCCAGATTGGCCCGCATGGGCTTTGACTCTGCGTCCTCCTGTCCCAGATGCTTGCATACAGAAGCGGAGTACTTACACATGTTTTGGTCTTGCCCTGCGTTGTCAGTATATTGGAAGGACCTATTTGATTTTTTTGACAACACTTTACATTTACCTGTACTTCATACTCCTGAAGTTGGTCTACTTAGCGTGTTAAATTACTTTATCCACGGGACATACGCTCGTACCCTTGTACATATATATTGTTATTCTATGCCAGGAAATTAATTGTGTTACAATGGAAAAAGCTATGGCTCCGGATATACAAACCTTTTACTGCACGATGAACAAAGTATTGCCCATTTTCAAGCTCATTTACCATGGCAGAGCCTGCCCTAAAAAAAATCTTCAAGATCTGGCAGCCATGGCTGGATATTGCTGATTCCTTTTGGAGAAACAGTCCGCTATCCCAACAGCAGTGGGTAGAGGACTCATGTATATAACCCTATATTTGTACCTATCATGAGTTCAAATGGGGGCCTTGGGCAGCTGGGGTGGGGTAGCAGGGCATGTGTGTGTGTGTGTCAGTATGAGATACAAATTTGGTTATTCATTGTGCTTGACAGCTCTCTTCCTTTAATGGAACTGTACTGTTGATGCAAGGGGTCCTACGAGTTCCCTAGAAAACAATATTGTGAACCCATTATATGACACTGCCCCGGCTTTGGGAATTGGAGGTGATGATTCTGATATGTTATTAAGTTGGCCATGTTGGGCCAGAAGTTCTGTAACACTGAACTGTTTTTGCTCATTTACCCTTTTAAAAAGTGTATGTTAACATTTTTATGATAAACTCCATAAAAAAAAGATTGTTCTGTATTTGGCTCCATCTATCTACCCATCAACTTTGACCAGCTTCCCTGCCCCTGCTGAAGAAAAGCATCCCTACAACATGATGCTGCCACCACCATGTTTCACAGTGGGCATGGTCCATTCAGGGTTATGTGCAGTGCTAGTTTTCTGCCGCACATAACATTTTGGTCTCATCTGACCAGAGCACCTACCTCCACATGTTTGCTGTGTCCCCCACATGGCTTCTTGCAATTTAAAACTGGATTTATGGCTTTCTTCTTTCTACTCTTCCATAAAGGTCAGATTTGTGGAGTGCATGACTAATAGTAGTCCTGTGGACAGATTCTCCCACCTGAGCTGTGGATCTCTGCAGCTCCTCCAGAATTATTATGAGCCTCTTGGCTGCTTCTCTGATTAATGCTCTCCTTGCCCGGCCTGTCAGATTAGGTGGAAAGCCATGTCTTGGTAGGTTTGCAGTTGTGCGATACTCTTTCCATTTTCGGATGATGGATTGAACAGTGCTCAGTGAGATGTTCAAAGCGTGGGATATTTTTTTAAAACCTAACCCTGCTTTAAAGTTCTTCACAACTTTATCTCTGACCTGGCTGGTGTGTTCCTTGGCCTTCATGATGCTGTTTGTTTGCTAAGGTTATATAACAAACCTCTGAGGGCTTCACAGAACAACTGTATTTATACTGAGATTAAATTATACACAGGTGACGACCTGGGCGTGTTGGCATCATTTTCGAGTCTCGGCTGAGTGTCTCCACTTGTTAATAGGTTCTCTACCACCCTGAGGTAGAGATTCCGGTAATCCCCTGTTTTTTCTTTTTTCTTTTTTATATACCTCGAATACAGCATATCTTCCACAAGACCTGATACTACTCCTGACATATTAGGGGATATTAGGGACTATCTCCCCTTATGTTACCTCTCTTTAATTTCCTACCATTTATTCAGATATGACTTTATAGTCTTCACTGCTTTTCCGATTAATATCTGTTTTGTATCTTCAACCACAAGTTTGCCTGTGATATGCAATTAATGGTCAAAATTTGTTATTCTCTTTTCATTGTATTTTGCTTTGCTACACAGCATTATTGTATTCTACTGTATGTTAATTTCAATAAAAGACTTTGGGGAAAAAAAAAAAAAATTAAATAAATTATACACAGGTGGACTCTATTTACTAATTAGGTGTTTTCTGAAGGCAATTGGTTCCACTAGATTTTAGTTAGGGGTATCGGAGTAAAGGGGACTGAATACAAATGCATGCCACGCTTTTCAGATATTTTGTTGTAAAAATGTTGAAAACCATTTACCGTTTTCCTTTCACTTCACAATTATGTGCCACGCTGTGTTGGTCTATCACATAAAATCCCAATAAAATACATTCACAATTTTGGTTGAAACATGACAAATGTCAAAAATGTCAAGGGGTATAAATACTTTTCCAAGGCACTGTATGTATTTTGTTTCTTTTAATAAAGATAACTTGTTTGCTATTTTTCCAGCTACTGATGCTATGTGAGACATGTTGTTTTGTGCTGCCACTAGAAACTCTATAGCTTTCTTCCTGTTGTCAGTGATCTGTTGTCAGTGATCAGAGTTGGTAATAAGCGCATGGCTAGGGAATGAGCCTCACAGTCATATTTATATGCCTACTTGAAGTCATTGCTTGCAAATGTGCTAAAAAATCAAGTCTGTTAAGAGAAGGGTGCAAATACCATAATTTTTCACCTTGAAAATTAAATAGTGTAACATATCCTCAATACAATTTGCTATAAAATACAATCTAATCTGTATGAAAAATAAAAATAAAATGTATTGGGTCTACCAGGCACATGTATTACTACATATACTACTCCGGGTCATCATGTCGTAGCTGAGCAGGTTTGAACCAGGAACAAAAGGGTGTGATGCAAAGGGAGTGATATTTATTCAGATCTATGTGTATTGATGTAATGGAGGAGTTGGGCAAAGACACTAAGGGGGTTATTTACAAAAGGTAAATCCACTTTGCACTGCAAGTGCACTTGGAAGTGCAGTCGCTCTAAATCTAAGGGGTAGATCTGAAATGAGTGGAAGCTCTGCTGATTTTATCATCCAATCATGTGCAAGCTAAAATGCTGTTTTTTATTTTCCTTGTATGTCCCCCTCAGATCTACAGCAACCTTACTTCCAAGTGCACATCTAGTGCACTTGCAGTACAAAGTGGATTTCCCTTTAGTAAATAACCCCCAATATCTTTTAGATAGTCAGGTACTATATGAATACTAGTAGTTTTCCTTTAACAAGGAAAGCAGGAATTAACAACAATTGACTATGTTTATTCAATTTAACAGCGTCTCATTTTAAACTGATGTAAAGGTTTTTATCCAGACTGATTTTCTTCTTTACATTTACCCAATATCAGAAAAAAAATTGTTTGATTGCAGTAGTGCTACTGCAGCTGGATTATAATCACAAAGCGCAGTAGGGTTCGTTCGTTACCATATTTGGAAAGTGAATTTTTTTCCCGTCTTTCAAGCGTTCGCTGAAATTCAGGAGGTAAAACCCATATAGTAATGGATGTGCTATTTGCAAGGAATTTTGCTTCAAACTTAAGGATTTTATTTAAACATCATTAAATAAGGAGTAATGAACATACTGTAACAAAAAAATCACAATAAAAGATGACATGTTGTTCTGTGACCTTCGCAAACCTGTTGGCTTATTCATGTACATTGTTATCAGTACCATGGACAGGGGATTAAGATATATGAGGCAACACGGTAGGTTAAGTTGATGACACAGAAGCAGTTCAAGATTGCATTACTCTTAAAAAAGGCAAAGAAAAGATTGTTGACCTTACATATAAATGCTTAACTGAAAAGAAACAGGACCTGTTGTTCATAGTATCTAACAGGCTATGTAATTGCTTTTTGTAACCTGCACTTGAAACGAAAAAAAAAAAAAAAATGACAGCTGTGATATTGATTACTACGAGCAACACCTCCCTTTGCGCTTTTCTACATTAATGTCTGTGCGTGCCATTAGCACTTTACCATACGCTGAATATGCACAAAATCACATATATGTAGGATGCATATTATGTGTCCAAATGTTTCCCCCACTTAACAGATGTGTCCTTAATAGGAAATTATAATTATTTACTATAAGCAAGTGCAAGGGTCATATGTCATGCACACTGCCTAAGGCCATTAGGAATACATTTTGTATGTCATAATTCACACTCCTCTGCTAACGGTATCATTATGGAGTTTGATTCTTCCGCCAAAAAGATGTAATTATAATAGCGCGTAATTATTGGTTCTGTTGAACTGAACAAGGTCTGTGTACACCAATGTATAGACTTCTTTAACAAGATTTTCTGTTTGATACTCATTGATTTAATGCTAACTAGGTGCTTACATTGGTATGGTACTAGTACCTAGAAACATCCGATCTGATTTTGATTTTTTTTGGACAGATTGTAGTGGCCAAGCTATTGAAAATGCAATACTATTTGATTGTTTTACTGTTTACCAAACACACTTTACTCACTGTACCATTATAGAACAAATCTATTCCTGACAATGAAACCTCAACTGAAATGACAATATGATTAGAGCTTTCTGTACATACCCTCATTTGCAGGAGCAACCCGAGGTGAGCTAAAATGTAACTTCTGATTCTTCTTTTCCATTTTAGTTGACCTGCCCCTTCTGCTTCCCAAATCTTCCTCTTGGCCTGTGAGGCTGCCCATCACAATAACGGACCAATAGAAATGTGTGGGAAGAGAAGGACAGCTTCATTTTTTTCATAATTATTTGAAGTGTCCTTGTGTTAAAATATTGACGGTTCCTGGAGCATTGGGGAAGATGTGTGAATGTAGCTGCCTCAGTGGAATAAAGGTCTGCAATTAAGTCACATAGCTAGGTCAGCATATTTTTAAAACTAACAATACATTACATTGTCAGAAAGTTCACTCAGTTTACATACTGTATGTTAGATCGTAAAACTTAGATTATAAAAATTACATACAGTATACATCTGCACAAACTCTTCCATGTGCTGTTGGCAAGATCATAATGGAGTGGAGTTGGGAATACCTGGCCTGATAGTCACACGACTCTGCCTTTGATGTTACCAGAAAGGGGATTTCAAGCAGTGGGTGTTCTCAGGAACTATAGCTGGGCCTTTCATGAAACACAGCAGGTCTGAGCAGGTAGGTAGCGTGCATTTTTTTTTTATTTGAATGAAGTGTACCTTTAGCAAGTTGTGTCATTTAGATAGCATGAATGAAAAATAAAATAGCACTGAGCACAGGAAACTTTTAAAACCTGGCTTATAATACATTCAGCTTTACTGAAATTTTTTTAACACAATCCTTATTGTAAAAATGTGTTGTATTCCTTATTTAATGAAATGCATTAGTGCTTCTGGTCTTCTTCTTCCAGTTGGTCTGTTAAATTCAAGCTTAACCAGCTAGTGGTATGTTGAATTCCATTTAGAATGCAGAACATCCTGCACATGTGCCATTTCCCCGACACCTTGTCATGGCATATAACCTAAGAGCTAAATCTTTCGCTGTGATCTTTGCAAAGAAAGCTGCCAGTTACAGACACACTGCCTAGGCTTTCTGTAATAAATGGAGCCTAATTATATTTCTCTTCTACAAAGAGGAATCAGTGTTATGCCTTAACTAGATTATGCTGCCTTTTGTAGAGGAAATAAACCAAATTGTGGTCAGCAGCCGCCATATAAATGTTTGAAGCTTTTATACATGTATTGGAAGTTTTATGCCGTTCATGTCTGCCTCCATTTCTGGCAGTGCTTCTGTGCCAGCACTTTACAAATATACAGTAAATATGCCTCAGTATGCACCTTTAGTGCTGCACATTAAGCAGAATTCAGTGTGTGGAGATAGTAAAAAGAGATATTATAGGCATCTGGACATTTCACAGTTTGGATCATTTAAGGCTAATCCGCTTAGCTGAATAGATGAGGCATACATTACTTATCTTTCATTTTGTTAAGAAAAAAATATACTACCTCTTTTTACAAACAGGCTTTGCTATAACATTTGTGTAATTCTGTCCTTAAAGCATGTGTGAGTTTGTTCCTAGATGGCAGAACCATAATACAATAATTATAAGTTATGTGTACTTTTCTTTTTAAAGTGGACCTGAATTCCAAAATGATGGTTTATTTTCTTATAGAGAATGTTTTAAAATGTTTATTGTGCTTAAGAGTACCCTTTAAAATGTACTTTTTGTCTCAAATCCCTCCTAAGAAATAGCAGTGCATTACTTGATATGTGACTGTGCCTAGGCACAGTAGGCACATGCAAGAATCTCCATGCTTTTGTTTCAGTCATTCTATGGATTTGTGCTTTCTCCTTCTATCCTGCTGCTTCTTGATTATTACCCCCATCAGTCCTCCAATTGCCAGTCATCAGGGGGGCACCTCTTATATAACTGAAACAGAGCCTTGCATTTGTACCAAGATGTCCACTTCCAGAGAAAGACACAGTATGGAACAATGTGGGACTCAAGGAGCCAAGAGGCAATGATGGCAACTAGTCCTTTGTCCTCTGTTTGCCTGCTTTTGGCATAGCTTCCACAGTAGAGGACCACAGAAGATGAAAATAGTAGATAAATGTGGCTGCTAAGAATTTTAGCTGCTTGGTTGTATTTGGCTTTCATACTTTCTGACCAATTTGCTGGTCAAAGACCAGACTCCTTTTTGCGATTCGGCACTGCATCGCTTTAACTGACAATTGCGCGGTCGTGCGACGTGGCTCCCAAACAAAATTGACGTCCTTTTTTTCCCACAAATAGAGATTTCTTTTGGTGGTATTTGATCACCCCTGTGGTTTTTATTTTTTGCGCTATAACCAAAAATAGAGCGACAATTTTGAAAAAAACGCATTATTTTTTACTTTTTGTTATAATAAATATCCCCCAAAAATATATAAAAAAAATGTTTTCCCTCAGTTTAGGCCGATACGTATTCTTCTACATATTTTTGGTAAAAAAAATTGCAATAAGCGATTATTGATTGGTTTGCGCAAAAGTTATAGCGTTTACAAAATAGGGATAGTTTTATAGCATTTTTATTAATAATTTTTATTATTATTTTTTTTACTAGTAATGGCGGCGATCAGCGATTTTTATTGTGACATTGTGGGGGACCCATCGGACATTTTTTGTTTACAAACGTTTTTTATTGAGGGTTATTGAAACATGTACAATAAAAAGGTCAACCAGTACAAATGTTGCCATAGAGAGTAGCATACAATGGAACATCAATAAACCGTTAATACTCAGATAAGTCAAAGTTTGATATGCTAAACCCAACCAAGAGATCTCATAGAAAAATTCTGTTGAGCACTTGTACCTCATTGAGTAAAAATAGAAAGAAAAACAAAACAAAGAAAGAGAAAAGTAAGAAGAGAAAAGAAAAACTAAAAAGATAACAAAAATGCTACCACAAGTGAGTGTCATTGAAAACTTTCACATACCCTGCCATTAAGCACTGTGCACCGCCAAACTGTCTGGCCTTGGGGTTATCCATCGCAGAGAAGTCCAAACGGACCATTTACGATCAAAAATCTGCATGGAGTCTTGCAAAGTGTGGTGTAAACGCTCCATGAGCTTGATCGACTCCATGCGTTGCAGAACTTGTTCCCATGGAACAACCGGGGATCTCCAGTGCAACGCCACAGTCCAATGAACTGCATTGACTAGTGTATGAGCTAATTTCTGAGCCGGGGGAGTTAGTCCCGGGATGTCAGCAAACAAAAGGCCAATCCGGCACGTGATATCTATATTAGAACCCGTAACCTGGAATAATTTATCAGCGACCCGTTGCCAAATGGGCTGCAGTACTCCACAGCCCCAAAAGATATGGGAGAAGGAGCCCGGCTCCGGACATCCACGAAAGCAACTCCCCGGGACCAGTGGGCTAAATCTATGCAGCCTATCAGGGGTGTAGTACCATCTTGTGTGCAGTTTTAATGCAGTTTCCCTGACTGCCAACGATTTCGTGCATTTACGCATGTTTGAAATCATATCTTCCCATTCCTCAGGGGTCATTTCGAAGCCAACTTCCCTCTCCCAACCCAGCATAGCCTGTGATTTAGCCGGTAGCTGTACCTCTCCAAGAGAACGGTACAACCAGGAGATATTTCCACGATCCCTGGATGAGGACTTACAGATCCTTTCAAAATCATTAGGAGGGGGAAGCCCCCTCTTCAAGTAATGCGTGGTGTAGAAATGCCGAACCTGCAAATATTTATAAAAATCTTCTCTGGGCAACCCGAACTGCTCCTGGAGAGAAGCAAAGGTGCAAAACGGCGGTTCTTGGGAAAGGGCCTCAAGGGTAACCAGGTCTTTCTGAGACCAACCCTCAAAGCTCTCCGGTGCCGAAAAAGCCGGCGGGAATCTGGGGTCCCCCAAAAAAGAGGCCAGGCCGGGGCAGGGTGGGCACAGGGCATATCTCTTTTTATATAAAGACCAGAGTTGAAGGGATTGTGCAACCACTCCATTCAAAGTGGCTAATTGTTTGGGGCAAACCCCATCCATCCACAGGAGGCCCGGGAGGTAAAACGGATTCACCGAGGATCTCTCAAATTGGATCCATGGGACCGTACCCGGGGGATAATGCCACTGTGCCAGCTGCACCAGCCTGGCCGCAAGGTAATATAACCATAGATGAGGGAGCCCCAGACCCCCGCGGACCGCTGGCCTGAAAAGTAACGTCTTGTGCAATCTAGGTTTTTTGTTTTGCCAAACGAACCGATTGATCTCTTTCTGTATACCATCAATCGTGTTCCGGGAGACATATAGGGGCAGTGCTCTAAAAAAAAATAAAAGCTTCGGAAGGATAGTCATTTTGATGGCCTGGATTCTACCCAGAAAGGAAATCCGATAACTGTCCCATGATCTCAATAATTGTGTGACGTGAGCAAAGGCTTTGGGATAATTTGCATAATACATTTTAGGTAAGGAAGCAGCCAACTTGATACCCAGGTAAGGCAACGAGTCGCAGCACAAAGTAAAACCGAAGCTCGCCTGTATACCTGCAAGAGTGGCATTGGGGATGTTAATAGGAAGGGCCGCACATTTTGCAAGATTGACTCCCAGACCAGACATGCCATGGAACGAATTCAACAAGGGGATCAGGTTCGGCAGTGAGACCACAGGGTCCGATAAAAATAATAGTACATCATCTGCATACATACTCAGTGTGAAAACCTGATCCCCTTTAGAATACCCCTTGATATCTGGGTGTAAACATATCGCCCTGGCAAGCGGCTCCACCGCCAGGGCAAATAGCAGGGGGGAAAGGGGGCAACCCTGCCTAGTCCCTCTCCCAAGCGGAAAATACTCAGAGGAAAATCCCGGGAGTTTAATTCGGGTGCAGGGGCGATGGTACAGAGCCCTAAAGCCGTGCACAAAAGCCCCTCCGAACCCGAATCTAGACAGGACGGATTCTAGGTAAGGCCAGGTGACGCTATCAAACGCCTTGTGAATATCCAAGCTTAGCAGTAGTACCTTTTTAGAAAATAAATTGGCGTCCTGAATAATATTGGTGGTTAGACGGATATTGTCCGTAATTTGGCGAGAAGGGATAAATCCTGTCTGGTCTGGGGATATCAGAGTGGGGATAATATTAGAAAGTCTGTTTGCCAATAGGCGGCCAAATAATTTCAAATCATTATTAATAACCGAAATTGGTCTATAATTTTGGGGGAGGGAGTGGTCTTTGTTCGGTTTGGGAATCAAGGACATGTTCGCGAGAAGCATGTCCTCGGGAAAAGTGTGGCCTTTTAAAACATAATTGAACAATTTCGCTAAATATGGAAGTAGTTGGGGTGAAAATTTTTTATAATATGTAGAGGTGAAACCGTCCGGTCCAGGGGCCTTAGAGGGTTTTAGTGATGAAATGATAGTCTGGAGTTCCTCCGTACTGCAAGGGGCATTCAAAGACAGAGATTGCTCCACAGTTAGGGAGGGGAGGGGAAGGCCATCAAGCCAATCCTTGACAGCTGGACCCGGCATGGGGGTCGGGGCTGCCAACAGGTCCCGGTAAAATTTAGAAAACAGTCCCAAAACCTCAGCCGGATGAGTGACCAATTCTCCCCTACCATTCCTAAGTTTGTAAGTGTGTGGCGGTCTCATAGTAGCATTCAACTTCCTGGCAAACATCGCAGAAGCCGAGTTACTGTGCAATAAAAATTTAGCCCTTGACCACCTTAACGCCTTCTCCGTCTGCTCAGAGAGAAGTGTGTCTAGTTCCGCTCGTTTAGTCAGGATCTGTGCAAATATGTCCGGGGAATGGGAGTGGCCATGCGTGTGATATAGTTTCGCCAATTCCTCAGTGAGTCTGGAGATGTTGTGTAGTCTCTGTTTTTTCTGCGTGGCTGCCATAGAGATCAAACGACCTCTGAGGACCGCCTTATGAGTGGCCCAAAGGGTAGAGGGGGAGACGTCCTCCTTGTCATTTAAAGTAAAATATTCCTTAATTTGTTCCGCAATCTCCGTCACCAGGGCCGGATCCGAAAGCATGGAGTCATTAATGCGCCACGAGGCCTGGGATGGGGCTATACCAATATGTGCTACCGAGAACGACACCGCCTGATGATCCGACCAGGGGCAAGGGATAATACAAGCCTTAGATGAATTTGCTAACAGTACCGGAGTGCTAAATATATAGTCCAGTCTGGAATAGCTGTCGTGAGGATGGGAATAGAACGTATAGTCCTTGGCTCCCACATTATGGGCGCGCCATGTGTCAAGTAGTTGATGGGAACTGAGCAGACGGACAAGGGATCTCGGAAAGGCATTAGCAGTACTCACCACTCGGCTTCTATCCAGCTTAGAATGTGCCACCAAGTTGAAATCACCACCTAACAACAGATGGGGAGAAAGGTATCTGTCCAAAATCTGGAAAAAAGAAATAAAAAAAGATGCCTGCGAGGTGTTAGGAGCATAAACATTAGCCAAAGTGATCTCCTTACCATTCAGCAGACCCTGCAGGATGATAAATCTACTATAGGGATCTTTATAGACGTGTTTAACCTCAAACCAAACTGAATTTCTAATAAATATAGCCACCCCCCTAGATTTCGAGCTAAAAGTAGTGAAATAATGTTGCCTGTAATGTCGGTCAAAGAAGCGAGGGTGATTGGTTTCTGAGAAGTGCGTTTCCTGTAGAAACAATATATCCCCCCCTATATGTCTATAATACCGAAATGCTTTCCTACGTTTATGATGAGAATTAAAGCCCTCTACATTATGGGAGATTATTTTAAGACCCATGACAGGAGAAAGGAGAAGGCTAATATTAGATAAGAACCCTTACCTAAGTGCAAAACAATTCCCAGAGCAATCCGGCCCAGCAGGGGAGAACCTGGAAACAGGGACCCCCTTGCTGAGTTACACACATCTCCCACCCTGCTAGCATTTGACAGTAAGCACAATAAGGGTATACTATAGTACATTCCAGGATGGCAGGGCACCCAATACAAAACTGAAGGCAAATTCACATGTGGTAAAAGAAGAAAAAAAAAACTAAAAAAACACCTGAAGAAAAAGAAAAGCAAAGCATTAGTAAAACACCATGGCTTCGGGGGTATACCAAAAACAAAACCAAACGTGTGGGTACCCCCGACAAAAGAACCAACAGTCATCAGTCAAATGGACTCTAAAGTCCAATGCTCTATTCCGTAAGCACTGTCAAGTTAGAATGCAGTGCGATTCCAGACCCCAGGGTCCAAGATCCGGAGCCCGAATCCTGATAGCAGTAAAGACCGGGGTCACCAGTCACTAAATAAGAAGAGCAGGGGGACACTCAAGCGTGAGCAGTGAGAATAGTTCTGGTGAAAAAGGCGCCGACATTCGACACCAAATAAAAAAGTGATTGAAGCATATATTAAAAGGGGAGAAAAAAAAGAGAAAACAAAAATGTTCATGAAAACCTGGGAAAACCTGTAGAAAAGCTGGTAGCGCCACAAATGATTCTCAGAAGAGGGAGCTCATTCGTCCTGGAGATCTTCAAAGATGATCACATTTGCAAGTCACGGAGCTCTTGACGCTGTCGTCTACGGTCCCGCTGTGGAGACGGAGTAGCCCAAATAGGCGAAGGACGAGGGGTGGAAGGAAGCCTCTGAGGTTGTTCTGGAGCCAGCAGGCCGAGTTTGATAAGCAACTCCTTTCCTCCTTGCAAAGTGGTGACGGTATGGGTTGTTCCGTTGTGAGGGACTTGCAATTTGAAAGGAAACCCCCAGCGGTACCTGATTCTCGCCGTTTGCAGAGCCGCGGTAACTTCCTTGAGGTTCCTACCCATCGGACATTTTTGACACATTTTTGGGACCATTGTCATTTATACAGTAATCACTGCTATATAAATGCAGTGATTCCTGTGTAAATGACACTGGCAGTGAAAGGGTTAACCAGTGGGTGGCAGTGTAGGGGTTAAGTGTTCCTAGGGGTGTGTTACTAACTGTGGGGGGGTTGGGCTTTCATTTAGTGAACACTGATCTCTGCTCCAATCACATGGAGCAGAGATCAGCGTCACTAGTTGCTAGGCAGAATGGAGAAATGTTGTTTACACAGCATTTCCTCCATTCGGCCGCTCCGTGCGAGGATCGCTGGGATGCCTGCGGCGATCGAGTCCGCGGGTCCCGCGACCGTACTCACGGGGGTCCCGACCAGCGCGGGAGCGCGCCGCCGCCGGCGTGCTCCCGATGGCAGGGCGGCATTGAATATTGGACATACCTGTACGCCAATATGCCTGCCCGTGCCATTCTGTTGACGTACATCGTCGTGCGCTGGTCGGGAAGTGGTTAAGCAGTTAGGAATAAGAGGTGTGTAGTGGTAGCCTCCTTATTCTATCACTACTGGTTTATGTGGGTTTCCTTTGCTCAGGGACATTTGGGTTACATTGTTTATCAGTAAATAAACTGAAAAAGTGTAGAGAAACTTCTGAGGGTAGCCTGGACCAGCAATTCTGCAATTTTATGTCAAAAAAGACATACCATGCTACCCACCCATGATGTGACATCAGCATGTTGAGAGGAGCAGCTGTACCCAGAGCAGGAAGTTGTCATGGTCCAGCACTTAAATTTTCTAGAACTATCAGATTCCCAGTACTAGACTGAGCAGTTTACTTGTGAAAACTGCTGGATTATTTTATATAGATGTTAATAAAAATGATTGTTTGGGTTTTGTTTTTGCTATGAGCCTTCTCTCCCTGTTTAACGTTCCTGAATGTGACCTCCTTTTCTGAATTGGAATGCGTGGGAAGAGCTTAAGAACCAGGCGATTCCTGCGTATTTGAGCATTTTTGCCCTGAGATGTTTCACCATTTAAAACAATGGTCAAATAAATCTGGAGAGTGGAGTCAGTACCTAAATTAGGCCTGCTATGAAAGAAATATGAGCCATTGCTGATCTCTTCTGAAAATGTGAGAAGACTGCCTATAAAACTTTCTGAGTTACTGATGTGAATCAAGAATGCAGACGAAAGTCAGAGAAGCGTCAGAAGTCCTTATCTGCAGACTTGTCCAGGATCAATGACTTGATCAATGACAATGAAATATTGATGTAACAAATGTTATTGTTTTTCTAGCTTAACAGTATATACAACTTTTGTTACTAAGATTTGGGAAATTTAAATATGAGCTCTGGTAGGGGGGGGGGGGCTCTGCACTGCACAGTTTAATATGGATCGCTGGGATTTTTTATTTTTTTTGTAAACTTACAAAGGTTCAGCTTGGCTTAACCAGTGATTGCCCATCCATGACTCTGACTTCTGGAGAGAAGGGAGCCCCGATGCCTACCAAAGTGAGGAAAAATGTAACTAATCCATCCTGTTCTTCAACCCTTAGCCCTAACATTGCATTACATGGCATTTGACCAATGCACTTCAAGGATAGTTGTTGTTTGTTTGTTTTTAAATCCAGGCGTTCAGATTTAAAGTATAAGTAAAGGCAGTTTAGAGTGGAGAGGGATTAGAACACCTGTCAGGTTTTTATTGCTGTCTGTGCCCCCGTTACGGAGATTCACCCTCTCTATTTGTCCTGTTTGTCGTTATCATTGAAATGTAAAAAAAAAAATCACACATTTTGGGTTGATACTAGAGCAGTAGTAGTGGGGAATTCTTCCAATGGAGACACTAGTTCAGGTGACACCCTGGGATTCCCTTACTTTGTGGAGATTTCCTATTGCTTCATGTTTTGGCTATGGGACAGAAAGTAAAGGTAAAGCTCCTCAGTGAGACAAAGATGGCAGAACAAAAATTACAGAGGTTATAACCTTCCCTTACTCTATCCAAATTGGAAAAAAAAAAAGCTTTCTATTTAGTTCCACTTTAACACAGGTGTAAGTGCAGATGAGAGCATTTACATTGCTTTTAATGCACACATACAGTCTATGTATACACTACTGTGCAAATGTTTTAGGCAGGTGTGAAAAAATACTGTAAATTAAGAATGCGTTCAGAAAGAAATGTTAATAGTTTATTTTTATCCCTGATCCCCAGAAGCCTCCTATCTAACGCATTCTGTGCAGCAGTAGCTCCCTGACGTCATCAGGTACAATGCAGGGTTGATATTATTTATGCAAGGACAGCAAGGGCCCACCCTCTATTCACAGTCAAAGAGAATGGACAAGTGCCAAAGCCTACCAGAGTGAGGAATAAGGTATTATTCAACTTAATTTTTCTATCCCTCAACTTAACAAGTGCACTCCAAGAGTATTTTTTTAACCAGAGCACAGGGGTGGCATATGCCCACAGTGTCTAGTGCCAAAATATAACCCAGCATGAGACATTGACTTAAGCATTATTTACATATAGGTCACACACTTCCATCAAATTCCTGTCCTAATGTATAACTGTGTAGGATTGTTTAATTGATTGAGTGATCGATCTTTTATGCATGTAATCAGATAGGGTTCTGTGCAATGCAAAGCAAACGATTTCTCTAAATATAAATTAAACTGTTACAAATGTGCAGTCAAATTCCACCAATTTAATGTAGCTTTTAAGTATTGGGATGTGTCATGCCATTAAAAATATGGGATTTGTGCAAATACAGAGATGAGAGTATTTAAACGGCTTTTAATGTATGCATACAATATCTTTGTATAAATATACTTTCTTTCATGTATGCAAGCTTTTTCTGATATTTTTGAATGTTTACTTTGTTTGATCGCTTTCCAGTAGTATGTTTATTTTATAGCATGTGTTGTCAAGCCATTAAGTGAATAGGGCATGATGGCTTTTATTTGCTATTGGCAGATATAGTACTCTTGATATCACTCCAGCAATCTGTGCCATTTCTAGGCCTTTGAATGTCCTTGGATAAAAACTAATGAGGCAAGGAATAAGCATCAGTTTAAATATTTTCTTATTCATCTGCTCTCATGCTTACACATATAATACATATTACTGGGTAAAGACAGATTGACTAAATCAAGTATTCCATGGGCTTTCAAGGCCTTCGTTCTGCTGGATCCAGTGTCTACCACTGTAGGATTGTTTGTGTTTCAATTACATTGTCTCCCTCCCAATAAACAAGGTAAATGTAGGCAGTTGGTCTCATTCATAGGAGCCATGAAGAAAAGTAATAGTTTCCTTCTAGTTACACATACAGTGGAGGTCTGTTGTTTACGTGTATATCATGAATATGATTCAGGACCTTAAGGCCGGATGCCCATCGGTGCACTGTGGCTTGGGGACAGAATGATTGTGCATGTCTTACACACATTTTTAGGTACGCTCCATTGACTTTTAATAGACTATGCTGCATCTTTGATGCACTTTCAGAAAATACATGGTTTAATATAGGTCAATGGGAGCGCACCTAAAGCTGCATGTAAAATGCACATATGATCGCACTGCACCCAAACCACATTGCACCAGTGTGAACCTGGCCTTATAATAAAAGGTTTCCTTTGAAAACTAGAACATGTTATGCTCTGTAAGAAAATAGAGACTATGCAAGCATAGAGAGAACATGCAAACTATATACAGATAGTGTCCTGGACAAGACTCAAACCCAGGGCTGTAATGCTAACCACTAAGCCATCTTTACTTTTAGCCATTTTATTGTAATTTTCAAATCTGATCTAAACATAACTGTCACTTCCTTCAGAATAAGGATCCCTATCCTGGTGTGTAATATTTGTGAACTGGGCCTCTAGTGCTAGCAATTTTTTTTTACATCAGGCTCTGTATGTGAAGACCTGGAAGGTTTCTCAGATCATCAGATGTCAGTAAATAAAGTTTCAAATAAATGGCTCTATCACATTTGGCTGTGTCTGTACCGTAAATGTGTGGTTCTGCATGTGCAGTTGACCACACAGCTGTAAAGGAATGATTTGCATGGCTCCAACTTCTATCCTAAAATGAGGAATGCACCCCTTACTTTTGAGGGGAGTTTGTAATAGACTGTGATGTGTAAATAATGTCTGCTCTGCTTTGTTTAATTCTTAAAGACAATTTGCCACAAAGTAATTTGTTTTGTGTGGAACTTTATTAGGGCAGCACACCTTACAATCACATCTATCTTTGCAGCCCTGCTTCTAAATCTTAGTGCTTTCATGTTTTCCTGTATTCTGTTTGAAAATATATCGCAAAAAGTCATAGGTGTATGATATCAGGGACTACAAGGTGTCTCTTCTAAATTCTTTACCCCTAGGTGCTAGGTCCTGACTTCTCTTCCCATGTCCTACAATACACTCAGTGACCTATTAGGAGTCACCCCACATTGCACTGTGGCCTATGGGGAAGTGTGCACTATAAAATATAGCACGGATAGACATAGGTATATGATATCAGGGACTACAAGGTGTCTATTCGAAATTCTTTATCCCTAAATGCTAGATCCTGACTTCTCTCCCCATGTCCTACAGTACACTCTGTGACCTAAAGAGTCCCCGCACATTGCACTGTGACATATGGGAAAGTGTGCATGAGCTCCAGCTTGTAGCAAAGTAATCTTGATCTGCCATGTTAAATGCTTTCACACTTTTGACGTGTGCTGTATTCAGTAGTGGCAGGTTTTTGATAATACATTTGGGAGTCTTTGTATATACCGCAAGGGAATTCAGTAGGGGTACTGAGAGGAAAAAATGTCAAAGGGGATCCCAAGTCCTGAATCTTCACAGCAAAAGTATTGTAACATTATGCAATAGTTTTTTTTGTGTGTGTGGGTGGTTGAGATAGCTTCCATCTGATGAAATTTTCCATCCAGAGCAAGTTAGATTTGAAAATTAAAGCTAGAGCCTCATCAGTTGCGATGAGCAATAGATCCATATTTACTTTGCTACAGTTTTCAGAAATCATTTTGGTGGGCCCATGAAACACAGTGAATGCCTTGTTTAGAGTTTTGGCAGATTTCAAAAAACCAAAGGGGTTGTTCCAGCACCTACCTTGTGTCCTGTACAGAAGCCGTAGGACTACCTTTATTTTTCAGCATTGCAGAAATCAGACATCTCAAGTCTCCTGCGAGGTGCGGGAGACTACTGCATTTCTGCGGCGGCTCCCGCACACCCACAAGCACTTTGCCTGTCTCAAATGGGAGATGTCAGGGTTTTGTTTAGACCCCTGACATCTCACCAAAGCCCCCCAAAAATATATAAAAAAATATTTAAAAAAAATTCTAAAAGATAAAAAAGTGTAAAAAAATTAACTACTGACACTACTCTCCCCTGCCCTACCAACAATGCCCACTGCCCCAACCCCCTCCCCCCAAAAAGCATTGTGATTTTTTTTTTTAAACAAATTAAATTGTATAAAAAATCAATTATTAAAAATAAAAAAAAATACTGATACTGCCACATACCACCCACCCCTTCCCCAGAAGCACTGCAAAAAAACATTGAAGAAGTGATTTAAAAAATATTTTGCGGGGGGGGGGGGGGTCGGTGTTTGCGGGCGTGAAGCGCCACCTCCCTGAAATTAGTTTGCCACCTCCCTGAAATTATTTTTTGCAGGCTGGGATGTCTGAGAAATCATACTAAACAGCAGTTGCAAAGGCTCTGTGGAGAGAAGCTGTATGCTGCCTACAATATTTATCTTTCAGACTTACTATTATATGCTTTATGTGTATTAAATTGGATTTATATTTTACATACCTGCTAACATTCTCCAGTTATTGGCTTCTTCTACCCCCAGACCTGGCAGATAGGCCCTTTTGGAGAGAATGTCCTCCCTGCTCAGCTGCTTGAATGCAAATATTTCATAAAAAATCTGTTATTGTAGGCAAGTACATATTTTTTTGTAATTTGTGTAATGAATTTTAACTGAATGTCAACATCATCTGTTTCTTAACCTTTAAGGCTATTGACAATAGCTTGCTTGTAATGCAGCTTTAAGGGCCCATTTACTTTGTGGTGAATCTGTTATTTTGCACATTCATGTGTGTTGCGTTAAGACAGTTCATTTAAAATGAATGGGCTTTCAAGGCCCCCTTACTGACTTTAAATAAAATATGACCCTTTTTTTAAACACAACGCATGGGAACATAATGCTACATGTGTTACCATGTGTATATGTAAGTCCAGCCCAATACATATGCATACATTTAAGATCATATTAAGGGTTCATTCTCACAGTCACTTTGGGCCTTACAGTGATGAAAATTAGTGTAAGGGCCCATGGTAAGGTTGCACGAGGAGCAGACATGGTTCTCTTATGCAGGGCTGTCTTTTACCAGCATGGTAAGGGGGACCTGTACCCGCACTCTTGGCATGTTATATTAGGACACAGTGGCTGTGCTCGTGCAGCCGCATATCCCAGTAGAAATGAATTGGACACCATGCTGATAAAAGATGGCCCTGCACAGGAGAAGCATGTCTGTGCCTTGTGGCTGGTTCCACAGGGGTTTACCATCAGCCATTGCCACTCAAACACCATGACTGTTTGCATGTAACCTTGACATCTGAGGTGTTGCATGTGATTATGCAGATGGTCTGTCTCCAAGGCTGCTCGTGTACCTAATCACATGTAACACCTTGGATGTGCAGTTACATGTGTTCAGTCATGGGGCTTTTTCAGCCTGTCTTTCAACCAGTAGTGACTACCCAGCCTGTAAAAAGCAAACACCCGTTTAACCCACCAGAGATTTACACTCATTATAGTCACTGTAATGCCCAAATTTGCCATGTGAGTGTTAGCCCTTGTACACACGGTCGGACATTCTGACAACCAAATCCGTTGGATTTTGTCTGACGGATTTTGTCCGAAACTGTTGCATACACACGGTCGGACAAAGTTGTCGGAAAATCCGATTGTACATAACGTGATGACGTTATTTCGTTACGATGGGACTACGTTCAGGCTAGTAGCCAATAGCTTTGGTCTAGGAATTTGATCTGAGCATGCGTGGCACTTTGTCTGTCGGAGTAGGCTACACATGATCGGAGTATGTCCTATCGGAGCAGTTTGTCGGAAAATATTTCCAGCAAGTTGGAAAATTTGGTCCGACGGATATTCCGACAGAAACAGTCCGATGCATACCACACACAGTCGGAATATCCGACAAAACGGTCCGATAGGACACATTCCGACTGAATCTCTGACCGTGTGTACAAGGGCTTAGTCTACAGTATTCAAAGAATAATGTGCTTTTTCTAACTGCCTAAGTGAAAAGCATCCATGAATAAATGCTGGATACTGTGCAGGAACATACTGAGCCCTAGAGGTCATTTCCAACCTTTTTTAGTTTGAATGTAATCACTGTACAGTAAAATAGGCTGTTTGGTAGCCAAGTTATATTTAAAGCTAATCTCCAGACAAAAAAAAATGAAAACAAAATTCACAGTTGAAATAAGCAAAGTTGAACTGAAGCTAAGTCGGTCACCTGCAGTTATGTGATACAGCTAGGTCACCTCCCTGCCCACAACATGGTAATAGACAGTGAAGGAACAGTAACACACAAATGAGCTCATCCCTTTGCTCACTCTCTTCCTACCATAATTTGCAAGATAGGTGGTGGTGGTGGGGGGGGGGGGGGGGGTCTTGTCATAATCATAACATGGCACTAGCCACTGTCAAAATAGAGAAATAGAAACTTCTCATGTACCCCAAAAAGGGATAGTGGGGAAAAAGGGGGTTGTATGTACTAAAACACAAATAAATAATAAAATACATAATCCATAGTGTTTCGTGTTGATTTCCACATTAAAATTAGCAAAACATAAAAACGTGCATCTTCAACTGCAATCTGGTATAAAGAATATGCATATAAACACTTATAAACACTTATAGAAGAGGATGGTGTATCAACACATTTTGCTTGAAAACGGCTTCCTCAGAATCCACTTTGTTGTTCGTTGTGATTCTGTAATGACTGATTTATTGTCATTTGTTAGCTGCAAGATTTTAAAGAGTGGACAACGAAGTGGATCCTAAGGAAGCTTTTTTCAAGCGAAACACATTGATCCACCTATCCTTTTCTATGAGTGTTTAGGTCAGATTGCAGCTGATGATACGTTTTTAGGTTTTGATCATTTTAATGTGAAAATAAAAATGCAATTTTATGAATTATGTCTTTTTTGATTTGGGTTTTGGCACATAACTATCCCCTTTTCCCCACTATCCCTTTTTGGGGGTACATTGGAACTTTCTACTTCCTATCATCATTCCTGTACAGTGTACCTGATTTGCTCCCAGTGTTGTCTATCCTTTTCTGTGTTGTTCTACAGAGTAATCCAAGAGGTTGATACCAAACAAATTCAGTTATTTGCACTAGTTGCATTCCAAGATTAAATTTTTAACTAATACTTAAAGCGTTTATTAACCCCAAAAAAAATTGTAGATTCTGGTCCCTTAAAGCAGATTACACAGCACAGCAAACCTAAACCTACCACTTCCTGTATGCCCTCTCTATACTGACCACGATAACTAGGGCTGTTCCACCCTGATCACTGTAGTCAAAGTGCATCCCCCCATGATAGGCTGCCTGTTCTCTGTTCTTCTCTCTTCCACTCACCCCTCTCCTTCCTCCCTGTCAGTACCATCTCTGTATCTGGCCCGGCCCAGCCCCACCCCCCTTCCGATATTATTGTAATGTTAAAATCTTAAATTTGTCATTGCTATCCTCTCTATTAGAGGCTGGCTTAGCACACGGTGTAAGTCCGATTTTAAAATGAGTGCTGTAAATATTGAATTTCAGCTCTCTTCAGGCCTGTCACGTGAATCGCAGATGCTTTCCAGCTCTGATGGATGGCTTCTGCGGAGGAGACAAGCGGCCATGTGATCTTCCTGGCTGACGTCAGAGGGAGATCATGGCCTCTCTCGCAGAAGACATCCATCGAAGCTGGAAAGCGACCGTGAGTCACGTGACCGGCCTCAAAACAGTTGAAATTCAGTATTTACAGCTCTTGTTTTTAAATACAACTTACACAGTGTGCTATGCCAGCCTCTAATTGAGGAACTGGCATAGACTTATTTTATTGCCTTAACAAAACTTTAAAGTAGAACTAAAGGCAAAACTTTTTTTTTTTTCTTTATAGATTTTTTTTTTTGCCATCCGTGTCCCATTCGAGAGATTTCCTTTCACTTGCAGTCCCAAAGCCTAAAACAGGAAGTGAGAGGAAATCCCTCTGAAGTGAGGGAATCCCTGGTTGTCACCAGGATCACTAGAGCTAGTGTCCCATTGGAAGATTTTGCCTCTATAACTGTTCTGGGGACAACCCAAAATGTATAAATTTATTTTACTTGTACTTTCAAATAAAACAGTAAACAAAACAGAGAGGGTGAAACTTCATTGTGCGGTCACAGATAGCAATACAAATTACAGGGGTTATAATCCCTCTCCACTCTATCCAAAAGTTTTGCTCGTAGTTATACTTTAACCACTTGAGATCCGCGCTATAGCCAAATGACGGCTACAGCGCGGATCTCCTTTTCCGGGACGACGTCAATAGACGTAGTCCCGTGCACGAGCGCCCTGCGCGCCCCCCTGAGGGGCGCGTGCGGCGCACTCTGTGATCGGCGAGTCTACGAGACTCGCCTGATCACGATCCGTGCAAGGGGTCGATCCCGACCCTTTATCACGTGATCAGCTGTCAGCCAATGACAGCTGATCATGTGATATAACGGAGCCGGTAATCGGCTATTATTCCTCCTCGCGCTGTCAGCGCGAGGAGAAAAAAAAAGCCGATTACCTGCGGCCGTGATCGGGACATCAGTCCCGATCATGGCCAGCCCTGCTAGTGCCCACCTGCCCCCTGCCAGTGCCCACCTGCCCCCTGCCAGTGCCACATTAAAAAAATAGGTGCCCATAATGCCACCCAGCAGTGCCCACAGTGCCACCCAGCAGTGCCACCCAGCAGTGCCCACAGTGCCACCCAGCAGTGCCCACAATCTGCCTCAACAAAGGTGCTGCACCCCAGTGCCACATATCCGTGCCCATCAGTGTCATCTACCAGTGCCCAGCAGTGCCGCCCATCAGTGCCCAGCAGTGCCACCTATCAGAGCCACCTATCAGTGCCACCTATCAGTGCCTATCAGTCCCATCTATCAGTGGTACCTATCAG
The DNA here is from genome assembly GCF_037356315.1 of Lithobates pipiens. Classification (NCBI taxonomy): domain Eukaryota; kingdom Metazoa; phylum Chordata; class Amphibia; order Anura; family Ranidae; genus Lithobates; species Lithobates pipiens. Next base: position 372,489,450 of record NW_027507748.1, on the reverse strand, counting down.
TGCCCATCCGTGCCACCCATCCATGCCACCTTATCTGTGCCCATCTTTGCCCATCAGTGCCGCCTTATCTGTGCCCATCGGTGCCACCTTATCTGTGCCTATTAGTGCCGCCTTAACTATGCCTATCAGTGCCCACCAGTGCAGCCTATCAGTGCCCACCAATGCAGCCTATCAGTGCCCACCAATGCAGCCCCTCAGTGCCCACCAGTGCAGCCTATCAGTGCCGCCTCATCAGCGCACTTCAATGAAGGAGAAAAATGACCCGTTTGCAAAATTTTATAACAAACTATTAAACATGATTTTTTTTTTGCATCTTTTTTTGTTTGTTTAGCAAAAAATAAAACTCCGAGCTGTAATTAAATACCACCAAAAGAAAGCTCTATTTGTGGGAAAAAAATGATAAAAATTTCATTTGGGTACAGTGTTGTATGCCCGCGCAATTGTCATTCAAAGTGCATCAGCGCTGAAAGCTGAAAATTGGTCTGGGACTGAGGGGGGTTTAAGTGCCCAGTAAGCAAGTGGTTAATTGGAAAATGTTTTTTTTTTTTTATGGAGTTCAATTTTAAATAAAGATGGGGTATGTGTACCATACATGGGGGTTAATACTAATGTTTTCTAATGTTAAGATTTTTTTCTCATGAAAATATATTTAAAAGGGTCAATCCATATTACTAATAAGGGTTTTCATTTTCATGATTAACTTTTGCACACTTAACATGTAACAAAAGTTTTCTACAGCAAAATCTAACAAATAGGTCATTCTTCCATGCTTGTTATAGTTATAAAAAATGCACATTGTCTTGCCAAGTCTGGAGTCCTCCAGGACACCTTGTTCAATTGTGCAGGCTGGCAGACAAGACTGCAGTGCCATGCAAATGCTACAGACTCTTCTAAAAGACCAATTTTGTTTGTGTGACACCAAGTAAATGATTAATAGGGCTTGCTGACGTCTCTATCTCTGAAACACTAATGAATTCCATCCATGAGAACTTTTTTTTGTTCAACTGCAGGGTCTTTCCTTTCTAGAAGTTTCATGGGAAGACCTAAGTGCAGGCAATATAATGTGGGTGGGAGTCTCCAGATCTGTATACAGCTTACTAAACACATGCGATGTGCTTCAGAGATCAAGGAAGTGTTGCTGTTATGAATCTGTGTAGGAGAGGGTGGCCACTGCCCTGTATGCCTACATCTGACACTATGCAAGTTCAGCGTCAGTTCACAACATGTCTCAGAGGCTTGCATCCGTGATGAAGATGCCTCTGTTGTGCAATACTATAGATGATTCATGCACACTCGATTTTGTTACTTAACCGCTTTACCCCCAGGCCAATGCTGACATTTATGGCATCTTTTTTGCTAGAAAATGACTTGGAACCCCCAAACATGATACATTTTTTTGAAAGCAGAGACCCTGAAGAAAAAAATGGTTGCTGTTGCAATTTTTTATGTTGCACGATATTTGCTCAGCTATTTTTAAAATGCAAATTTTTAGGAAACAATAAACTACATTGAATTTTAGTGCACACACACACAATATAACACCCATTTTTTTGGAAACTATAAAAGATGTTACGCTGAGAACATTGATATGTAATATGTCATTTTTTAAAATTGTGTTCCCCCTGTGGAACAGCTCCAAACTACAGTACCTTAAAATCTCCATAGGCAAATCTTTACAGGTTAGCGTTAAGCCGGTCAATGATGGATCAAACAGTTTTGATGAGGGAATACCTCCCGCAGAGCCATTGTGTTCTCCTGTTGGGGGTGGGGGTGAACTGACCCCACCAGGAGATCACTGCTAGTGGCTATAATAGCTGCTAGCGGTAATCACATGTAAAATCCATCAGGTGGGTGGCTTTACACAGGTGGTCTGGAGCTATAATTATTGCTGGCGGCATCCTGGTATACCCACTTCAACACAAGGATGTATGGGTACGTCCTAAATGGTTGAAGTGATTAAGGTGCCTTGCTTTTGTTTTTAAGTGTATTTATTAATTTAAGTTATTGTATTTGTGAATGAAATATAAATTACTCAAAATAGTAGTAAATGTATATATTTTCTGTACTGTTGTTTTATTTTTTTTAAATTTTAGGTTATTCTGTAATGTTCTACCTAATCTGAATGTGTAATAAATCATATTAAAATGATACATGGTGATGATACATGGTGATTCAGCAATCAGGGTAACTGTTTAGGCACAACCTGTGAGGGGCTGTTATTTAGCACAGTCTGTCTCTAAGTGCCATCTGTCTACATCCAAGGCCAGTCAATTGCCAATGTGGTGATATACAGAAACAGCAGCAGACAACTGCAGCTCCTGTCAGCCTGTAGGCCGAGCGGCCATAGCTGTTTGCGCACGCCTGTGATTCCAGCCTCAGGAATCCACAAATCCACTAATGTCCACAATAGCAGATGGGAATGGGGCCTAAAGCTGTTTATAACAACTTAATCACAGTGAAGATGATAGGAGGAATAAACATCTACATAGAAGTAGTGATCACAGTCAATTCACAGTGATCAGCGAATAAAGCAGTGTTGCAAAATCACTGTTTTGTAATAAAAATCCATTGCCCTCTGTCCTTTATTGAAATTGACATGTTTACATTGTGCACAAGCACTTCCTAACTGTCTGAATAAGTACTGGCAAACGGTACTGACGTATGAACATCAAATATTCCTGCCAGAAAAAAATAAATAAAAGAAAATGGGCTATATAGTATTTGTGCATATTTGCACATGCCTGTACAGCAAGTAAAACAATTTCTACCCTCTTTTAAGTCAAGGGAGGATGGTATATGCATGTATTTCCATGTACACTATATTGCCAAAAATATTCTGACGCCTGCCTTTACACACACATAAACTTTAACGGAAACCCACCAATCTAAGGCCGCGTACACACGGGCGGATTGTCTGCCCAACTTAGTCCGCTGAAACGTGTTTCAGCGGACAATCCGCTCGTGTGTGGGCTTCAGCGGACTTTTTCAGCGGACAGTCTGACGGACTAAGTCTTTCGGAATTTCCGTAATTTTGTCCGTCCAAACTTGGTTTCAACGGACAGTCCGCTCGTGTGTAGGCAAGTTGGACGGACTAAGTATGGCGCATGCTCAGAAAGGATTTACACGCCGAAGGTTGCATTGCAGTGTATTGGACGTCGTATTTCTAGTCCCGTCGTACGTGCTGTACACGTCATCGCGCAAGCTCTCAGCGGACTGTCTGTTCATCGTGTGTGGTCAAGTCCGTTCATTCAAAAGTTGGACGGACTGTCTGTCGGATTGTCTGACGAACTTAGTTGGGCAGACAATCCGCCCGTGTGTACGCGGCCTAAGTCTGCCAGGTTTAATATTAAGTTGGCCCACCCCAGCTAGAACAGCTTCAACTCTTTTGAAAATGCTATCCACAAGGTTTAGGAGTGTGTCTATGAGAATAGAAGATCATTTGTGAGGTCAGGCAATGATGCTGGATGAGAAGGTGTGGATTGCAGCCTCCGCTCTAATTCATCCCAAAGGTGTGCAGGTCAGTCAAGTTCCTCCACCCCAACTTGCTCATCCATGTCTTTATGGACCTTGCTTTGTGCACTGGTGTGCAGTTTTTGTTGGAAGAGGAAGAGGCCACCCCCAAACTGTTCCCGCAAAGTTGGGAGCATGAAACTGTCAAAAATATCTTGTTATGCTGACGCCTTAAGAGTTCCCTTAACTGAAACTAATGGGCCAAGCTCAACCACTGAAAAACAGCCCCAATTCCCCTTCCACCAAATTATTTGGACCAGTGCACAAAGCAAGGCCCATAAAGATATGGATGAGTGAGTTTGGGGTGGGGGAACTTGACTGGCCTGCAGAGTCCTGACCTCAACCCGATAGAACAACGTTGGCATGAATTAGAGTGGAGACTGCGAGCAAGGTATTCTTGTCCACATCAGTGCCTAACCTCACAAATGTGCTTCTGGAAGAATGGTCAAACATTACCATAGACACACGCCTAAACCTTGTGGACAGCCTTCCCAGAAGAGTTGAAGCTGTTATATTTGCAAAGGGTGGGCCAACTCAATATTGAATCCTATGGACTAAGACTGGGATGCAATGAAAGTTCATGTGCAGGTAAAGGCAGGTGTCCCAATACTTTTGACAATATAGTGTATGTGTGTATACTTGGCAACGCATTTTTTTTTGTTTTTTTTAATTTATTTTTTTACTAATCTATATGCAGCACAAGTTTACATGACCCTTAAAAACAATGGGCTGCATTTAGATCAGTAAATTAAAATGACTGAATGCCTTAAGCCTGTACGCACGGGTCAAATGTCAGGAGGCAATGGGCAGTTAAAAAAAAAAAGTGACCACCATTCAATCTGTGTGTATGTCAGTCAGTCTGACAAAAGCCGGAGTGTTCCAGCAGGAGAGCCGTCCTCCTGTCAGAACACAACAGCTCAGCGGGGGAGAACTCTGAACTAACCTCGCATAGTTAGTACAGTGGCTCTGACTGGAGCTGATTTTTAATTTTTTTGTCCAACCTGTGGGACTGAACAAAAAAACGAATGGTGTGTACCTGGCTTAACAATGTGGAGTTTTAGGTGTCCTGTGTGCAAGAGGCATAAAACAAAGTCTTAACGGAATATTGCTTAAAACCTTTGATCTTAAGAATTTTAACCACTTCTCGCCCAGCCTATGGCAGATTGACGGCCGGCAAGTGGTTCTATTATCCTGACTGGGCATCATATGATGTCCCGCAGGATAAAATGCCAGCGAGCAGCACGGCGATCGCATGTATGCCGCATCTCTGACCATGGTAAGGAGCCTCTGACAGAGGCTTCTTGCCACGTAATCAGCTGTGACCAATCGCAGCTGATCATCATGTGAACCAGGAAGTGCCAGTAAACGTTTTTCCTCGGTTCATGCTGACAGGAAAAGCCGAGCGGCGGCTCTTCCTGTCATAGGGGGTCTGTGCTGGTAATCAGCACATTGTTTATCAGCATAGCCCCCATCAGATGTCCCAATCAGCCCCCGCTTAGTGCCCAATAGCTGCCAGTCAGTGCCCCTCAATAAAGTCTCCCAGTGCCTACCACAGTGCCAATCAGAGCCCACCACAGTGGCAATCAGTGCCCATCACAGTGCCAATCAGTGCCCAGCAGTAACACCTGTCAGTACCTCATCAGTGGTGCCCATCAGTGCCATCTATTAGTGCCACCTGTCAGTGCCTATCAGTGCCACCGGTCAGGGTTGCCTGCCAGTACCCATCAGTGCCACCTGTCTAAGCCCATCAGTGCCACCTATCAGTGCCCATCAGTACCACCTATCAGTGCCCATCAGTGCTGCCTATTGGTGCCCGTCAGAACTGCATATCAGTGCCACCTATCGGTACTCATCAAGTCTACATATCGGTGCCTCCTCATCAGTGCCACCTTATCAGTTCCAACTCATCAGTGGCCATCATCTTCCTGTCATGGGGGTCTGTGCTGGTAATCAGCACATTGTTTATCAGCACAGCCCCCACCAAATGTCCCAAATCAGCTCCCGCTTAATGCCCAATAGCTGCCAGTCAGTGTTCCTCAATAAAGTCTCACAGTGCCCACCACAGTGCCAATCAGTGCCCATCACAGTGCAAATCAGTGCCCAGCAGTAACACCTGTCAGTACCTCATCAGTGGTGTCCATCAGTACCATCTATTGGTGCCCATCAGTACCATCTATTGGCGCCCATTAGTGCCACCTGTCAGTGCCTATCAGTGCCACCGGTCAGTGGCACCTGTCAGTACCCATCCGTGCCACCTGCCAATGCCCATCAGTGCTGCCTATCAGTTGCACCTATCAGTGGCCATCAGTGCTGCATATCAGTGCCGCCTATCAGTACCCATCAAGTCTACATATTAGTGCCTCCTCATCAGTGCCACCTTATCAATGCCACCTCATTAGCACCCGCCAGTGAAGGAGAAAGCCAAATTTTATGATGGAAACTATGAAAAAAATTATTTTAGTTTGTTTAGCAAAAAATAAAAACCCCAGAGGTGATCAAATACCACCAAAAGAAAGCTCTATTTGTGAGAATAAAATAATAAAAAAATTGTTTGGCTACAGTATTGCATGACTGCGCAATTGTCATTCAAAATGTGACAGTGCTGAAAGCTGAAAATTGTCCTGGACCGGAAGAGGCGAAAGTGCCTGGTATTGAAGTGGTTAAATAACAGAGGCGACTTATCTGACAAAGCAGTAAACAACCATAGATGATGTGTATTTTTGGAGTTGGCAGAATATTGGAAAATTAGTACTGTTTGGTTACTATGGGTAACTACACTTACAGACCACTGTTTGATCTGAATTTGCAGCTGTGATGGTGTATATTTGAATATAGGCAATGGCTGTTGCCTTTCATCATCCATAACAATCTTGCAATCATTTTCTTCTGTCATTACACATCTCTGCATAGTAGATTATTCCTTAAATTAGCATCTAGAAAGGAACACTGGGAATGGGTAGAAAACACTTACTGATGAATATTGTGCAACCAACTCCATTGTTTAATTTCTGGTGAAAATATCGGGTGCCGTCCCCTTTGATTCCGTTCTTTTTTTGCTGAGTCATTGTAGAGATGAAATGCATCTTTTATTATTCCAGAACCTAAATGGCAAAAGCTTTTGAAAATAATTGAGATTGGAGATATTTTTTTAGCAGATTAACTCAAGTTAGCCACACTCCTTGTTTTTGTCATTTGGTAACTGCAGAACATGCAATTTTATTCTGTTGGAATTATGTGTGGACGACATTATTTTCAGAATCTGTATTACAAAGTCTTTTATCCCTTTATTACTTTAGTACTTAAGCCTTGGACAAACGATAGGTCTATCAGTGAAAATCAATGGAAATGAAGTTAGATGAAGTCCTGGTGCACTATGTAGAAGGCTTGGTCTCTGTGCAATAAAATCAATTAAAGTCTTTCTAGCTACAATGTTGGGTTTTAACCATCCAATCACTTTTCACACATTGTCTTCATTAGCGTGTCTAATGAAAATTATGATGAATGGGATTCTTGCTGGAAATTCATAAATAGGGGTGACATTTTCTTCCCCTGGTGAGGCAGAGAAACTATAGCAGGCTTTTATAAAAGGTATAACGAGGTATAACAGATAAAAACACAAAATAAAGAATAATAAAGTAGAACTCCAGACAAGCCTGTAAACACAGAGATAATATGTACAGTTGTGATCAAAAGTATGCATTCCTTTGGAGAATTAGTAATATACAGTATGTACCATTTTTAAGAAAAACATGAGTTAGCAGGCAAAATACATGTATTTTATTTTGCATGGGATTCATATTCACCTGTAACATAACATAACAGAATGGCATAATCATAAAACAAAACATGGCAAAGCTTTTACATCTACAAGATAATGGCCTTTAAAAGGAGCCCTCCTTGACCTGTCTAGCTGCTTGTACTGTGAAGTAATTCTTCCTCAAAGGTCACAACAGAGATTCTACAGATTTCAGTGCTGTCTAGCAACTTACAAGCACCTGCAGTTTGTTCACATGAAATGGATGGCAGGCTACCAAGATTAAGAATGTTAAATTGATTATCCAGCCAAACATTGTTTTCTTAGTTTTGGATCACATGGGGAAGGGTTGGGTTGGATTTTTCTATCCTGGGCTTCGTTAGAGAGATTTATCTTCATCACTTTCTGTTTTGGAATGTTCCAATGTTTTTCAGGACAGGAAGTGAGTGGAACTGCCTAACAGCAACGCAGACCCATTTGAAAATACCTTCCTTGTGTAGTGGAAAGCTAAGATCCCTGTCCAATTTTTATTTTTGTATGTGTTGTATGTGTTGAAGATTTGTTTTTGTTTCCTGTCTGGTGAAACCATGGTTACAAGAACAGTAGGTAAGTAAGTGAAGGAAAATCTCTCTCACAGAGCACCAGATAGCAGAAAAAACTTGTCAGGAGTTTGAATCCTTCCTTACTTTATCCAAAACACGAAAAACATTTTGGCTTGACACACATTTTAACAGGAAAGAGTTCTTATTTTCAGTGCCTGTGCTTTTGCATTTTAAAGATGAATTACTCCATAATGCCTATAGCTGCAGAGATGAATGGATGCTTGTTTAAAGTCCTTTTAATGCTTGATCGGAAAATGTATATAATTGAATATGCATAGACTTGGGCACAGTCAAGTTCAAATGCTGGCAAGTAAATGTACCAAATAATGAACATATACTTTAGACCAAAACATCATTCAAGGGTCCTTTGGTTGTTTCAAAACCCAGATAATCTCTTGTATTTAGCCAGCTAAAGTATTTTGCCTCTTTAAACTTTATTTTTTTCCAGTCTCAAGCTGGGAATTCATTATACCTTTTATAATAGCAGAGAAAATTCCAAATATGGCACTACCCCCTCTGGCTATCAATGTGTTTAAGTGCATGTCAAATGTGTGTTTTTATATGAATATATATTTAATTTATGTGTATCACCACCATAAACCTACTTGACAGTTGGGACTTGTTGTGTTTTTTTTTTTTTATATCTGACTATTCTTTTTTTTTTGTTGTTCATACTGTAAACTTAAATGTAATGTATTTGAAGGATGTATGACCACAAGGCTGTTATACCTAAAGCAATTGCTGTATTACTAATGTTAGTATTTCAGGTTGAGTGTATTATCAAGCATTATTGTTATTGCGCTCATTATATGCATTTGTATCCTTACAGTCCCAGCTTGTGTGCTGCCAGAACAGTGTGTGCAATGTTTTAGGGATATTGAAACAGGCGAACAATTAGAACAACTGTCACACTCTGTGTACTATATGCAAATTAATCTGTGCGCACAAACCATTCTCCTTGAAAATCCCCCCTGCAAATTAGTGGAAAATGTGCCGCCACACACAGCTGTTGCTTTTTAATCAAGCATCAGCATAGTTATATTTGCTTTGTGTTTAAAATAATAATCGCCAAGACTTTCATTTAATGCAGCTCTCCAGTTCCTGCAACAGGCCGGGTAGCCAAGCAAGAGCCGACTTTAACCCTTTTTAGGCTTTGGCAATTTCAGCACATATGATCCGTTTCCTCTAATGGGGAGATCTAGGCGGATGTGTGTTTGCACATTAGATAAAGCTTGTATACAAGGGTATGTGCAAGCTTCATAGGACTGGTGCTTGCTTACATGATTTATTCATGCTGAAATATTTCACTAGCAGTTAGATTTATATCAATATCTCCAAAAAAGGAAGAATGTTTAAGGCTCCCGAAATGATTAGAAATCATGGTATTTGTTGAACCCATGTGGATGTTTTCTTCTAGTGCTTGTTCATTTACATACCATGTCTACATACAGTTCTATATGTGTAGGTTGCATAATAATATGACCTGTCATTTTCCATGATAAGATTTCTAATACATGGGTAACAGCCCTGCATTGTAGGGGTGCTTTTGTTCACTAAACAGAGGTGAAAGTCTTACAAAGTTTTTGTCTTTGGTTGTAGAACTTATTCCAATGTGTTACAGCAGTCAATTAAAGATGTCTAGTGTGAAGCAAGAAAGAAGCTTAACAAGCGACTGCGCTTGAAGGGTTAATAAACACCCTGAGCCGTGCTGATCTTATAGCTTTAGCGAGTCTTAATCTGTAAGCTTGATTACCTCCTAACCCCCAGTCGCCTGCCTCCCTCCTCTCGCAGCAGGAGTTTTACGGCAGTATTAGTGGCATTTTGCCCAGCTTTTGGCTTTAGGGAAATCATTCAGTGAGAAAAAAAGCAGAAGGACAGGATCTGCCTAGTGCTGCAGGGTCATTAACACAACTCTGTGGCAGGACATCATTCAAAGGCTATATTAGGTGCCTGTGCCCACTGTCAAACTACAGCCATAATTGCCTGGCATAGCAAGTGCTAGGTAACCTATCTGAAGCCTGATACATTGCCGTACACACTAGGACTTCATTAGTACATTCCTGTCCAAATGAAGCATGTTCAACTAACGGCTTTCAATTTCCCTTTGCAGATGTGTAAAGGAAATGATAAGCTGTTTATTCAGAATATATTCAATGTGTATACACAACACTATTCAGTTACTGTACACAGTTTTACTTGGGATCTACTATTCACCCTAAAACAGCAGCCATTCAGCCAGCTACTATGACCAGCACAATAGTATGGCAACTTTAAAATGCAGAGCCCTATGAGGTCTGGCATACTTTCATAGAGAGTATTACAAAATATTATTTTGTATTGCTTATTTTATTTTATTTTGCAGTTATTAGCCCATATGTGTTAAAGGACTGTATCTCTAGCTGGATTTTAGTTCTGACAAGCATTTCATTTTTGTTGGCAAAATGGAGATGGACAGTGATAAACAGTCTCCTCTGATTACAAGGGGGGATTACTGGGCATGCTGTGAACAAATGTACAGTATACGTTGGGGAGAAAGCCTATTTCTGGGTCTGAATGTTTAATGTTACTGTGCTTGTCTTTGGTTACATGTATATTAGTGGACTCCTGGACCTGCAATTTGGTGAATCTACCTTTGCAATTCTAAAGGCCAGATCTTTGGACACCATGTCTGATATACATGATAGCCTTTTCTATAGAATTTTCTTGCCATTTTTTTTTCTTCTAGGCTACCAGGTACAACCCTTCGTAATTTCTCAACTTGGGACTGGGATACTGCATGTGATAACAGATGTGCATAGCCATTTTGTACATGGATACTAGGGCCAGTTTAGACAGCATGTCTTTGGAATTGGGCAGCGCAGTAGTGTAGTGGTTAGCACTTCTGCCTAACAGCACTAGGGTCGTTGGTTCGAATCCCAACCACAACACTACCAGCCTGGAGTTTACATGTTCTCCCTGTGCCTCCGTGGGTTTTCTACGGGTATTCTGGTTTTCTTCCACACTCCTAAGACATGCTGATGGGTTAATTGGATGGATCCTGCCTAAATTGGCCCTTGTACTGTATGTATGAATGTGAGTTAGGGACCTTAGATTGTAAGCTCCTTGTGTGAATGTACAATATATATGTAAATTGCTGCATAAATTGACAGCGCTATATAACTATCTGTAATAAATAAAATATGGGAGAAAATAACAAAAATGCTGGGAAGACATGCAAATACATGTATTGTATTGTATTGAAAAGTGCTAAAAGGTAAAAGTTTTAACCACTAAGCCACTATGTTGTCTGCTAATAGATATGCTTTGGTAGATCTGTAGGAGTTTTCTTCTGGTCCATGCACTCTTTCATTCCCTGACCCTTACTTTGCAGTGTGTACTTATAGAGCCCTATGGTAGACTACCCTTAATTCCCAATCACCATGTCGGAGCTACATTTTTTCAGTAGCAGAAAAAAACAACCATAGAGATGAGTCTAGTTCACAGCTTTTTTTTCTTTTTTTTTTTTTACCACCCACGCTAAAACAACTAAAACAGCGCACTGAATTGATATGGAGTTAAGAAAATGAACTTTTTCTTTCATAGCTTGGTCATTCTTTAGCAGAAATCTACATTACATGGGATAGTTCAATGAGATAACAGGCTTGGCTTGGCAAGCGTTAATGAGGCCTTATGAGAAAAGAACACATGACACTGAAAAGCTCTTCATATCAGCAAGATTTTGCTTAGGATTCACTGTACTTTTCTTGTCTGTGGCCAAAGACTGACCTTTCACAATAAAAGTTAAGGGTCGGAAGCAAGCTAACTGACAGTTGCAAGAGTTGATATACTCTAGTTTAAATAGAATTGTCCTCAGTTGAAAATATGGTTCATCCATCGGTCAAACAGTCCTTATTCGCTTTAATTCAATTAAGATGGCAAATGAGGGATGTAAGCAAGGGAGGAAAGAAAATTCTTTCACAAATTGTTGGTATCCTTTCCTTGGACAGTGTAAATCGAATCAATTAGAGATGTCAAAGCTTCTTTTACACATACATAATTCTCAACTAGAGGTCTGTGCCTGCAACTGGGAAATTTAAATCAGAGATGGAGTTATGAACTAAATTGTGAAATTACACATAATTAAATTTGTTTTTCAAAGAGATGGATAGACACATTACTAAGTTCGATTGTATCAAAGTTTTTGCACCGACAACAAACATTTGAGGACATAAGCCATAAGCTAAAAGCATGGCGCCCTGTTTTTATAATTCGATTGTCTCCTTGCAACACAGAAACCACATCAAGTCAAAAGGCCTTTTTTAACAATAGAGAAAACTGAATTGCGTGTCTGTGTGTTTTTCATTTGTTTCATATTTGATATGGTTTCAGTCTCAGGCCAGATCATTATTTAAAGAGACATTGTCACAAAAATATGCTCTGAGCACTTTTACAAATATGGTAGGGACCTGAAAACTGTGATGTAGAAAATATAGGAATAAACAAGATGTCACCATTGAAGGTACTTAATTCATTTCAGTGGCCAGAATTAATCATTTATTCTGGCCATTGAAATTAATTAATGCTCAAGCACTAGTGTTTAGCTGCGTTTAGCAGCTTTTAGTAGCATCAAGTGTTTTTTTCTGCCTTAACTCTGCGGCTCCTGGATGCACTTGCACTGTTTTTTTTTTGCCTGCCTTTTAAAAGCTCCTACCACTAAATGCTGCTAAAAGCCCATGTGTGCATAGACACATAGGCTAACATGGAGGGGAGTTTAGAGGCAGGGAAAAAAAACACCAGACGCCCCTAGAAGCAGCTATAAAAACGTACAGTGGGCATGAAGATTAAAATAGTGAAGTTGCACACCACTGATCCATTTATATTGTCATCAGTGACAGAGACATTCCACCTACATCCTCCCTCTCCTAGCGCACTTTGATTACCCCCCCCCCCCCCAGAATAGGTAAAATGCATTGGTTGGAGAGTAGTATGGTGATCAGTCAGTTGGTACCTCAACACTCAATGCAAAGCATTCATTTATTGACAGTGTTGACAGGAAGGTGTAGTAAGTAAATGTATGCTTTAATTCGTACTGACGTTGTTATCTGGGGAGTTCCAGCAAGCCTGGATTTACTGACAGATGATACAAGTTTAGCACTTGGAAGAGATGCCACCAGGAGAACATCCTAGGTAATGCTATTGTTCTGTTCACACTTTGCCTCTCTTTACCTCCCTTACTGTGTGGTAGACAAGACCAATAATGTTTGCTTGTGATGCTAATGCATTAGGAGGCCAATTTATTTATGGTAACAAATTGGTAATATTGGCAACTGCCAAAAATGGGCACAAAATCCAACAGCAGTAGGAACTTTCAGCACTGCATTCAACAACATATAGTGCAACATTACAAATATGTTTTATCGAATAGTGAGGTCCCATAAGTCATTGGATGTAATGAAGAGGGGGTAACAAAGAATGTGGATGTCACTGGGACAGAAAGAGACAGGGGGCAACAAAAAGCGAACAAATATCCAAACCCGTTTACCCTATATTGAATACCTGTGATTTTGTAGCCCTTGTCACCATTAGAGATCCAAAAGAGAGTATGGGCAAGTTGGATAGAAAATTCCATAACGGCATCGGGATAAAACAGTATGGAGAATAGGGCAAGCCACACCAAAAGGGAGAGAAAAAAAAAGGAATAAGAGGGATATGAATATATAATGTATATGTACAATTTTATAGTATTTCAGGACATGACTACGAATGTATTTTATGGAAGCTCATAAGAGAGCGATGAATGTAAATGGTGAAATGTATAATGGATATGTAAAAAAATTAATAAAGAGATAGTTAAAAAAAGAGATCCGAGAGAGATCATCACTTGTCCTTGCTGCATCATTTCAACAGAATAGGAAGTTAAGGGAAATCTTCCCAAAGAGAAAGCAGACAGCAGTAAAAAAAAAAAAAACTTGACAGATGTTCTAATCCTTCCCCTCTCTGATATATAAGGAGTTTGGGGCTTTAAAAAGGGTATTCGATTTTTGGATATCACATATATTAAAGACTGAAATCTGTCCTACAAAATGGTAAAAATTGACTTGTTAGCAGTAAAGAGTTTGAATAAAACAGAAAAAGCTAAATTTCTCTTGAAATATTTGTTTTAGAGTTGTCATTATACATTTTATGTACAGTAAGTGTATTTTGGGTATAGTGTCTGGTAGCCATTGAGATGACATTAAGCAATAATATCTGTATAGATTTGCTTTCCTGCTGCTGTTAACCATTGCCATATTATTGTTGGCTGACCTCTGAGGTCACCAAGTCTGGATGTGCACTATTCCCCAAGCCCTCCTGGGACAGCACCTTTTAGAAGCAAATTAACAAACAGATTTGTTCTGATTTATTGATGACTTTGCCCACTGGCACTGTGAAATGAGAACACTTTTGCAGGCCGTCAGTGGCCTTGAGCAATGAGTACCTAACAAGTTTAGCACTTTGTGTTTCCTTTATTTACACCAGTGGCAGCATGCAGATAAACAGAACCACTGGCACATAGTCAAAGGTCAGTGTCTCAGGTCAGAAGTAGCCTAGGTCAATGACTATTAACCTGCATGCAGTACTCTCTGACTGAGGTTTCTTTTGTTTCCCTATACAAACATTGCCGTCTGCCCAGTGAGTAAACATACAAAATATCTGCAGGCTTGTCTTGTAGATATCTGGCCAAGGATCATAAATATAGAGGCATAATTCAGCTAACTTTTTTGTACACACATTTTCCCTATGAGCATTGTTTTATATTTGAAAAAAAGAAAGACACATACAACAGACTGTTCTGGTTTTGGCTTATCATGAGCGAAAACCAAAACACTCAGGTTTTCTAACCTTTCCATTTTCTTCTCTGGTATCTTTGATGTTTAAGGGATACCCATTATTGGCTAATTTTTGTGATGCAAAATTTTGGAAACTGAAAAAACAAAAACATAACCTGGTTTCAAAAGCTTGCATCTTTTCAAACTTAAACTATAATCCTAGGATAAACTTAACTCATCTCTAAAATGCTTAATCAAAGATACTAAAATGTATATGCTTATCAATTTTAAAGTTAGTCCGGTCCGTTTACATGATTCAGCTCCCATGTGTCAGTCAGCGGCAGCTGCAAGGAAGAGGAAAGAGTGCCAGCAACAGATGGGCCATGGCTGTTGCTTATGGATGACGTTACCACTCCCGACTTTACTAACTGATGTTGAGCACTCTCTCCTCTCCCCTGCAGCCACCTCTGGCTGACAAAGGGGATCAGGTGACCAGATCAGAGCAGGCTGAAAAAGGGGAAGTATATACATCTTTCTTACACAGGTTAGACAACATAGATGTTAAGAGGGTGAACGGAGCATTTTTAAGACTAGCTAGGTTAATCCTGGAAGTTAATACATACCACCTTAAACTCCAAACTTTCTGTATTCATTGATGGCTATAACAGCAAAAAAGACTGTGTTACTCCTTTCATATCTGTCAGTCTGGACTGGCTTAACCACTTGACTTCAGGAAGATTTACTCCCTTCATGACCAGACCATTTTTTGTGATATGGCACTGCGTTATTTTAACTGACAATTGTGCTGTCATGCAACATTGTACTCAAATTAGTACTACAAATAGAGCTTTCTTTTGGTGGTATTTGATCACCACTTTTAATTTTTTTGTGCTATAAACAAAAAGCCTGACAATTTTGAAGATTTTTATTTATTTTTTTTTACTTTCTGCTTTAAAACATATCCAATAAAAAAAAAAATCTAATTTCTTTACACATTTAGGCCAATACATATTTTGCTACATATTTTTGTTAAAAAAAAATCCCAACAAGCGTATATTGATTGTTTAGGGCAAAAGTTATAACGTTTACAAACTATGGCATATATACTGGAATTTGTATTTTTTATAATTGTAATGGCAGTGATCAGCGATCAACGAATCTGCGATATTGCGGCGGCCAATCGGACACCAACTGACACTTTTGACACTGTGTGGGAACCAGTGATCAGTGTTAAAAAATATGCACTGTCACTGTGCTAATGACACTGGCTGGGGAGGGGTTAACATATAGGATGATCAAAGGGTTAAATGTGTTTGTGTACCGCGTTTGCTGTTTTTACTAGGGTATGTGATTCATTTTTTTCTCCTTGCTTTGCAGGAAAAGAAAATCCATCATATCCCTGCTGTCAGGATGGAGCTCAGTCTTGTTTACTGTACATGTGCAGAGCTCCGTCCAGCTTCTCTCCTCGACAATCAGTGGGTGCCAGCAGACATCCATTGGCCGGCACCTGCCGATCAGGTTCGGGTACGTGTATATATACTTGATTTTGCACAGAACGATCGTCCTGTGGCAGTAAATCTGCTATAGGATGCTCGGGAAGTAGTTAAACTACACATAGATATGAGATTGTTGATCCCTCTGAAATTGTCCACATTTAGCAAAGATCATCTTTATATGCCCACGTAGGACAAAGCAGCAGGTTGACTTTAATGTTAGCCCCTGCAGAAGCTTATACGACACCACATGCTTTATACTACACCACATGCTTTGTCCATGGCTTGTAATTCTTACATGGTAATGAGGGTAAATGTGAATTATCCCCTTTTTCACCAAGTGACAGTGCTAGTGCTTGCCGGTGTCTTATCATATAAGGTCCTCCATCCGATAGTGTCCGCTGAGTACTGCGCATACGCAGTACACAGCAACACAGATTCCGAAAATTGCCGAGGACAAACGGCGCCTGCGCCGTGAGTCCAGGTTCTATCCCCACTATCCAAGTGGACATAGAGTAGGAATATAAAAGAGCCGAGCGCAGCGAGGCCGAGCCCGAAGCCTGGCAAGCGAAGCTCGCCCGCGAGGGGCCCTCTAATATTCACAACCCTATGTCCGCTTGGACGGTGGGGCTACCGCCTCCACTCACGGCGCAGGCGCCGTTCATCTTCGGAGATTTTCCGAAGCTTCGTCTGCTCTGTACTGCGCATGCGCAGTACGGCTCGGACACTATATGATGGCCGGACACTATATGGCACAACGCAGGCTGGTCAGTCAGTCACCTAAATCTGTCACATGGGGGCATGGAGAGAATCCTTAGCTTTGTGTAAGCTCCAGTTCTCAACCTATTGCTTCCATGAGGCTTCTCCATGCATCTAAATGCAGGCAGAGCAAACACAGGTTCACTTTAAAGTAGCTCAAATAGTACACAATATTATAATATTGATAGTCCATTAGACTGCATAGTTTGCATATCAAACTGGCGGCCCTCCAGCTGTTGCAAAACTACAAGTTCCATCAAGCCTCTGCTTGTGGGAGTCATGCTTGTAACTGTGTCAGCCTTGCAATGCCTCATGGGACTTGTAGTTTTGCAACAGCTTGAGGGCTGCCAGTTTGAGACCCCTGGCATAGACATATTACCATCAAGAAATAAATTCTGTATTTTCCTGCACACATAGTTGATGTATAGTTGAATGGTTTAGAAGTTCCAGCAACATTTAATACATACTGCTCATTTGAAGGATTTGCACAATACCTAGCTTTCAGCCAACTACTACACGTCTACTACTACATCAGCTATAAGTGCAATTTAATGAACAGACAGGTTTATCTTCATCAACCCAGGACTATGTCAAGAAGACAACAAAAAAATAAAATAACAATCATTGAAAAGAAAATAGCTGGTAATAAAGTTGTGCCTGTGCTCAAAAATTGAACTTCTGCTGTCTGGATTCCTCCCCCCTTCCAGTCTTGCATTTGGCATTTTGCACCTTTCAGGGGGGGGAGCAGATACCTGTTTAATACACAAAAGATCGCTGCATAATCCACGGCGATCTACACCATGTCTGGCTCCTCCTTCACCCCCACTGTCTTCTGCGAGACACACAGGTCCCAGAAGACAGCAGGGACCCCTCAGAACGCACAGCGGACGCATGAGCAGTAGGGAACCAGGCTGTGAAGCCACAAGGCTTCACTTCCTGATTCCCTTACTCAAGATGCCTGTGCCTTCACCCGAGGAATGGGTTGGCTTTGGGTGAGAACATTGCAGGCGCCATGGACAGGTAAGTGTCCTTTTTTGAAAAAATTAGCACCTGCAGTATTTGTATAAAAAATAAAACTGCGCTGGAAACAGTTATAGCAGCAACTCAAAGTGAAATACACACAAATAGCAATAGATACTGTAAAAAAATTATTATAAAACATAAAAAGTCCCAATCAGTGAAGCTAATGGAGAACGGACCAGCAGCCAAAAGTTCAGTGAAAATCTTGTGATCTTATAATATGAACAAAGTGAATCCACCACCACAGAGTGCAAGCTTACCAGCTGCACAAGTTTAGACACTTGTGGCTAATACCCAGCCAGGGCCTTTTCCTCCAAAGACTTTGGATGCCTGGTCTGGTCATATGACGTAATAAGCCATTTGGTCAGGAAGGTGGTTGGAGGGTACAGCTTGTGGACCCATACACGGTACAAATGGCAATGAGGTGAAGTCAGATCATCTCTATTGAGCTAAAGCTTCTTCTGGCAATGAAGCAAAAGCTTGCTATGTACATAGGGTAGCAGAAACTTGATTCACCAGCTTTCCACTCCCAACTTGTTCTCCACCAATACTATAGGACGGCTCTTGGCATTTTAAATTTTACAGGTTGGCTCCGTGTACCCGGAAATGCAGCTTGCGGCATGACGTCATCAGCAGGCAGGTCGGGTGGCACGGACTCAGGATTGGATTGCCGCTGGGAATTCCGGAGCAGCACATGCACAGTTCACTCACGCCAATTGCAGCCATTTTTACTTCCACTTTTCGGCTCCTACGGCCTTTTACGGACAGGAGAAAAAGTGTCTGTTTTTATGGGCTGCCTGTAAATCTATGGACGGTTGGCAACACTGCATTATAGAGTAAGGAGAAAGATATGCCACATGGAGGTCTACAGTAAACTGCTTTAGGATCAGATTACATGCAGCCTGGTTATTCTTAGTTTATCTGTGATTCAGAGTGTAATAGTGATCTATATAAACTGATGAAGCATGCATTTCTCATTCTGTATACTCTGTACACTTAGATTTCACAGTTAAAATTATGTTTTTATCCTTTTAGAATACATTTTAGGGCATAGAAGTAAGTTAACATTATTACATGTGTCTAACTTCCTAAAAATGTTGTGTTAATAACTAGGTTCTATACATTACTTTGATTTTTAGGACTGTTCCAGTTTTAAAGTATAGGTGCCAAAAGAAAATGACTTATTTTGATACTAGTGTCTTCTGTTATCTCAGCACCATAAATATTGCATACCTTTATTTTTGTGTCCTTGACCATTGTGAGATGAAGTTAAGTATTGATGTACATTTTAGCCTCATCCATCTTATGATTTGCCTATTCATTCTTAAAAACATATACTCTATTCAGCATTTCCATTTATAAATAATTGATATCTTTGCACTTTGGAATGTGTATGATTACGAGTTCAATAATTTGCATCAGATCAATTGCAGTGTCAGTTCAAAATGCTTTCTAGCCATTAGGAAAGCTTGCATGTGCTTTACTCTTTAAAAGGTGCTGTTCCACTTACGTGGTCCAATTTTTTAATTGCTTTTGCATTCCATTTCTAGCTGACACTTTATGAAATTACAATTCCAGTGTTGTTGACTGTAGTCGTCGGGTATAGGAAGCTCTCTGTGTAGCACTGTAGCTTTCATGGTATTAGCATTAATAGAATGCGCCCATATTTATGGCACATTTTCCATCTGAGTTAGTCTTTGTGCTCCAAGGAATTGTTTGTTCATAGATGGCCTGGACATGCATTGCCTTATTTTAACTGTAACCAAGTCTTTCAGCTAGTCTATACACTGTTCATGTATTGTGTAAAAAGCAGACTCCTTCACCCAACTGAAGTCTTCACTGAGATGTATTGCAAGGGAAAGGAACATTATTTCTGTATAATTATTTTTACTATTATAACTGTTTGCCTTAAATCATTGGTTTTAAATTTTAGTTCTGTTTTTAGATTCCTATTACTAAAGCAAATACCCAAAAAACATTATAGCGTCCTGATTACCAATTATATATGGTATTCCCAAAATCTGACTACTTTACAAATGTCACAGGTGGCCCTAGTATGAGTATGTATGTATGTATGTGAGATAGGGACCTTAGATTGTAAGCTCATTGAGGGCAGAGGCTGATGTGAATATACAATGTGTAAAGCGCTATGTAAATTGTCAGTGCTATATAAATACCTGTGATGAATTTTAGTAGCTGTGTTATGAAAAACAGTACGTAAACTAGAGTTTTTTCCTTAATACCAAACAGCAATGCTCTTACCCCATAGCACCCCCTTTTGCACCCATATATAGTTACCCCTTATATGCAGATATATATATACTGTACTGTGTGTATATATATATATATATATATATATATATATATAAAATCACCTTTACATGCAGCCACATGCCACTCTTCCAAAGCAGCCACTGTATATGTTTTTCACTCCTCAGCTGAAACCATAAATGTTGCTCACTAGTGATGGCCGAACGGTTCGCCCGGCGGTCGTTTCGCGGCGAATTTCCGACTTTCGCCGTCCGCGGGTTCGAACGCCTTTTTCCGTCGTTCGCCCCGGCGGACTTACGTGTTTAATGTATACAAGAACTTTAACCTTTCGTGACACGTTTATCATGTGTTACAGGACAACCAATTGAGACATGACAGCTCATGGACACTTGGACATTCCCCCTAACCTATAAATACACCCGATCCGGTGGCCATTTTACATTCTTTCTTCTGTCACTGTAGGGAAAGGATCCTGTGTGGAGTAGGGACAGAGAAAACGCTAGCTATTTGGTACACAAAAGTTCTTTTCAGGACTGGTATAGGTGTTAGGTCAGCAGCCTGAGTTTCTTTTGTCAGTTTAGATAAAGGGACAGAGCGCTGTATGCTGCTATTTTAGGGACAGCTCAGCCAGATTAGTCTTTCTTCATCATCATCATCATCATCATCATTAGCTGTTACTATCAGGTCCACAAAAGAGCTGTTCCAGCTAATCGTTCCAGCCTACTCTTTTTTGCCAATTTGTATAGGGACAGGCAGGAAGCAGTGTGTCAGGCAGTGAGGATAATTTTAAAGACTTGCTGTTACTATTAGTTCCACAAAGGTTCTTTTCAGGACTGGTATCAGTGGTACGGTAATAGGCTTGTACACGTATAATATTCTTTCTTCCAAATATAGAAAGAATATTATACTTGACTGCTGCCCTTCTGCTGCAGTCTGCTAATCATTCACAACTCACTTGTTCCACAAAGCTCTTTATCAGGACTGGTAACTTGGTCTGTCTAGGGTGCTACGGTACATAGGCCTGAGTGCGGTACAGTCTGCTGTTCTGTAAGGACCGCTATCGGTCCACAATACATAGGGTTGCCGTGCACTACTGCTGACCGCTGCCCTATACTGCAGCAGTCCTTCATTGGTATAGGGACTGACGTACAGTCTGCTAATCACTAACACACAACCTGCTTGGTCCACAAAAGTTCTTATAAGGACTGGTAACTTGGTATAGGGTGCTACGGTACATAGGCCTGAGTGCGTTACAGTCTGCTGTTCTGTAAGGACCGCTATCGGTCCACAATACATAGGGTTGCCGTGCACTACTGCTGACCGCTGCCCTATACTGCAGCAGTCCTTCAGCGGTATAGGGACTGACGCACAGTCTGCTAAACACTAACACACAACCTGCTTGGTCCACAAAAGTTTTTATAAGGACTGGTAACTTGGTATAGGGTGCTACGGTACATAGGCCTGAGTGCAGTACAGTCTGCTGTTCTGTAAGGACCGCTATCGGTCCACAATACATAGGGTTGCCGTGCACTACTGCTGACCGCTGCCCTATACTGCAGCAGTCCTTCATTGGTATAGGGACTGACGTACAGTCTGCTAATCACTAACACACAACCTGCTTGGTCCACAAAAGTTCTTATAAGGACTGGTAACTTGGTATAGGGTGCTACGGTACATAGGCCTGAGTGCGTTACAGTCTGCTGTTCTGTAAGGACCGCTATCGGTCCACAATACATAGGGTTGCCGTGCACTACTGCTGACCGCTGCCCTATACTGCAGCAGTCCTTCATTGGTATAGGGACTGACGTACAGTCTGCTAATCACTAACACACAACCTGCTTGTTCCACAAAAGTTCTTATAAGGACTGGTAACTTGGTATAGGGTGCTACGGTACATAGGCCTGAGTGCGTTACAGTCTGCTGTTCTGTAAGGACCGCTATCGGTCCACAATACATAGGGTTGCCGTGCACTACTGCTGACCGCTGCCCTATACTGCAGCAGTCCTTCATTGGTATAGGGACTGACGTACAGTCTGCTAATCACTAACACACAACCTGCTTGGTCCACAAAAGTTCTTATAAGGACTGGTAACTTGGTATAGGGTGCTACGGTACATAGGCCTGAGTGCGTTACAGTCTGCTGTTCTGTAAGGACCGCTATCGGTCCACAATACATAGGGTTGCCGTGCACTACTGCTGACCGCTGCCCTATACTGCAGCAGTCCTTCAGCGGTATAGGGACTGACGCACAGTCTGCTAAACACTAACACACAACCTGCTTGGTCCACAAAAGTTTTTATAAGGACTGGTAACTTGGTATAGGGTGCTACGGTACATAGGCCTGAGTGCGTTACAGTCTGCTGTTCTGTAAGGACCGCTATCGGTCCACAATACATAGGGTTGCCGTGCACTACTGCTGACCGCTGCCCTATACTGCAGCAGTCCTTCATTGGTATAGGGACTGACGTACAGTCTGCTAATCACTAACACACAACCTGCTTGGTCCACAAAAGTTCTTATAAGGACTGGTAACTTGGTATAGGGTGCTACGGTACATAGGCCTGAGTGCGTTACAGTCTGCTGTTCTGTAAGGACCGCTATCGGTCCACAATACATAGGGTTGCCGTGCACTACTGCTGACCGCTGCCCTATACTGCAGCAGTCCTTCAGCGGTATAGGGACTGACGCACAGTCTGCTAAACACTAACACACAACCTGCTTGGTCCACAAAAGTTCTTATAAGGACTGGTAACTTGGTATAGGGTGCTACGGTACATAGGCCTGAGTGCAGTACAGTCTGCTGTTCTGTAAGGACCGCTATCGGTCCACAATACATAGGGTTGCCGTGCACTACTGCTGACCGCTGCCCTATACTGCAGCAGTCCTTCATTGGTATAGGGACTGACGTACAGTCTGCTAATCACTAACACACAACCTGCTTGGTCCACAAAAGTTCTTATAAGGACTGGTAACTTGGTATAGGGTGCTACGGTACATAGGCCTGAGTGCGTTACAGTCTGCTGTTCTGTAAGGACCGCTATCGGTCCACAATACATAGGGTTGCCGTGCACTACTGCTGACCGCTGCCCTATACTGCAGCAGTCCTTCATTGGTATAGGGACTGACGTACAGTCTGCTAATCACTAACACACAACCTGCTTGTTCCACAAAAGTTCTTATAAGGACTGGTAACTTGGTATAGGGTGCTACGGTACATAGGCTTGAGTGCGGTACAGTCTGCTGTTCTGTAAGGACCGCTATCGGTCCACAATAGATAGGGTTGACGTGCACCACTGCTGACCGCTGCCCTATACTGCAGCAGTCCTTCAGCGGTATAGGGACTGACGTACAGTCTGCTAAACACTAATACACAACCTGCTTGGTCCACAAAAGTTCTTATAAGGACTGGTAACTTGGTATAGGGTGCTACGGTACATAGGCTTGAGTGCGGTACAGTCTGCTGTTCTGTAAGGACCGCTATCGGTCCACAATAGATAGGGTTGACGTGCACCACTGCTGACCGCTGCCCTATACTGCAGCAGTCCTTCAGCGGTATAGGGACTGACGCACAGTCTGCTAAACACTAACACACAACCTGCTTGGTCCACAAAAGTTTTTATAAGGACTGGTAACTTGGTATAGGGTGCTACGGTACATAGGCCTGAGTGCGTTACAGTCTGCTGTTCTGTAAGGACCGCTATCGGTCCACAATACATAGGGTTGCCGTGCACTACTGCTGACCGCTGCCCTATACTGCAGCAGTCCTTCATTGGTATAGGGACTGACGTACAGTCTGCTAATCACTAACACACAACCTGCTTGGTCCACAAAAGTTCTTATAAGGACTGGTAACTTGGTATAGGGTGCTACGGTACATAGGCCTGAGTGCGTTACAGTCTGCTGTTCTGTAAGGACCGCTATCGGTCCACAATACATAGGGTTGCCGTGCACTACTGCTGACCGCTGCCCTATACTGCAGCAGTCCTTCAGCGGTATAGGGACTGACGCACAGTCTGCTAAACACTAACACACAACCTGCTTGGTCCACAAAAGTTTTTATAAGGACTGGTAACTTGGTATAGGGTGCTACGGTACATAGGCCTGAGTGCAGTACAGTCTGCTGTTCTGTAAGGACCGCTATCGGTCCACAATACATAGGGTTGCCGTGCACTACTGCTGACCGCTGCCCTATACTGCAGCAGTCCTTCATTGGTATAGGGACTGACGTACAGTCTGCTAATCACTAACACACAACCTGCTTGTTCCACAAAAGTTCTTATAAGGACTGGTAACTTGGTATAGGGTGCTACGGTACATAGGCTTGAGTGCGGTACAGTCTGCTGTTCTGTAAGGACCGCTATCGGTCCACAATAGATAGGGTTGACGTGCACCACTGCTGACCGCTGCCCTATACTGCAGCAGTCCTTCAGCGGTATAGGGACTGACGTACAGTCTGCTAAACACTAATACACAACCTGCTTGGTCCACAAAAGTTCTTATAAGGACTGGTAACTTGGTATAGGGTGCTACGGTACATAGGCTTGAGTGCGGTACAGTCTGCTGTTCTGTAAGGACCGCTATCGGTCCACAATAGATAGGGTTGACGTGCACCACTGCTGACCGCTGCCCTATACTGCAGCAGTCCTTCAGCGGTATAGGGACTGACGCACAGTCTGCTAAACACTAACACACAACCTGCTTGGTCCACAAAAGTTTTTATAAGGACTGGTAACTTGGTATAGGGTGCTACGGTACATAGGCCTGAGTGCGTTACAGTCTGCTGTTCTGTAAGGACCGCTATCGGTCCACAATACATAGGGTTGCCGTGCACTACTGCTGACCGCTGCCCTATACTGCAGCAGTCCTTCATTGGTATAGGGACTGACGTACAGTCTGCTAATCACTAACACACAACCTGCTTGGTCCACAAAAGTTCTTATAAGGACTGGTAACTTGGTATAGGGTGCTACGGTACATAGGCCTGAGTGCGTTACAGTCTGCTGTTCTGTAAGGACCGCTATCGGTCCACAATACATAGGGTTGCCGTGCACTACTGCTGACCGCTGCCCTATACTGCAGCAGTCCTTCAGCGGTATAGGGACTGACGCACAGTCTGCTAAACACTAACACACAACCTGCTTGGTCCACAAAAGTTCTTATAAGGACTGGTAACTTGGTATAGGGTGCTACGGTACATAGGCTTGAGTGCGGTACAGTCTGCTGTTCTGTAAGGACCGCTATCGGTCCACAATAGATAGGGTTGACGTGCACCACTGCTGACCGCTGCCCTATACTGCAGCAGTCCTTCAGCGGTATAGGGACTGACGTACAGTCTGCTAAACACTAATACACAACCTGCTTGGTCCACAAAAGTTCTTATAAGGACTGGTAACTTGGTATAGGGTGCTACGGTACATAGGCTTGAGTGCGGTACAGTCTGCTGTTCTGTAAGGACCGCTATAGGTCCACAATAGATAGGGTTGACGTGCACCACTGCTGACCGCTCACCTATACTGCAGCAGTCCTTCAGCGGTATAGGGACTAAGAGTTTTGTCACAGGGTCATTTAAAAAATGACATGCAGAGGAAGAGGCAGGCCCTTCCGCAGGGGTGGTAGGGGTAGGGCAGGAGCAACAGGCTTGAGCCAAAGTGGGAAGTTGCAGAAGGTGCGTTCAATTACTTTAAAGGATGCACCAGACTTGGTTGAGTGGCTCGCTCAGCCTTACTCTTCTGCACCCTCCTCATCCTCTCGATCTGCACCCTCTTCTTCACTCTCTGCTATGTGCACCCCCAAAGACACTACCACCAACAACACGACCACCACCACCACCACCACATACCTTCCGCTTGAGTCACTGGAATTATTTTCCGATCCATATCAAGAGGACATTTCTGATGCGCAGCCACTCTTGGTATTGGATCAGGAAGAGGAGGTAGCAACAAGCGCTACTCAGCAGTCTGACGCCAGTACCCAGATCAGCCCAAGGAGGAGGTTGGTCCCCGGTGTTGCTGCCTACTCTACTTATAGCGGTGGGGAAGGTGACGTTGATGATGACGTGTCTAGTGATGTCACGTGGGTGCCCACAAGAGAGGAAGAGGAGGGGAGTTCAGAGGGAGATATGGACCAGCAGATAGGGAGGAGAAGCAGCAATGACTTACATTGCACAGCAGGGACAAAGCAGACTGCAAATGTATCAGGAGCGAGTCATCGACCATGTACGGTCACATCTGGCGCTCCCAGGACACCGGCACATGGCTCCGCAGTGTGGGCTTTTTTTAACGTGTCCGCTGCTGACAATAGCGTTGCCATCTGCAATCTTTGCAGTCAACGCGTTAGTCGCGGTAAGCCCAATACTCACCTAGGGACGACCGCCTTAAGAAGGCACATGAGCAGCCATCACCGAGCCCAGTGGGAGCAACGGAACACACAAAGCCACACTGCAGGCTCTCACCGTCCAGCCTCGTCTTCTACTTCTCCTTCTCCTCTCTCCTCACAATTGTCCTCCACTCCACCTTCCATCACGCCAAGCTCACATTTTTCTGCAAAAAGGCAGGCTTCCGTGGGCCTAATGTTTGAGCGTAAAAAAATGATGACGCCGGATAACCCTCTTGCCCAACGGTTGGCGGCTGGCTTGTCAGAACTCATAGCCCGCCAACTACTGCCATATAAACTGGTGGACTCGGAGGCCTTTCGCAAATTTGTGGCCATTGGAACACCACAATGGAAGGTCCCAGGAAGGAAGTATTTCTCAGAGAAGGGCATCCCAGAGCTATATGGCCATGTTCAGCGGCAAGTGAATGTATCTCTGGCACACAGTGTCGGTGCCAAGATACATCTGACCACAGACACGTGGTCTAGCAAACACGGGCAGGGAAGGTATATCAGTTTTACTGCCCACTGGGTGAACCTTCTGACGGCCGTCAAGCATGTAACCCGTGGCACCCGTGTAGATTTGGTTTTACCGCCACGGATTGCATGCAGGCCTGACTCTTCTTCTCCTCCTCCTACTCCATCCTCCTCCCTCTCCTCCTCAGCTGCCTCCTCCTTTTCCGCTGCTAGCGTCTCTTCCACTGCACCGCCCAAGCTCCCCAGAACCTATTCCACATGCCAGGTGAGACGTTGCCATGCCGTGCTGCGTCTGTTGTGCCTGGAAGCAAAGAGCCACACTGGCCCGGCACTCCTTTCAGCTTTGCGTTCACAGGCAGATGAGTGGCTAACACCGCTCAATTTGACAGTTGGTAAAGTGGTGTGTGACAACGGTGCCAATCTGCTTAGCGCATTGAAACAGGGCAAAATCACGCACGTGCCGTGCATGGCACACGTCTTAAACTTGGTCGTGCAGCGATTCCTTGTCAAATACCCTGGGGTCCAGGACATCTTGCGGCAGGCAAGGAAAATCTCGGCCCATTTCAGAAGATCTTACACGGCCATGGCTCGCCTTGCTGACATTCAGCGGCGACACCATCTGCCGGTCAGACGTCTTATTTGCGATTGCCCGACGCGATGGAACTCAACCTTCTATATGCTTGATAGGCTGCTCCAGCAGAAACGTGCAGTTAACGTCTACCTGTATGAACTCTGCGAAAGAAACGGTTCTGGGGAGCTGGGTTTTTTTTCACCGCGCCAGTGGCTGCTCATGCGCGACACATGCAGACTTCTGCGGCCATTTGAGGAGATCACCAAACTGGTCAGTCGCAGCCATGGCGCCATCAGTGACATGGTACCTTATGCCTTCTTTCTGGAGCGTGCATTGCGTCGTGTCATTGATCAGGCTGTGGAGGAGCAGGAGCGGGAAGATGAGGAAGTCGCAATGCTGGATGAATTCCCAGGGGGGGCTACTCTATCTGAGACAAGTCAACAACAGGAGTCTGATGAGGAGTCAGAGGAGGATGGTGCCGGGGCGGATGAGCAGGAGCAAGAAGAGCATGCTTTAAACCTTTCTGGGATCCCTGTTGTGCGAGGATGGGGAGAGGAGAATGAAGAGGACGACATTATCCTGGATGATGAGCAGGAGCCAGGCCACCACACCGCTTCCACTTTAGTGCAAATGGGGGCCTTCATGCTCCAGTGTTTTAATAGGGACCCCCGTATAAAAAGCATGAGGGTCAAGGACCAGTACTGGGTGGCAACGTACTTAGACCCCCGGTACAAACACAAAATGGCGGAAATGTTACCGCCGTCGCAGAGGGCTGTCAGAATGCAGCACTTCCAGGCCTTGCTTCGAGAAATGCTGCATTCTGCTTTTGCGTGCGCTGGCAGAGGAGCAATTCCCACTCCCAGAGAAGGATTTGCGGGTACCAATCCAACAGCGCCTGCAAGAAGAGGCCGGTTTGAAGATGTGTTGGTGACTTCGGATATGAGGTCATTCTTTCAGCCGACCCATCGACAGGTGTCATCCGGATCCAGCATCAGGGAACGCCTAGACCGTCAGGTGTCCGACTACATTGGGTTAACGGCCGATGTGGACGCTCTGAGGAGTGATGAACCCCTAGACTACTGGGTGGGCAGGCTTGACCTCTGGCCAGAGCTTGCCCAATTTGCAATCGAACTGTTGGCTTGCCCCTCATCCAGTGTCCTGTCCGAAAGGACGTTCAGCGCAGCAGGGGGGATTGTGACCGATAAGCGTACTCGCCTAGCTCACCACAGTGTTAACTACCTCACATTTCTAAAAATGAATGAGGCATGGATCTCGGAGGAATTCAACACATGTGATCAGTAGACCATGTATATGTCTATAAACAATTTTTGGAATCAAGCACACAGACCTTCTTAATTCATTTGGCTCACTTCCCTGACCCAAAAAAGCACACCGTACTATATGCCCCTACCCTCCTCTTTGAAGAGGTTGAGCGGTGTCATATTTCTACTGGGGCTGCTTATTATGAGGGGTTCCCACCATCCCTGTGCTGTGCTGACTTCCTCCTGGGTGTTCTTATTATGAGGGGCTCCCACCATCCCTGTGCTGTGCTGACTTCCTCCTGGGGGTTCTTATTATGAGGGGATCACACCATCCCTGTGCTGTGCTGACTTCCTCCTGGGGCTGCTTACGGTGCTGCTGTCAGCGCTGTATGTCACGGAGCTGCTGTCAGCGCTGTATGTCACGGAGCTGCTGTCAGCGCTGTATGTCACGGAGCTGCTGTCAGCGCTGTATGTCACGGAGCTGCTGTCAGCGCTGTATGTCACGGAGCTGCTGTCAGCGCTGTATGTCACGGAGCTGCTGTCAGCGCTGTATGTCACGGAGCTGCTGTCAGCGCTGTATGTCACGGAGCTGCTGTCAGCGCTGTATGTCACGGAGCTGCTGTCAGCGCTGTATGTCACGGAGCTGCTGTCAGCGCTGTATGTCACGGTGCTGCTGTCAGCGCTGTATGTCACGGAGCTGCTGTCAGCGCTGTATGTCACGGAGCTGCTGTCAGTGCTGTATGTCACGGAGCTGCTGTCAGCGCTGTATGTCACGGAGCTGCTGTCAGCGCTGTATGTCACGGAGCTGCTGTCAGCGCTGTATGTCACGGTGCTGCTGTCAGCGCTGTATGTCACGGAGCTGCTGTCAGCGCTGTATGTCACGGAGCTGCTGTCAGCGCTGTATGTCACGGAGCTGCTGTCAGCGCTGTATGTCACGGAGCTGCTGTCAGCGCTGTATGTCACGGAGCTGCTGTCAGCGCTGTATGTCACGGTGCTGATGTCAGTGCTCTGTATTACGGTGCTGCTGTCAGTGCTCTGTATCTCCTGCACCCTCTTGTTTGCCTACCCTGGTCCCTGACCTTCCCTCTCCTCCATTGCCTTCATTAGCTCCATAGTCCTGAATTGTCAGAACAATTTCCCAAATAAAAAAAAAATGCTTGTAGTTATCGATCCCAAATTCACCTCATACATGTATTATGCTATTGTCCAGGTGGTGGGACTACGTGCTACCCCCTAATAATTACCCCGTGGCCGCAAATTCGACCTAAAGGTTTGCGAAATTCGCCTCCCATTGAAGTCAATGGAGCCCGCGGCGAACGGTCGTTTTCGCGAACGTTTGTGTCCGTTCGCGTTTCGCGTTCGCGAAACGTCCCGTCGGAAGTTCGTCCATCACTATTGCTCACTGCTCTCTCCACTTGTACAGCCACCAGCTCCTTACAGTACCCCTAATAGATCCATTACCCCTTTTCACATTCAGCCCCCTTTTATAAGTCACCAGTTATTTTAAACAACCCACCTTATCCAACCACCCATTCCTTCATGCAGTGCGTGGTCCAGCCACCCATCCCCTCATGCAACCTGCCTTGTTTAGTTATCAGTGCTATTGCAGCAGTTTCCCTTATGTGGTTACAAATACCCCTGACAGCCTGCCGTTTTAAGATACCATGTTTCTGATGAAGCCTCTCAAGGTCAGGGACCTGTGCCTCCTTTCACAGTTTTCCATATTCAGGGACCAGCCCCCTTTTTAAAGTCCCTCTTATTACATGCACTAGACTCTATTGGTCCCTACAGTATATGCAGCCATGAATCCTCATATGGAGCAACCAATCCCCTGCATGCAGCCCCAAGAACTTCATATGCAATTTCCAGAAAGTTCTCAGACCACAAATCCCCATCCCTTCAGAACCCTATATGCAGCCAGTATCTCTTGAAGTGAAGCCACAGACCCTCACACACAGCCACAAAACCTCAAGATATGAAATTGTTGTTAAAGTAGAACTGTAAAGTACCTGTAGCAAAATAATAGCCTTTGTAAGTAGGCAAGCTCAAGATTGCCTTCCATCTGGGAGGACAGTAAGAGCTAGGGTAACGCAAACATTTATTACAAATAGCAAGTATGCCCATAGGAATATTAGGTGGCAGCACTGAGAATCGGAGTCTGGCCTAATGTTACCACATTCTTATGCCGGCCATCACTGTGGTGTGTACACACCTGTGACTGTTAAGGCCAAGGACAGTAACAATTGACTGATGTGTAAGATATATATATATATATACTCACCGGCCACTTTATTAGGTACTCCTTTCTAGTACGGGGTTAGAGCCCCTTTTGTCTTCAGAACTGCCCTAATTCTTCATGACATATTTTCAACAAGGTGTTGGAAACATTTCTCAGAGATTTTGGTCCATATTGATATGAAAGCATCACACAGTTGCTGCAGATGTGTCTGCTGCACATTCATGATGCAAATCTCCTGTTCCACCACAAAGGTGCTCTATTGGATTGAGATCTGGGGACTGTGGAGGCCATTGGAGTACAGTGACTTATTGTCATGTTCAAGAAACCAGTTTGAGATAATTTGAGCTTTGTGACATGGTGCATTATCCTGCTGGAAGTAGACATTGGAACAATACTCAGGTAGGCCATGGCCAAGAAAATATCCCCCACACCCTTACACCACCACCAGCCTGAACCATTGATACAAGGCAAGATGGATCCATGCTTTCATGTTGTTTATGCCAAATTCTGACCCTACCATCTGAATGTTGCAGCTGAAATCAAGACTCACTAGACCAGGCAACATTTTTCCAATCTTCTGTTGCCCAATTTTTGTGAGCCTTTGTGAATTGTAACATCAGTTTCCTGTTCTTAGCTGACAGGAGTGGCACCTAGTGTGGTCTAATGCTGTTGTAGCTCATCTGCTTCAAGGTTCAATATGTTGTGTGTTGTGTGTTCAGAAATGGTATTCTGCATACCTTGATTGTAATGAGTAGTTTTTTGACTTACTGTTGTTGTCTTTCTATCACCTCTAACCAGTCTGCCCATTTTCCTCCATTGAGCTCTGACATGAACAAGGCATTTTCATCTACACAACTGCCACTCACTGGATATTTTCTCTTTTTCATACCTTTCTTTGAAAACACTAGAGATGGTTGTGCGTGAAAATTGCAGTAGATCAGCAATTTTTGAAATACTCAGCACGTTTAAAGTCACTCAAATCCCCTTTCTTCCCCATTCCGATGCTCAGTTTGAATTTCAACAAGTCGTCTTCCCCACGTCTAGATGCCTAAATGCATTAAGTTTCTGCCATGTGATTGGCTGATTAGCAATTTGTGTTACCAAGCAATTGAGCAGGTGTACCTAATAAAGTGGCCAGTGAGTGTGTGTGTAATATATATATACATACATGAATATAATAATGGAAATTTTCCCTGGAGCAGTGGGCCACAGGATATCAAGAACTATTGCACAAGCAGTATGTTTGCTCCTGATTTGCTGTAACTCAGGGAAGCAAACCAGATATTGGACTTTGTGGCAGCCAATCAAAAATGATCTGTCAGCAAAAAAATAACTAATAAAACATGGTTAGTTAGGGGCAGCTATGGGTTATTGTACACCAGTGCTTTTGCATTGTAATAGTTAATACTGTAAGCCAAGCATAGTTAAGATTAGGTATATGTGCTATACAATTCTTGCCTTGCATGAGCTGTTGAAACGGTTTAATTTATTACCACAAAGTGCATTTTACAGGCTGTTTAAATGTTCTGAGCATTTTATTGCCCTATTTGAAGTACAGTAAATTAGGGTATTATTACTGATTCATATGTATATATAGTATTACATTGCATGCAGATATACTTCTTCAGAAAAGCAATCTGCCTCTGTGGGTACTCCTTAGCTGGAGTCCCGAACTGTCATTTTCAGTTTTGCACTTTTCCCTTGCATGTGCACAGAAATGGAATGTGTTGTACTGACCATAACAATGGCTAAATACATATTATTAAATAAAGAAAATGATAATCATACATATTTTTTATCTAGCGACAGCTTGTGTAGGATGGAGGGGGTGCAGTTCCACCCTTAAGGTAGTAAAAGAGAGTTATTGAGCCCTGGAGGCAGACAATGATCGATCCACGGTTTCCAAAGCTTTTCAAATTTGGACACTGTATCGAGTACGACTGCTTCAATTTTGGCGTGGATTATTGCTTCTGTGACCCTCTGTTTCACTGTTAGGGTACATAGTGAGGTGGATTTCCATGCTTTTGCTATTGTTTGTTTTGCTTGTTTGTTTGTAATGAAGAGTAAGAGTTTGAACTGATGGTGCGTTAGAGCTAGTGGTTTGCTATTCAGGAGTTCTACTGCTGGGTGGTAATGTAGTATTAAACATGGTTGAAAGAATCCCGAACACATCTGACCAAAAGGTATGTGCTGTGCGGCACTCCCACCAAATGTGGATATGTGTGAAGGGTATTGGGGTAAGAATTTAGAGATCCTGGCGGGGATCAGATACCACCTGGTGAGCACCTTATAGTTGGTTTCGTGTTTTGTGCCCAGTCAACTGGGTCTAGCTTAAGTTTAAGGTTGTTCTCCCATTTGTTTGTGTAGGTTGGTGGGGAAGATGTTGTGCGGGATAATAGCTGAGTGTATAAGTCGGAGATAAGTCCACATCTGTGAGTATCAGATTTGCATGCGCTTTCAAAGATAGAAAAACCCGGGGTTGCAGAGTCATTCCGTGCATTTTGGGCTTGGAAATATTTGATCTTTAGATATCTAAAGGTTTTGGTTGTTGGAAGATTATGTGATTCGCAAAGTGCGGGAAAGGGAGTGATTTGACGTGGAGGTGAAGAAGTGATGGGCACGTATCAACCCTGCATTTGACCAAGCAGAGAAGGAGGTCAAAGAGGACCAGGCTGGGTAAAAAGAGGAATTACGGAGGAAGGAGAGAGATTGTGGAGGAATTGGAGGCCAAATCGCATTTTCAGCCTGATCCATATGGAAAGGCTGTGCTTAGTGATGGGATTGGTGACCGACCTACGCTGAGCAGGTGTTAGCCATAGGAGATTTGCTGTGGAGAGAGGGTCACAGTCGACTGATTCTAGTGCTACCCATAGTGAGGTTTCCATAGTGGCATGGTATTTGGGCAGCTGCGCCAGCTGAGCAGCATAGTAGCAGATGGGGTTTGAATGTGCCCTAAAAAAATTGTGAGGCCCTACGTTGTAGGATGCGTAAGTAGTAGGATGGAACCTGTATTGGGAGAACCCTAAAAAGATATAAGATTTTGGGAAGGATAGATATTTTGATCACTAATTCTGCCCACCCATGCCAAAGTTAGAGAAGACCAGTTTGTCATTAGCTTGGTAAGCTGTGTTGACATGGCAGGATATTTGGCTGCATAGAGTTCTTCTGAGTTTGCAGTAAGCTTAATACCTAAGTAGGAGATATGTGTGGTTGTCCAGGAGAACGGGGGGGGGGGGGTTTCGCTTAGATGGGTCTGACAGGGATATGTTTAGGGCTTTAGATTTTTGTGGGTTCATTATGAGGCCTGACACTTGTCCAAATTTGGAAAGGGTGTCCATCAAGTTGGGAGTGGAAATAATGGGTGAAGTGAGGAATATCGGGACACTGTCAGCAAATAAGCAAAGCTTATGTTGCTGGCCCCCTAATTCTTGTATGTTAGAGTTGGAATGGATGAGGAAGGCTAGGGGTTTGATTGCAAGGGCAAAAAGAAGTGCAAAAGGAGGACAGCCTTGACGGGTACCTCTTTCTATGGGGAAGGAGTCAGAACGGAAGCCTGGGTATGATACATAGGCTTTTGGGTTTTAATACAGGGCAGCTATCCATTGCA
Organism: Lithobates pipiens; assembly: GCF_037356315.1. Taxonomy (NCBI): domain Eukaryota; kingdom Metazoa; phylum Chordata; class Amphibia; order Anura; family Ranidae; genus Lithobates; species Lithobates pipiens. The sequence goes on along the minus strand of NW_027507748.1, from coordinate 372,454,728 downwards.
GGAAATGTGTCTAAAACCCCTAAAGATGCAGGATAAAGTCGAGGTAAGACCATGATAACAAGTCAAATGCCTTGCATATGTCATAGGTTTGGGCTGCATGGGCTAGGAGCGTAGCTCGACGTATGTTGTCACCTGCTTGTCCGAAGGGGATAAACCCGGTTTGGTCTTTGTGGACTAAGGTACCAATAATGAGGTTGAAGCGAGTCGAAAGGACCTTTGCCAGTAACTTAATATCTAGGTTGAGTATGGATATCAGTCTGTAGTTGGTCCATGAGGTGTCGTCTGCATTTGGTTTAGGGATCATGGAGATAGATGCTGTGAGAGATTCTGTGCAGAAAAAATGGTCTTTAAGGAGGGAATTGAAAGCTTCAGCCATAAGGCGGGACAGGGGTCAGCAATGCTCTTAGAGTAAGTTGCCGAGAAGGCATCGGGACTCAGGCATTTACAAGGTTTCCTGGATTTAATTGCGGATTGGATTTCTTCAGCTGTGATGGGTCGGTCTAAGGTCTCTTGGTGTGAAGAGGAAAGTAAAGGGACGTGAATAGTGGAAAGAAGATTGTCCATGCGGCTTGGTCAAATGTGGTCTTTATAGAATTCGGAAAGTTTTCTTTGTAATTCTTGCTAAATTTTTAGGGGGTTACTGGAGTAAAAAATATTTGGTTAATTTTAGTCTTATTGACTTGGGGGTGTAATCAGCTTTGCAGAGTGTTAAGGCCATATTGTTTGTTTTCATATAGAAAGTGCACTTTGATTTGCAAAGAATCTTCTCTGCCGAATCCATTAAGGAGAGTTTGAGTTCTAAGCGTGCCTTCTCAAAGATTTGTTTAGTTAACAGAGAGGGCAAGGTTTGAAAGACTTCCAAGGCCTTGTAGAATGCTTCTTCTAGACGTTAATTAAGCTGACGCTTCACCTTGTGCTGGTGGGACGCTTGACTGATACAGACCCCTCTGATGACCTGTTTGTGGGCTTCCCACAATGTCAAGGGGGAATGTCTATAGACACATTGTTAGTAAGGTATTCCTTGATAGCGCTTTCAAGTTCCTGTCTGTGGATTGGGTAGGCAAGCAAGCTATCTTTAATGTACCAGGAATGACTGCATTATGGTCAAATCCAGAATAAGCAGAGGTGCCTATGCTAACAAAGAGATGGTCACTGTGGGAGAATAGCTTGTGGGGGTGGAAGTAGTGGGTGCATTGTGAGAGGTTTTGGAATATTTAGTAGCGGTGGCCTTGGAAAGTTAGGGATTCCTTGTTACGAGATGCTTCCATTAATTGTTCTTTAGTAATGCAATTTTATGACTATAACCCTTGGTGGTCCACCATCTTTACGAGGGGCCAGGGATCTGTGGACCGTATCCATTTCCAGCCGCTCTATGGGAATTGATTGGGCAAGTTCTTAGAAGAGCACTGTAATGGTGCATTGGAGGTCCACTATTGTCTAGAACAGAGGTACGGCGACCCACCTCATGGATCTCCCACGTGAGTTTATCAGTTATGGCATCTGAGGTGTTTTTTAGAGCCTTATTGAGCACCCTCTCAAACTGACTAAGCAGGTCAGAACAGGGCGAGTCATTTTGCAGGGCTATGGAGGTCATCCCAAATTCTGTGTCTGACTCACCATCCTTTGTGGCTGCTGGAAGCTGGTTCAGCTTTGGCATGTGTGGCATTTCAGATCAGGAAGATGATGGCACCGTCATCTTGGACAAGGCCCTTGCCAGTGCTTCGCAGATAATTTTTGGCATCAGTTTGGCATCAGTTTCCGCTGTACATCATCATGGGATGTTCCTGGGGAGTCACAGCAAGGAGCTTGATCTGCTAGTGGGGTTGTATCAGGGTGAGACTTGGTGATTTATGGCTGTCGGGTCCCGGTAGGTGCGGAGCACTAAGCAAGCATGTCTTGCTGAAGTGGCTTCACGCATGCACCTCCAGGATTCCCATTATCACAGTGGACTTCTACAAGCAGCTTCGTTTGATTTATAACAACTGGAGCAAAGGTGAAGCTGTTACCCTTAGCAATGATTCATATTCTTCATATAATTTGACAGATGAACTGATTGGTTACTTTGAATAATATTTCCAGTCTTGGTCAATTACACGGCAGGTATTTCACTTTTTAACACATAGCAAAGATGCACTTTAGAGATATACACAACGCATACTTATACACAAGGGCATGGTGTGCGCGCTCACAACATTTCATGAGTACTTTTTTCTGCTTTTTATTCTATACCAGTTTGCTGCAGTATGCTATAATGAAGATGGGGTGGAGCTCCAACTGCATATTTTAAATATTATACTGTAACCAAACTTCAGAGGAATGCTAGGTCAGCACAAATGCATGTGTTCTACCCTTATGGCTTATGTCTGAGAAACACGCAGAAATGTATCGAAATTGGAGAAGCCAGAATCTGGACCAGTCTTGCATAGTAGCCAGTCAACTTCTAGCTTTCATTTTCGAAGCTTAAGTGAACAAGCTGAAGATAGAAGTTGATTGGCTGACATGCCCAACTGTTCCAGATTCAGTGTGCTCCAGTATTGATATCCACTTCCGAATTGTATGTCGCTGGATTTTGGGTGGTTATACTGGGATGATGCCTGCAAATGCAGGCATCGCCCTGGTACTGTTTTTTTGAGGCCTGTGGCTCGCTCTCTTGCAAAAGCAATCCTAGCGGCAAACTAGCACAGCTGTTACACCGGGAGACCTTAGCGACTAGCCAGTGCGTTCGCTAGCTGGTCAGAAAGCCGAACAAACTCAAATATCAGCTCTGGTAACCCGAAAGAGATGACCTGACATCACTTGCGGTTTCCCCAGATGTCAATGGCACCATTTAAAGAAAATCTAAAGCATTTGAAAACACTGATCCTGGTGTGTTTAATGCTTTTAAGGGGAGAGGAGGGATTTGGGGTCCTGTAGACCCCAGATCTCTATATAAAGAGTACCTGTCACATGCCTATTGCTGACACAATGATGTAATGATGTAATAACAATAAAAGTGATACAAAAAAATTAAAGCAACGGTATAAAAAATAAATTAATAATGAAAAAAAGTGCTCCCCTCCCCCATGCTTGCGCGAAAAGGCAAACGTGTTTGGAGGTCTTAGTAATTTTCTAGCAAAAAATACTGATTGTTACATGTAAACAAAAAGTGCAAGCCTGTTTATTGCATACACTGCTAACTATTTTCCATAGGGATTATCCCCTAATACAGATGTGTGTAACAGGCTCTTTAGTTCCAAAGGACCTGCAGCAATGTTCACAGTGGGAAAAAATTTGGATTGTTTTTACTATTATGTATGGGTGATTGATATTTTTCCTATCTTGGAAGGTGATGTTGTTCTAATTACATGGAGACTTTCCATGATATTTTTAACTAATTCAGATTTTTTGCATCTACTATACTGCCTGGGTGATGGTCATTACCTGCTTTATACAGCTTGTGGTGTGAAGGCCTGGTCGGGAAGTGGATATATTCCCTCCACAGTTTTTAGAGTTTAGTAGCTGTTTAAACCCTCATGTCCCTTTAACTGGGCTCATGTGCCCAGTAGGCTGGAAGGTGTGCCTAATCACATCACCACTGTGATTTGCTTTCACAGTGGTCATGTGATTGGGAGCCAGTCTGTCCCTGGTCATTAGTACAGACCAAGAGCTGTCTGCTACTCATATTTGCACATGTGTGGCTTGTGGGCATTAAAGTTCATCATATTTGCTGCTGCACATATGTGTTATATGGGTAGCAAGACATTAAAGGGAAAATATATTGTTGTTCAGTAAATTTAGATTTTAAGTAAATATTTAAGTATTTTTTGATATGACTTTCACAGTTTCAGAGCCTTGCTTCTTTACATTTGTATTCACCTTTATACATTTCCTTTAATAGTGCTTTACGTTTGTGAATGGATAGCAGGAATTGTTAACACTGCTATGTTAAAAGTATGTTGTATGGAGATTGTTGTATATTCCATACCCCAAGAAACAGTAAGTAAATTGTGAGAACCTGCATGAGAAATACGCAGTCAATTCCTTGATCGCCTGTAACTGTGACACCAAAAAGCACATATTTAAATGGTGCCTAAATCCCTGCTGTTGGTGTGGCTACTAATTTTCTGGACCAGACTATACACACGTGGCAGATGGCTTGGAAGTGTCTCGTTATCCTCACCCTCACCAGACACATCCAGTCTGAAAAAAAAGAAGATTGAATAGTGATTTCACAGATTTTGGTCTTTAGTTAATCTGGGTTAGTGAGGCTTCAAAGATCCCATCAGTTAACACAGTTAAGCACTTGTGTACATTTCTGGCGTGTTTGTGCTGAAGCTGCTCAGGAAGCCAAGCTGTAGAGCCTGGCCATCATAACAGCTGTCCCCTTCCGCACACACGTACGTATAAGAAGGATGGCAAGCTCTTGTGACCACTAAATGAATCCACTTACTCTACGTTGTGATGCTAAGTCTGTATTCTAATGGTTACAGTCATTGAGAATATGATATATTAAATGGCACATCAAAGCATTTTATATAAGCATCCATTAAAGGATCAGTTTCTTAATGCAATACTCTAATATGCCTTTTTTGGGGTTTATGAAATTGTGTTTTGTTTTAGTTAATGTTGATTTGTTTTAGTTAATATTGATTGTAATGTAAATAGATTCCCTTTGCAATGCTAATTAGATTTATTGTAGTGTCACATAGACAGTGCTTATATGAAGCCTTTTAGAATTGTGTTGTGCCAAAGCTAGATTTAGTATCTGATTTGTGCAGTACAGTTTTATAGAGATGGACGTGTGCACAAATGTAGCAAAATATAGACCAACTGAATGTATATAAAAGTGGAATAGGTTTAAAAATGGCCAATATCTGTATAACCTAAATGGTACTTAATGCCGACCATAGATGGTGCAAATTTCTTTCCTGCAACCATGGGTTATGCCTAGTACACACGGAGCGAATGTCGCGTGACATCGGCCGGTTCAATAAAAACTGGCCGAGGTTTGACCCATGTGTATGTCAGCCGATGTGACAGAAGCTGGCGAAAATGAGCATGTTGGAGAACCGGCTCCCAATCAGCGCTCTCAGATGGCGTGTTCTGGCGGGAAGCCGTCCACCTGTCAAAACACAACAGCTCAGCGGGGATCATTATTACAGTGGCTCAGACGGAGCTGTCAGTTTTTTTACGTTCGACCCGCTAGGTTGAGAATCTGTGGCAAGACTTAAAAATTGCTGTTCACAGACGCTCTCCATGGACAAAAATGTCACTCTCTAGATGTGCAAAGCTGGTAGAAACATACCCAAAAAGACTGCAGCTGTAATTGCAGTGAAAGTTCTACAAAGTATTGACTCAGGGGAGCCGAATACAAATGCACGCCACACTTTTCACATATGTATTTGTAAAAAGAATTGAAAACCATTTATCATTTTCTTTCCACTTCACAATTATGTGCCACTTTGTGTTGGTCTATCAAATAAAATCCCAATAAAATACATTCACATATTTGGTTGTAACATGACAAAATATGGAAAATTTCAATGGGTATTAATATTTTTTCAAGGCACTGAATGTATGGGCAGGCTGATGGATCAACTTGAGTTCAACAGGCCTGTTGGATTTCTCATGCCATCATTGCCAGGAGATTTAGCCGCTAGTAGTAATCACTGTGTGTTCTCCCGGTTGGGACAACCACAATGGAGAACACAATAGAGCCGCAGGAGGGATTCACCCACCAACACTGTGTTGATGGGGGAATCAAGTGATTTTCTTTCCTGTGTACGAGGCTTTACAGGAAAGAAAATCACTTGATTCCCCCATCAACACAGTGTTGATGGGTGAATCCCTCCTGCGCCTCTATTGTGTTCTCCATTGTGGTTGTCCCAGCCGGGAGAACACACAGTGATTACTACTATCTACTGGCAATGATGGCATGAGAAATCCAACAGGCCTTTTGTACTCAAGTTGATCCATCAGCCTGTCCATACATTCAGTGCCTTGAAAAAATATTAATACCCCTTGAAATTTTCCATATTTTGTCATGTTACAACCAAATACGTGAATGTATTTTATTGAGATTTTATTTGATAGACCAACACAAAGTGGCACATAAATGTGAAGTGGAAAGAAAATGATAAATGGTTTTAAATTTTTTTTTACAAATACATATGTGAAAAGTGCGGCGTGCATTTGTATTCGGCTCCCCTGAGTCAATACTTTGTAGAACTTTCACTGCAATTACAGCTGCAGTCTTTTTGGATATGTTTCTACCAGCTTTGCACATCTAGAGAGTGACATTTTTGTCCATGGAGAGCGTCTGTGAACAGCAATTTTCAAGTCTTGCCACAGATTCTCAGTTGGATTTAGGTCTGGACTTTGGGCTATTCTAACACATGAATATTCTTTGATCTAAACCATTCCATTGTATCTCTGACTGTATGTTTAGGGTCATTGTCCCGCTGGAAGGTGATCCTCCACCTCAGTCTCAGGTCTGACTCAAGACTTTTGCAGACTCTAATGCCACGTACACACGAGCGGAATGTCCGACAGAAGCTTTTCATCGTATATTCCGATCGTGTGTATGCCTCATCGGACTCTTTTTTTCAAAAATTCTGACGGACTTAGAAATAGAAAATTTTCTAAATATTTCGGACTGAACCAATTCCTATCGGGAAAACCGCTCGTCTGTATGCTGTTACGACAGACCAAAAACGACGCATGCTCTGAAGCAAGTACGAGACAGAAGCTACTGGCTATTGAACTTCCTTTTTCTAGTCCCGTTGTACATGCTGTACATCACCACATTCTTGACGATCAGACTTTGGTGTGATTGTGTGTACGCAAGACAGTTTCAGCAGAACTCCTTCGGAAACACCTTCAGAGTTTATTCAGATGGGAAAACCGGTTGTGTGTACAGGGCATTGCAGTTTTTCTTCTAAGATTGCCTGGTATTTGGCTCCAACCATCTTCCCATCGACTCTGACCAGCTTCCCTGTCCCTGATGAAGAAAAGCATCCCTACAACACGATGCTGCCTCCCAACCCTGAAACATGGTGGTGGCAGCATCGTGTTGTAGGGATGCTTTTGTGTTGTGTTTAGGGTGATGTGCAGTGTTAGTTTTCCACCACACATAGTGTTTTGCTTTTATGTCAAAAAGTTCAATTTTGGTCTCATTTGACCAGAGCACCTTCTGACACATGTTTGCTGTGTCCCCCAACATCCCTTCTCGCAAACTGCAAATGGGATTTCTTATGGCTTTCTTACAATAATGGTTTTCTTCTTGCCACTCTTCCATAAAGGCCAGATTTGTGAAGTGCATGACTAATAGTTATCCTGTGGACAGATTCTCCCACCTGAGCTGTGGATCTCTGCAGCTCCTTCAGAGTTACCATGAACATTTTGGCTGCTTCTCTGATTAATGCTTTCAGTTTAGGTGGACGGCCATGTCTTGGTAGGTTTGCAGCTGTGCCATGCTCTTTCCATTTTAGGATGATGGGTTGAACAGTGCTCCGCGAGATGTTCAAAGCTTGGGATAGGTTTTATAACCTAACCTTTCTTTAAACTTCTCCACAACTTTATCCCTTACTTGTCTGATGTTTTTCTTGGCCTTCATGATGCTGTTTGTTCACTAAGGTTCTCTAAAAACCTCTGAGGGCTTCACAGAACAGCTTTATTTATAGTGAGATTAAATTACACACAGGTGGACTCTATTTACTAATTAGGTGTCTTCTGAAGGCAATTGGTTCCATTAGATTTTAGTTAGCGGTATCAGAATGAAAATCAAATGCACGCCACACTTTTCAGATATTTATTTGTAAAAATTGCTGAAAAACATTTATTATTTACCTTCCACTTCACAATTATCTGTTAGCCTAACACATAAAATTCCAATAAAATACTTTTACGTTTTTGATTGTAACATGACAAATTGTAGAAAATTTCAAGGGATGTGAATACTTTTTCAAGGCACTGTTGTTCGAATCCTGGCTGGTTCCTGATGAACCGACCAAGATTTGGACCATCTATGGCAGGCTTAATATACTCAATCTTATTAATTGTATACCCAGAAAAACAGTAGAATTTACAGTTATGCAATTCGATTATATACATCTTTTGGGGGGAAAAAACTTTTTTGGGCTCATAAAAACAAACAAACAAAAAAAAAAAACTTCAGGGAAGAAAATTCCAGATTAAGGTTTCAGCATGTAAAAGCTTTAAAAAAATATCCCCATGACTTCAGATTTATTTCCCATTGAAAGTTTTTTTGTGCCGGATTTTAAATCAGACAGATATTTTTTTTGCAGTTTATGCAACTGTTATATGGACAAAAACATTTTTTGGCCAGTCGGTGCTTCACTTTCACCTATGCAAACAGAGTAATTAAATAATAAAGATTTAGCTGTAATCTGTGAATTTGTGGCTGCAAATTAATTATTAATTATCATAAACCTTCTGTTTGGATAATTTTGGCACCACTTTAAGCGATAACAGTAAATTTATTTTTAATTAAATCAGTGCATTGAGAATAACAGAAGACTCTTCTGCAGCCCAAACAGAGCACACATGCCATCTTAACTTACTATCATTGGAGGCAGTGATGCTTCTGAAGATTGCAGAGGGCTACAGTTCATTGTCTCTGTTCCATTTTATCTTTAGACGAAAGTGTCACTGACCATGAAGGATTCTATTTCAATTATATCAGCTGTGTTTTACCGTTACAGTGGACCCACTCAAAGCAACTGCTGGTGAGGCTTTAGTGGCTAAAACATCTTGACACATCAACCTTGAAGCCTTGACAGTTTACAAGAGTTTGCATCCTGTGCTTAGTGCGTTCTGTGGCACTTCAAGGGTGAAACTCAGGCTGACCTCTGCGGCACATGGCTTAAAACGCAGCATCTGTGCGACCGTTAAAAAAAAATAAAAAAAAATGGTTCTCAGTTCTCGATTTATAGTAGTAGTATTATTCTTTATATTAATCTAGTTCTAAAAGCTGAGCAGTTGTCATTAAAGGAACAGTAATCCCACATTACAACCTCTTTCTATGAAAGAACAGTGAATCAGAATAATAGCAAACATAAAAGCAAAACTCCAGCCATAAATAACAAGATAATAACGAATAGCCCATTAAAAGATAGAATAAAAAATCACAGCTTTTGCTGCAATATTCACACATAATCAAGAGATTTTGCTTGCAGTCCATTTTTATTCCACTAGATGTCTCTCCGATGGCATTATTCAAACCACTTCCTTCAAGCCTAGGCCATCTTGGACCCACCCCCAGCCTATGACTGGACATTGAAAAGAGAGGCAGCACAGTGATTGGCTCATCTCTTTTGTCATTGCTTTCTCCTCCTTCCGGAGGCCATTTTTTGCGATACAACACTGCTTTATTTTAACTGACAATTGCATGGTTATGTGACACTGTACCCAAATAAAAATGTTGTCTTTTTTTTCTATGATAAGAGGTTTCTTTTGGTGGGATTTGATCGTCTCTGTGTTTCTTATTTTTTGCACTATAAACAAAAAAGACTGACAATTTTGGAAAAAAAACAATATTTTTTGCTCTCTGCTATATTATTATTATTATACAGGATTTATATAGCGCCGACAGTTTACGCAGCGCTTTACAACATTGAGGCAGACAGAACAATTACAATACAATTCAATACGGGGGGGGGGGGGGGGTCAGAGAGCCCTGCTCGTTAGAGCTTACAATCTACATATCCACATATCCAAGAATAAAAAAAAATCGAATTTCTTCATCAATTTAGGCCAATATGTATACTGCTACATATTTTTGGTAAAAAAAAATCCCAATAAGTATATATTGGTTGGTTTGCACAAAAGTTATATTGTCTACAAACTGTGAGATATATTTATGGAATTTTTCTTTATTTAAGTTTTATTTACTAGTAATGGCAGCCATCAGTGACTTATAGTGGGACTGCGATATTGTGGCAGAGAAATTGGACACTAACTGACACTTTTGACATTTTTACAGTGATCAGTGCTAAAAATATGCACGGTTACTGTACTAATGACACTGGCTGGAAAGGTTAACATCATGGGCGATCAGAGGGTTAACTGTGTGCCTAGCCAGTGTTTTAGTGTAGTGTGGGAGGTGTTTTTACTAGGGGAAGGCATGGATCCATGTCCCTGCTTTGCATAGACACAGGAGCCATGCCTTCCCTGTTGACAGAAGGGCAGTCTGCCTCATGTACATAGGCAGACTGCCATTCTGCCTGTATACGAACATTTGGTGGGTGCCGGGGGACAATGAGTTTGTGGGACCTGCTGATTGGCTCCCACTGTGAAGAATCACAGTGGGAGAGAGCTGCCGGCGGCTGCGCGCACTCGCGCCTGCTACCCAAAAGTGCAGGATCACATACACTATATTACTAAAAGTATCAGGACGCCTGCCTTTACACACACATACATTTTAAGGGCATCCCAGTCTTAGTCTGTAGGGTTCAATACTGAGTTGGCCCACCCTTTGCAGCTATAACAGCTTCAACTCTTCTGGGAAAGCTGTCCACAAGGTTTAGGAGTGTGTGTATGGGAAAGTTTGATCATTCTACCAGAAGTGCATTTTTGAGGTCAGGCACTGATGTTGGATGAGAAGGCCTGGCTTGGGGTCTCCGCTATAATTCATCCCAAAGGTGTTCTGTCGGGTTGACGTCAGGACTGTGCAAATCAATCAAGTTCCTCCACTCCAAACTCACTCATTCATGTCTTTATGGACATTGCTTTGTGCACTGGTCAAAATTATTTGGTGGGGGGATTTTGGTGTGGGGTTGTTGTTTAGGGGTTTGGCTTGGCCCCTCTTATAACATCAGCATACCAAGATATTTTGGACAATTTCATGTTCCTAACCTTTTGGGAACAGTTTGGGGATGGCCCCTTCCTGTTCCATCCATAAACATATGGATGAGTTAATTTTGGGGTGGAGGAACATGACTGACCTGCACAGAGTCATAACCTCAACCCGATAGAACACCTTTGGGATGATTTAAAGCGGAGACTGAGAGTCAAGCCTTCTCATCCAAGATCAGTGCTTGACCTCACTAATGCGCTTCTGGAAGAATGGTCAAACATTCCCACAGACACACTAAACCTTATGGACAGACTTGATGTAAGAGTTGAAGCTGTCATAGCTGCAAAGGGTGGGTCAACTCAATATTAGACTCTACGGAATAAGACTGGGATGCCATTAAAGTTCATGTGTTTGTAAAGGCAGGCGTACCAATACTTTTGGTAATATCGTGTGTGTGTGTGTGTGTGTATGTGTATATACATATATATATATATATATATATATATATATATATATATATATATATATATATATATATATACACATACACACACAAATGATCCTGCACAGCGCGGCCATCCTGTAGCAGTAAAACTGCTATAGGGGCGGTTGGCAAATGGTTAACAAGTGAATCAGAATAGGAAATAGTTTAGATGAAGTGGTGGTCCTGGTGAGAGATATTTTCCTACGAACAAATGACTTCCTGTTTCGATAATCCCACTGGAAAATACTGTAACATGTAAAAATACTCAGCATTCTTGATCTAGTACAAAGTGAGAATAAGACTTCAATCTGTAAAAGCAAGGAAGGCTGTTGTGTCTGAAATGTGTAAACTATTACTATCTCGCCCTTCCTTCTTTCATGCTTGGAGTTTTTACCCTGGCTTGTTCCAATCTGAAGTGCTAAGCACTGGTTAGTCCTCCGTAGTCTTCAGATTGGCTGCTTCACGCTCCTGGGCAGATTGGCAGGGCATAATATATTGGTGGCCAGTTGTAGTTACCATTCCCTTTTCTATAATATATGTACTCTCTGGTAGGCCTGATCTCATAGGCTTCACTTTTACATGTACTACATAATAATACATAGGATTGACATTTCTTATAAAAATGACTTGTGGTTTATGTGTGTTACTTGTGTAATTAAATGACCACTTCCAGAAAATGCAGCCATCTTTTTTTAAATATGGCAGACTTTAATTTTTTTTACTGGTACAAAAATGTGCCATGCTTTTATTATGATGATCTGTCCTATTTTGGACAGAGAACATTGAGGGTCTGTGCACACTGGGCTGAAAAAATGCTACTTCTAGAGGAGTTTACCATTTTGCCTGTAGAAGCAGCTCAATGTTCTATTGTTCACATGCCCATAACTGAAACAATACTTTCATAGTGCAGGTGCTTGAGGCTTTACTGAAGGTATAATGGAGCACCTCTGGAGTTTGGTGATTACATGGGTAGCAGAGCTCGGACTGTTTGAGGGAAAAGCAGCACAAGGAACCAATCAGTTGTGCTGCGGTGCTCACACTGGACATGCTGAGAGGAGGAGAGAGCAGAGTAACAAAGATGAAGTCATCAATGTGTTGATTCTCCTTTCACTGTCCAGCCACAGGCAGGGAAAGCAGCAAGACCTGTAAGTATTTTTTAATTGCCAAAATGTAAAAAAATCAGGTATCCTGCCTTATCAGACAGGGCTGGTGCTGTGTGACAGAGCAGTGTAAATCTCTGGAATTAGATGGACAGAAGTATAAACCCCTTGGCAGATAATTGCTCCCATATATGTATTGTAGTGTTTCTCAACTCCAGTCCTCAAGGTGGCCCTGCAGATCATGTTTTCAGGATTTCCCGCAGATGAAACAGCTGTGGTAATTACTAAGGCAGTGAAACTGATCAAATCACCTGTGCAAAATAATGGAAAGCCTGAAAACATGACCTGTTGGGGCGCCTTGAGGACTGGCGTTGAGAAACACTGATGTATTGCACGCTTGTTGAGCTGGTGGATGTGACCATTTCACGCACCAGTTAGTGAAAAAAAGACAGAGCAAAGATTTTCCACATTCAGTAAACAAAGGTGATAGACTTTTTTTTGTCAATTGGATTTAGTATCCAAGTTTTGGCTGGATCATTAATGAGTCTGATATAGCACTTCTGAACTGCCTTTCCTATTAGTGTAGCAATAAATAATGCATGCAATACAAACCTAAGCATTGCAGTGCTGTGCAGCAGAATGTGCTGCTTTATGTGCTTAATTGCCAATAATAAGAACATACTCATAAAGATCTCATAAAATAAAGCCTGCAAGACTGCAAGCAGATTTTTCTCCCTGTTATTCCATTCTTCTCAGTTCTGTGACATTAGCCCAGAGGGAAACACCGGTCCATAGGACAGCACTATGTATCTTTTGTGCTAAGTGTCACTGCACAAACACATATAGCTGTCTCCTAGCGTGCTAGCCCAGTGAGGGTCAGCTCCAGTCGCTGGCCGCTAAAAATGAAAAACATGCCCCGACCGGGGACGAGAACAGGGTCAACAGCTGGCAGAGGATATGGCAATCATTTATATAAATATGCTTTCTCAAGCCCACAAAAACAAAAAACCCAAAACCAAACAGCTGGGAAGGGTTGGAAGTAGCCCCAAGGCTGGTTAGTTTCCTTCCAGATGGGGAGGTTAGACTGGGGCTAGCCAGACTGCTCCACATAGACTTCCGATTCACATTAGAAATAAAAAGAGAGGAGGGAAGGGAAAAGGAAGAACAGCTACAAGCGTGACTGCTCCGTTTTTCACCTAACTTAATCAAATAAGTGAGGAGTTTCCGAAGCGGAAGACTTGCATTTATTCATATTCACATTTGTTCTTGCTTATTGTTTATCTCTGTCAGGTCTATTCTTGTGCATTTTAACCCCCCGTGAGACCTCCAATTGTTGATGGCTTTATGTGAGTTATATTATTCTTCATGCTGAATAAATACTCCCTGTAACGATAAATGATATGCATACACGCTGCTCCAGATCATGCAGGGGTTAATATCTGCTGCAGTGGAAGATTCCTGCCCCCTTCCAAAGTTCTCACTATTACTACCGTTTAAATCGTTGTGCTTTTGTAAGAAATTGCTTTGTTGTGCCTACCATATTAATAATAATTTTTATTGTTATTACCGTACTATTTTATATATTAATATTCTATAATAGTAATACCCCAAATAAACCAACCCAAAAACAACCTTTTAGAAATAATATTTCCAATCTTCAGGGAATTGCCACTTTTTTCTCAGTATGCAAAACGATTATTACGCATTCTATACTTTTTTGCCAAGAAAACCATTTTACTGTCCTGGAAAGGGTCGGTTTTACCTACACTGGCTTATTGGCTTAAACTTATCCATGACTCCCTCCCTCTTTATAGACTCACTTTCAAACTTAGGAAAAAACCTTAATTGTTTGATAAAATTTGGGGCAGGTAGATTTCAAATCCCCTTACTTTGACCTCTCTAGATTCTCTCTAGAAAACCTAAATTGTTTGATAAAGATTTGGGGTAAGTGGACTTCTAATCCCCTTACTTTTACCCCTCTATAGCCGAGATATTGATGTTGTCTTTTTCATGCTTATGGACAATGTATCATTTGTCATGGAGTGTGCAACCTTTATTCCTTGTACCTTTAGGCCCCTTTCACACTTGCCCTACAACTTGGGACTGCAAAGTCAAATGACAAGTCGTTCCCCATGATTTCCAATGACAACCATTCATATTAGTACGACTTCAAAGTAGTCCCTGCACTACTTTGGTCCGACGTTGATTCTACTTCAGCCCATTGAATATAACTGAAGTCAGATCAAAGTCAGATTGCCATCTTAAGACCCCTTTCACACTGGGGCGTTTTTCAGGCGCTTTAGCGTTAAAAAAAGTGCCTGTAAAGTGCTTGAAAGAAGCCTCATCTGCAGTCCCAATGTGAAAGCCCAAGTGCTTTAAGAACCCTTTCACAATGTCAGCGCCCGAAAAACGCTCGTAAAGCGCCGCTTAAACTAGCAGCGCTTTACCAGCGTTTTTCGAGCGTTATTGGGGCGCTTTTAACCCCTGCTAGTGGCCAAATAAAGGGTTAAAAGCGCCCACAAAACGCTGCTGCCAATAGCGTTTTTCAGGCGTTTTTCAGGCGTTTTTCAGGCGCTTCCCATTGATTTCAATGGAAAGGGGCGCTTTATTCACCGCTCCAAAAGCGCTGCAAAGAAGCTGCTTGCAGGACTTTTTTTGACGCCCTGCCAGTGCAGCGCCTTGGTGTGAAAGCACTCGGGCGTTTACATTGGGATTGCAGTTGCAGCTTCTTTCAGGCGTATTTTTTAACGCTGAAGCGCCTGAAAAACGCCCCAGTATGAAAGGGATCTCGGTGTGAAAGCACTCGGGCTTTTACATTGGGATTGCAGTTGCGGCTTCTTTCAGGCGTATTTTTTAACGCTAAAGCGCATGAAAAACGCCTGAAAAACGCCCCAGTGTGAAAGGGGTCTAACTGATCCGACTTTGGCATGCGACTTGTGCTCTGATGCTCTTGAAGGGGAACTCCACATTAAATAAAAAAAACGACATGGGTCCCCCCCTCCAAGAGCATACCAGGCCCTTTGATCTGGATTTTAAGGGTACTACCATGCCAAAAATACTGCATGGGGGTCTCCCCCACGCCAAAAGAACTGTGTGGGCCCCCCAAAATCCATACCAGACCCTTATTCAAGCACACAGCTGGTAGGTCAGGAAAGGAGGTGGGGAGGAGCGAGTGCCCCCCTGAACCGTCCCTCAACATGAGAGGGTGGGGTGCTTTGGGACAGAGGGGGCCTTGTGCTCCCCACCCCAAAGCACTTTGTTCCCATGTTGATGAGGACAAGGGCCTCTTCCTGACAACCCTGGCCATTGTTTGTCAGGTTCTGTGGGCGGGTGGCTTATCAGATCCTGGAAGACCCCTTTACCAGGAGGCCCCCAAATCTGGCCCCCCTCCCTATGTGAATGAGTATCGGGTACATTGTACCCCTACCCAAGGGATTAAGGGATACAAATACACTATAAAGTAAAAAAATATTTCACTAAGGTGAACGCTGTCCGCTGAACAGTGTTTGGGCGGACAGTCCGCTCGTGTGTGGGCTTTCAGCGGACAGTTTCAGCGGACAGTTTGACGAACAAGGTTTTACGGAATTTCCAAAAAACTGTCCGCTGAAACCTTGTTTCAGCGAACAGTCCGCTCGTGTGTAGGCTTGTTCGTCAAACTAAGTTCCGCGCATGCTCAGAAAGGATTTACACGCCGAAAGTTATAATGCAGTGTATAGGACGTCGTATTTTTCGTCCCGTCGTACGTGCCGTTCACATCATCGCGCACGGTTTCAGCAAACTGTTCGTCCGTCGTGTGTGGCCATGTCCGTCCATGCTAATTTTGAGCGGACTGTTTGCCGAAACTGTTTGACGGACAAAGTTGGGCGAACAGTCCGCGCGTGTGTACGCGGCCTAAGGAGTGATACAATGTTGGTAGAGAGTTGCAACTCTCTCCTCTTCAAAATAAACAATAGGTTAGGAAGAATATTAGGAATACAGTATGGAATAAAGGGTAAAAATAGTTGGGAATAAGTAATAAGGGGGGGTCACTTTTTTCCTATAGGAGAGAAGGGAGACTATAGAATATCCCTAACATTTTCTTTCTGTGGGGAGGGTATTATGAGATTGATCCATGAACTATGCTGATTATGTGATTGTTTTTTTTTAAATATATGTATGTTAAAGCATGTTTACTTATAGAGTTTTGTAATGAAATGATATGGAATGTTTTTATGTGAAGAATATCTTAATAAAAATAATTAAAACATTGTACCCCTACCCATTCAACTAAAAAAAAACACCTTACACTGGTTTTTAAAGTAATTTATTAAGGCAGCTCTGGTGTCTCTTCCAATCTCTTCTCCCCTCTCCAGTTCTTCTCCCCTCTCCAGTTCTTCTCCCCTCTCCGGGTCTTCTCTGCTGATGACTTCTAGCCCTCTTCTCCCAATCTGCCGGTTCTTCTCCCTCTGTCCGCTGTCCTCTGCCTCTGCTAGGTCTTCTCTGCTATCTTCTCCCTCTTTTTCCGGGTGTTCTTTGCTGTCTTCTCCCTCTGTTCTTCTTCCGATGTTGACTCAATGCTCTCTCCCGCTCTAATGCTCGGTGTGCGGTGTGCCACTTCTTATATTGGCATGGGACAGGGTCACTGGGTGATGACATCCAGAGGCCTTGCCTCTTATGGCATCACTGCCCCAGACGGTGATGTCATAAGGGGTGGGGCCTCAGGATGACATCACCCGGTGACCCGACCCATGCCAATATAAGTAGTGGCACACCATGCACCCAGCATTAGAGCGGGAGAGTGTTGAGTCAACATTGGAAGAAGAACAGAGGGAGGAGTCAAAGGAGAAGACCCTGAAAATCCATACCAGACCAAAGGGCCTGGTATGCTCTTGAAGGGGGCACCCATGCCATTATATATTTTTTTTTTCAAGTTTGGCGTGGAGTTCCCCCTAAAGATTCATACCAGACACAAAGTGGCGGCATTGTCGGGGATCAAAGTCGGATCTCTGCTCATTGAAGTCAGATGCATGTCGGACATCAAGTCGCAGGGCAAAGTCGGATCCACAGTGGTACAACTGTCGGGTCATACCAGTGTGAAAGGGGCCTTACTGGGATTTATATATTAGCATTTTTTTTTTAACTGTTTTATGTGATGTGTGAGACACTGTGACGTAGCTTAATTGTTTTTAATTTTGGGGTGGAGGGCTTTGTGTATTGGGTTTCTTTTTGTATACTTTTTTAATAAAACTCAATGAACATATCTTTAAAAAATAAATAATATTTCCACAGTCTGACTACTCTAAACTGTGATAGCTGTTGCTACAGGTAATTAAGCATGGTTGTAATATATGCAATGTTGTTTAATTTAAAATATGATCATTTTTTTCTGCAAGTTTTTTCTGGGCCCTATGTTGTCAAGAGCACAAAAATACTGCAACAACATTTTTCGTTTTATTTACATGCGATCCAAATGAATGATATAAAAAAAAATGAGGTCTTATGTAGAATTGCACACATGCCATATGTGGTCAAAACTGACTCACAATGTGTTTAGCCTAGAGATATCCAGAGATATATACACAAACCTTAATGTGACTTGCACTGTTTTGTATGTGACCAGTAAGGACAGAACCATTAGCTCTTCAAAATGCATTTATAACATTGCACTCAGGGATGAAAGATCCGCAAGGCTTTTGTGCCACAAGTGAGGCATTTTTCACTGAAATTATGAAATCTGACAGTTTAAAAGGCTTCATTTTTTCCTCCTCTAAGAGCCCTTTTTAAAAAAGCATCTTTTCCTCTTTTCTGTGCCTATGGCAAAATCCTAGCTTTAAGGTAGTCTCTTTATTTTTTTCGGCTCCAAGCTATCACTTGAATCACGTGTCTTAAAGTCATAGTGTGGCCCAACACTACATTGTATACATAATAGCCTTCTGCACTATGTGCTGTTTGTCTTTGTCTATGCTTTGTGTTAATTCCTAAAAGCAAGTACAACGATTGGTGGCTCTTGAGATGGTCAAGTACTCTGTGAACTAAAAGACCTTTTTGTTTTTTTTGCCCAAACATTTTTTACAGTAGAGACAAAGTGAAGACTAAGCCGAGTTATATATGAACCTATTTGTTGAAGCAATGACTGAACTCCTGGTCTCTGGTGTTCTTTGGAGTCTACTTCATATGTGTATATTTTATTCAAATAATCCTTTATGAACTCGATCTGAGGTACAGGAAGGTACGTGCATTGGCAAGGGTTTAGTAGATAGAGGAAAAGCAAGCTCCACTTTTGTGACTTGTCAACACATTTGAAGCAGACGGAGTATTAATGGTGGCTTCCACTGGTGGGATGTCCAGCAGAGAACTTGCTCTCTCCACCCATTTATCATGCCATAAAGCTCTTTTGAGGTACGGAGACAGGCTTCACAGTCTGGCCCTAGACGGGCTGCACTATATCATCCTTCTGATTGGTTTTGTCTCCAGCAGGCTGGAATCTTAAGTCAGCCCCTCCAGTCTGGGTTTCCCCTGTTCGCAGCACAGTTTGCTGACATGGAAACTAGAAGCATACAAGTTTATGAAGCCGTGTGCTTTGAAGATTGTTTCATTTAACAAGTCAGTTACTGTTATCCAGATGTTTTATCCTGTAACTCCTCATTAAATTCAGTGAATAGTTAATCTCCCTCTCTTGGATCTAAAGCTGTGTAGTTTTTTTTTTCTTCTTTTCGTTTTAATGCTCCTAGTAGAACATTCAGCTTTTCTCCCCAGAATGTAGACGATAACATTCCCTGTAACACCAGGTCTCAAACATAGAGTGCGATTGCACAATTTTAACACTTATTTGGCACCATAGTAATGAATGATCTATTTGTTTTATGGGCTCTAGATCAAAAAACAAAATAGCATTTATTGTAGTTTTCAGGATTTGTTTGGTAATGTTTCTGAATATAAATTGTTTATATAAATGCAATATAATTAACAATGTAAATAATCTATAGATATTAAACCCAAAAATACTCGAGCGCAAAAATGGATCCTCTGTGGAATAAATATATGAGAAGACAGCAGCACACACTCAAACGTGGTCAGTAACCAACAAATAATAAATGTACTAAATAATAGTGGTTTGCGGTGGAGTATTGAGTATAGTGCACCACTATTCTTTAGTACATTCTATAGATATTAGCATCCAGGGCAGACCTGGGTAAACTGCAGGCCCCCTGGCTACATCCAGCCCTTTGGCTGTCCCTGTCTGGCCCCTACTGTCAGCATGCCTCTATGAGCCTATCAGCTTCCTCTCTGAACTCAGTGGGTGAGCTTAACAAGTGGCGCCTCTTGTCAAACTCTGCACCCCAAGCTAAAAATGTTGCAGCTGTGTCATGTGACTAGCCCTGTCCAGTCGTTTTACAGATCAGGATGGTAGTTGGGGGTCGGAAAAACAACAACTCAGCTGCCCGTTTTTACACCCCCTGTGACTGTTTTCATTAGCAGCTGTACTTATTATTCATATTGCCATGTGTTTTTTTTGTTTTATGTTTATATACTTATGGACTAAACATGGAAAAATAATATTAAGCAGTATTAAGTTTGGCCTTCCACAACAGTCCCAGTTTCTAATGTTGCCCCTTGAGAAAATGTATTCCCCACTCCTGAACCAGAGGAAGAGAATGATAAGGCAAAATCATCCACACCTTGATGATATAAAATTGTTAAATTGTTACTAAACCCAGGACCCTGCATTCACTATATTGGTTCTTCCACATTACACAGAACATGGAAAGGCAATTATCTTAGTATATAGTATATAATAGTAACTATAAACCGCTAAATACCTTTTCTCATCAGCAGTATATAGCAGTCTTGTGACTGCTCTCAGTGTCTGGTAGAGCACTGGTTTAAAGTGGTTGTAAACCTTTACAAACCACTTTGACCTACAGGTAAGCCTAGATTAAGGCTTACCTGTAGGTCTAAGAAATATCTCCTAAACCTATACGGTTTAGGAGATATTTTCCCGAAGACAGGCACTGCTGTCTACGGCGCATGCGCCGTAGACAGCGGCGCGCAGGTGCACTGAGCGCGCCATCGTCAGGGTTTACTTCCTCTTTAAGCTTGTAGGTGGAGTTTTCATCCTTCCCTGACTGTCCTGTAAAGGTGCTGGACCCATTGTCTGGATAGTGCTGATTGGCCCTGTGCTGATCACATGCATCCTCCCAAGAAAAAAAACTCTCTAGCCATACCCACCAAACTGAGCATGTGCAGTGTGCCCCCAAGGGGCGGATCAGAAAAGCTGGGATCAAACAATGCATAGGATTGACCCCTTAGGTTCCACAGTGAGTATAACAAGATGTTTTACTGCATATACAGACTGATTTTACTGTTGTGGAATTAGTAACACTTTAAGCACTTTATGTATTTAACCACTTCAGTCCTAGAAAGATTTACCCCCTTCCTGACCAAGCCCTTTTTTGCAATACGGCACTGCATCGCTTTAACTGACAATTGTGCGGTCGTGTGACGTTGCACCCAAACAAAATTGATGTCCTTTTTTTCCCACAAATAGAGCTTTTTTTGGGTGGTATTTGATCACCTCTGCATTTTTTTTGCGCTATAAATCAAAAAAGAGCGCCAATTTCGAAAAAAAACAATATTTTTTACTTTTTGCCATAATAAATATTCCCAAAAAAGTATAAAAAACATATTTCTTGCTCAGTTTAGGCCAATATGTATTCTTATACATATTTGTACCGTATATTGGTTATATGGTTTGTTCAAAAGTTATCACGTCTACAAAATAGGGGATCGATTTATGGCATTTTTATTATTTTATTTTTTTATTAGTAATGGCGGCGATCTGTGATTTTTATCCTGTCTGCGACATTGCGGCAGACAGATGGGACACTTTTGACACTATTTTGGGACCATTGACATTTATACAGCAATCAGTGCTATAAAAATGCACTGATTACTGTGTAAATATCACTGGCAGTGAAGGGGTCTAGGGGGCAATCAAGGGGTTAAGTGTGTTCCCTCAGTGTGTTCTAACTGTAGGGGGATGGGCTCACTAGAACATGACAGAGATCATTGCTCCCGATCACTGGGTGCAGTAGATCCCTGTCATGTTGCTAGGCAGAACAGGGGAATGCTTTGTTTACATAGGCATCTCCCCGTTCTGCCTCTCCATGCCACGATCGCGGGCCCACAGCAGACATCGAGTCTGCGGGACCCGTCGGCATGCTCCTACGGCGTGCATGCCCGCTAGCCGCAGATGACAGGGTGACGTATGGCTACGTGGTTTTGTGCAACCCCTGCCACTCTGCGGAGGTATATCGGCATGAGCCAGTCAGTAAGTGGCTAAAGTGTATTTATGGTCAAAATGTAAAAATATAGATTCATTTTTGTATATCAAATATTTGTAGCCTACTCCTAGTAATCTGAACAGTCATGAAGTTTGTAAACTTACTTTGTGAAGATCCCCACACATTTACTTCCTTGAATTCTGTGACATGTGTCACTATGTCATGTGGGAGTAGGCATTGCTGTGCCACAGAATTCACAGAGCCTGCCTTCTGAACTCCTGTGGATTTAGAAGGTGGAATCAGTGCAAGAATCACAGCTTGTAGGCAGGAAAAGTACCAAAGCAGAAAGTAAACAGCAGAGGAGAAACTACAAAGCATTCATATATATATAATGTTTACTATAACTATACGTTATTGCAAAGCTGACATTATAAAATGAAAGTATATGCTGTGACCATAGATCTCTTTTAACTACTTCCCATTTGGGCCAATTCTGACACTTCGCTCCTACATGTAAAAGTCATAATTTTTTTCTAGAAAAAGGTGTAAGGGCTAACCACTACTCCACTGTGCTGCCCCATTATTCGCTATGACTTTCTTACGGTGCCGTCAGATTCCTTCTCCAGGTCACCGATCATACGGGAGAGCCCGGAGAAGTATCGGAGGTCGGCGGGAGGGTAGGGACATCACCTCCTGCCGCCTGTAAGAACAATCAAGCGGCTGAAAAAAACCCACTATGATCATTCTTATGGATCACAGAATCGCTGGCTGGAAAAAAACGATATCTGGATGTCCATGACATCATATGACGTACCTTGGGCGCGAGATGGTTAACCACTTAAGCCCCGGACCATTTTCCAGCTAAAGGACCAAGACCCTTTTTGCGATTCGGCACTGCGTCGCTTTAACTGACAATTGCGCGGTCGTGCGACGTGGCTCCGAAACAAAATTGTCGTCCTTTTTTCCCACAAATAGAGCTTTCTTTTAGTGGTATTTGATCACCCCTGCGGTTTTTATTTTTTGCGCTATAAACAAAAATTTATGAAAAAAACACATTATTTTTTTACATTTTGCTATAATAAATATCCCCCAAAAGTATATAAAAAAATGTTTTTCCTCAGTTTAGGCCGATACATATTCTATATATTTTTGGTAAAAAAAAAATCACAATAGGCATTTATTGATTGGTTTGCGCAAAAGTTATAGCATCGACAAAATAGGGGATCGTTTTATGTCATTTTTATTAATAACTTTTTTTTTACTAGTAATGGCGGCAATCAGCGATTTTTTTTGTGACTGCGACATTATGGCAGACACGTCGGACAATTTTGACACATTTTTGGGACCATTGGCATTAATACAGCAATCAGTGTAATTAAAAATTCACTGATTACTGTAAAAATGTCATTGGCAGTGAAGGGGTTAAGCGTATGCGTGTGTTTTTTTTTAACTGTAGGGGGGCGTGGCTTGGCATCTGACATCACTGATAGTCTTTCCCT
Source organism: Lithobates pipiens (assembly GCF_037356315.1). NCBI lineage: Eukaryota > Metazoa > Chordata > Amphibia > Anura > Ranidae > Lithobates > Lithobates pipiens. Next base: position 372,431,587 of record NW_027507748.1, on the reverse strand, counting down.
ATAACAGGGAACAGATGATCAGTGAACGCCTCAGTAGGAAGCATGAGGAGAGGTTTGTTTACACTTACCTCTCCTCGTTCTTCAGCTCTATGACCCAATTGCGGGACACCGGCGTCATGCAGCCACGGTCACGGAGCTCAGGACCGGGTCGCGAGTGCTGCGCCGGGGGCGCACTCGTGACCCGCGGCTGGGCACATAAAGGGCAACGTACCTGTACGTGCTTGTGCCCAACCGTGCCATTCTGCCGACGTACATCGGCGTGAGGCGGTCCTTAAGCTGTTAATAACTAAAGCAATTTTCCAGTTTTGCCTGACAGTTGCTTATTTTGTTTACGTAATACTATACTGAAAATACGCCTTAAAAAAATGTGCCTTAAAAAATGTTAAAGATAACACACATAACTAGAATGTGCATGGAGTATCCTCTACCATAATGCATGATGAGAAATGTGAATGAAAAATACCGCTTTCAGTGCGATCGTCTCATAATCTGACCATTTGTACACAGCTTTCGAGAGCCGATCACAACAGACAAAGGGACAAGCACAAAATTATTTCCCGTATGATAACAGAATGAATGATTTTCATGTAATTAGTATAATATTTGTACGAAAAAAAATTGTGTGACCAAGACCACACATGCTCAGAAATGAAAGAATATATTACAATTCAATACAATACAATTACATCACTTGAACTGAAGTTGTATTCTGACGTAAAAGAATTTTTGTAACTTTAGTAATCTATTGGTTTTCATTATGAGACTAGCATAAGAAAAAAAAAAAATGAACGATTATGCGTCCAATATTTTTATCTCTTGTAACAAAAGAAGAATGAGGTGCTTTGGTTCTTATCACACAAGGCCTAGTCGGAGGTCATGTGGCCTGCCAAGTGGTTCATTGTTGCTCTGGCTAAGGACTCCACTGACCTTACTGCTCCACAATGTACTACGTCAACACACCATCTGACTTATGCTGATAAATAGGTCACATGATGGTCACTCTCGAACATTTTGTTAGTTACAAGAGTATGTTAATATTTTAGGATGTGTGAATCACCTTTCTGAAAAACTAGAAGGTCACCTTTCCCAAGCTTTAAAAAAGGTACCTGTGCTTGAATTTGTTTATTTGCTACCTTAAATTATGTTGACTTGCTTTATTTAAAGGGTAACTCCCCTTTCGTGGGGGGAAAAAAAATAAAATAGCAAATAAAGAAAAAATATATATAGTGTGTTCAATTACAATACAAGTCATATTGTAATTGAATATTATTAAAAATGAACTTTCCTTTTCAATTTGCAGCCACTGTAATTTTCTATTTATGCAAAGCAATATGGCTACCTGGAGTTGTTTTGTACACAGAATGTTCACTGACCACTCCCCAGAAACAACATTTCCTGCTTGTGTGATTGGCTCATCAATTTTCCCAGAAGTCTGCCTAAGATACAAGTCAGATTGCAGGCATCCCCTGCAACAAAAATGTCATTATTGGTGACATGCTTCCAATAGGAACACGTCTAACGGGATGCAGGCCCTGCAGCTTTCCTCATTGGAGCCCTACTGATAATTATGAAACTACTCCCATTAGACTCACTCAGTAGAGGTACAGACAAACACACGTGTGTTTCTACAGAATAACAAAAGGTAGGAATCTGCAACAAAGGTTGTTATAATCCCTGTAATGTACATCGATCACCCAGGGGAGAATTGTTTTCTCAACAAAAGTGTAGTTACGCTTTAATCCTCACATGGACCTTATCTAAGCCATATGATGGAAAGACTTTGCTGAAGAAGTTAAAGTGACACTAAACTCTGGTTTAAAAAGAATCTATTCAAATATTATTAACACAAAAATGCACATTCTACTGCTCTCAGCCTCTTCCAAATCACCATTTTGTTTTTTTTTGCTTTTTCTGTTGCTGTGATCTGACTTCTTGTTAGAGGGTGGTTATGTTAATCCCACTGTACAGTATGTAGGAATATAGCCACCCTCTCAGCCTATGGTCTATGAACTCCAGGAGTTGTACTGTGCATAGAGCAGTGCACATGACTGCAAATAATGTGCACTGCTCTATCCAAACAAATGGAAGTAAGGGGCGAAGGGAGAGATTCAGATGCCGGCAGAGGACATAAAAGGAGGCATAAAAGCACAGTAAGAAACAATTTCATGTAAATAAGATTAAAGGGCCATTAAAGTGGTTGTAAAGGTAGAAGATTTTTTATTTGAATGCATTTCATGCATTAAGATAAAAAGCCGTCTGCGTACAGCAGCCCCCCCCCAATGCTTACCTGAGCCCCTTCTTGATCCAGCAATGAGAGTCTCAGCTGTCCGTTACTCTCCCTCCTCATTGGCTAAAACAGCAGTGACAGCGCCATTGGCTTCCACTGCTGTCAGTCAGTGAGCCAATGAGGAGAGAGAGGGTGGGGGGCCACAACTCCATGTCTGAATGGACACAGGGAGCTGTGGCTCAGCTTGAGTGCCCCCCATAGCAAGCTGCTTGCTGTGGGGGCACTCAACAGCAAGGAGGGGCCAGGATCACTGAAGAGGGACCCGAGAAGAGAAGGATCTGGGCTGCTCTGTGCAAAACCACTGCACAGAGCAGGTGAGTATAACATGTTTGTTATTTAAAAAACAAACAAACAAAAAAAAAAAAAAGATTTTAGTAGTACTTTAAGTAGTGGATGTGTATGGCTAATTTTTGGAGAATAAGGATATTGTTTTCTGTCATTTTAAGTGGGTGAAATGTATTGCCCAGTTCCTATTAGTTCAGAAAATTCTATGCACAGATGCAGAGCCAACAAGGTGCTTTCTTGAAATCTATTTCACAATAAATGGCCTTGTTATAGAAACAAAGGCTTTTTTTTCTTTGGACAAGAGGAAAACCCCTTAAGTGGAAATACAGACCCATAAAAAACCTTGATAGATGCAGACATGCATTCATTAAAAAATCATTAAATGTATTTTTTATTGCAACTAGCTAACATCCCTAAATTATTTTTGATATCAGCGTCCTGTAAACCCCTGTACCATGTAGCCCTGTAACCCTCTGGGTGAGAAAAGACCAGCCCTTGAGCCAGTCTCTGACATGCTGACTGTGAACATGGAAGGAGAGAGAAGAAAGCAGAGTGATGATTTGTTAGTTTGCTGCTACTAGTTTATGGAGTTGTGTTTTGACTTAGCGGTGCTAGTGCGGTGGAGGTTGATGATCTGCCAGTTCTTTTTGGCAAAGGTGCCTGAAATACAAAAATGTACAGAGCTATAGATTCTTTGGCAGGTTAGTCTCCATCTATATGTATTTTATCTATATATTTTTTCTGTTTGCTTGGGGTTCAGTTTTAATTTCTTTTTCTTATTAATTGCTTTTACAACAGTTCTGCATTAATCATATATACAAGCCAGAGAATTAAGCTTCTAGCACCATTACAGTGGCACAGAAAACTGTCAGGTGTGGCGTATCCCATATTACCTAAGCAGATAGACCTGTTTCAGGTCTGTCTTTATCACCTGCCCCAGTTTCTATTTCAGAATGACTAGCACAAGTCTGCCCCTAATTTAAAGAGAGAATATGGCAGTTTTCCATATAGAAAATTGCTGCAGATTCCAGCCAAGTCTGACCTGTCATATGGAATGTAACTTGATAGTAGCAGCTCCAGGAGACAGTCCGTCTCTATGCCCGTGCAGTGATTACACTACATGAGCAGAGCCTGCAGGGTTAACAGTCACAGACATGGCTGAACAGAGAACTGCTCACTCCTAAATAAAGTGGACCTTCTGTCATTTTTTCAACTTTCCGTTGTTTTAACTTTGGATAGTAAAATATTTTTTTTTCTAAATACCTTATACAGCCCACTTCCTGTTTCTTATCTGGCCTAGGCCTATGACATCATCAATAGTGCTCTCTCTCACTCTCGTGAGAGTTTGCCAGGATGGGAGGGGTGATGAGTCCTAAGAGGTCCAATGAGGGCTGCAGAGCTGGAGGTGTGCCTCTGTGTGAAGGAAGGGAACAGGCAGCAGCTTCAGCAGCCCACAGTTAAAATGATTGCAGCCAGACTCAGTGGAGGGAGATTTCTGCAACATATTTGGCAAGTATAGAATCATAGTATATATAAAATAATATGCAAAGTGGTTAGAGGGAAGCTTCAGAATGGCAAAGAAGTTTTCATTACAAATTATGTGAGCAGACTGCAGTTCCTCTTTAACAAAGATGCTTGCACCAGCAGCATCTGCTCCATTTTTTTATGTTTAGAGGAGTGAGGCAAGCTTGTGCCCAAATGCATTTTTTAACTCTCATTTATAAAGTCATACTTTTGCTAACATGCCTATTTTTCATCATGCAGCTGGACAGTTGTGGCATTTACTATAGTTGGACGGGGTTGCCATGGTTAATAGTTACTACCCGGCCACAGTGAGTGTCAAGATCCACCATTGATCTCTGTCACTATAATTATTATATGGCATATGAAGATCCCCGTTCGGATGGCAATGCGACAGCGTTGTACATAAGACATCCATCTGTCTTGGCCTAGTTTAGCTTTTCTTGTATGACTGCTCAATTTACGTGGGTGTGTGAACGTAAACAGAAAAGTAGTACTGTGAATCAATTTAAAACTTTGGATTAACAAATATATGCAGTGGTTGAAAATAAGTTATCGTCCTCCAGTAAGAATTGTTGTGTGTTACTTGTTTAGAGTAGCTGGGTCAAATTTTATCAGAATGTAAATAAGCAAGCCATATTGTAAACTGAAAGGAGACAGCGCTACACAAGTGAATAAGTCAATGAAAATTTGGACAGAGCAAGGGTTTTTAGGCTTCGGCTTTTCAAACATGACTATAAAATGGCATGTATTGTAAAAATAAATACCCATTTACATCAAATATGGGTTTATTTAGGATAAACAATGTGCAAAGTGCAGGTACATGCAACAGTACATATAACACCCTAGCAGAATATATCTTTCACAGAACTGACTATGCTATATGACATAGTGCTAAAAAATGGCATATACATTGTCCATTTGCTACATTTTATTTTACTTACAAGGATGATTATTTAAAGATGTTCTAGAGGCATTGTTTTTTGGCCCAGTCAGCTGGTAGAAAATAGCAGGTGCTTTTAGGTACACGTGACCTCCAATTATGGGAAAGTGCTTGGGTCTAGCAGTTAATGAGGCCTGAGAACTGTCACATCATGCAGGGGTGATGTTTCCACTCCCTATCAGCTCCATTATCAGATGCTAGTGATATCCTAATGATCTGCTGTTTGTATTTCAGTAGAATCATATTCCATACTGTATACCTTCTCCTGAAGAAGGAGATTTCCAAGGCTCTGAAACGCGTAGGGAATCTTACACTGTCATTATATCGATAACATATATGGATAATTTACTATTTTTTTGTATATTGCTGTTTCTTTCTTCATGGCATGATTTTATTCTGTTAAATTAATTTTGTATTTTGATATATGTTATTTTGTGTACGTGCCTAAAAAATCCACCACCAGGGGAACTTCCTTTTCTTTTCTAACATTATTGGATGTGGCACAACAATTTTTAGCCAGACCTAGCCGTCCTGCTCAATCTTTTTATCAGATGCTAGTGGTATTTTGATGTCCAATCTGTTGCAGGGGGGAGCATTGGGGGATCACTGGAGAAGCAAGTAACTTTCTTATGTTGCCAAAAACCCTCCCTCTACATGCACATACACCTGCATCAATTGCAGAGCACCTTGTAGTAGATAGTTTGCTCTGAGGTAGGCTGGATTATGCGCAAACACCTGCAAGTCTATGAGCAGCTTTTGGTTGCAAGAAGAATAGCATGGCAACCCTTAACCCTGTTGCCTATGCTCTCCAAAACATGTGGTGATGAATATTCCAGAAGGATCCACCTCTTATGATTTTGCAAGCTAGTTGTAGGGTACTAATATTGTAGGTGAAACTACTGTATAATAGTTTACTAAATGCTCTCTGATTAATGCCACTTTCTGAACTACCCCCAAACCTCTTACATTTTGCCAGGATATTTTAAACGTATTTTCGATAAATTCATTAAAAATTGATCAGTCGGAACGGAACTGAATTACCCTCTGAACCGCTCAGAATTGTCATTACAGGTCTGGCCCTTCTATAGATCAGTCATACTAAGACTCCTTTCACAACGCAGAGGCTATAGCATCGGCGGTAAACCGTCCGCTATTTTTAGCTGCGATTTACCGTCAGATTTTCAGCGGTTTTAACCCTTTCTCGGCTGCTAGCGGGGAGTAAAAGCGCCCCGCTAGCGGCCGAGAAAGGGTTAAAACCACCCGCAATACGCCACAATATCGGCGTTTTGCCAGTGATAATACAGCACTGCCCCATTGATTTTCAATGGGGAGCAGCGGTGGAGGAGCGGTAAACACAACGCTCCTTCACCGCTCCAAAGAAGCTGCTGGCAGGACTTTTCCCTGACGTCCTGCCAGCGCACCGCTCCGGTGTGAAAGCCCTTGGGGCTTTCACACTGGAGACAAAGGAGCAGCAGTTTGAGGGCAGATTGCAGGCGCTATTTCTAACGCTATAGCACCTGCAAAATGCCCTCTTTGTGAAAGGGGTCTTATGCTAATCTTACATTCAGTAATATAATAATTGTTTATGATGAAAGATAAAAAAATAAAAAATAAATCTGATATTAATTGCACCAAGAACTTCTTTAAGTGCAATTATTTCTGAAATACTTTAATATTGTTGGAGTTTTTTTATGAATTAGTACTTTTTTTTATTGAAAGGAAGCTGTTGGGCCTGCAAAAAAAAAAAAAAAAAAATTCCATAAGACATGTATTTATTTAACCACTTTCAGACCGGACCAATTTGCTGGTCAAAGACCAGACCACTTTTTGCGATTCGGCACTGCGTCGCTTTAACTGACAATTGCGCGGTCGTGCGACGTGGCTCACAAACAAAATTGACGTCCTTTTTTTCCCACAAATAGAGCTTTCTTTTGGTGGTATTTGATCACCCCTGCGGTTTTTATTTTTTGCGCTATAAACAAAAATAGAGCGACAATTTTGAAAAAAACGCATTATTTTTTACTTTTTGTTATAATAAATATCCCCCAAAAATATATAAAAAAACATTTTTTTCCCTCAATTTAGGCCGATACGTATTCTTCTACATATTTTTGGTAAAAAAATCGCAATAAGCGATTATTGATTGGTTTGCGCAAAAGTTATAGCGTTTACAAAATAGGGATAGTTTTATAGCATTTTTATTAATAATTTTTTATTATTTTTTTTTTTACTAGTAATGGCGGCGATCTGCGATTTTTATTGTGACTGCGACATTGTCGGGGACCCATCGGACATTTTTGACACATTTTTGGGACCATTGTCATTTATACAGTAATCACTGCTATATAAATGCAGTGATTCCTGTGTAAATGACACTGGCAGTGAAAGGGTTAACCAGTGGGTGGCAGTGTAGGGGTTAAGTGTTCCTAGGGGAGTGTTACTAACTGTGGGGGGGTTGGGCTTTCATTTAGTGTACACTGATCTCTGCTCCAATCACATGGAGCAGAGATCAGCGTCACTAGTTGCTAGGCAGAATGAGAAAATGTTGTTTATACAGCATTTCCTCCATTCCGCCGCTCCGTGAGACGATCGCGGGGATGCCCGCGGCGATCGAGTCCGCGGGTCCCGCGACCGGACTCACGGGGGTCCCGACCAGCGCGGGAGCGCGCCGCCGGCGGCGCGCTCCCGATGGCACGGCGGCAACGAATATTGGACGTACATGTACGCCAATATGCCTGCCCGTGCCATGCTGTCGACGTACATCGTTGTGCGCTGGTCGGGAAGTGGTTAAAGTGAAAAATACGAGTAACAAGATCATCTCCATGAATAGTATAAAACACAGAGAACAGAATCACATAACTCAACCATATACAGGGCAAGGCCAAACCCACATCAGTGACATATCATTGGCAGATGCCAGCATAACTCTTTTTTTGAAGCAAAAATTTTACATTTGAGCAATTTGATCTTTTTCTTTGCTGTGTCATTTGTTATTGAGTTATAGATTTTTTTTTTTAAATGATCCAATCTATAATCCATTGCTTATTTATCATTGCATACTGTATATAGCCAACTTCAGTTTTTTATAGCAAGATCCATAGCTATAATGCTGAATCACTCAACTTCAGACTTAAGAGTTGGACTGCAGGTGTCAATGAAAGCCAAAGGATTTCCAAGACGGCGTCTACACAGAGTCACATCGCATCCCAACCACCCAAATTGTGCTTGTCATGTAAACACCCTGTAGGATTATTTGAAATCCTACAGGATGTTTATATGCAGAGCCTGGCCGGGAAGTGGTTAAAATGTTTAAACAAAATGTTTTAGGGATGTTGCTTAAAAGAGCTTCCAGTGTAACAGAAATGCTCACATATCTGTGTACATAAGCGAGGAGATCCATGGTGTACCGAGCACCATGGTCTATCAGGTAGATATGATGGCCTGTCCTTTCTGTACAGTATATATGTTATATAATGAGAGAGAAATCAGAAGCATTCTGGGATAACTACAAACCAGCGTGGCATGGCTGCTTTAAGGTTAGGAAGCATGCACAGAACAGTGCTGTTCATTCATTGGTGATATCATTAATGATGACAGCATGGCTAGATATTTCTTTTTTTCTTAATTGTGCACATAGCACTAATTACCGAGTAGGCCTTTTTAGAATTGGTCTCCTATTCAGAAGTGACAACTTAATTTCAGTGGGTTCCTGTGATCCCTTTGCCTGCGTGTGTTCATGTCTGCACTATCTGTCTCACTGCCAGATCCTATCTATTTTCCCTTTCAAGAAGCAGTAAAAAAAATGTGGTAATTCAACACTACCTGAAACCATCCTTCCAGACTTCCACCTTACTGTTACACCCTGAAGTCATCACCTCTTGACCTTGGAGGTCATGGGTCTAGTGCTTTTCTATCCTGCTTGATTCCACTGTCTCTGCCCACTTCCTTTACAACATTAGGACCTTGTTATATAAGGAAATTGGAAACACTAACAGGCCTTTCTGAGGCCAACAATCCCTTTGCAAGATAAGATTTCCTCTCTGCTTCTAAGTAATTACTGATGATGCTTATAAATAGATTCCACTCTGAATATGAATGGGAGGCATTTTGCTGTTATAATTTATTTTATACAAGCTAAAAAAAAAAGTCTAACTATATGACAGCCTATACAAATGTAAGTATATTAAAAACCCATGTGATCCAATCTAAAATACACCAATGGCCTTGTGCAATACATTTTACTTATATTTATAAAACCATATAGAAAAAAAATGACTATATTTAGCAAGATTGAAGCATGTGTAAACTCAGTCATTAAAATCTTGCATAAACGGGTTAAAGAAGTAGAGATAATGGAGAAGATGACAGCACGGATGCAGGACCGCCTGGACGCGCACAACCTGGTTTGGGAACTATGTCACCGCCGGGAGGAACTTACCAGTCCGGTATCAGGTACTGGTTGAGATTGTCCAAGCCTTCCTTCTCCCTCCCCCCCTTGTTCCCCCCACCCCCCCCCCTTTTTTTTCCTCCCTCTTCCCTTTTTCTTTTCTCCCTTTCATTTGGTGCCCGTTAGGGACCTATGTACCCACCCACTACACCAGCTGGATGGTCTGTTTGCCCTTGTACACACGGTCGGAGAATCTGTCGGAATGAGTCTTATCGGACCGTGTCGTCAGATAATCCGACTGTGTGTGGTATGCATCGGACTGATTCCGTCCGAATCTCCGTCCGACCCAATTTTCCAACATGTTGGAAAGATTTCCCGACCAACTGGGCCGGACGGACCTAATCCAATCATGTGTAGAGCATTTTCATCGGACCAAGTGCCACGCATGCTCACATTCAAATTCCTACATTAAAGCTATTGGCTACTAGCCTGAATATAGTGCCATCGTAACGAAATTACGTCATCACGTTCTGAAAGATCGGATTTTTCGCCAACTTTGTCCGACCATGTGTATGCAACAGTTTCGGACAACATCCGACGGGCAAAATCCGACGGATTTGGTTGGCAAAATCTCCGACCGTGTGTACGTGGGCTTTAATAGCATTTGCACTAGTTGTTTATATAACCTGATTTGAACAGCCATGAGAAGTATACAATAAAACATGGAAAGCAGATAGATAGTGCACACGTACTTGGGACACTTGCATAACCATGTAATTTCAAGGTGAAACTTTTTTTATTTGTATTGTTGGTTGAAAGACCATTGCACTTCAACTGTATGTGAAATATCTTTCAATAAAAAGTTAATGATAAAAAAAATCTTGCATAAACTTTGACATGTTCGTGTAATTGCAAAAGTCATTTTTTTCTAAATGTGAACATTTCATTAAAATAAAATAATACCTGGTGATCCTGCCATAAAGGTCCTTGTTTAGGTACTTCATGTGATAGGGTAACAGCACTCTGTCCCCGTGTCCCGATCATGCTTCTGCATGGTCAATCTGTCACTCAATCTTCTAATAAACTAAAAGTAGCAGTTTCAACACACATTACATAGGCATGGTCCACTGTTGTCACCATCAGGAAACTCACCCCTAGAGCCATAATGTCATTGTTGGCATGCTGCATGAATGAATGAATGAATGAATGAAATACTTATATAGCGCACAATGCGAACTGAATCGCCTCTAGGCATGTAGACGTGGCTGCAATAGGGGTTGCAGAAGATCAGCAGCACTGAAATGCAACAAAAGATGAAAAAGGGTGAAAACACATAAATTCATTTTAAAATTAAGCACATTACTTTAGCAGACTAAATGTCACCTTCAGTTAGGGTTTACACATCTACTTTAACAACATGAGATATTGTTTCTGTCCAGAGTTTCACTTTCATTAATGTTAAACTCCGGGATAAAAGTTAATTTCCACAATTCCTTTGTTTACATAGGTGCATAATAAACATGTGCATGTTCGCAGTTTCATAGAAAAATGACTTTTAAAGCTCTGTGATGTCACAACTAACGTTGAGAAACAGACACTAGGACTAGGCACCCAGGGGAGGTTTCAAGTCCAATGGACATGCCACATCTGCTTCACTGTGCTGCACTGCTTGCAAATAGTAAATTCCCATGACACAGTGGACATTGTAGTTGTGACCAAGCCTTAGTGTGGATGAGATGGAATTGGGGTCAATGGCCGATGTTAATATTCCCAATCAATGCTTTCTGTACAGTATCTCACAAAAGTGAGTACACCCCTCACATTTTTGTAAATATTTTATTATATCTTTTCATGTGACAACACTGAAGAAATTACACTTTGCTACAATGTAAAGTAGTGACTATATAGTTTGTATTACAGTAATTTGCTGTCCCTTCAAAAGAACTCAACACACAGCCATTAATGTTTAATGGCTGGCAACAAAATTGAGTACACCCCTAAGTGAAAATGTCCAAATTGGGACCAAAGTGGCAGTATTTTGTGTCACCACAATTATTATTTAGCACTGCCTTGAAGCAAGACACACTTGTCTTTGTACTCCTCACCTGGTTGCTGCCACACACGCTTGACACCATCTGACCGAAATAAGTTTATCTTGGTCCCATCAGACCACAAGGCATGGTTCCAGTAATCCATGTCCTTAGTCTGCTTTTCTTCAGCAAACTGTTTGCGGGCTTTCTTGTGCATCATCTTTAGAAGAGGCTTCCTTCTGGGACGACAGCCATGCAGACCAATTTGATGTAATGTGCGGCGTATGGTCTAAGCACTGACAGGCTGACCCCCACCACTTCAACCTCTGCAGCACTCATACATCTAATTCCTGAAAGATAACCTCAGGATATTACGCTGAGCCTGTGCACTCAACTTCTTTGGTTGACCATGGCGAGGCCTGTTCTAAATGGAACTTGTTCTGGTAAACCGATGTATGGTCTTGGCCACCATTTTGCAGCTCAGTTTCAGGGTATCTGCAATCTTCTTATAGCCTAGGTCATCTTTATGTAGAGCAACAATTATTTTTTTCAGATCCTTAAATAGTTACATAGTAGGGTTGAATAAAGACACCAGTCCATCCAGTTCAACCTGAGTGAGTGTCTACAATTGTCCCTATCCCTGTACATTGCACACTCACATCAGTCCCTACCCTCAAGGTGCCCACAATCCTAGGTCCACATTCATATACTAGGGCCAATTTTGGACTGAAGCCAATTAACCTACCAGCATGTCTTTGGAGTGTGGGAAGAAACCGGAGTATCCGGAGGAAACCCACGCAGGCACAGGTAGTGTCGTGGTTGGGATTCAAAGCTGCGACCCTTTTTACTGCTAGGCGGGAGTGCTACCCACTACACCACTGTGCCGCTCCAGATATCCTCAGAGAGTTCTTTGCCATGAGGTGCCATGTTAAATTTCCAGTGACCAATGTGAGAGAGTGAGAGAGATAACACCAAATTTAACACACCTGCTCTCCAGTCACACCTGAGACCTTGTAACACTAACAAATCACACGACATTGGGGAGGGAAAATGGCTAATGGGCCCAATTCGGACATTTTCACTTAGGGGTGTACTCACTTTTGTTGCCAGCAGTTTATACATTAATGGCTGTGTGTTGAGTTATTTTGAGGGGGCAACACATTTACACTGTTATACAAGCTGTACACTCACTACTTGTGGCAAAGTGTAATTGTTTCAGTGTTGTCACATGAAAAGATATAATAACATATTTACAAAAATATGAGGGGTGCTCTCACTTTTGTGAGATACTGCGTGTAACACATGTTACATTGCACATAAAGAGATGCACATAACCCCTTTTTAGCAATTAAAAACAAGCACACTGTGCACTGTGGTGTGTCATGCTTTGTACTCTGCAGTTCAATTGGTTGGAGTGCCATTCATAGCACCACATTGCCCTGCACATGGAACAAGTGCATTGCTTTCTGTTAAGTGTTTTGCAGCAACAGAAACATTTTAATGGCATATTGAATAATATAAACACTTTAAGGATCTGGGCACAGGTGCAGTTTAATCAGCTGGTTCCTTGACTTTCATGCCTATGCTATGGCTTCAGTACATCATTTGCTCCAAATATGTTACCAGTGAAAACTGACCTGCAAGGCAGACCGGGATCGAGGAGCATTTACTTTAAAAGTCTGCTATGGCATCTCCTATTTTCCTATTATGGCAGATGTACTTTAAAGCGGGACTATACTGGGGAAAAAAATATAAAAAGCCAGCTGGTATAAATACTACAGCTGCTGACTTTTAATAAATGGACACTCACCTGTCCCGGGGTCCAGCGATGCCAGCAGCCGAGGCCGATCGATCGCTCGGCTCTCGGCTGCTGCCGCCACCATTCTAGGTGAGGGAATCGGGAAGTGAAGCGAATCGGCTTCACTTCCCGGTTCCCTACTGTGCATGCGCGAGTCACGTAGCACAATAGGAATTGTCCGCGCTGTCTCTGGGACCCGTGTGTGTCCCAGCATACAGCGCGGCAGGACAGGAAGAGGCATAGACTCCCACGGGAGTCTATGCCCGGAAGTGGGTGTAAATACCTGTCTTTCCGATCAGCGGAAGTTCCACTTTAGGGTGGAACCCCGCTATATAATATTTTGTTACATTTAATTACATATTATTTCCAACTGTCTTGCCTTATTGCCCTAAAAATATTACTCAGAAGATAGCCAGAGTATATTAGTGTTTACTGCTGTCTAGCAGTTGTTTTAGATTTGTTGAATTATGATAACACATATATTGAATGCTTCTGGCAAGTTATAGAAGCACTTTGTATATTGTACCAAATAGTTTCCAACTGCTTGAGTAATTTAGATAATGTATTCCAAAAGGTATTTATTTTATTATTGGGTAATATATAAGAAATTAATACGTGAAAATGTTAGCACACAAGCAGACAGACGGGCTAATTCACTGCCAGCATTCTTTAAAACCACTTGCCTACCAGGTACTTACACCCACTTCCTGCCCAGGCCATTTTTCAGCTTTCAGCGCTGTCGCACTTTGAATGACAATTGCGTGGTCATGCTACACTGTACCCAAACAAATTTTTTATCATTTTCTTCACACAAATAGAGCCTTCCTTTGGTGATATTTAATCACTGCTGAGTTTGTTATTTTTTACAAAAAAATACCAAAAAGTTTTTTTTTTTTTTACTTTCTTTCTGTCAGTAAATTTTGTAACTAATTACATTTTCACCTCCACTGATGTTAGCTGATGAGGCAGAAATGATGGGCACTGATAGGCTGAACTAGTGGGCATTGATGAGGTGGGAATTATGGACACCGATTAGGTGGCATTGATGAGGAGGCACTAATATGCCGCACTTATGGGCACTGATATGTGGCACTAATAGGCGGCACTGATGGGCACTAATGGGGGCACTGATAGACGCACTAGTAGGCGGTGCGGATAGGCGGTACTGATGGGCATTGATGGGTGGCACTGATGGGTGAATGAATGAATGAATGAAATACTTGTATAGCGCACAATGCGAACTGAATCGCCTCTAGGTTAATGGGTGACATTGGGCATTGATTGCCAGCAGTGATGGGAATTGATCGGCAGAACTGATAGGTGGCACTGACTGGCATCACTAATGGGCACTGATTGGTGGCACTTGTGGGCAGTGGTGGGCACTGATTGCTGCCACTGGTGGGCACTGATAGCAGGCATTGGTGGGCAATGTTGGGCACTAATTGGTGACAGTCTATTGCACTATTGTAATCAGGACACTGATGATCAGTGCCCTGATTACATTCCTACATGTCCCCCTGTGAGGAGATTCCGTGATTGGACACAGCCGATCACATGGTTAAAGAGCTGCAGATGTGGATCTTTACAGAGATCAGAGTTGCGCCGAATATACAGTGTGTATATCTCCTTGTCGCTTGGTCCAGCCGCGGTGGGCAGGATGACATCTATGCACTATCCTCCCCCTAATGCGTTTTGTCATAGATGATGTTGTCAGGGGCTGGCCAATTGTGGAGGATTGCAGTCTTGTCCCTGTATTGATTTTTGTAGGACAACCACTTTTAAGCAGAGAAACATCAATCCTGGACTTCATCCTGTAGTGAACTGTCTGCTTGACTTTGCACTATTAGAGTTCTGACAGTTTAAAAATCATTTCTCAATACTTTAAAAGCTTATTCGATTCAACAATTCTTCTGCAATTTTTTTCTAAATCTCTTTTGGTTGGGTGATCCTAAATGGATCACCCAACTCCAGTTACTTTTTTTTATTTTTATTTTTTTTCAGGATATTACCATCCTAGACGTTCAAATACCATCTGCCTAAACAACACTGAAAAAACGTTTTTTTATAAAGATAGGGCAATGTAAAATGTTTATGTTTAATTAGAATACATATTCTTTATGATGAAGATGAAAGTTAGCTAACAGTTTACGAGTCATTAATAAATAAACCTAGATAATATTAGAGTTCACAATTATTTCTGTTAAGTGAATCAGATCGTGGCTTTTACTTTCATTATATATTTTTTTCTTTATCTTTTATTATGTAATAGGAACATCTTTGCACAGCCCCATTTAAATCAATAGTTATCATACTAAAAATAAGTAGTAGTATTTCCTGTACTTTTTAATGTGATAATATATATTTTCTAAAATTAGTAAAGTTGCATTGATTTTCTTTTGTTTTTTCATTTTAATTATAGCCATAGAATTAAGACATCCTCATATTTATTAGCATAGCTTCCTGCTAACATGTTGCTTATAGATTGAAAGGAGATTATTCATTCAGAATGCCGGATTGTTCTCTATTCTTCAGTAGAAAGGCCCTACAGTTTGCTTTCTTTTTTGCGCAAGCAATCACTAAAGCGACAGACCAACAGTATTTAGGCAGTGTATGTGTCTGAAAAAGGACATGTTTTCAATCTTGTAATGCAATTGTACAGTGTGTCAATTTAATTTATATACTGTATATAAAGCTTTCTTATGCACTCTATGTACTGAAAGGTGTTTGAACTCACATTAATGGGTGAGAGATTAGGGCAATAAAGGCACTCCGTAGAGGCATATGATGGTGCTATCTATTTGTCTGACAAGTTGATAATGGAGAAAGAGGTGTGTGTGCTGTAGAAAAGATAATGCACTTATGCTCCTTTTTTCTTGTAATACTGAACAATCCTGGGTTTACAATTTCCGTAGGGCATTTCATGTTCTCGTGTTTTACCTTCAGTGCTATCTTTTAGCAGATGCATTTGCAGTTGCAAGTGAGCTAATGTATTAATTCTTAGAGAGAATATAGGATTCCTGTATTGCTATGTTGACACTTTTAGCAGAGGGACCAATTTCAACTATATTTAAAGGCAGATATTATCTTTTTTTTGTTTCTATCCAATAATTATAATTTCTCTTGACTTTTGTTAGAAGTGAATGATATATAGTTGTGCTCATAAGTTTGCATACCCTGGCAGAATTGATGATTTCTTGGCCGTTATTCAGAGAATATTAATGATAACACAAAAAATTTTCTTTCACTCATGGTTAGTGTTTGGCTGAAGCGATTAATTATCAATCAACTGTATTTACTCATTTTAAATCATAGTGGCAACAGAAACTACCCAAATGACCCTGATCAAAAGTTTACATACCCCAATTCTTAATACTGTGTATTGCCCCCTTTTACATCAATGACAGCTTGAAGTATTTTGTGGTATTTGGGGGTGAGATTCTTTATCTTCTCAGATGGTAAAGCTGCCCATTCCTCCTGGCAAAAAGCCTCCAGTTCCTGTATATTCTAAGGCTGTCTTGCATGAACTGCACATTTGAGATCTCCCCAGAGTGGCACAATCATAATGAGGTCAGGAGACTGAGATGGCCACTCCAGAACGTTCACTTTATTCTGCTGTAGCCAATGACAGGTCGACTTAGCCTTGTATTTTGGATCATTGTCATGTTGGAATGTCCAAGTATGTCCCATGCACAGCTTCCTGGCTGATGAATGCAAATGTTCCTCCAGTATTTTTTGATAACATACTGCGTTCATCTTGCCATCAATTTTGACCTAATTTACTGTGCCTTTGTAGCTCACACATCCCCAAAACATCAGCGAGACACCTCCATGTTTCACAGTAGGAATGGTGTACCTTTCATCATAGGCCTTGTTGACTCCTCTCCAAATGTAGTGTTTATGGTTGTTGCCAAAAAGCTCAATTTTGGTCTCATCACTCCAAATGCATTGGTGCCAGAAGGTTTGAGGCTTGTCTCTGTGCTGTTTGGCGTATTGTAAGCTGGATACTTTGTGGCATTTGTTAGTAATGGCTTTCTTCTGGTGGCTCGACCATACAGCCTATCTTTCTTCAAGTGCCTCCTTATTGTGCATCTTGAAACAGCCACACTACATGTTTTCGGAGAGTCCTGTATTTCACCTGAAGTTATTTGTGGGTTTTTCTTGGCTTCCCAAACAATTTTCCTGGCAGTTGTGGCTGAAATTTTAGTTGGTCTACCTGATCATGGTTTGGTTTCAACAGAACCCTTCCTTTTCCACTTTTTGGAACCCCTCATTTTTCCCATCGTGTGCCGCCATGGTGGCGTGCATGTGATGGCATGGCGGCAAATTCAAAGTCACGTACAGGTACACCCATTTGCGCAGCCATTTCATTCTATTGACGAAAATGTACAGGCAGCGTCAGCAAGTTGTTAAACTTGTAGGTTTGTTGTTTAAGCTCCCTTTTATCAATAATTTAAAGTGCATCTGACATATTAAATTTTTCCTTTATTGTATTTTACTTGGTTATCTTAGCAGAAGGGTAACTTTGCTAGCCAATTGGTAGCCACAAACCGCTAGGAAAGGAAATATTGTTTTTTATTTGCACAATGTGAAATGTTGTCATAGATAACTACATTTATTGGAAATAGAGGTCAAGAACAGTAAGATAAGTGGGGACTGAATAACAGGAAGCTGCTACTGATTAAGAATTGTATTAAAGCCACGATGAGGTCAGAAAAAGTAGATAGCACAGCCACCTTTTCACACTCTATCCTCCACTTTCCTTTTAACAGCAAATGAGTCTAAACACAAGTATGACCTAATGTACTAAAGCCGGGTACACATGGGCCGAATGTTGTGAGACATTTGCCGGTTCAAAAACCCCCACATTTGGCCCATGTGTATGTCGTTCGGTCATTTGGTCGGCTCCTGACGCAGTAGCATGCTGGAAAACCAGCAGCTGACTGATCTCCCAATCAAAGTTCTAAGCCAGTGGTGGAGAGTGCTGATTACAGTGTTTTGGCAGAGGGCTGTCCCCCCGTCAGAACACAACAGTTCAGTAGAGTGATCGCTGTACTTCACATAGTGAGTACAGCAGCTCCGACTGGCGCTGACAGGTTTTTTACATTCTACCCCATTGGGTTGAGTGGAAAAAAACTATAGTGTGTACCAGGCTTTAGGTTGGCCATGCATGCAATCATTTTGTTTTCATTCAGCCAGCAGAATGAAAAAAAAATGACCCAATTCCCTCATCCACACATTCTTGGTGGATGGGGGAAATCACTCCCTCTGTGTTATTCTTTTCTGATGGAGGGGAAGGAAAGTCGGAAGGATTAAGCACAGGGGTGTGAAACACGTCTACTGACCCTTCGTGGGTTGAGTGTGTGTGGCATGTCGCTCATTTCTATTTTTGCATAATAATAGGAGCTGTGTTTATTCTCTAGAAGTGCCACCATCTCTTTCTTTTATATCTGCACATAGGGTTTGTGGCAGCTGGAGAGCTCACAGGAAAGTCTTTGGAGCAGTGCTCACCCCATTTCCTTTCCAGGGAAGGTCAGAACAGTGTTGCTGGCTATAGCTGGCGGCACTGATCATTAAGGAAAATCAGTAGATAGACTTCTGTACAACCAGCTTGTCCATACATGGATCAAATTTCAACTGGTCCCTGCTGAACTGGCTAATTTTGATCCTTGTATGGCTGCGTTCAGTAATCAGCACTCAGTAACAGAGCTGGTCTGGCACACCCCTTCTCTTCCTCAAGAATACAAGTCTGTTATAGAACACTTGTGATGAGAGATGTGGTTGTTGCTCATCTATGCTAGGATAGAACAGTGGAGTGGGAGAACAAGAAGCACATTTACACTAAGATGAAAAATGTATTTTAAGTAATTTTCAACAACTATGTGTGAAATATAAAAATATATGGCAGTCCATTCATCGGGGCTTGAAACATAGATAGTAAAACTAATATTTCTTAATTTAGTATATTTTCTTTTTTCAATATTCACTTATTTAAATCAAATGTCAACCAAACATTTTTGCTAGTGGTGTCTGCATGTACCTTCTGCTTCCTTTTATCTCCCCTACAGCCTTAAAAACCCAAGCACTCTGTTTAATTGAATCTTAACTTCCACATTGAAATTGAGCTTTGACCGAATCACTACATATAATGCTATGGCCAGTAACACCATCCCTTACATTGAGGGCTGGGGAAAGCAGTGGGTCGGACCACTGACTTTAATGCTGGAGATAGATATTTGCATATTTAGCATTTAGTTTCTGGACATTTACCGGTTAAACAAAAGATTACCATTTGAGCTTGGATACTGAATTTAGTCTTATTACTATAGTGCTGATAATGTGTGAATAAATACAGCCCTTAGGTCAAGCGTAGAGATCTTTGAATGCTGTATGAACTATGTACCAGCCTACCCTCTCTATAAATGCTGTAGCTTCTTCACTGACTCTTTATAGTTTACATGGACTTACTGCAGGAGCCTTCAAACATCAATAGCTCTGTTAGATTTGGAAAAAAAAAATCAGAGGGCTCTAGCTGAAATGCTTAGCATTGCAAAGCCAGCCTAGACACCAGTGGAAAAACAAAGCAAGTGGGATTAGGTGATAATAAGGTGGGAAGAATGTATAAAAGTGATTTGTAACATATGTTGGTAAGAGTGAACGCAAATTAAAGAGTGTCTAGGGCACACCTAATTAAAAAATAAGATTTAGAAAAGTCTTGTTAAGCAAGTTTAAGCTGTCCACTGTGCCGCCCCTTTCTCAGCTGGGGCTTTATCAAAGTGTCGTTCCTGCTGTTAGGCATGGCGACCTTGCAGTCAATGATTTACAAACTGTTTTACAAACATTTCCTCACTTTGTACGGTTTGATATATCCTTCAGCCTAAGCTCAGGGGGCTTATTCCTCTCAAGACTATCCCAGACCAGCATTACAATTGCTAAGAGTTTCTCTGGAAACATTCAGAGGCTTGGAAAAAAAGAGAACCCTTCTCCCTCTCCCAGTGTTTTATTTTTATGTCAACACTCTGCAAAGTTTATTTGTACAGATATGAAATTCCGATGCAAGGTATTGCACCACATCCAAATGAAAATGGGCGCCTTGGCTAAAAATATTTCAAGGGTCGTGTGAACAAGATGTGGACTGTGAAGAAGCAAAATATTTCTCGGTGCCACTTTGCAGGACCTTTACATTTGGTTTGTTAGTTTTTTAGGAGTCTGGATTTTCCCAACTGCTGTTTCCCACGTCAGGGCATATCATAAAGCATGAAGCAAGATGCTGCTGAGAAAATTAACTTTTTTTTCAAGATAATGACCTGCGCCAAGTAATTTTTAAATAAATGTGTTTTAAAGGAATTGGTGTACAACAGCTGCATGAAAGCTACACCTAGTGCATGCCTGTTAATGTGAATGAATCTGCAAAGGATGATTGATTAATTATCATATTATTATTTATACAAGTGTACTTGTACTTCTAATACCCTGCATCTGAAATTGTGAGGAAAGAGCTATTACATAGCAACCAAATTATTTAGGTATATATAAAGCCAAAACATTTTTCATTTTGGGTGGAGAAGGGAATGGGCTGAAGAACCCCTGCCGATTTTTTTTTTTTTGGCATCTTTGTCTCATTGGGATAATTTCCCCTAGCCATCTGTCTTACAGACACAACAGGAAATCTCTGTCCAAAGTGAAGAAAATCACCTCTTAGCCAGTTGTCACTGGAAGAAGTGTCCCCATTATAAGATTTGCAGGCTGTCACCTTTTTCTGGTGACAACTCAAACATTTGATTTCTCCCTACGTTCAGTCCCAGTGGCAGTGGATGCCAGCGCAAAAAAAAAGGATAACTATATCCAATAGACAGCAACAAAAAGCCCTACAGGTGTTCCAAACCTTAACCGGTTCCTGACCAGCACACGCCGAGGTACGTCGGCAGAATGGCACGGGCAGGCATATTGGCGTACAGGTACGTCCAATCTTCAATGCCGCCCTGCCATCGTGAGCACGCCGGCGGCGGCGCGCTCGCGTGCCGGTCGGGACCCCCTTGAGTCCAGTCGCGGGTCCCGCGGACTCAATCGCCGCGGGCATACCCGCGATCGTCTCACGGGATGACTGAATGGAGGAAATGCCGTGTAAACAGCATTTCTCCATTCTGCCTAGCAACTAGTGACGCTGATCTCTGCTCCATATGATTGGAGCAGAGATCAGTGTTCACTAAATGAAAGCCCAACCCCCCCACAATTAGTAACACACCCCTAGGAACACTTAACCCCTACACTGCCACCCACTGGTTAACCCCTTCACTGCCAGTGTCATTCACACAGGAATCACTGCATTTATATAGCAGTGATTATTGTATAAATGACAATGGTCCCAAAAATGTGTCAAAAATGTCCGATGTGTCCGCCACAATGTCACAATAAAAATCGCTGATCGCCGCCATTACTAGTAAAAAAAATAATAATAAAAAATGATTAATAAAAATGCCATAAAACTATCCCTATTTTGTAAACGCTATAACTTTTGCGCAAACCAATCAATAATCGCTTATTGCGATTTTTTTTACCAAAAATATGTAGAAGAATACGTATCGGCCTAAACTGAGGGGAAAAAATGTTTTTTTTATATATTTTTGGGGGATATTTATTATAACAAAATTGTCGCTCTATTTTTGGTTATAGCGCAAAAAATAAAAACCGCAGAGGTGATCAAATACCACCAAAAGAAAGCTCTATTTGTCGGAAAAAAAGGACGTCAATTTTGTTTGGGAGCCACGTCGCATGACCGCACAATTGTCAGTTAAAGCGACGCAGTGCCGAATCGCAAAAAGTGGTCTGGTCTTTGACCAGCAAAATGGTCCGGTCTGTAAGTGGTTAAACACACTATCCAGAAAAAAATATTTTGGTCTTAGATACAATTTTCTTCTCTTGTGCTGCACTGGAGACATGAAATGTTTAGGTTACTATAGACAATAGCAGATGCTTTTCCTTCAAGCACTAATCAGCTCAGTTTGTGTGTGTTGGAATATTACAATTAATTATTTCAAATGGCTCTAAGCCACATCACTCGCTGCCAAGTGTTCTGAATCTTATGGGACGGTCCAGGGTCTTTGTACTCTGTCCCACAATATCCTGTACATTGCAACATGTCCAACAGTGGCAGCATAGTCCCAGCCACAGGAAAGAAGAAAGGCAGAGCAACAATGCAGGATTGTGTTTGAGTAAATTCTGAACACCATTGTAACCATAAGACTGTTTTTGCTCCTGTTCACGCCAACAGTTTGACTTATACTTGCTCTCACTGACACTAACGTTATACAGAATATTTTACAGTCGTTGTCTCAATGATGGAGCTTGATGATGTATATTTTACTGCCCCTAACACCAATTATAGGGTTTATTCAACTCCCAGTAACACCAACAACGGGGTTTATTTCACTTCCGCTGATGGCAACGATAGGACTTTTTTTTGTTTCCACTGACACCATTTGTAAGGCTTCTTTTATACCCATTGACACCAACAATGGAGTTTATTTTACCTTTACTGACACCAGCAATAGGATTTATTTTGCTTCCACTGTCACCATTAGTAAGGCTTCTTTTATGCCCACTGACAGCAATTTTATTTTTACTCCCAAGGCACCACCATTGGGACATATTTTACTTCCAGTGACAACACAGTGGGGTTTTATTTTACTCCCATTGACATAAATGATGGAATCTAATTTATTCACACCAAAAGTAATTATTTTTCTCTCCATTTTTTTTTCAGCTTATCCACAGGCCCCTCAGTAGAGGTGTCACACTAGAAGCTACATTTCATAAAGTAACAGCAAAATTATTGGCCACACTCACTTTTTGCCCACACTATCTTGTGCTCAGTGGGTGGCAATTTTTTTTCTCCCTGATTGTTCAAGGTGTACTTCCTAAATATTTTGCCAAATGTTGGTAAATATGGCTGCATCTAGTATAAACCAATGAGATCTTCAAAGTGCAATTATGTTTTTGCTAAGTATATTGCATTTGTAGTAACCCCTGCAGCCTATGAAAAAATGACAATATATATTGGTTACCTGTACTAAAAAATCAGTCCTGTTTCCAGAACTATTGCCGGGCTCACTGTTAATTCTTTGCTGTAAACTGTTTCTGGTCACCACTGGAGGGTGCCAGTTGTAGGTAGGACATCTACAGTGCAATAAGCAAGGAGTAGCTTTTTAATAGCACAGTAGGATGTACTCAGTGCTAGGAGGCTGCAGGTAGTAATTCTGCAGAGATAGGCAGCCAGCAACTCGAATCATCCATATGCGATAATCTTTATTAAGATTATATAAATAAATATTATCACATATGGATTATTCGAGTTACTCTTTGCTATTGCTACTGTTTGAGTGGATGGAAGATACTTTAGGCTTGTGCACTGAAATGTCACCTCCTTTGTGGGAATCCCAGTAAGCATTGCCTTATTTTTGTTAGTAATTCTGTAGACAGGAATTATTTTCCCTAAAGGTGTTTAGTCACTTATTTTCTTTTTAAAGGCCGTTGACGGGAGTAACAAAACTACTTTCTAAAGTTCACAAACATGGTACAAAGTACAATTCTCAAGAAAGCAGAGATTTAAACTAACCCAAGAACTAATTAGAATGATAATCGTTCAGCAAATTTGAATGGGTGATGTTAGAAAGGAACCTTTCATTCATATTATCGAAATTATGTTCATCGTGGCATTATCTATACCCAGTGTCCAGGCCCTTTACCGGGTAATTCCTGTGGGATACCAGGAAATCAAATCATTCTTTTTTGTATAAAAGCAAAAGATATTGTTTTCTTAAATGCATAACAGATATCAAGCTTTTCTAAACTGTGAAAATATGTTTGTTTAATGTGCTGATGACAGCTCTGCTCCAATGTGGGCATGTAGTTTATTTATCTAAGCATGTAGATATATGTGTTTGTTTTCATAAATTAAAGTGTCATCATAAAAAGTGTTAATATTGCACTTTGTATTTCACTGTGTTCTGTGTGTAGCGACGTTTTGTACATTCCTCCTTAAAGTGTTTCTTTCTGTTAAGGGAACCATTATTTTCATTTGTTGATTGACCTCACTGGTAGAACTTCTGATATGGAGAGAAAAAGTAGAAAATTCATCATGAACTTTTACTTCTGTCTTTGATTTAAAGTTCTTCTAAACACATTGGGGTCGATTTGCTAAAACGGTAGCCAATCAGCTTCTAACTTCAGCTTATTCAATTAAGCTTTGACAATAAAACTTGGAACCGCACCATGTTTAGTAGATGCGGCAATGGCTGGTCTACACAATCTCATGCTGCAGCGGGGGTGGGGGGCACAAGACAAGGTGGGAGGGACAGTGAACAGCAGGATCAACCAGGTTCATTGCAGAATACAGAAAACAAATCCCATAGTGACTGAGTGAGTATGAACAGCATGTCATATAGCATGTACTGACAGATTTTAATGATGTGGATTTAATGACACTTTAAATCAGGGGTCTCCAAACTATGGCTCACAAGCCACACCCAGGATCTTTGCAACCACAATTTGTGTTTCAGTTATAGGTAGAGGCGGGTTGGATTACCAACTGGCTTTTTATATCTCTGGTAATATTTGGTAATAAAGGTAATACATCCTAGCCAACTAAATTCTGCCTACTCACACTTAATCAGCCAATTATATATGCAAGGAAATGGCAGAATCTGGTAGAGATTTCCCTTCATGTCCTAAGAGGGTGAACCTCAACAGAGGGGAAACAGATAGCAATAAAACTTGTCAGACGAGCTAACACTTTGCTAATCGATTCAAAATTAAAGTAAAAAAAAAGTTGTGTTTTTTTTCATACATTTAATCTATGTTAAACAGTGGTTTGGGGTTAAGTTGAGGTAGTTCTAAAACACCCCAGTAAACACAAGAGTTGGTTGCAAATAGAACAATTAATTTTCTGATCTAGAATTTATTATTAGATCTGACTGTCTCTTGTTAAATCATAAATAGATTTTACAAATAGTTAGACATTTTTCTATGAGGAGACCCAATCCTTCCTTCCTTATGCAGGATGAGATATTACATAGCATAGTCCATTGGCCAAGTATTACTGTGGGGCCTAGATGTGGAGCAGACTAATATCTTCCTGCCTATCACCCTGATACCTGCCCATCTATACAGTAGGTACCCCTACTTTTTAAATACTTACTGTTTCACCTTACAGAACTTGTGGCTAAAGCCTTACAGATTTAAAAAGCAGCTAATGTGTTTCACTACATTGCCATAAAAATCAGCAATAAATTATCTGTTCTGAGAGGACCTGTCTTTTAACCTACACTAATTTTATGTTTCATTATATCTTTAAACTATAAATGTTGTACCAAATTTTTTTTATACTTCTATTTTTATAATGTGACATTATTTAATTAAGGTTCAACATGGATTACTGTCAGGGGTCTTATAAAAGGAATTGTTTTAGTTTCTTTGTTATACATGCTGAAATTGGTCTATGTCACCACTGTTCACTGCTTCTTCTCTTTGAAAATGACTTTTTATTAAAATGATTATCCAAAGTAATTAGCTTGGTTGACTGTGACTGCTCTTGTGTGACTGCCTTTCACAAAGGCCATTGAGTCAAAAGATCAATATGTCATCATTATAGACCAAGAAATTATAGCATTCAGTAGAAACCCACCAACATCCCAGTATGGAGTTGTGAAGAAAGCAGTGATATTGTAAAATAGAGAAGAGTCTTGTCCATGGCTCAAGAAATGTCAAAGGCAGTGTTAAATGTATTTTTAAAAAGTGTTTTGTATGGTTTCTACCCATTCTTTAAAATGGTTTGAAGGCTTGAGGGTCCATTGTCCTTTGAGTAATTTTTAAGGCCTTTCTCTGTGCTAAGTGACCAAAAGGCGACATAGAAAACTGAGCTATCATTGTTCTTGTTCAAGACTGTAACATCTGATTTGAAATGGGGACCTCAGGGCAGTCTTTTTAATGGACTGTTTTTATTTTCTGGCAGCATTTTAATCACTTCTGTGTTCAAAATGGCTGACCAGAATAATGGTCCTCTGTGCTTCTGAGCAGATCACACACTGAAGGTCACTTCACTGAATTCAGCCATAGATTTCTGTGAAGTTCCTGATATAACTTTTCATAGTTTCTCGAGCTAATAGTAGGGACTGCGTCTTATCCCAGGCCAGTTTTCCAAGTGGAAACAAGTTCACAGAACATCTTTCATGAACATATTCATGTAAAATGTTATGCTTTATGCGTTCATACAGCACTAAAACTATTTATTTTTTCAGATTGGATTTTCAGTAAGTACTACATGAGTTCATATTGTTATGCTCCTATGCAGACATTTTTGTCAACTTTCTGAACAACGTAATAAATGCAGTTCTGTTTTAGTCCATACTCATTTTTTTACATACTTAGAGTATGTCTGCTTTTAGTTGTCTCTTTGTTTCATGTTATTTCACTTATGGTATCTTTGTCAACATATTAAAAGAAGAATATGTGTTGTGTTAATAAAGCCTAAATTCAAAAGTTTGCACCCAAGCTTCTGTGCCAAAAACAAATGATTCATACTTTATGTGCAAATATTACCCTACTAAGCCATACCATCTCATCTCATATATCCCTTAAATTACCATATGCTCTCATTTCATTTACATTCCTAGCAGCAAAGATTTCTGTGGGGATGCCTTGGCAGTTATTGCTTCCAAATTTTGGTCTTGTCTATAAACTTTGATTATGATCAGTGAAAAATGAACTAGTGTCCTGCATTATAAACAGATTCAGTTTGAGATTTTAAAAAGATATCCTTGTTGTTCCCTTTTGTTCCTATTACGTGTTTGTCTAGCACTAGGTGTTGTAGAAGTTAACAAAAATGTATGTATACGATATACAGAACTTTTGTAGGTACGTTTTATTTATGGTCTCTCAAGCCCTCACAGTCTTATTTAGAAGGCATGCTTTTACGCAGATTACGATACTATATGTACCATTTCTCACCTTCCATTTTTGTGAAACTTTTTAAAAAAAGTTTGAAAAAAAAAAAAAAGCATTAACTTCTGTGATAATAAGCTCATTATGCGTTGTTTGTTTAGTTTAATTGATAATTGTGCTTTTGCTATGATCTTTAAATATATCAAGCATTATAAGTCAACTATTTTGTTTGTGCAGAGTACAAGCCTGTCTTTGCTCAAATAATGTCTGTATCTCCATCTTGAGCCTTAACATGCTGTCTCATAATATATTTTTAGCACTAAACACAGCAATCTATGAATAACTTTTTTGAAGACTACACTTGGTGGGAAAGTACTTTGCCAAAACAGGAGCACAGCAAGAGGTTAATAAAGTCTTCAGCTTCTCATCCAGCTTTTCATTCACACAGAAATGTTGATGTGTGGGTGTCGACACAATGTGGGAAACTGTTTTCATTGAACAATCAGAATATTTTTTATGGAAGTGAAGAGTTACAAATAATCGTTTCTGTAATGAACAAAAATGGAATAAGATAGCCTTTCTCTGCTCTGACTAAGGCACTATTGTTGTCATCCATTTACTTGGCTGTACTAGAAATATTCCAAACTTGACAAATTTGTATCCTAAGCCTTTGTTCCTCCAACACATGCATTATAGTTTATATAACTAAACCCACGTAACTCTTTCACTCCCAGAGGTTTGTTCAAAAAGTACTTCAATAGATGCTTTCTTTTCATTCACTGTGAAAAAAAAAAGTATATTCACAAAAGTTCTGTGTTCAGTTATGCAGATGAGCCTTTTAAACACTACGCTGTTTTATTGTTGAAATTATATTCAAAATATACAATCTTAATTGTTCACAGGGATTTCTGATACCCAAGACTATGCTGCTAGCTTACACAGTGGCAAGGGAATATCACACTGTAATCATATAACATTTTTAACAAATACAGTAGTTCAAATCAAATCAACACTTTCAGTGTGGTATTACCACTACAAGCAGTGTTATTCCTTCTATGATGGCAACCTTGCCAGTACTGATCTCTTTTGTGCACTACTGATCCCCTTTTCTATGCTCATCATAGGTGACTGTTTAGATGAGAGTTTCAGAACTAGGTCAACTCAGATTACAGGAATTTGTAAAGATTTCCTCACTATATAATTATCAGGTTTTTAGGGAACTTTAAAGAGGAACTCTAGCTTTTCCTCCCCAAAACAACAGATGCATTCTGCATGTAAATGAATCACAACCCCACTGTCAGTTTGCGTGTAACTTACCTCCTTTAGCTGTATACAGCAGGTTTATGTGTCTCAGATGTCACTCCTCCTGGCTGAATTTCAAAGTTCTCTGACTTCCTGTTTCCTTTTTCCAGTCCTGATACTACTTTTGAGCCTCTGTAGCTTCAGAGCAGGCTATGGGAGTCATTTTTTTCAGTTCATGGAGTTGATGTGGGTGGGTCCTAGGGTTAATGCAGGTGTATCTGGGCCTCCATGTGGGTGCTGAAACTTGTAAATGTGTCATATCTCCTTCTGTGTCATTGCTGTCTTGCAGCATGCCAAAGAATGGCTTACTGCAAGACTACAGAGGAAGGGCTATAGAAGGTTATGAAGATGTTTCATTTATATGTAAATTAATCACGTCACAGAGAGCAGGGCTCTGGGAGGGTGGGATCTGAGTGGTGGGACTCTCCCTGTTCACACTGATCAGTAGGGATGAGCCCAAGGTAAGTAGGATTTGAACATTGGGTGTTCACCTGTTCCACAAACAGCGAACATTATGCGGTGTTTGCGGCAAATTTGAAAAGCCGCATAACACTGTTAAAGTCTATGGGACACTAACATGAAAAGCCAAAAGTGCTAATTTTAAAGGTTTATATGCACATTATTGCCATTGAAAGTGTTTGGGGACCTGTGTCCTGCCCCTGGGGACATGTATCAATGCAAAAAAAAGTTTTTAAAACTGTAATTTTTTTCAGGACCAGTGATTTTAATAATGCTTAAAGTGAAACAATAAAAATGAAATATTCCTTTAAATATTGTGCCTGGGGGTTGTCCTTAGTATGCCTGTAAAGTAGTGCATCTTTTACGTGTGTATAACAGTGCTGCAGCAAAGTGACATTTCTAATGGAAATAAACTGATCGCCGCTGTAATGTATTGTTGGGTCCCGGCAATATAGATAAAAATCATTGAAAAAAACGGGACTGGTTTCCCCATCCCAGTCCATTACCAGGCTCTTTGGATCTGGTATGAATATTGTACGAATATTGTACGTGTTTGTATGAATTTTTTGCCTGTTTGCATGTTCTGGTGCGAACCAAACCGGGGGGTGTTCGGCTCATCCCTACTGGTCAGCATATTTTACTGAGCAGGACTGAATTCAAGCTGTTATCCATTCAATCCTGCCCAGCAGCAGCACAGCTAGCTTTCAGAACAGGCTGTGTATGAAGGTGTTTCTTTCTTGAATAATGCTGTGATCTGTGAGGCAGCACTTGGGAAATTTGGACTCTTCTGTAGGTGTGACTGGGCAGGATTAAATGCTAATTAGGATGTATTCAATCCCACCCACTATCAGAGCTGTGAAGGAAGTTACATTGTTTGCAGACTCTGAAAGACTACAAGGAAAGTTTTACAGACTCTAGCTGCTGCAGGAAGGGGTTGTGGAAGGTACAGAGTCTATCAGCACGATATACAGAGTATCACATGATACAAAGCCACAACTAAACCCAGAATAACAGGGGATCTGCAGTCAACAGAGCAGCATGGTACAGATGTATGATTTATGCCGGGGCTGAACATTCCATTCAGTTCTGTGAAAAGAAAATTGGAATTCAGCTTTAAGGTGGACTTAACTGACTACTGAAAAAAAGAATATAGACAAAAAGCAAGCAGTGTGTAAAATAATATTACAATGTTAAAGAAAAATGTCCTGCACCTGTAAGCATAGGGCCTGTTACCTTAAAATATCAGTCATGTCATCTTTACTGAAGAGACATTGGAGAATTTAAGCTATGCCATCCTATTAGCAGCTCAATGATCATACAGATCCACATGACCATTGCCTTGGACCATTATTTTCTTGACATAAGCGGACTATATTGATCACTGTGGAAACTTGGTACCAATTGTTAATGTATGGTAAAATATTTTTAAATCAAATGTATGGTTGTTTAAGCTTTAAAATATGTTTGAAAAACATAGAGAAATTTAGCATACATGATATTCATTAAAACATTTCCTAGTATCCACTAGTTTATTAAGATATCATACTACCAAATATTTTACCACTGAGGATATTTGGCCAGAATTCGTATCCTGCAGCTCTAGTTCTTGGGTTCAAATCTCTATTTGTACGCTCTGTTCATATTTGCTTGTATTTCCTCTGGATGCTCCAGTTTCCTTTCACAACCCAGAGGACTGATGTGAATGGTTCTATGTAGTTTGTAAGGCAGTGCTATATAAATTCATACTCTGTGAAACATTGCTTTATATGTCAGCACTTTCTAAATTTGGGATGTGAATGCAATTGTTTAACTTTGATTTTAAATTATGAATTTCCTAGCAATAGCTGGAGTTTTACATCTTCTTCAGTAGCAGTATTTAAATATAAGATACAGCTTGACTATGGTAAAAGAGAGTATTCCCATTTTAGTGATAATATTGCAGACTTACATTTATTGATTACTAATTGTGTTGTTTAGAGGTCATAGGCAATGTTGATAGGCATGCTTAGAAATGTGTCCACGGTAATTTCTTCTTGCTCAGAATGTTTTAAAAGAAAAAAACAAGGAATTCCTTTTAGTTGTCTGCTGGTTGATTCCAAGTTACCCCTGGCCTTTGTGCAATCTGTTCATATACTATAAGTCATGGGTTTGTGTTGTATGTCCTTCACTACATCACAGTTCATTATATACAGGGGCAAATAATAGTGTGCACTGCTGACATTTGTTTATGTGTACTTTGTGTTGTGTATGCATCTATATATTACATGTATGATATCAAAGCACTTTATTTAATATTTTATTGACTGTCTGCTTGCCCTATCCTGACCTCTCCAAAATCCTAAGCTCCTCTTTCTCTTGAGATGCAATGTCAGTTCTGATTAAACAGCTGAGCGTGAATTCTCCCTCTATATTTCCTGTGAATAAACTTCATCCCAGCAGGCAGACACATTGTGGACATGTGCAGGTTATGTGAATCAAGGAAAGGATGAATGAATGGATTTAAGGTGACCCCTTACAAATGTTTCCTCCAAAAATAAAAATAAGTACCTAGTGACTCCAACAGGTATTTTCTCCCTAACTAACTGATATTAAAAGCCAGAGCTAAGTCATTTGTGGCATGCATGCTACAATCAGTGCTGATGAGAAATTAGACAACTTTTTGCTTTTACTGCTTGGAAAACCTCAGTCAATAGGTTTTAGACAATCCTAGGCTGCTGATGCTGTTTTAATTAGTTGATTTAGGTTTATACACTTGTAAGCTTAGTTAATTAGTAAGAAGTTTTGAATATTTTACACAAATACATCACAATCCTTCTAGCTTCTGTTTCAACTCGAGCAGCAAAGCCAGCTCCGTTAAAGGAATATGGTATTGTCATGTAACCTAGTTGTAGTGTAATTGTAAGACCTAATTGCATTTGTGTGTAGATAGGTGGATTGTTTTGTCCTCCAGGTTTCCATAAAATCAAGTGATGTTAAAATTGCATGGCATTCTACTACTATGTGAGTACAGTTTACCAACTTACACGTTTAGACTTTTGTAGCTGTGCTTTTCATTTCACCGACTTGAAGTTTAACTTTTAACTTAATTTTATTAAAATTTGCTGCTTTGCCTTTTTACAAAAAAAAAGCTGTCCTCGCTGTGTTACTGACCTTATGCCCTGCCCTTTTCCCCACACTCCAAGCTCCAGCATCATCAAACCCACTTCCTGTGGGCAAAGGTTGTCATGGACATACCTGATGGGGGGGGGGGGCAATAACACACATACTTGCCTCACAGTTCTTCCGGGCCACTCATTACACGAAGCATTACATTACATGAGAGACAGTCCACCTGCATTGCTGAGGAATAGAAAGAATGTACTCATCAAACTAGCTTGAAGATTGTTGAATTGGGGGTATGTATTATCTTTTTTTTTTTTTTTTTAAAGTGTCGGAGAAGGAAGTCGGGGGGGGGTGTTGACTGAGTTAAAAAAAAAAAAAACAGATCAACTTTCACCCAATTCACTCAAATACATACACGCTGGATATTTTCATATTATTGCTGCTGTCATTCTTGATGATTTGTTAATTCCAGGGCTGCCCAGGGGGCATTTTTGTCAGCAAAGATGGTTGCCTTAAACTGTAGTGCTGCCTGTATGTGTGTACATGCTTGTATATATACACACACACATATTCTAAGCCCAGTGGTTCTGAGCCTGTTAAAAGTGCTGACTTTGCATCACTGAACTGTGTTTCCTGGTAGCCGCTGCACATGTCATACAGACAGGTGCAGTGGCTGGCAGTGCTATGCTTAGTGACACTGAACTTACACTTTTAACACCCTCTGCATCACGGAGGAGGCTTAGCTGCTGCATCTGCCTATGTGGCTACAGGTCCAGCATGGGACTCGGGAATACTGAACCTGTGCTTTTAAGAGTGAGACTAAGAAATAAGTTCAAAATGTCTAGTATGGACACTCCAGCGTCTGCTGTGTCTTCATGGGTTCCCAGTGCTTGCTTTTTTGAGAGTGTTATTAGTCAATTCAAACCATTTCCTGGACAAAAATCACATTATGCGTGCATATGACAAGGAAAATTTGCCAAATTTAGAAGTTAAAGAATATCAAAAACTATTAGGCCTAGAACCCAGAACCTAGACCTGAAGACCTCTCATCTTCTAATTGATCAGAGAAGAGAGGTCTACTAAACTGTACTGAACTTTTTATTTTGAAACAGGTAATTTTTCTGATATAACAGTGAAATGATCATTAAAATTTCCAGTATGTTGACAGTACAGTTTTATTAACTGCACACTATAGTTTGCCATCTGTCTTTAAAACTCAACATTACTGCTCCTCAGCCAGTGGCTTTGTAGCCTCATTTGGCTCTTTGTGGCTTTGTAGCCTCATTTGGCTCTTAGCGTAATATGCTATGTTAGTTTTGACCCTTCAAATCTATTGCACAAGTGCTCAGTATCTGGCCGAAAGGATATCAGTGAAGGTTCAGATTTATGCATGTTATAGTATATCTAGAAACATTTCGTAACTTATCAAAACCATGTCTTCAGTTATAATGAATGTCAGGAAAATACCCCCGCCCCATGGAAAGGCACATATTATCGTCCAAGAAAAAGATGGGAGTTGGGAAAATTGTGCAACCACTCTCTTCTACTTACCGAATCGAGTTACCTAATCTCATCTTTGGTGTCAGGAAGGCTTCGTAAGGTGTTCAGCTTTCGTTGGCTGAAGGATTGAATTGTCAAAAATGTTGGTAAGAAAAGTTAAAAGGGCCTTATACAGTATGTGGATGACAGATGCTGTCCAAGGCCCCCACCAGAACTC
Organism: Lithobates pipiens; assembly: GCF_037356315.1. Taxonomy (NCBI): domain Eukaryota; kingdom Metazoa; phylum Chordata; class Amphibia; order Anura; family Ranidae; genus Lithobates; species Lithobates pipiens. The sequence goes on along the minus strand of NW_027507748.1, from coordinate 372,397,821 downwards.
TACAACATTTAACACTTCCAAAAAAGCGTGAATAAACAAAGGTTGCCTATGTTTATTCAATTGTTTTCCCTAATTGGATGGAATACATGTTATATTTACTCATCTTTTTCCTTTAGCAGAGATTGTCGTAGATGAGAAGTGTCCCTTGTGCTGCTCGCAACTCTCTTAGTGGAAACCCAAAACCCCCTCCATACCCTTGAAGCCAAAATTGTCTGGTGCTGCGGGGGTTAATATGATCAGCTGGATCTGTCACAGGAGTTGTCAGAGTGCAGACGATACCTGTCCACCCCCCCCCCCCTCCTCTATTCATAGAAGCTGTATTATAGCTTCCATCAATAAAAAATTATGTATGAATGGAGGAGGCCGACCTTTCTTCTACCAGTCCTCCACTCATAAATTACTTTACATTGATGAAAGGTAAAGTACAGCTTCTACGAATGAAGGAGGGGGATGGGAAGGACAGGCATAGTCAGCACTCTTGATGAGTGCCTGTGACACCTCTAGCTGATCATGTTAAAGCGCTATTAAACCCAAAACCAACCATGTACTGTAATATATTGCATTTTACCAATCATTAGATGTGGTGGCCACATTAGATTTCTTTCTGTAGGCTTTTTTCTCTCTGTTTTCTCCTGGTGATCTGGCCGGTACACATCTCTTGTATTAGAGTGCCTCCGATCTGGATGAATGAACACAGGGGGCACAGTAGATCGCAGCATTGTCAGCCTGAGTAGAGGGGAGTGTTAAATGTACTAGGATATTTAAATAAACTAACAATATGGGGTTTATTTACTAAAGGCAAATCCACTGTGTACTACAAGTGCAGTTGCTGTAAATCTGAGGGGGACAATGCAAGGAAAATAAAAAACAGCACTTTTGCTTGCAAATGACTGGATGATAAAATCAGCAGAGCTTCCCCCCATTTCAGATCTTCCCCTCAGATATACAGGGTATAGATATACACTTGTAGTGAAAAGTGGATTTGCCTTTAGTAAATTAACCCCATTGAAGCCAAACTCCATCTTACACTTGATTATCAGTTACAGCAGTTTTCTTTTCCGTTTGGGAAATAGGTTTTACATGAATAAATAAAAGCTGATCAATGTAAGCATCCCTGTTCGTGTTAAATGATTTGTCCCATTCCTGTAAACTGATACATCTAGAAAGGAGCTTGTTCTTTTGAAAAATAACAGACTTACTGGCCAGATCATCAGCTCAAAACAGAAGAAAGAAAGCCTTAAAAAAGAAAACCAATGCAGCCATCACATCTTAGAACTCATAAGCTGCAATATATTATTAGTTTTATGCAGCACCGGAAGATTAAAGCGGAGGAGGAACGGGTGGGGCCTTGTATTTCAACTAAACAAACAGCCAGCCAGCCAGGGGTACTTTGCATTAAATGTAAGTACTCTACCTTGTGATGATTTAAAAATAATAATAAAAATACGCCAGTAGATTTTTTACATTCATACGAAAATTCTTTGCACATTTGATGTTTGAAAATTTCACTTGCTTTTAACATTCAATCCTAAAATGAATGTAATTCTCAAATGAAAACCACATGCACTGTCTGAAAATGTGTTTGAAAATTCTTCCATTCTGCTCCTTCGAATTTTCTCATCACTGTGGTTGAAAATTAAACAAATGTTCTTAAAATGAACATTTTCAAAGAGTTATATGTGTATGGCCAGCATTAGTCTTTTAAGTTAGAGACATAGGGGGTTATTTACGAAAGGCAAATCCACTTTGCGCTACAAATGCAAACTACACTTGAAATGCATTTGGAAGTAAAGTCAGTGTAGATCCGTGGGAGACATGCAAGGAAAATAAAAAACAGTATTTTAGCTTGCACATGATTGGGTGATAAAATCAGCAGAGCTTCCCCTCATTTCAGATCTACCCCTTAGATTTACAGCGACTGCACTTCCAAGTGCAATTTCAAGTGCACTTTGCACTTGTAGTTTGCACTTGTAGTGCAAAGTGGATTTGCCTTTCATAAATAACCCCCATAGTTTTTAGATAACAATAGGTGTCATGTCTTGCAATGCTGTGAAAGGAAAGTTACCATTTGCTGAAGTGCTGCAGAACCAACTCCACTGTGTGTTTTACTGAATAACACACTAAAGTCTAATAATAAGTTGTCAGGAAGCATGCAATGTATAATACTTAAATCATCCGAAGAAAACTATAAATTTGTCTATATAACTTGTTCTCTAAACATTTTAATATAGCTATATAAGAATATTGTAAAAAAACATAACAGTCTTATTCTTTCTATCCAGTAGAGGTTTTGAATATATTGGACAATGGCTGTTACTAGATAGCATCTCCCCTCCCTCGTTCTGTTAACAATATGCCCTATTCATCCCTATTCATAAAATGTGGTATGCTGGCGGCTAACACTTCCATCAAAATCTATTGCTTTATGTCTGTGCTGAGCCGTCCTTGTTTTTGCCCCATATTGTCTGCTGTTAATGACAGATAGTGTAGACAATGAGTGTAGCACGCTGTTCTCCCCAGGCAGATGTTATCGTTACCATTTTTTTTTTGCCTCCAATATGTACATCACACATACTTGTTTTTTTTTTTTTGTTGGTTCTAACTGCTATGTATTTTATTACATGTACCTAAAGCATTATAATGAAACCATAGCATTAGACCCAGTGTTTGGCTAACCATAAACAAGGAGATGCCTCCTTGAGAATGACAGGCTGGTCTATGATATGTTGTGTTGGAGCCTACCCTCTTTTACCCTCTTGACTCCATAAATGTTGGATGCGCGCATTATCATCATTTTCTAGGGTGCCCCCTTTTTAGCCGTTTCATTATATTATGTTGTCACATGAGGGAGATTTGGCCCATTGATAACCAGCTTAAAGCCTAATCATAAAGAATAGTAAAGAAAAAATGCTTTTGCTGATCTATCCTAAAAATGGTAGTTAACTGCCTCCATGATCATTAAAGCGGAACTTCACTCTCTAAATCAACAGCATTAGTAGATAAATGGGGAAGTATATCATATTTACTTGTTTGAACAATTTAGATTTTTTTTTTTTTTTTTTACTTTCTGTTTTCCAGGTCTAGGCAAACGATGTCATCCCTCCCAGTAGTCTTCAGGAGAGGAGGGGGGGGCTTTCTCAGCTAAGCACATCCTCCTTTCTGCATGCCTGAGCTAAGGGCAGATTACTTCCTGGTTTGAAGGCCTAGGCAAATGATGTCATGCATCCCAGTAGTCTTCAGGAGAGGAGGATGGGTTTTCTCAACCAAGCACACCCTACTGCCTGCATGCCTGAGCTAAGGGCAGATAACAGGAAGTAAATGTTACATGAATCATCTGAACTTACTCAAGATGGCCATAGCCAAAAATGATAGGGAGTGTTTTTCAAGGTAATTTTTCAGCAAAGTAAAGCATGGTGATTTGGATGGATGAGGGAGTTTGCTTTTTAATATTAAAAATGAACGAAATAGCATTTTTAGTTTGTGGTGCTCAGATGCAGTGTAGTTTTGCTTTAAGAGACAATACTTTAATTTTCTCTGACCTGAAACAAGTATGCAAATCAGAAATTCTGACCTTGCTTTGACCTGCTACCTGTTCTAGGTTCTGACTTTATTCTGACCTTCTACATGCTTGATCTAGATCGGACTGTTCAAGGTTCTCACTTTATTCTGACCTTCTGCATGCTTGATCTAGAGCAGACTGTTCAAGGTTCTGGCTTTATTCTGACCTTCTACATGCTTGATCTAGATCGGACTGTTCAAGGTTCTGAGTTTATTCTGACCTGCTACATGCTTGATCTAGATCGGACTGTTCAAGGTTCTCACTTTATTCTGACCTTCTACATGCTTGATCTAGATCAGACTGTTCTAGGTTCTGACTTTATTCTGACCTGCTTCATGCTTGTTCTATATCGGACTTTTCTAGGTTCTGACTTTGTTCTGACCTGTTACATGCTTGTTCTAGGTCGGCCATTCAAAGTTTTCAATAGAGACAGGTAACTAGCATTTTCACAAGGTGATCATCAAGGCCAGCCTATATTTTATTTTAGTACAGTTGCACTTTAAGCTACATACACACTACATACAATCACTGCAATTACTTATGATGGAATATAACTCCGTTCATGCAATTTCCGCCACAGAGTAAGCACATTGCCATAGAGTTGTTTGATCTGTTTGGTAAAACCAGTTGTCAGTACTGTATAACACTTTCCTGAGTGCTCTCTATGCTTATCTGTTTCATATGTCGCTTGATCGGTTTCAGCTGCTTCCATTGTTCATCAGCCATAATGGTTGAGATTTGCAAAGTCACAATGGACTGCCTGTGAAAAATATAAGCAATTTGTTTAATTATGCTTCACATATACAAAAACAACACTGCAGCTATTGAAAACTATGCATCTATACGAAGGAAATGCTGAAAGGCAATTATCAACAGAAGTTACTAAATAAAGAACAGAACATAGGAATAGGGAAAATACAGCATGCCTCTCTATAAAAACCCTCTGAAGTTAGTAACATCTGTATTAAAGGGACTATGCCACTACAGGCTTGAAAGTAAAATAAAGGCACCTTGTTAAAAGGATGCTTAAAGCTACCTTCCCAGTGGCTAGTGTGTTAAAATTCCACCACATTGCTGATTCTGGACACTACAGGTATCCAATACTTCCGGATGTGTCAATACCTGCTCCTCCCATCATGTTTTGTGGTGCCTCCTTCTGGCTCAGTGGTATTCTCTCCTCTTGCCCAGTGAAGCTATAGCACCTAGGTACAGTGTACTAAATTGGTCCCAAAAGAGTAGTGCAAAAATGTTTTAGACAAGAAAGAATCATTTGTCACTCCTTATTCTTATGGCTGACGTACTCTTTTAATGTGTTACTAAACCCACAACAGTAAACTGTCTGTATATGTAGTAAAACATGCTTGTTATACTCACTGTGGAACCTAACGGGTTAATCCTCTGCATTGTGTAAAAGGCTGTTTGATCATGTCTTCTCTGTTCTTCCCTTTCTTCCACGATCCCCAAATAATCTCCTGATAGGACAGAGCCTTGGGGGCAAGCTGCACATACTCAGTTTGGTGTGTATTGCTAGAGAGTCTTCCTTGTTCTTGGGATAGTGCATGTGATCAGCACAGGGCCAATCAGCACTGTCCAGACAGAGGGTTGGGGGTCCTGCAGCCTAAGGGCCGGTTCACACTGCAGGCGAGGCGAGGCGACTCCGACTTGCCTCGCCGCGACCTGCAGCGGTCTCGGCGGCGACTTGCAAATGACTTCTGTATAGAAGTCAATGCAAGTCGCCCCGAGGTCGCCCAAAAGTAGTACAGGAACCTTTTTTCTGAGTCGGAGCGACTCGAGTCGCTCCTCTCAGAACGGTTCCATTGTACAGAACGGGGGCGACTTGCGAGAGCGATGCGAGGCGAGTCGTGTCGCCTCGCATCGCCCGCTGTGTGAACCGGCTCTTAAAGGACAATCAGGGAAGAATGAAAACTTCTCCTACACTCTTTAACAAGACATTAATAGAAGTCACAAGATGGCTCTAACTGCTGATGAGAAAAGGTATGAAGCAGTTTTGTGTACTGTGTGAGATCAGATATAGTGAATTCAGGTTCTCGGTTTAGTAACACTTTAACTGATGGAGCCATTTTAAAAAAAAGTTGGGTTTCTTTTAAACATTATGCATATTGTTGTAACTATAGCAGAACACTGACTTTTTTTTCTCTTCGTGTGAATAAGTGCATCTATAGCTTTTAACTTAATCTGCGGTCTACTTTAAATAACAGCCATATCAATTGCACTGCCACACACACATCCAAAATAGTAAGCAGCTACTGATGCTGTCCAAGTAACAAGGTGTTTGCTATTGTATTCCTTTACATGTTTTCATAGCTTGCCCTCCAGACTATAGGGGATTCAAAGGAATTAACACTTCTATTTTTTCGCCCCATAATGAGGTTTTCACATACACTGTCTACATAGCGAATGCCAACTGGCGTGAAGAGGGATGCATTCTTTTAGGCACATTCGGGTGTCTAGATGTTCTAGACAGTGAAAGGTCCAAGAATCTTGATCTGATTAAGGCAGGGAGAGCTAGGAATGAGAAATATATGACATGAATCAGATTGAAAGTAATATTTCTAGGATTTTGTTACAGCATTGCAGACTGATTATAGGTTGCTAATTCGGGTGATCTAGTTTTCAAATTTGATAACAGTCGTGCAGGCACGTCTCAGATTATTTTATAACACCTGCGAGTAAAATTTGTTTTGTGAGCATTGGACTGTTACTACAACACTGTGTAATTGTTAAGTGTAAGATGGTTTTTGCAACTGATTTGTGTCTTCAGCATAGCTCTATTGTAAAAAAGGGACATTCTCAAAGCCACTATTTACATAGCTGAATCCCCCCAGCTCTTTATGGGGTTGATTTTCTAAAACTGGTGAGTGCAAAATCTGGTATAGCTGTGCATGTTAGCCAATCAGCTTCTGACTTCAGCAGGAAGCTTCAATTTCATTGTCTTACTTTTCTCAGTAGTATTACTGCTCTCCAGTGCCATTCCCAATATGCAACACCCTACAGAGAGGACCAATGTAATCTGTGAATAAGCAGCTGCTTCTCTGCAGTGGTCCAACAATCCCCTCGCCACTGAGGGAGCAAGACTTTTGCTGATTGGAGAGCTCTTGCTGTGACTGTGTGAGGAAGAGAGAGGGGTCAGACCACTGCAAGAAGACTGCTTATACCAGAGGAATGCTGCAGACTTCTCTACACCGTGCTGCTGGGCCATATATTTTGTGACTGTCGCTGAGAGTAGTTATACTACTTACAATCAACCTTTAAAGTATACCTAAAGGCAATTGTTTTGTTTTTTGGACAGGGTGGAGAGGGATTAAAACACCTTTTAGTTTTTTTGTATAATGGGAGATTTACCCTCTCTATGGGTCATTCCTGAAAGTGAAAGTGAAAGAAAATCACAAATTCTGGGTTGTCCTCAGAACAGAAATAGAGAGGAAATTGTCCAATGTGGACACAAATTCTGGTGATACCAGGGATTCCCTCACTTTGGAGGGATTTCCTCTCACTTCCTGTTTTGACTATGGGACAGAAGTGAAAGTGTTACTAAACCCAGAACCCTGCATTCAGTATGGTGTCCGTTTATGAAACAGTGAACAGCGGTCATCCCAGCTCATAAACGGTTTATGAAACAGACATGATCGGGGGAGAACATGTAACATGTTCTCCACCAATGATCTCCACACACTGAGCATCTGTCATTGACACAAAAAGGGCCAGTTTATGAAGCTGTGATCTCAGTGCTTCACTGGCGATCTGTGCCAGAATTCACACTCCCCTATTCACCAGCTCAGAAGTGGAGAACTGGGGAGTGAAGAGAGAATCCCGGGCTAAGGAGGAAGATTTTTAACTTCCTTCTACCTCGATCAGACCCCCCAAGACAGTAACCATGTCCCCATGCCATGTCTATTGTGTGTATGTATATATAAACATATATAATGTGTGTGTGTATATATATATATATATATATATATATATATATATAATGTGTGTATATATGTATCTATATATATATATATTCAGTATATGTGCATATTTTTTTGTTAAAACTACATTTGGGCTTTTATGACACTCCAGCATACAAGTTTAAGGGCACTTTGACACTGTGACACTCGCCGCGTTAGTGGTAAAGTGCCGCTAATTTCAGCGGTGCTTTTAGGCCGCTAGTGGGGCGCTTTTAACCCAGACTAGCGGCCGAAAAAGGGTTAAAAGCGCCGCTGTGCTTTGTGGGCGCTTCGGCAGCGCTGGACGTTGATTTCAATGGCAGGGGTGGCTTAGGAGCACTAAATACATCGCTCTTGCACCGCCCCAAAGATGCTGCTTGCAGGACTTTTCCAACTGTCCTGCAAGGGCACCGCCCCAGTGTGAAAGCACTTAGGCTTTTATACAGGGACTGCAGAAGAGGCAGCTTACAGGCGCTTTTCAGGTGCTATTTTTAGTGCAAAAGCGCCTGTAAAACACCTCAGTGTGAAAGTGGCCTAAACGCCACACTGATTGACAAAATACAAGATAAGAACTGGAGCATTCAGCTATGAACAACACTTGTCATTGTCATATTAAGGAGAGACACTTGTGCTTTTGAAAATGTGATGTTGTTCACATGTGATCGTCAGCTTTTTTTTATTCTAAGCTGTTAAAATAAAAACTGGAAAAAAAAATAAGTTTTTTTTTTGTGGGCAAGATAAGGGCATCCTTGCATCAGGATGACTATTGAAAGGGTTAAAAATCAGTTTTAATGCAGCGGGGGAAATAGGCAGCTTTTGAGCGTTTTATTATATACACACACGCTGGTACACCTTTAATAGTTATTTCGGTCAAAGTTCACGCAGTTCCCAGTGACAGTTCCCATCTCCCAAGTCTGCCCACACTGCTCTTTTTCTAGCAGCTCTGGGAGGTAATGAAATTTTGATGAAGAAATTAGGTTGTTGCTCGTCTTGCACCTCCTTGCTCATAGTATTGACAGTACCACTGAACTGCTTGAGGCAGATAGCATCTCGGTGATCACTGTGCTATCTCAGCTCTCCACTGCTGACAACATCAGAAGTGTTTTAACAGGGTTTTAATGGGCTGGCTCTGCGACTCCTTAGAGGTTTGCAAATAGCTGCCATGAAAAGGCCTTTTCTGCCGCTTTGAGCTGACGTGCCCTCCTTTTCCCTTCCAGCTGCTGTATGTTTGCATGACTGCCGTGCTAGTGACAAGCACCTCTAAACTGACCCGAGTCAGGTGCGGAGGCGAAATAGGGGATCACTTAGAGTGCAAAATCGAGATATGGAATTTACAGTGTTATTTATTTCTCATGAAAAATTTCACTTTAGAACTGGGGTTATATTATATGAACTGTCAGATTTACTTGCATTCTGTCATTCAAGATTAGGGCTCCTATTTCAGAAAAGAATGCAAAAAAACCACTGGTGTGTAGGAAGCCTCAGCAGCTAATCACAAATCAGCTTTATTAGTTCACAGCAACGTTGGTAGCTGATGGATTATTGGTTAATGGATGTTACTACACGGAAATTCTGTTTATGTTTGCTAATGTGTCAAAACTCATAAGCTTCACGGACACAGCAGGCAAACATGCATGTTGAAAAGCCTGTGTCACTCTTGTGTTTTCAACTCACTGATCTTCAGCTGGACTGTGACCAGAAAAAAGAATTTACCTTTTACAGATTGGTTTCTGTCCAATGCATACACATCCCAGGTTTCTGCTGATAATATAAAAAATTTGATTTTTTCTTTTTAACAATTAATAAAGTAATGCCGCGTACACATGATCTGACTTTCCAACGGGAAATGTTAAATGTGAGCTTGTTGTCTGAAAGTCCGACTGTTTGTATGCTCCATCGAACATTTGTTGTCTGACTTTCCACCAACAAATGTTGGCTAGCAGGTTCTCAAATTTTCCGCCAACAAAACTTTGTTGTCGGACTTTCCGATCGTGTGTACACAAGTCTGTTGCACAAAAGTTCACGCACGCTTGGAATCAAGTTTGGGCCGGAAGCACTCGGTCTTGTAAAACTAGCATTCGTAATGGAGATATCCCATGAACTTCCTTTTTATTGACTCGTCGTACGTCTTGTACGTCACCACGTTCCCACATTCATAATTGTTGGCTAACATTTGTTTGACCGTGTGTATGCAAGACAAGTTGGAGCCAACAACCTTCGAACAAAAATCCACGGTTTTATTGTCAGAAAGTCCGATCGTTTGTACAGGGCATAAGGGTAACAAACAGACGATGTACAGCAATGTGTTACATTTGTGGCCACATGGTAGAGAATGTACGTTATTTTTTATTTCAGAAAGGGAGGTCCACACTTACTGTACCTATTATGCGTAGTCTTCTTTTTTTTAAATGCCCCTCTCCTCCTGTAGCAGGATGCCCCAAAGCCTCTGTCTCCAACTCACCATTTGTGGGTGTCTCCTTAGCTATAAAAAAGAATGCATACATCTAACCTCTTTTTGTGCAGATCTTTCACCCATAGCGCATGGAAAAGAGCCTTATTTGTAGGCAAAATACTGTTTCCTTGATTGTAATAGCAATAAAAGCAATCGTCTAACTCGTTTCTGCTTCCATGGGCCTTAATCATAGCTATGATTAGGGCTCTTTGAGGTAGAGAAGCATTAGTAGATTGCTTTTAATGCTATTACTATGAAGGAAATATTCAAGGAATTTTGCTGTACTGAATACGTGCTGGTCTTCTTTGCTAGCTGTAAGCCAAGGGGAAAACAGTGCATGCTCCCTCTCTGAGCTGAGATGTGTGCATCCATAGACACACAGAGCACTGGCAAGACATGCCCCTGCGCCCTCCTACCAGAAGCTTTTTTTCATCCTTTGTTGTATCTCAGTGTTTCTGATCTTTTGCAGCCTTTTTGTAGCCACGTTCTGTCTGTTTCCCCCAGTGATGGCTGCAAAAATCTTCCAGGAAATGTTTCCTGATGATGACAACAGTGGACAATGCTTGTATAATGTGTGTTGTAATTGACACTTGTAGCCTGCCACTTATGTGACAGGATAACAATGTGAAAGCACAACTGGGAGATGGGGACTGAGTGTTTATCATTCTATATAGGAAGCATCTGAACAAGGACCTTTATGGCAGGATCACCAAATACTATTTTAAAATGGATTTTTAAATTTCATGCACATGTTAAAGCTTAAATGGGGTTTCAGTTAGTGTATTTACATATATTTTAAAGAGGAGCTCCACCCAAAAGGGGAAGCTTCACTTGTTTGCACCCTCCTCCCTCCTCCACTGCCAAATTTGGCACTTTGTGAGGAGTGGATACCAAGTGTTCACGGGTACCCACGCCCACTTCCTGCTCAGAACGCTGTGGCAAACTGAGCCAGAAGTTCAGCCCCCTCCTTACCCTGCAGTCTTCTGGGAAATATCCCAGGTCCCAGAAGACTATGGGACCATTCACGAGCGACTTGCGCATGCTCAGTAGGAAATGGGCTTCACCTTAATAGAGATGCCAGCACCTGCACCCAAAGCCGGGTGAAGAATCAGCTTGGGTGCGGACATTGCGAGTTCCCTGGACAGGTAGGTGTCCATATATTAAAAGTCAGCAGGTACAGTGTTTGTAGCTACTGACTTTTACATTTTTCTGAAGGAGCCTGGAGCCTCTCTTTAAAAAAAGTTGTAAAAGCAGAAGGTTTTTATCGTAATGCATTCTATCTATTAAGATTAAAAGCCTTGTGTGTGTAGCAGCCTCCCCAGCACCCCTAATACTTACCCCAACTCTGTCCAGCGATGTCCACGAGTCCCTTGGCCATTCAGGACTCTCCCTCCTGATTGGCTGAGACACAGCAGTGGCACCATTGGCTCCTGTGACTGTCAATCAAAGTCAGTTAGCCATTCAGGAGATAGAAGGGGCAGGCCGAATGGCAGCTCCATGTCTGAATGGACACAGAGCTGCAGCTTGGCTCGGGGTCCCCTTTATAGAAAGCTGCTTGCTGTGGGGGTACTCAACAGGAAGGAGGGGCCAGGAGCAGAATAGGAGGATCCAGGCTGCCCTGTGTAAAACCACTGCACAGAGGAGGAAAGCATAGCATATTTGTTATTTTTTTTAAGTGACTTTACTATCACTTTGAAGTAGATGTTTTTGGAGGAGATATAAAGAGAAAAGGTTTGGACCTCCTCGTATGCTTTTAGTGTTATTTGTGTCAATTCTGGAAAGATAGCACCTCACAGTGTGGTCATCAGTTCATAGACATAATAGGGAAGATTTAACTGGCATAGGATCCTAAAATTAGAGGAATGTGTAGTAGTGTTCCTGCACAAATTCTGGTCATTAAGGGGCAAAATAAATGTTTTGTTCTATCAAAAAAAAAAAAAATAATCGTGTAAACTAAACAGTTGTTTATATTGGAATGTTTCTGGTTCAGCAAAATCTGTGTACATACCTTTAATGCTGCATACACAAGACCGGACTTTTCGACGGACTAGATCCGACGGTCTTCCAGACGGACTTTTGAACATGATGACGTAAACGGGACTAAACAAGGAAGTTCAATAGCCAGTAGCCAATAGCTGCCCTTGCGTTGTATCTGGTCCGTCAGACTAGCACACAGACGAACGGTTTGTTGATTTTTAGTCCGTCGGATAGATTTGAAACATGTTTTATTTCTAGGTCTGTCGGACTTTTGGGAGGAAAAAGTCCACTGGAGCCCACACACGATCGAATTGTCCGACGGATTCCTGTCCGCCGGACCAAGTCTGCCGGAAAGTCCGGTTGTGTGTACGTGGCATAAGAGGCTTCTTTGCATACATTTTCAGGGCATCATTGTCTGAAGTCTTACCTATTTTTCTCAAAACTCCAGTGAAATCAGTTTTATGGCGCGTACAGTAAAGACTAACTCCTAAGCCCCTTAATTTTTACACTTTTTAACCCTTTATCTTTTATATCTGCTGCTGATTCATTAAAAAACTGTGAATTAAAAAGGGAATATGAAAGTCCTGAAAGTTGGGCTTTGATGCACTGATCAAAACCACCAGCCATGTGCTACTGGGTTTGGGTAACTGAATGTCATGTGATTTCTTCAAGCCTAATAACTGCCAAAAAAAAATTCTGCCATGTAGAGAAAGGGTTATAGTCTATGTAAAGTTTTGATTGTGATCTGTTTCCATATTTGATAGATTTCTCCTTTTTTCTTGTCAGGTTTGAATGTGTTAGGAAATCTCTCCAATGTGGTTTGAAAACTGGCTACAAGGGCGAGTTCAGAGGGTGGTGGGGTCCCCCAGGATTCTGCCCTGAGACCAATCCTATTTATTTTTTTCATAAACAACCTGGAGGATGGGGTAAACAGTTCAATCTCTGTATTTACGGACCATACTAAGCTAAGCAGGGTAATAACTTCTCCGCAGGATGTGGAAACCTTGGAAAAAGATGAACAAATGAATGGGATGGGCAACTACATGGCAAATGAGGTTTAATGAGGAAAAATGTAAAATAATGTATTTGGGTGTCAGAAATATGAATGCAATCTATACACTAGGGGGAGAACCTCTGGGGGAATCTAGGATGGAAAAGGACCTGGGGGTCCTAGTAGATGATAGGCTCAGCAATAGCATGCAATGCCAAGCTGCTGCTAACAAAGCAAACAGAATATTGGCATGCATTAAAAAGGGGATCAACTCCAGAGATAAAACAATAATTCTCCAGTCTACAAGACCTAGAGTATGCTGTCCAGTTCTGGGCACCAGTCCTCAGGAAGGATGTACTGGAAATGGAGCGAGTCCAAAGATGGGCAACAAAGCTAACAAAGGGTCTGGAGGATATTAGTTATGAGGAAAGGTTGCGAGCAATGAACTTATTCTCTCTGGAGAAGAGACGCTTGAGAAGGGATATGATTTCAATTTATAAATAACGTACTGGTGACCCCACAATGGGGATAAAACTTTTTCGCGGAAGGGAGTTTAACAAGACCCTCATTAAAATTAGAAGAAAAGAGTTTTAACCATAAACTACATAGAGGGTTCTTTACTGTAAGAGTGGCAAGGATGTGGAATTCCCTTCCACAGGCGGTGGTTTCAACGGGGAGCATCGATACTTTCAAAAAACGATTAGATAAGCACCTGAACAACCGCAACATACAGGGATATACAATGTAATACTGACATATAATCACACACATAGGTTGGACTTGATGGTGTCTTTTTTTTCAACCTCGCCTACTATGTAACTATGACACCAATGAAAACTCTTTTTTTTTTATTTTGTAGAGTGAGGAATTGCTAGAACTTTATACCAGCACCCCTATTTCTTGTATGGGCATCAGAGGGACAGAAAATAAAGGTAGTTGTCCTTACTAGGGTCACAGACAAGAATAGTATCCCAACAGAAATCCAAAACAAATAGTAGATTGGGCATTTTTTTTACAGAACACACTTTTCACTGTGCCTTTCACTGGTTCCTGTTGGACTACAAAGTCATATTTAGACAACCCGCAAAAGCTGTGCAATGGGAAAGTGGAGGTAATTATTATTATTATTATTGTTATTCAGGATTTATATAGCGCCAACAGTTTGCGCAGCGCTTTACAATATGAGGGTAGACAGTACACTTACAATACAAATCAATACAGGAGGGATCAGAGGGCCCTTCTTAAATGGTTGTCATTATTACAAAGTCTATCAGACTGTATTGTGGCTTTGGTTTGACTTCGAACAAACACTAATTGCACTCTGTACTCAAGTATATACGTGTTCCTCGAAGGTGTACAACTTACAGGTGTGTCAGATCCTCAGATGATGTCACATGTATATCCATATATGGCTGTCCAGATACTTTCAATGCGGTGGATGGCAGGTGGCATTCCTTACTGATTGGTGATAAAACACAGTTTGATTATTCAACCAAATGCCTGTTACAATTTATATTGTATAAGTGTGGTTTTAAGGGGCGGTCATCTTGAATAAACATTTAAACCGGTATCACGCTATGTGTAAACCACCCTGGGCGATGAGCTGTTTGAGATAACCGGACCAAATGGGAGACACCTGGTGTGTTCAAGGCTTTTGAATTACATCCCTTTGGTGAGTGTGAACCCCTCGAGGAGTGTCTTTTACATGGTGTGGACTCTGGTGGATGGTATATGACTATCAATCATAAAGTAGGATCCTTCACCTATCAATTGAACTGTATCATCACCTATATACTACTGATTTCTCATATGTGAATGCTGGTCATACTTCATTTATTTGATTGGAGTGCTGCTTTGAGTATTGGAGTCTTGTCTATATGGACTAAGGTTTTTTTTTTTTTACTTGCGTATATATTAAGAAACCCCTTCATTAAATTTGGATGGAAGAAAAACAAAAACGGTATCCTATGAAGCAGAATATGCATATTTGGGGCCTATGTTACAGAAGTATAAGCACCCCAGATGCATTACATTTTATGTAGTCTGTGAGATTTTGAGTTCAAAACTCTGATTATTTCACATACACCCCTTCCTTTACCACATGGAGCATACAAGGCTTTTTTGGAAACCATTTGCAGCTGTATATCCTTAGCATGGTTCACTGGGAGCATAGAAAAAAAATGAGCTTTCACACACTTTTCTCCTAATAGAAATACCACAAGAAAGCTTATTCCCACAGTAATATGACTTCCACAGGAATAGCTCAGAAAAGTCCTTTCTCTCAGTGTCAATTTTTTCCTGGGAGAATGACTGGAAAACAGTGTAAACAAGGCAGATGATAAAAAATAAGTTCCTTCTGTAAACGTGTAGCCGAGATACCATGTCGCGAGCAGTTTTTAGTGTCACTCTGGCCTTTCACATGAGATACTTAAGCAGAGATGTCTGAAGTCATGGCATGTGCTGCTATTCTCTGTGACTGGAAGCTCCATTTACCAGTCGCCCTTTAATTAGTTTAGCCTGTGTAGGCTTCCAGAGTCTCATCGCTGTGACATCCTTCTGTACAGTGGATTCCCTGGCTAATTAAACCCCCAGGCCAATTTCAAACAGGGAACATTGCACTATGGGCAGTTTTGTCATTTTGTGGTATTTTTGAGGGGTATTTAAATGATTGCATAGATGATACTGGGAAGAGTTACGATTCAAACAGATGAAATGACTGTATCGTGTTTTACATAATTGTTTTTAAGTCAACTTTAAGATACATGATGTAGGCACTTAAAGAGGAAGATTTACTAAAAGGACTGCACAAAGAATTTGGTGCAGCTGTGCATTGTAAACAATCAGCTTCTAACTTTAGCTTATGGCAACAGCTAGCTGCCATACCCTGGTATCATTATTTACTGTAGGCGATTCTCTACAAGATAAAAGTTGTCCCAGTGGCAGATTTTCCACGGGGTCACTTTTATAGGCACCCCCTCTCCTGCCTCTTCCTAGTTGTTTCCAAGCTTCCTGGAATTGTCGGTAAACCCAGAAGTGATCCAGTGCGCCCAGTGGGTAGGCAGGAAGTTGAGCGAGGGTAAGATAGCCCCCACTCAGCTCTATGCCCTTATGGTCCTTGGGCATATAGATTTTTTTTTTACGTGAAAACGTCAATATTTTTTCTTTTGCTTTTAACCACTTTCAGACCGGACCATTTTGCTGGTAAATGACCAGAGGTCTTTTTACACTTTGGCACTGCGCTGCTTTAACTGGTAATTGCGCGGTCATGCAATGTTGTACCCAAACAAAATTTGCGTCCTTTTCTTCCCACAAATAGAGCTTTCTTTTGATGGTATTTGATTGCCTCTGCGATTTTTATTTTTTGCGATATAAACGTAAAAAGACCGCAAATTTTGAAAAAAAATTATATTTTCTACTTTTTGTTATTAGAAAAATCCAATAAACTCAATTTTAGTCATACATTTAGGCCAAAATGTATTCAGCCACATGTCTTTGGTAAAAAAAAAGTCAATAATTGTATATTTATTGGTTTGCGCAAAAGTTGTCACATCTACAAACTAAGGTACGTTTTCTGGAATTTACGCAGCTTTTAGTTTACGACTGCCTATCTCATTTCTTGAGGTGCTAAAATGGCAGGGCAGTACAAAACCCCCCCAAATGACCCCATTTTGGAAAGTAGACCCCCTAAGGAAATTGATAAGAGGCATGTTGAGCCCATTGAATATTTTATTTTTTTGCCTCAAGCGATTGAATAATGACAAAAAAAAATTTTTTTTTTTTTTTTACACAAAGTTGTCACTAAATGATATATTGCTCACACATGCTATGGGCGTATGTGAAATGACACCCCAAAATAAATTCTGCTGCTTCTCCTGAGTACGGGGATACCACATATGTGGGACTTTTTGGGAGCCTAGCTGCGTACGGGGCCCCGAAAACCAAGCACCGCCTTCAGGCTTTCTAAGGGCGTAAATTTTTGAGTTCACTTCTCACTACCTATTACAGTTTTGAAGGCCATAAAATGCCAAGATGGCACAAAACCCCCACAAATGACCCCATTTTAGAAAGTAGACACCCCAAGCTATTTGCTGAGAGGCATGTTGAGTTCATGGAATATTTTATATTTTGCCACAAGTTGCGGGAAAATTACAAACTTTTTTTTTTTTTTTTTTTTTTTCACAAAGTTGTCACTAAATGATATATTGCTCACACATGCCATGGGCATATGTGAAATGACACCCCAAAATAAATTCTGCTGCTTCTCCTGAGTACGGGGATACCACATATGTGGGACTTTTTGGGAGCCTAGCCGCGTACGGGGCCCCGAAAACCAAGCACCGCCTTCAGGCTTTCTAAGGGCGTAAATATTTGACTTCACTCCTCACTACCTATTACAGTTTTGAAGGCCATAAAATGCCAAGATGGCACAAAACCCCCACAAATGACCCCATTTTAGAAAGTAGACACCCCAAGCTATTTGCTGAGAGGCATGTTGAGTCCATGGAATATTTTATATTTTGCCACAAGTTGCGGGAAAATTACAAACTTTTTTTTTTTTTTCACAAAGTTGTCACTAAATGATATATTGCTCACGCATGCCATGGGCATATGTGAAATGACACCCCAAAATAAATTCTGCTGCTTCTCCTGAGTACGGGGATACCACATATGTGGGACTTTTTGGGAGCCTAGCCGCGTACGGGGCCCCGAAAACCAAGCACCGCCTTCAGGCTTTCTAAGGGCGTTACAGTTTTGAAGGCCATAAAATGCCAAGATGGCACAAACCCCCCCCCAAATGACCCCATTTTGGAAAGTAGACACCCCTAAATTTAGGGGTACACTAGTGAGACTAGGTAATAAATGGCGGGTGCCCTGAAACTATAAAAAAATAACTAACCAACCAGCGTCACCTGTAACAGTTATATGGTGATCACTGGTGAAAGGGTTAACTAGGGGGCAATCAGGGGGCTTTATGCGGTAGTATATGGGGGTCCCTGGCGCTATAAAAAGCTGCGGCGAACCTAAATACCTACCTGCCTAACTAGCGTCACCTGTGACACTAATACAGCGATCAGAAAAACGATCGCTTATTAGGCTGGGTTCACACTGGAGCGATGCGGGAACGCCACGAATGCGCGGCGGGTTCCCGCATCGCATGCCTCCCGGCGGCAGTTCACACTGCCCTATGCGAACTGCTGGGAGTGTCAGTGAAATGTTACTGACACCCCCAGATCAGTTCGCATGTCGCAGTGCGATCTGCAAACTCGGATCGCATGGTGTGAACACCCATGCGATCCGATTCTGCTGCGGGCCAAAAATAGGGTCCCGTGCGAATTTGCGGCGGGTGCGGCGGGTGTGGCGGGTGCGGCGGGTGCGGCGAATGGCTGAACTCGAATCGCACAGAGATCGGATGTGATTTGCACTGCAGTGCGGTGCGAATCACATCCGTTCTCAAACCGCTGCAATCTGAACCCAGCCTTAGTGACACTGGCGACGGGGGGTGATCACGGGGTTAAACCTTTATTGGGGGGGTTAGGGGGGTACCTTAGAACTAAAGGGGGCTAACCCTAACTGCCCTAACAGTTATTAGTCACAAATGACACCCGCCGGGTGATCAGGGGGTTAAACCTTTATTAGGTAATAAATGGCGGGTGCCCTGAAACTATAAAAAAATAACTAACCAACCAGCGTCACCTGTAACAGTTATATGGTGATCACTGGTGAAAGGGTTAACTAGGGGGCAATCAGGGGGCTTTATGCGGTAGTATATGGGGGTCCCTGGCGCTATAAAAAGCTGCGGCGAACCTAAATACCTACCTGCCTAACTAGCGTCACCTGTGACACTAATACGGCGATCAGAAAAATGATCGCTTATTAGGCTGGGTTCACACTGGAGCGATGCGGAAACGCCGCGAATCCGCGGCGGGTTCCCGCATCGCATGCCTCCCGGCGGCAGTTCACACTGCCCTATGCGAACTGCTGGGAGTGTCAGTGAAATGTTACTGACACCCCCAGATCAGTTTGCATATCGCAGTGCGATCTGCAAACTCGGATCGCATGGTGTGAACACCCATGCGATCCGATTCTGCTGCGGGCCAAAAAAAGGGTCCCGTGCGAATTTGCGGCGGGTGCGGCGGGTGTGGCGGGTGCGGCGGGTGCGGCGAATGGCTGAACTCGAATCGCACAGAGATCGGATGTGATTTGCACTGCAGTGCGGTGCGAATCACATTCGTTCTCATAAACCGCTGCAATGTGAACCCAGCCTTAGTGACACTGGCGACGGGGGGTGATCATGGGGTTAAACCTTTATTGGGGGGGTTAGGGGGGTACATTAGAACTAAAGGGGGCTAACTCTAACTGCCCTAACAGTTATTACAGTCACAAATGACACCAATGAAAAAAAAAAAAAAAAAAAATGACATTGGTGTCACTGTGACTGGGGGGCAGGGGTAATTGGGGGGGTGATCGGGGGGTAAAGGGGGGGTGTGAGTGTGCCTGGCATGTTCTACTGTGTGTGTAGAGTGTTGGTGCAACTCACCGATCCGCTCTCCTCCGTGTCGGAACGGAAAATACCGACACGGAGGAGAGAATACATCACTTCCTCTCCTGTGTTTACATTACAGGAGAGGAAGTGATGTCACGGGGGATTTCCATTCGTCGAGAGCGATCGCGAGGGGGTGGCCATGAATGAATGGCCGCCCCCTCATCCCGGATCGCTCTCGAAGAAATGCCGACCGCCGCAGGCACCGGGGGGGGGCCCGATCGGGCCCCCCACCCGCGGGCAGGCAGGGACTTATATATACGCCCATATGCCTGCCCGTGCCATTCTGCCGACGTATATCGTCGTGCGGCGGTCGGCAAGTGGTTAAAGGTAAATGAGAGATCTGGGGTCTTTTTGACCCCAGGCCGCACAGTAAAGAAGACCTGTTATGCTTATTTCTATGACAAGGGCTGTTTACATTCCTTGTAATAGAAATAAAAGTGATAAAAAAAGGGACAGTATAAAAAGTTAAATAGGAAAAAAAATGTTTAAAGCGCCCCATCCCTCTATGCACGCATGCAGAAGTGAACACTTAAGTAAGTCGCACGACATGTGAGGTATCGTCACAACCGTTACAGCGAGAGAAAGAATTCTAGTGCAAAACCTCCTTTGTAAGTCTAAACAGGGAATTTGTAAAAAAAAAAATAAGTAAAACGCCACCTATGGAGATTTGTCACCATTCCATGAGCATGCACACTTTTAAAGCGGTTGTATACCGCTGGATGTTTTTCTTTTTTTTTCCTGCACGGTAAAGTCATAATGTGCTAGCATGCATCGCATATTAGCACATTATGTAAAACTTAAAAATTTGCGATTGGGTGCAGTTCTGCTAGGGGGCTAGTCCCTGTTTCCAGGAAGAGGGGGACTGTGATCGCAGTTTTGCTAGCCCCACCCACCATCTGGAGGAAGGTGACTTGCTTGGTTGCCACTACCAATTTCAGAAAGGGATTTCACTGTAATTGAAAAAAACACAATCAGGTGACAGTTTGTGGAATTACTGTTGAGCTCCTGGGAACTTTGTTGAAATTATTCCTGAACCTTTGCATCACTTACTACTGAACCCCGGCACTCTGTGTCCCTTTAAGCCACAGCCAGTATTTAGCGCAATGAAAATCACACCCAACTTTACCTGTGGTGCAGAGCACCACACTTTTTCTCAGCTGCGGGGGCCCAACTTATGATCCTGCACACAGGCCCACTGCTTTCAGAAAATGCCCCTGACCTGAGCTAATCTTTGCGCATCCATTCCAGATGCTTGTATGTGACATCACATACAAGCATGTGGCCTGGATGCAAGAGGTGGAATCAGGAGATGTGAGTGTGCTAGGACAGGTAGATTGTGTCTCATCTCTGCTTCCTTTCTCCACCCTACATATAAAGCATATCATAGATGAAAAGAGGATACAGCGGTGGGGAAAATGAGCAGGGAGGGTTTCAGAGGTGGAACAGATGAGTAGGAGGTTACAGCGGTGGGACAGATGTTCAGGGAGGTACAGTGGTGGAAGAGATGAGAAGGGGGTTCAGCAATGGGACAGAAAAGCAGGGGGGCACAGTAGTGGGACAGGTGAGCAGGCCGTTTCAGTGTTGGGCCAGATGAGCAGGCGGGTTCAGTGTTGGGCCAGATGAGCAGACGGGTTCAGTGTTGGACCAGATGAACAAGGGGGTTCCGTTTTGGGCCAGATGAGCAGGGGGGTTTAGTGTTGGGCCAGATGAGCAGGGGGTTTAGTGTTGGGCCAAATGAGCTGGGGGGTTTAGTGTTGGGACAGATGAGAGGAGGGTTCAGTGGTGGGACAAAAAATCAGGGGGGTAGAGCAGTGGGGCAGATGTGAAAGGAGGTTTATTGTTGGCACAGATGGACAGGGGGTTACATTGCTAGGGCAGGAGAGCAGAGGGAACATAGGTGAGACAGAGGTGCAGGAGGTACATTGGTGGGGCAGCTGAGAAAGCGTGTTACAGTGGTGGGGGCAGATGAGCAGATGGGTCCAGTGTTAGGGCAGAAGGTGATTCAGTAGTGAGACATAAGAGCATGGGGATACAGCGGTGTGATGTGCAGATGTGCAGGGAGGTACATTGATGGGACAGATGAGAAAAGGGGGTTTACAGTGGTGGGACAGAAGAGCAAGGGGGCAGATGTGCAGGAGGTACAGTGGTGGGACAGAGGACAAAGTGGGTTACAGTGGTGGGGCAGATGAGCAGATAAGTTCAGTGTTAGGACAGATCAGAAGATGGTTCAGCAGTAAGAAGTGCAAAGGTTACGGCAGTGAAGTAGTAGGGAGGTACAGTGGTGGGGCAGATGAGAAAAGGGGGAACAGTGGTGGGACAGATGAGCAAGGTGGTTCAGTGGTTGGACAGAAGAGCAGGGTGCTACTGGGGTGGAACAGAAGAGCAGGGTGGTACGGTGGTGGGGCAGATGTGCAGGAGGTTACAGTGGTGGGGCAGATGTGCAGGGGCTTACAGTGGTGGATCCAAAGAAAAAAAAAACTTATAATAATAAACACACCCTGAAGAGTAAAACTACTCTTCAGGGTGTGTTTATTATCATATATTTTTTCTTTGGATGTAGTATTGTTATTGATTACACCCCACGATAATTAATCAGTGAGTGCTGCACATTAAATAGTGGCGGGATTCCCATATATTCACATTTTTCTCTGCTTACAGTGGTGGGGCAGATGAAAAAGGGGGTACATTGGTGGGGCAGATGAGAAATGGGGTACATTGGTGGGGCAGATGAGAAAGGGGATAAATTGGTGGGGAAGAGGAGCAGGGGGTTACAGTAGTGGGGCAGATGTACAGGGCTTACAGTGATGGGGCAGATGAGCAGGGGGTTACAGTGGTGGGGCAGATGAGCAGGGTGTTACAGTGGTGGGACAGATGTGCAGGGGGGTACAGTGGTGAAACATATTTGCAGGGGGGACAGTGATCTGAGGTGTGGAGTTGCAGGAATTGGGGCTGATCTGAGGCGTGAGAGTTTAAGATGTTAATTTCTCACTACTAAAGTAGATAACATCATTTACTTTATAAAAAATCATTTTCGTGATTGAGAGTATGAAGTTAACATTTTTTGTTATAAAATCGGTTTCTCAGTTTCTTTGAAAAAACATTTCGGCACACTGTGCTCAAAACAGGTTGCCTACCCTGCTCTAGGGTTTCTGCAAAAAAAAAAAAAATATACATAATGTTTGGAGTAATTTTCTAGCAAAAAATACACATTTAAACTTGTAAACAAAAAGTTCCAGAAAAGGTCTGGTCAGCAAGTTGTTAACAATAAAACCTAAACGCTGATTGTTAACTATGCATAGTTGCACCAGATTCTGTGTGCACCAGTTTTAGTGAATCCCTCCAAAGAGTTTTAAAGTGGAAGTTCAGTCTAAAAGTAAAACCTCTAAATCTACTTGCAGGCACAATCTAAGACTAACCTATCTAGCCCTGTAAAGCAAAACTCGCTATTCATACCTTTTCTGAAGCTGATCTAATCCGATCCCAGCGGGTGCAGAAGAGGCAGCGACAACAGAAGCCCCGTAGTAAGTCTATGGGTGACGTCACTTCCCAGGCATTTCACAGTCATTAACGGCTGTGTCCTGGACACTGTAGACCGGACTGGATCAGCTTCAGAAATGATATCTATCGCAAGTTTTGCTTTACAGGGTTAGATAGGTTAGTCTTAGATTGTGCCTGCAAGTAAATTTAGAGATTTTAGTTTTAGGCTGGACTTTCATTTTAATTATCTAGCTAAAATGGACCACCATTTTAGACCCCTTGTATGGTAACACTGAAGGGTGATCTTTTATTTTACTATATATTGCTTGGGTGGAAAATTAGAAAATTGAACTTTGGCTGTAAAACAGAAGTGCTGGAGGTATCCAGCCTCAAGGAATCAGTTGCTTTGAAGCCGCTGGGAGGCTGCCAGTCTGGGGAGCCTTTGAGCCCTTGATCTGCTGGAGCCACTGAGAGCCACTCAAAGCCAAACTCAATGAAATATGCTTTATGTTAATATTGTTGAGTTGTTGTTAATATTTATTTTTGTAACTTAATTCTGCAGAAAACATTTAACAGTGTAATTTCCTGAGATAATTTACGAGGGCATGTTAAGGGACGGAATTAGGGCGAGGCAGGGTAGGGATTGGGTGGGGAAACTGGTGGCCAGTAACTCTTAGGGCCTGGCTAGTAGCTCAGGATTTGAAATTTTTTTTTTAATCAATAGTTTTTATAAAAGTTTACATTTTTATCAAGACAAATGACAGAAATTATGACTAAATAACAGATCAGTTACAGTATTTAGATACATAGATAATAATATCCAAAAATGATAAAAAATATAATATAAAGAAAACCATATTAATTATCTCAATTATAATCGGGATAATAAAGATAACGATCGGGAGGTTATTAATACATCCATTGTGGAGACAATACACAAAAGTAATATAAATATTATCTTCATATATTTATATACTGCCAATTCAAGTAATTCAAAGATGATGAACCTAAATATATTCCCGAACACCCCTATGGGTGCTAAACTGTGTTCGGGACAGTAATAGTAACCTGTCATTTAATAGATACAAAACAAAGATTAAAATATTAGAGCGGGGTAAGTAATTTTATAATTCAAGTTATCTAGGAACAAAGAACCCGTGCAATGTTTTGGGGACTAGCCCATTTTAACCATGGCTGCCATATTTTATGAGTGTGTTCTTTTTTGAGAGGCTGAAGAGCTAGAATTGATTCATAAATGTAATGAGTTTGAGTCGATTCTATCACTTCTTTTATGGAAGGAGGATCAGGATTTTTCCAGTTCCTCGTTATACTGATCCTGGCTGATAGCAAAATATGTGTAAACACATTTCTAAACTGGATAGGATATCGATCAAGATCAATGGATAATAGAACCAGTGAGGGATTTGGAGGAATGACTGTTTTGGTCATTTCAGACATAACTTGAAAGATTTGTTCCCTATACTTCCCAAGTTTAGGGCATGTCCAAAATGTATGCAACATATCACCTTTTTTGCCTCAAGGACTTGAAATTTTGAGGCCTGCTTTCTACTGAATGCATATTTCTCCTCTTCTTGCTAGTTTCACCAGTGTTCCACCCTGTGTGACACTTGAATGCACTCACCACAGGATTGTGACCATTTAATGAAAAAGAAGGTCATAAGTGCTTTATCCAAGGACTCGGACACAATTCCAAATGCTTTGTCCACTGGTAATGCTCCTCTCTGTATATTTCTTCCCCAATGGGAATCATAGCTACCTCTCAGGAAGTAAATGATGTGCACCAGAAAACAAATACTATCATACTGCAGTATTTATTTAAAAGGATAAAAGTGCCCAAATACTGTAAACAATGCACACTCACATTTACTGGTGCCCGGTATATCAGCACCAATACACACAGCCAAAGATGGTTGCTGCTGCTCTGCTAGCTGGAGCATAATTTCTGTGACGTAATTTCCGGAACCGGAATTCACGTCAAATAGGGTGACGGTTCAGAGTAAGGTGAAGTCTTCCACTCAGCTCTGTCATGTGACCGCACTCAAGGAGGAGCCTCCCCATGGCTGAGGCTGTCATAGTAGAAGCAGGACTGTCTTTCTGGGAGTGCTATCACCACTTGACGTTTGTTTACAAGAATTTTTGTCTGTACTAAGTGAATGGTAGTGTATTGGAAGGAGACAATGCTCATGTACTTGTCTAGTGAACAAGTCCACTATATAACTAATACATTTCAGTTGATATGATACTTATTTTACTCGCTGAACTGCAGTTCAACGTATAGCATTTGTATCATGTTTTATTTTCTGTATTTTTGGTTGATATTCTGTCGTTCTATCATTTAAAATACACATATATACAAATATATGGAATAGCCAGAAGTACTGCTAAGTATTTGTATAAATTGTGCAAGGTTAGAAATATAGAAGCAAGCGCCTTGTTTTTCTTTTGTTGGACTGCTTTGAATTTCCTAGTCTGTGTTAGGAGACTCATTTTGAACTGTAGATGGTTTGGCAGGAGTTACTGGTGATATGATGTAATTAAAGACGAGGCTAGTAAACTGCAGGTCTTGTGGTGTAAGACCGAACTGCAAGTCAGCATAATCCATATTTAAACGTAAAATCTGGTTAAAGTTCATTGACGATCATGGAATACAACACTTAGCATATGCAAGGATGGGTAGAAAGTGCCAAACATCTCCATTCTATGACAACAACATTTTATATAAATATGTAAAAGGCATTACAACTTCACTTTCTAGCATTTTATATACCATACAGAGCTTTACAACATGTGTACTTAGCATATATATATATATATATATATATATATATATATATATATATATATATATATATATACATATATATTGGCGTATAACACGTGCCGGCATATAACGCGCACGCCAAGTTTAGGAGGGAGTTTTAAGGAAAAAAACTTTTAGGAGGAAAGTTTAAGGAAAAAAACTTACATTTAAATGCCCATCAATGCAGCCCTTACAGTGTCCATCTGCAGCCTTGTTCTGTGTCATTGCAGCCTTGAATCATTTCAGCCTTGAATCATTGCATCCTTGTATCATTGCAGCCTTGTGTCATTGCGGCCTTGTATCATTGCAGCCTTGCCCAGGCAGGCTTATTATTTAAAATTGGCGCCGATCTCCGCTCCGCTGAGGGGAGAGGAGGAGCGCTGCCGACATACACAAAGCCGAGTGTACTCCGCTAGGCTCGGCTCCTCTCTGCTCCTCCCACAGTCCCGCCCAGTCTGTGTGACTGTGAGCGAAGCCGAGCCTAGCCCAGTACATGCTTTGTATGTTGGCAGCGCTCACTCCGCTCACAATCAGTGGAGCAGAAATCCGCGGGGATCAGCGTATAACACGCACCCACGATTTTCCCCTGATTTTAAGGGGAAAAAAGTGCATGTTCTACACCGATAAATACGGTATATATATTTATATTTAGCCATATTTGGGGAATTACCAGAATTGTAGGATACTGGCTTTTTGGAACAACATAGTGCTTTATTTAACACAAAAGGCTTGTTTCCTGCAAACAACCATCCTCATCCACAAAATAAACTCAAATGCTAATTTTTGGATTAATATACTTCTAATCGCAGGAAAAGAAATATGCTTACTCGAACAGAGTCCAAAAACAAAGGTACCACTTGACCCAGCCAGCAGTTGAGCTTTCTGACATGGGTATCCAAATCAAAAATGTGTAGCATTCACCAACCCTCCCATCATTATTTCTCCCTCCTTTCTACCTCCTAATTCTGTATTAGCCCTCTCACTAATTAACCCTTCCACCTGAAGAAGAAAGAAAGGAGATATATATATACTTGCTGTCTAGGCCCTTTTGACCAGTGCAATAGTGTGTCCACACAACAGGACGTTGTCAACAGTTCATCTACTTTATACTGGAATCCAAGACAAGCTAGTGTAACACTCATCTCTATTTTATTTATTTCATTAGAGATATAAAGTAGCAACATCAACAGCAAAAGTTTCTAGCATGCCATTCCCTTTATCGAGTTTTATATTTTGTGCATGCTTTTCATTCACATGAGTAATAAGGATGCTCCAAGGGTTTGTAGCTATTTGTGAAGCTTCAGTTTTGGTAATCTGCCCAAGGCACACCTCCCCTGCACTATTGCCCCCAACTCATGTCTTTGAAACAGAGTTGGGTTTGTTGTAACCTAAGTTATTGTATTAATGCACTTTTTTCATCCTACATGTAACTAAAGATCTTAGTATAAGCAGCATGTTAGGTATTTGTAGTACCAGTGCCCATTTTGTTTTGTTTATTAAGGCTGCACAATAAGATGCTGGAAGAAACAGAGTTTTTGCAACTTCAAGATTCCCTTTTGACAACTCATCTACCTTCAGAAAATCTATGATATAGCATATATGTATAGCTGTATATGGGATAAGGCATTTATTGGCATGTGTCTAGGCCAGCAGTATAATACTCTAAGTGCAAATGATTAACTATTTATTTTAGTTTTTTTGTCTTATTTTTTTCTGCTGCCTGGCTTAGGTTACTCTTTTGTAAATTGACCAGAAGCACTAAATGGGTATGGGGTTTAGAAGCTGAAGAGAGGAATCATAAGGTCTTCACAGTTTTAAAAACCCAACTTTTCCTGATGATGTTACATATAACAAAATGATCGCAGGGACGATGCACACACGCAGCTGCACAGATGCTTTTTTGAATTTATGACTGTTTGAAGGATAGCACTGGCTATAGTGGCCCCCATCTGATTTATGGTGAAAGTTTCACAATGGTGAATGTCTGAGCACTGCGCCGTTAGGATCGATCTATCCAGTATGGGACACTGGCATGCATCAATTGTTTGCACAGGAGCACTTTAGTGATCAATTTATGAACTTTGCACTTTATGAATATAATATATTTTGCACTTTTGCAAGGACATTTTTTGATTGAATAATATTTTGATTGGATTTTCTGTTCACTTCAAAGATTTTGCACTGTCATATATGGTGTTTTGCACATGGTAATTTTATTTAGCGCTGCGCTTTTAGGACATGCATTTTTGATTGACTTGGTATTTAGGTTTTAGTGCACAACTGCTGTATTTACTTTTGATAACACACTAGCATGGATTATTTTCTATATTATACATGCAATATGATTAGGGACAAAATATATGGAGCTCAAGGTATAGATCTTCCTTTGTATGCATGTAACTGAAAAACTTTAGATATATTACACTGGCTAAACTTGAACTTTTCCACAACTTTTAACAACCTCTGTAACTGGCAGGGTCAAAAAGGGTGTTTCATGTGGGGTATTAAATTTGAGCTTAAGATAAATTGGGGTTAGGGTTGTAGGCTTAAAATTAAGAGTTGGGTTAGGCATTGGGTTTAAAGAGGAAGTAAACCCTTACAAACCACTTTGACCTACAGGTAAGCCTAGATTAAGGCTTACCTGTAGGTCCAAGAAATATCTCCTAAACCTATATGGTTTAGGAGATATTTGCCCGAAAACGGGCACCGCTGTCTACGGCGCATGCGCCGTAGACAGCGGCGCGCAGGCGCACTAAACGCAGCAGTTCCAAGAATGGAGCTGCCGCATTTGTCAACTCCCGTGCGCATGCGCGGGAGTGACGTCATCGTGGCTTTGCCGAATGACAGCGGCGGAGCTGCGAGACGCCACTCCCGTGCGCATGCGCGGGAGTGACGTCATCGCGGCTTCGCCGCTGTCATTCGGCGGAGCTGCGAGACGCCACAAGCAAGATGGATGCGGCGGACTACAGGGGACAGCGGCGACTTCGCTGGCTCCTGTGTCAGGTAAGTGACACATAATGGGCTACTATGCGATGCATAGTAGTCCATTATGCTTTACCTTTGCAGGGAAAAAAAGAGGAAGTAAACTCATCAGGGTTTACTTCCTCTTTAAGTTAAATGTCCACTTTAAAGGTTTAAGGTTAAGAGACATTTTCATGGTCTGGTTAAGTGTAAAACTGACAACACTTCTGATTTTACAGCCTCTTTTAGATATTGTTGTTTAGTGTAATGTTTCACCTTTGTATTCCTTTCCACTCCATTTCCATAATTTCTGCCAGTGTGTACCCCTCGATAGTGGTGGGACAAAGGGTGTAAGAGAGAGAGGGGTGAAAAGTGGAATGTGTTTCGCTTTGCACTGAATGGTGGGTTTGGTCATATTGCTCTAGAAGTAATAGGAGCTTCAAGCTTTATGGTCTCTCTGCTGTGGGTCAAAAGTGTGTAACACGCAGAGTGCAGGGTCAGGAGTGTGTAATGAAAGAGTGCAAGGGTCAGGAATAAGCAACACATAGATTGCATGGTTTCTGGGGTTGAAAGTAAATAAAGCACAGAGTACCTCCCAAGAAAAAATCTTTCCCTTCTCCAAAAACAACCCAACCACCCCCATGAAACCACCCCCATGATATTAAAAAAAATCTAAAATATTAAATATAGTGAGCAAAGACAGGGTAGGAAGCCTGTATTTATTGCAAGGCTAGTGCAAATCCAATAATCGGTGGTAAGAATCAGTGGGAGCTGTCTGCTTCTTTTGGGTGGCATGTGTTCCAGTACAGGAGTAGGAGAAAGCACAGCTGTCCTCCTCTCTCGACTCGTCACTAACAGCTTCACTTTGACACTGCTGTCATTAACAGCTTCACTTTGACACTGCTGGTGTTTACAGTGTCACTGTATGTGCTGTTATTAAATTGTTAACCCATACCCCTGGGGAGGGGGAGGGGATACACATAAATCAGGTTGGGTACCAAAGATTTAGTGTGTGTGCCTGTCATGTCTTGCTGAATGTAAATTGAACAGATTACTACATAGTAGTTAATAAATCTGAAAAAGAGATTGCAAAATATGATTGTAACATGCTCAATATCTTTATCATTTCACAAGTTTAAAGTTCTTTGGATATGGGAGAAATGTGCACATACAGATAACTGGCAACTGGATATATACTGGCTGACAGGGAATATATTTGTTATAAATTAAGCAAACTGTAGGTTGGTAAGTAGATGCTTCATTCATAGGGTGCCCCAGTGATCTGTTATTGGTTTGATTCATTTTATTTTTATGATTTAGTAGATGGACTGAAAAGTAAAATGATCAGATTTGTGGGCTATTTAGTTATAGAATAAAAGATTTAGACCTAATGGCAAGTGAGTTTTCTATTTTCAAATTTGCAGGGAATGCAACTGATCCTTTGTGTGAATGTGCAGTCAGAAATGAACATTTACTTTACTGGGGTTTGGCTTTCTCTTCCTGCATAATCTAAAACTCTAAAGTTATAATATCATCTTAATCCAAGGATTTATCAGACTGTGATTTAGGCTTTGCACTCACAAGCTCCAAATGGGAGCACTCATTGTATATTCCTAGTGTGCTCCTAGTCCCCCTTGGTGCTTAGTGCAAAAGCTTTGTATTGAGTCAAACAGCTAAGTACAGATGATAATGTAAAACTGTTTGCTTTGTATTGGGTTGCATCATGTAAAAATGACAGCCTACTGTAGAGCCTGTAG
This sequence comes from Lithobates pipiens, assembly GCF_037356315.1. Taxonomy (NCBI): domain Eukaryota; kingdom Metazoa; phylum Chordata; class Amphibia; order Anura; family Ranidae; genus Lithobates; species Lithobates pipiens. Next base: position 372,367,332 of record NW_027507748.1, on the reverse strand, counting down.
CAGGCCCCATTAACTTGTATTGTTAATCCTTGGAGGCTCTTCCTCAAGGTGAGTGAAAAAAGGAGGGAAGGTGTTACTGGTTGCTTTTAGTGATTATAATTGCTACTCATTTTAAAACGATAGATAAACACTCATTTTTTAAGCACTTTCAGTAGCTGAGTTAATGACTTATTAAAGAGTATGCAGCTTCTGTATCTGTAATCCTTACCTATGTTCCACTGTGAGCTGATGCTCTGATCACTGCCCCAGATTTCCTGTTTCAGGGTGGCTCCTTTGGAGCCATCTTTGCATGCATGGACTAAAGCCTTGTCTTCCTATACTGTGTGCATCAATATAAGCACATACCTCCGAAGCCTAGGAGGTCAAGGCACTCCCCTGCTCCTCCTTCCCCTTTCCTTCTTCAAACCAAAGCCAGTAAACACACTCAAAAAATCAGCTGGTTTAGCAGGAACTGGATGTCTTTTGGTCCATGTATATAACTGTCTGTTCTGCAGAAGTCAGTCTGCCACATTGGCATGCTGGAAAGCCAACGTTCATTCCGTGCTCACAGCTAACGGCTGCAAATACTGATCAGTGTATTCTGGCTAAAGATGGAAACTGTTTTTTTTTTTTTTGCTCATATAATAAATTTATCACAAATCTCTCTCTCTCCCTCTCTCCCTTGCAAGTTCCCTTGGAAGTACAAGCTCTGGGGAAGATCCCCTTGCAAAGTGAAATTTTACTTGCCTTTAGTAAATCAAACCCCAATGCATGCACCATATCAATCATATATCAATACCAATGTCTATGGAGCTCTATAAATTAGTTTATAGTGATGTGGATCATTTAGTACATGGAAACACAGTAAAAAAAAAAAAGTATTTTTGTGACTAGGGTGCAGAAAGGGGATGGAATGAGTATTAAGGCTAGGAGGACCTAGATAGTTTTTAAGAAAAAAATGTAGGCCTGACTGCAGATATTTTTATATTTATATATCTCAAGCTTTCAAATGTAGAATGTTTAATAACCAATGTGAATCAGTACAAATTCTACCTGTACTTCAATTACATTTGGACACATTTTACCTACCTTTAAAAGCCCCCCTCCTAAACGTATTCAATCCTAAATTAGGCTCTATTAGATTTAGCTATTTCAATCTGTGGTAATAGCTAGTTCATAGCAAATATTCTGCTGCCACCTACCTGTTCAGAAGTCCCTATTCTAAGTCTATTATTATGGACCAAATTACAAGCAGTAAAGGCAATTCTATTTTGTAAGTGCTTGAATGGAGTTGGAAAAACGAACACTGCGTATAAAAATCAAGTCATCGTTTTTATGTCAAAGATTTAAATGGTTCATATCCTATGTAATCTGTTTCTTGCAAGTTTCATTCTACTACCGGTTCACTATGGTACATTTGCCTGCAGATGAATGAATGTAGAGAGGAGTAAAATAAGATGAGTTCAGCTTGTCCATAGCACTCCAGTGGTGAGCAGTACATGTCATTATCGCATTATTTAGAGAATGGATGGTTTGGGAGAGTAAGGTTTATTCTTTCCCAGGATTCTGTAGATGGCTAGACTTTTAGTACTTACAGGAATTACAGTTCTTGTCACATACATTTTTTAGACATAAAGGAACTCATGCTGCTAAGTATCATGTTCTCAGCTGGACTTGTGTGGCTAAATCTTTGAAACATATTTCTGTAACTCCGGGAGTTTTCTCTAAAGCTTGATTTAAAGCTTTCCTAGTTTTCAACTACTATTAAATATGATGGCAAATTTTCTGTGGTTTCCAAAATATGTTATTCTGAAGTGTTTAGGCTTTATTTTAAGTTACATTTCCCACTTATTTTTTATTTTTTTTTCCTAAACATTCAAATTTAAATTTGTAGAGTGTCAGAATCACTCACAAGTATCAAGAGCTGTATTGTTGGGTAGCAGTGTTAGAAATGTAGTCTTTTTGGGTAACTGAATAACTTGAATTTTAACTTAAAGCAGAGTTACAACAACATTTTTCAATGTTTTTTCTAATGCCTAACTCACGATCATAACATATACTAATGCCACCCACGATTATAGTTAATTTTGCTGCTAGATTGAATATTTTATTTAAATAGATACCTTATATTTTGGTATCTTGGCTGGTCTCATATTGCTTGTGGGCATGTGAAGCCCACAAGCATTATCTTCCGGGATAAGGTGCAGCTGAGTGACCAGCATGCACCGCCTGTTCTCGCACACGCGCCGTATGAAAGGTTTTCTAATGGCGTAAACTTCTCACGTTTTGCCTCACAACATCGTCGGAAGTGCCCGCCCCATTGTGATGGCAATGAAGATATTTTGCGATGGAATCTAGCGATGCTGAGCAAGGGTGATTCACAGCTCCTAGGGGATGCACCACAGGAAATAACATTATTACAAAAATTGAACAGCTTACAATCATGGTAAGCTGACTGGAAGAAAAAATGATCAATGAACAAAATATTGCCATTTATATAATAATTAAGATTAAGATAAAAAAAAGTGGGTGGAACTCCACTTTAATATGTGGACATTACACTTCCTTGGTCACCAGTATGCTTCTTTTTGCTGGTGCCCTGTCACCTATAAACTATTTTAATTATATTGAAGTTCCATCATTTGAGAAGCATTTTCTTTTTACTCTGTGATAAACACAGATAGATGTACCCTCTTGTCAAAGTAGAAGCCCAAAATTATAATAATAAGCTTCAGGGAGTTGAAAAGGGAATTGAGCAAGGCATTTCCAGCTTTGTCTAATGATAGACAACTGCCAACTGACTTGTGCAATATCTTTGAAGTAATGCTAAATATTTCTCAAGAACCATTTCTGCAAACCAAATGTGGATACCCTTCAGTGGACAAGGTGTCAGCAGTATCAGCTTCATAAAAAGGAGGGCTCATGGGGAAGGGGATTTATTTCTCAACATTATTACCAAGAATGTTGAAAAACCATATTTAAAACGGAATTTGTTTTTTAAAGCTAGCTAGTATGATCAAGAAACCAAACATGCCAAAAGCCATCCATTGGGGATTGTGCAGATCTGCTGAATATAATACTCTTTAATTGTTTCGTTTGTTTGAAAAAAAAGCTGATAAAAGTAACATTTGTCTGTTTTAACGAGTTCCACGAGTGTTATTTTACATAACCACTGGATGATTTCACAGTGAAGCCTGTGGTCTGGATGCCAAAGACAAAGGATTTTGGCCCTTGCAAGAGAAACAGCTGCTTTGAACATTGTCAGTTTCTATTAGCCAGTTTAACAGCAGACAGCAAAATCTCCTAATTCTGAGCTGTAGTCTTTATAGGAACTAAAGGGTTAAACAAAGCATTATTATGAACTTTCATTTTAGTCCAATTTAAATTGATGTTCTGATTTTTCTATTGATGTCACTCCTAGCATTATAATGTCCTTCTTATATTATATTGGCTTTCTCAGACCAGTTGTTTGCTGTTATTTGGAATTATTATAAATAATGTGAAAGTCACTAGAGGGTTATACATATTCTTTGTTTTTTTCTGTAAGGCCCCTTTCACACTGGGGCAGTGCAGAAGTCGGCGGTAAAGCACCGCTATTTTTAGTGGCGCTTTACTGTCATTTTAGCCGTGTTATGTGGCCGCTAGTGGGGCGGTTTTCAAAAAGGGTTAAAACTGCCCGCAAACACCGCTGCAGCGGCGCTTTGCTGGCGGTATAGCCGCACTTCCCCATTGATTTCAATGGGTAGGAGCAGTGAATACACTGCTCCTTCACCGCTCCAAAGATGTGGCTAGCAGGACTTTTTTCACCGTCCTGCTAGCGCGCCGCTCCAGTGTGAAAGCCCTCCGGCTTTCACACTGGAGTGAAAGGGACTGTTTTTTTTCAGGCGCTACACAGGCGCTATTTTTAGTGCTGTAGTGCCTGAAAACTGCCTCAGTGTGAAAGGGGCCTAAATGAACACTATTATAATGTGCCCAAGGATTGTCACGAAAACATTTGCACTTTAAGCACTTGCCAAGTGGTGAAATTTGACATACATGGTTTCCTTTGACTCAAAAAACGTACATCAGTCCATCCATATGATTTGGAAATCAACATGCAAACATTCAAAGAGAAAAATGCAATTTTTTGCAACAAGGATATAAAAGATATTTTTATCCCAGAATAATATAAAATGGTTTTATTAGCCTGGCAAATAGCTTGCAGCACACACTATGAACCTTCCACCTCCGGTGTGCGATAGGTGTGGTCTAAGGTGGAAGGTTTGCAGTGTCTGCTGTAAGCTACTTGACAGTCTAATAAAACCAATTGGATTTTATCGTTGGTGTGCTGCCCGTCTCCCTGAGTTCAAGTACAGAGTGGAGTGAGGACTTTGGCACCCAGCCAGTTTGCAAGGTTGAGGGGGACAAGAACAAATTTGTGGGGGGACGTGCTGTGATTGTGTAAGGCCCCTTTCACACATGCGGACAGTATGTCCGTATTTCATCCATCCGTTTGCGGATGAAATACGGACATACATGCATCCCTATGGGATAGCGGGTGTCTGCCACTATTGTCCACCTCCGCTACTGTCCGATTCTGTAGGAAAATCCTATTTTTCTATCCGTCTGCAGAGTGGATCGGATGAACACGGACAGACGGGCCGTGCTCATCCGATCCCCATAGAGGAGAGCGGAGAGCTGACTGGGCGGTCCCTGCACAGTGTGCGGAGACCGCTCTGTCCGCCGCCGGCTGAGCGAGCGGATCATCAGGGGGCGGATCATTACTGATCTGCCCTGTGTGAAAGGAGCCTAATGGTAATTTTCCTAGTTGCCCTTTAACAAAAATAGATAACTAAGGCAGGTCATATTTGCATAATTGAGTAATTTAGGTTACATAAATGAGCATCATAGTTTATTTATACCAATCACACTAATGCTGGAGCTGTCTCTTGCAGAATCTTAGTTGCCACTCTTCTAGGTTGAATGATGTCCAGCATCATTCATTCCACTTCCTATGAGCCCAGGGATTTGAGGCTCCATGTCCTGTCCTGGACCAAAGGGAAGTATAGTTATGTGGTGCTGTTTTCTGCTGTATTTTTCAATTGCCCACTGCTGGAGTAAAAAGAGGAATCTTGACATAATCAAACTTGGCCAGATACCTGTATAGATTTTTTTCTTTTTACAGCTGTGGGAACTGGCAGGGGTGAGGGGAACTGGTGAAATAGAGCTAGGCTTTAAGAACAAAGCAGAATCTACAATGTCTCTAGCCAGGTAATGAAGGGTAGACCCCAACTGCCTACATGCAATGCACGTATTTTACTTTCAGACACTCTGTACAGTGGGAACTCTGTACTGTTATACATTCTGTACAATTACTCAGATATATTTTAGGATCTCTTCCCATGGATAATATCTATAAAAGCCCCGTGCTTATAAACTTACAGTGCTTCTTTGTCTTCTGGAGGTCCTCATCACATGCTTCCATTTTTTAAGACACATTTATTTTTAAACAACTGCGAATGGATCTTATTAAGATTAATTAGGTTTCCCGTGAACTTATGAATACTCATAATACATTTATGGAACTTGAAGCATCATGTGTACCAAGTACTTTTGTCTTTCAATTTTAGCGTTAAAAGGAAAATGAGTGTCACAACTCTCTGATTTAATTTAATCTTTTTGAGGTTTTGGTTTTATCTCTTATCTTGTGCTGATGTTTGTATGGCTGTATTTTTTATGTAATGTTTACTGTACACCTGTTAATACAAGTCTGCATATTACAGACTGATTTTCAGTTGGCATTGCTGCACATTTCATTTGATATTTTTTTTTTTTGCATGCGTGCTCTGACACTGTAACCTTAAGTATGCACAATATAAATTTGTATCACCCATAAACGAATGACTGTCAAGCTACCCGCTTGTCATTATACTTGCAGGAAATCTGATTTAACTTTGCTGTAGGAGGATTGATAAAATAAGAAAGGAAAAAAAAACACTTTTTGGATGCTAATGGTCAGCAAATGATTATGACAATGATAATGAGGAGAATGAAGAACAGAGGGAAGGGAGATTTAAGAAAAACGTGTGGGGTGGGGAGGGGGGGCTGATTTCATCAGCTGCGTGGGCATTTTCCACTTTAAGTTTTTCTATAAATATGTCTTATGGATGTTGTTTTACTAGCTTAAAAACATCTAATTGAAACCAGTTGACTAAATCTCCTTGGATCAAGAAGCAGTAATAAGCAAAGGGAGTATCTTATCCTTGCAATCCAGAAATGCTTAGTGACTGGTATACTTGATGCATATGTAATCAGTTTACTTTCAGATCCTCATTTCCTCTAATACCTTAGCTTTTCTAATGTCATAGATAAGCATATTTTACCAGAGATGGAACTGTGAAAAGATTAAATGATGCTTTATTTCTGTACAGTTCTTGCATTATCTTGCACAGACTATATGCTTAACATATTCAGATTCCCTAAGAGGAATGATTACATAGTTAGTCTGGTTGAAAAAAGACACAAGTCCATCCAGTTCAACCAGTAGAAGGGAACGATTAGTGTTTGTTACAAGCTATGACCTGTACATACTCCTTTTCAAAACTTTATTTACCTCCACTCGTCTATATCTTTCCTGACCTAAAATGTTAAACTTAGCTGCTGTGCTTATAAATCGTGGTGATAATACATAAAAGCTGTAAGTGTATAGCCCAGAACTTCTAGTGTTCTCATCCCAAGTACATACTATGGGTTTGATTTACTCAACTATGCAGGAACACATAGGAACTTGGGGTGCAGAAGAATGGCAGCAGGTGCTCTGGGCTGATGATTTAAAATCTGAAATATGTTGCTGTAGCAAAAGGCAGTTTGTTTGCCGAAGGGCTGGAGAGTGGTACAATAATCAGTGTCTGCATAACAGTGAAGCATAGTGGGGGTTCCTTGCAAATGTGGGGGTGCATTTCTGCAAATGATGTTGGAGATTTGGACAGAAGTTGTCCTCAGTGCTGAGAAATACATGCAGATACTTATACATCATGCCATACCATCAGGAAGGCATGTGATTGGCCCCATTTTATTCTACAACAGTAAAACAACCACAGATATGGAGCCAATGTCATTAAAGACTATTTTGAACGTAAAGAAGAACAAGAAGTCCTGGGAGTGATAGTTTGACCCCCACATAGCCCTGATCTCAACATCATTGAATCTTTCTGGGATTACTTGAATAGGTAGAAGGATTGAAGCTGCCTACATCTACAGAAAATCGGTGGTTAGTCCCCCAAAATGTTTGGAACAACCTACCTGCCTATGTGCAAGTGTACCTAGTAGAATTTATGCTGTTTTGAAGGCAAAGGGTGGTCACACCAACTATTGATTTGATTTGGTTTTCTCTTCTGTTCATTTACTTTTTCATTTTGTTCATTGATAAAAATAAACTATTAACACTTCTATTTCCAAAAGCATTCTCATTTAAATTATTTTTTCACACCTGCTTAAAACTTTTGCACAGTACTGTGTATATATGTATGTATATATGTATATATGTATATATATATATATATATATATACAGTGGTGTGAAAAAGTGTTTGCCCCCTTCCTCATTTCCTGTTCCTTTGCATGTTTGTCACACTTAAGTGTTTCGGAACATCAAACCAATTTAAACAATAGTCAAGGACAACACAAGTAAACACAAAATGCAATTTGTAAATGAAGGTGTTTATTATTAAAGGTGAAAAAAAATCCAAACCATCATGGCCCTGTGTGAAAAAGTGATTGCCTCCCTTGTTAAAACATACTATAACTGTGGTTGTCCACACCTGAGTTCAATTTCTCTAGCCACACCCAGGCCTGATTATTGCCACACCTGTTCACAATCAAGGCATCACTTAAATAGGAGCTGCTTGACACAGTAAGGTCCACCAGAAGATCCTTAAAAGCTACACATCATGCCGAGACCCAAAGAAATTCAGGAAAAATTTAGAAAGAAAGTAATTGAGATCTATCAGTCTGGAAAGGGTTATAAAGCCATTTCCAAAGCTTTGGGAATCCAGCGAACCACAGTGAGAGCCATTATCCACAAATGGCGAAGACATGGAACAGTGGTGAACCTTCCCAGGAGTGGCCGGCCGCCCAAAATTACCCCAAGAGCGCAGCGACGACTCATCCAAGAGGTCACAAAAGACCCCACAACAACGTCCAAGGAACTGCAGGCCTCACTTGCCTCAGTTAAGGTCAGCGTTCATGCCTCCACCATCAGGAAAAGACTGGGCAAAAATGGCCTGCATGGCAGAGTTCCAAGGAGAAAACCACTGCTGAGCAAAAAGAACATCAAAGCTCGTCTCAATTTCTCCACAACACATCTTGATGATCCCCAAGACTTTTGGGACAACATTCTGTGGACCGATGAGACAAAAGTGGAACTCTTTGGAAGGTGTGTGTCCAAGTATATCTGGCGTAGAAGGAACACTGCATTTCATAAAAAGAACATTATACCAACAGTAAAATATGGTGGTGGTAGTGTGATGGTCTGGGGCTGTTTTGCTGCTTCAGGACCTGGAAGACTTGCCGTGATAAAAGGAACTATGAATTCTGCTGTCTACCAAGAGATCCTGAAGGAGAATGTCCGACCATCTGTTCGTGTACTCAAGCTGAAACCAACTTGGGTTCTGCAGCAGGACAATGATCCTAAACACACCAGCAAGTCCACCACCGAATGGCTGAAGAAAAACAAAATGAAGACTTTGGAGTGGCCTAGCCAAAGTCCTGACCTGAATCCTATTGAGATGTTGTGGTATGACCTTCAAAAAGGCCGTTCATGCTCGAAAACCCTCTAATGTAACTGAATTAGGACAATTCTGCAAAGATGAGTGGGCCAAAATTCCTCCAGGACGCTGTAAAAGCCTCATTGCACGTTATCGCAAACGCTTGGTTGCAGTTGTTGCTGCTAAGGGTGGCCCAACCAGTTATTAGGTTTAGGGGGCAATCACTTTTTCACACAGGGCCATGATGGTTTGGATTTTTTTTCACCTTTAATAATAAACACCTTCATTTACAAATTGCATTTTGTGTTTACTTGTGTTGTCCTTGACTATTGTTTAAATTGGTTTGATGTTCTGAAACACTTAAGTGTGACAAACATGCAAAGGAACAGGAAATGAGGAAGGGGGCAAACACTTTTTCACACCACTGTATATATATATATATATATAATAATGTGTGTGTATCAGGCTGGGACTAAACATAAAAAAATAATACAATTGTTATGTAGTAAAACTTTATTATGTAACAAGTGCAGCTTAAGCTCCCATTTAAATTGTCTTTTCTTTGTCCCATTGGCAACAGTTGTTTAGAGGGATTAATACCTGAAGGTAAAATATATACATAAAAGTATTATAAATGAGGCGGAATGATTGGTGACTCTAATGCTCTGTACATGTGACCGGTTTTCTTGTCGGAATAAACTCTGAAGGTTTTTCCAATGGAATTCCGCAGAAAATGTCTTGCGTAGATACGATCACACCAAAGTCTGACTGTCAAGAACGCAGTGACGTACGACGGGACAAGAAAAAGGAAGTTCAATAGCCAGTAGCCAATAGCTTCCATCTCGTACTTGCTTCAGAGCATGCGTCGTTTTTGGTCCATCGGGAACAGTATACAGACGAGCGGATAGGATTTTTTTCCATTGGAAATATTTAGAACATGTTCTCTTTCTAGGTCCGTCAGAATTTTCGGGAAAAAAAAGTCAGATGAGGCATACACACGGAATATAATGAAAAGCTTTGGTTGAACTTTTTCTGTCGGACATTCCGCTCATGTATACGTGTTATTAGGCTTCATTCCCACTAGAAACCTGACAACTATTTTAGAAACGCTGGACAAAAAAACGCTAATGTTTTAGCATGTTTTTGCTGACATTTAGCAGTGTTTAGCCTAGTGTGTAAGCTACGTTTAGTAGCTTCAGTGTTAAGCAGCGAATAGCTGATTGTTAAGGAGCGGGCCAGGAATCTGGCCACCATGCCCTTTACGGATGAGTCATCAACTGAATATAAAAAAAAAAAATTTCCAGCAATAAAAAAAATGTGAAAAAAACGGCATGGGGTCAACCCCCCAAATCCATAACAGACCCTTAGGTCCTTATTCTTCAAAAATAATCAATACACATTCAATTTTTAATGGCCCTGTCATCTACTTTTCAGGGAATTGTTTATTTCTGTGCTTTTCTGCATGTTTGCAATGTCCTTTGTAAACCTATTCTTTTCCCCCTCACATCTGTTTGTTTGCAATGAGCAGTGCACATGAATTGTGATCACGTACACGGTTCTATGCACACTACAAATCCCATGACCTCTAATCCATCTCAGGAGATGGTAGCTACATTCCTGCATACAGTGGGACCAAGGAAGACAAATGTAGCAACCCTCTAACAGGAAATTGGATCACAGGATAAAAAAATAAAAAAAAATTTGAGATTTGGAGGAGGCCAAGAGCAAAAGAAGGTACTTTTTATTAGTTAAAAATACATACTTGAATAAGTTTTTTTTTTAACTAGGGTTTCATTGAGAGCCTCAAGGCAGGCAATTTTGCTGTCTCATTAGGTATATATTACATTTTATTTGTAAAGCAAAGTTTTTATATGTATAGCAAATTTGGTATAAAATATCAGTTATAAAAGCTATAAACCAAATATACATTGAATAAAATAGACCTAAAACCATTTTAGTTTCCTTTCGAACTGTAGAGCTGTTTTTCATGCAAATCTACATTTCTGAGCTTTAGGAGGAACTTCTACAAGCAGAGATGGACAGTTCAATTAGATAGATAGAAGCTTACCAAGTAGTTGGTGCAATAATGATATGATGTAACCGTTCTAAACACCATACCAGTCCAGTTGCAGTGTGATATAAATGTTTCAGATGTGCAATCTTTATTCGACTTGTTACATTGCCGATGTGGAATAAATCTTGTGGCATCTAGCTCTATTACTGATGACTGGATCAAATGAATGTAAATATGAAGGAAACTCAAACTCAGAGCAGGAGAAGTCAACACTGGCCTTTGTTACTCTGTGTAGCATGATCAATATCTAGCCGTCACTAAGTTAAAATTGTCTCAGTCAGCAGCAGCAATAGATGTGGTGCCAGTACTCTAGATTTTATTTTACACACATGGATTATTTTATAGACATTTGCATCTTAATACTTTAATATGTATTGATTCTGAAGCATTATCTGGTATACTACACATAATAAAATGCTCCTTGATGTTCTTAGTGGATCTCTTTCCCTATTTGTATTGATATTCTTAGCAAGCCATTAAACCTACTCTTTAGATATTTCCATACATCTGCTAATGATGGATTGCAAATTATGAATTCACTATTTATATTATAAAATGGAAATGTATGATTATCTAATTTCATTATTCTTACTGAAAATAGAGCTGGGTTTCTTGGCAGAAATATACACTATTTTAACATTTTAGTCAGGGCTGGATTTTCATCAATGTAGCCTGTAGGCACACAATCTTTTGTGCTGAAAGCTGCATCTATCTGCTATGATTGTTCTGCTATGTAGAATATTTGATGTATTTACCGATCATAGCCCATTTTATAATATTGTGACAACGTGGGAATAAACTTTTATGACATAATTATTGATAATAAAAAATGTGTGGACAATAAGTGTACAAAAGCAGCCCTTTGCCTCAGAAGCCTATAGGCATAGGTCTAGTCTATCTAATGTTAAATCCATACCTCATCTTAGAATTAAGTAAAATACACAGTTTATGTCAAAAATTGTTTGTTTACCCACTTCAGACCAAACAAAATTTTAAAGAAAACTGTAATGGTGTTGAGTCAGTTTAATTTTTTTCCTCCCACTTGGGAGATTTTCTAGTTTGTATTGGTGACCGTTCTCATCAAAACAGAAAGTGAGAGGAAATCCAAAATATTGGGGTTTTCACACGACCGGACTTGTCGACAGACTAGGTTCCGCTGGTCTTCCCTACAGACTTTCGGCGGAGGTCCGACGGACTTTCCAAACGATGGACTTGGCCACACACAAGCACACCAAAGTCCAACCGATTCAAATGTGATGACGTACAGCTGGACTAGAATAAGGAAGTTCATAGCCAGTAGCCAATAGCTGCCCTAGTGTTGTTTTTTGTCCATCAGACTAGCATACAGACGAATGGATTTTTCAACCAGACTCAAGTCCGTCGGAAAGATTTGAAACATGTTTTATTTCTAGGTCGTCAGACATTTGGGGAAAAAAAGTCAGCTGGAGCCCACACACGATCTAATTGTCTGACGCATTCCGGTCCACTGGACCGTGTGTACACGGCATAAGAGTGAACTTTCCGCTCACTTTGGGAGATTTCCATTAACCCCCAGTTGGGTCTCTGGGACCAAAAGTGAAATATATGAATAACATTTTATATGAATGGGAAAAATGTGGAGATCAACTTCTCCATTCAATAAAGTGGTAAATCCTCTGTACCAAGAGTGATATACTACTGCACCATGACCTTAATGGTTGTTCTTTTTTTAGTGGTCTCAGAAGCCTTATACCACAGAGCCACTAAAGCTATATTTTGCTCTAATGATGGCTACAAAACTTGAAATGGCTGTATACAATTTGTTGATACTGTCACTTTGGCTATATTTATGTTATACATAAGCAGTTCTGGATACACTGATGGATATAGGGGGCACAGAAAAAGAATGATTTTCATGATTCTTCTCAGAACCAATAATAAAACATGGTGGGCAGAACTACACCACAGTGGCATCTTGCATTGGCTTACACAGAACTGAGAGTGGGATGTGTTGCTCCCTTCATGAGATTATCCTTCTATTTAGTGCTGGGGAGCAATAGTGCACTCTAGGTTTTTAAACAGGATTTGACATTTTTAATTCCCTCTTTAACTCATTCTTCCCTTTTGCCTTATTTAATGTATTATTGGTTTTCCCTGTTATCCCTGGGAGGGGAGTGATGTCAGGATTGATCAATTGTAATTGGCTTACAATGCTCATGTGATCTACCTATTTGTTTAGGTGGCTATTTTGGATCTGTTTGTTTGTTTATTTTTGTGTAGAGGTGGGGGATTGGGCATCTTTTTGTGTTGAGAACACCGATCTAGGGATGAACACTTGGAATATACCTCTAAGTCTCTTGAGCCTCCCAGATACTTTTAGTGGTTATTTGCTGCCACTACACCTGTCCCAGATCTATTGTAGCAATTCAACCCCTCCCAGTGGTCACTTCCTGCCACTTACCTTTCCCAGACTTCATGGTCAGCTGGGGCAAACAAGTCTGGCCACACACCCTCCAGCACCTTTGCTAGCTGTGGGCTGATGAGTCTAGCCACATGCTTTAAGCTTCAGAATTGGATAGTGGCCCTTTACAAATCACAAACCCAGGGCTCTTGACTTGTTATAGTTCTTTCAACACCAGCCCTTTGTTCTGTGATCTGGGTTCTGATCCTATGCCTTGCTTCTGAATTATGGTCTTGTTCCCGTGCCTTGTACCTGTATCTGTTACCTGCACCGATCACTTCTTCTCTGGATTGTGACCTTGACCTGTTATTTTCTTGTCAACTACCTGTCCTGATGTCTACGTTTAACAGGTTCATCTCTTGTGTGCTGCGGGTCCTGGCCTTTTGCTACATTTACGGAATACCCATTGTCTGCTGGAGATCTTGCTTCCTTTTTCCTCAACCACCATACGTTTATTTCAGCTTGAGGGCTGGCTTGTGACATTCTACAGTCGGAGTAAATAGATTACATCCTGGGGGAATCTGCATACCAGTGAAGTCACTTGTTACTATTTACTTTGACTAGAGTGTCTGCATCCGGGTTAGAACCACTGCTGCATTGGTCTACGCCTTTTACAAGGTGTTTACATGTCCTCACATCTATCACAAAACCCAAAAACAGACATCTTCGTTTCTACTTATGGGTAAGTGAAGTGGAGCCGTACAAATCATTCCTTTTTTTGCAACCAGAGATGCTGATGTATAGCAGAGATATAGCCCTCATTTTGAAAATCCAGTATTCAGAACATGCATATAGCTGTTTTAGCCATATTACTTCTCAACAGTAAAGATATGGCTTTACTGGTTCTATGATGTAGGGCTTGTGAGTCCAGGGGGGTAATACATTAAAGCAGAACAAAAAAATGAATACTTACCTGTTCAACGATCTCTCCCTGGTGCCAGCATCTTCTTCTGCACATGCACAGGAGCTAATCATCACTGCACACTGCAAAGACTGGGCTGACACAAAACACTAAAATAAAACACTAAAACAAGTAAAACACAATTTTGACTATCAATGCACTTCAACCAACATCAAAGCATTTGAGAACGATGGATTAGCTAAAAATCCAGCACAACAGTAAACAGCTTATTTCAGGCAGGATTGGTCTCATTAAATCATCAGACCGAGCCATCTAACAAGAGATGAGCCATTCAGTTCAATTAGGTTTGAGCTACTGATTTCTGTAAACAGTGGGGTTGATTTACTAAAACTGTGCAAAATCTGGTGCAGCACTACATAGAAACCAATTACCTTTCAAGTTTTTTTTTTTTTTTTTTTGTCAAAGCGTAATTGACCAAGCTGAAGATAGGAGCTGATTGACTACCATGCACAGCTGCACCAGATTTTTCACTCCAGTTTTAGCAAATCAACCCTAATGTTTTTTGCAAACATATGGTAAAGAGAGTGCAAAATATGTGAAAAGGTGACCAGAGCTCCACCTGCTGGCTGATTGATACACCAATTAAACAGTATAAAACAAGTTATGGTTCAGGAATAATAAGAATACTGGCTTTTAATTTAATGTTTTTGCAGCTATTGGGGTATTTATAGAGGGTTAACTAAAAACAATAGCTAAAGTAGAACTAGCAAGTCACAGGTCTACTTTAAAGCAAAGCTTCGTTTTGTCAGCTATTTGGGTTTAGTGAAGATAGGCCCTTAAATCACTGGCTATTAATGGCAGTTACGGTCCTTGTCAGATGCCAAGGGCTGAATCTGTCAGGCCGCGTACACACGGGCGGACTGTCCGCCCAACTAGGTTCGTCAAACAGTTTGACAAACAGTCCGTTCAAAATTTGCATGATCGGACTTGACCACACACGACGAACGAACAGTCCGCTGAAAACTTGCGCGATGACGTGAACGGCACGTACGACGGGACGAGAAATTCGGCGTCCGATACACTGCAATGCAACCTTCGCCGTGTAAATTCTTTCTGAGCATGCGCGAGACTTAGTTTGCCGAACAAGCCTACACAGGAGCGGACTGTTCGCTCAAACCAAGTTTCAGCGGACAGTCTTACGGAAATTCCGAAAAACTTTGTTCGTCAGACTGTCCGCTGAAACTGTCCGCTGAAGCCCACACACGAGCGGACTGTCCGCTGAAACACTGTTCAGCGGACAAAGTTGGACGAACAGTCCGCCCGTGTGTACGCGGCCTCACTTCTAGTCTTCTTAGTGTCTGCATAGCGCTTTGAATAAGCACTCTAAAACACAGCGCAATCACAATTTTTCTGCTGGTTTTCAAATAATGTTAGGTGCTAGCCATATAACCTTAGCCATACTGTGAGCTTTTTTTAGCTGAAACTGTAGAAAAACAAAGTCCAAGGAGTATTCCACAGAAATATGCTTTCTCCCTTTGTCAGAAAAGCGAGATAGAATGTGTAAAGCATTTAGCAGGCAAAAATAACATTTAGAATCCCCATGGGCACTTTAAAATAATCTGCATGTGTGGAAAATATTGCGATATTCAATTGTGTGGTTCAATCTTGAACTTACAGAGTAGGAAGAAACTGGACATTCAAGTACAGCAAAATATAGTTTAGCTTAGAACACTTTAAACAATAAAATAAAATAATGGAATGAATGATTGTGGTTTCTACTAATATGTCAATTAATTACTATAGTCTAAGGTGGTTCAAAGCCCAACAAAAGATACCCATTATTAGGAAGGGCCTAATATCCATTATACCATCCAGACAAGACAGCTGTGAACGCCTTTCTGTGATAAGGGCTGCCTGGTCAGAACTCCTCCCTTTCTTATTAGTTGTAATAGTGCAGCAGTGCCTTAGTAGTACATGATGGGATTCATGCTGTGCACCCTGTCCAAAGCACTGGCTGGGTTATGGAGGCTTCCACACATTATTGCTGAACCTGCAGGATCTTCTGCATATCTCCCAGTGTTCTGAGATGGGCAGAAAGGGATACCTCCTAGCACAAAAAATGTAAGCCTTGTCATCTCCAATTCCAATATTTAAAAAGAAATAAAAACAATTTTAGTACTTCGTGCACAAAAAAAATTATGTTTCAATGAACTTCTGTAAAAAAAAAAAGGTAAACAGTTCAATGCATTGCGATTGGTTTATCAAAACCGTGTCTTTGAGTGCACCTCAGGGACCGTACAATCACCTCAATGGTGTGAACAGGCCTTAAGGGTTTTTTAACCCACTTTTGTTAGTCTTCTGTAAAGTGCAGTATAATGATCTTTGCAGTCAGGGTATAAAGCAGGTTTCTGGCAAACTGTTTGAAAGTGTTGCAGCACCTCGGTAACTCATCTCTTGTGCTAGTGAACCAACCCACTTGTTTCCAGATCAGAATTCAAAGCCCTAACGCAGAAGAACACAAATTCTGCCTCGCTATAGCATAGCTCCTTCTGTAGCTTTAATGTCACGAATCGCCATAAACAGAATCTGAGATATACCCCATCTATGGCTGTTTCCAAGATCATTGGAGTACAGCTTTAAGTAAGTTAATCTGCAACTGCATCTAATTGTCTATGTCTTGACCACAGTTACCCACTCATTTACAATTAATGTGCCTGTACAGGATCCACTCTCCTGTCTTTTTGTGTTCCCTATATTGCCTATATTGACCTAATATGTTTATGACTCTGAGCATCATCCTTATATGCTACCACAATAAGGTATCTTTGGAAAAGCAGGAACCATGATGTAGACAAGAAGTGTCTTCAAATATTTACTGCAATGGCGATTTTACAAACAAATAATCACTGCAGACTTGTGGGGGGCTATTGATACTGAAGACCCACAGATCACACCTAACACAACCTAACCCAAGCTTACTTGTATGGCTGTCAGTTGTACAGTAGCCAAAATGGCATCTCTTGATCCTTTGCATATCAGAAGACTTTGACCCGTGCCTCTGAAAAAAATAATAAAAATGAGTTCCAGTGCTGAAAACAAACAGTCAGCTTTTTCTTATTTTTTTGTAAATTTTAATAGAAAAAATGACATAGTCTAAGGGCCGGTTCACACTGCGGGCGATGCGAGGCGACACGACTTGCCTCGCCGCAATCTGACAAGTCGCCCCCGTTCTGTACAATGGAACCGTTCTGAGAGGAGCGACTCGAGTCGCTCCGACTCAGAAAAAAGGTTCCTGTACTACTTCTGGGCGACCTCGGGGCGACTTGCATTGACTTCTATACAGAAGTCATTTGCAAATCGCTGCTGAGGTCGCGGCAGGTCGCGGCGAGGCAAGTCGGTGTCGCCTCGCATCGCCCGCAGTGTGAACCGGCCCTAAATGGTCTCAGCTTGGTTTTTCAGTCTTCAGCATTGCACTCCAATCCCATTTTTTTCAGTGTGTAGGGAAAGAATTATTGCTGTATCAATACTAGGGACGCAAAACAGAAAATACTACTTCACTGCAGTTTTATGGATAAAAGAAAATCCTTATATGCATTGTAAGAATTTCATACCTTTCTTTATTGTAATGACTATTTTTTTTCACAATGTCCTTTCTCAGATTCATTTCTGAATGGGGGGGGGGGGGGGGTAGGTTAGCTTTCAATATAGCCACATAAATATGTTAATGTTGCATTGTGGAAAACAAAATGGCTGCATCCCTTTAGAAGATGGAAGGGCCTTAGAGAGAAATCTTCCCAAAAATGAAATTCCCGTTGCAGGGATGCCTGAAATTTGTAGCTCTGTGCAGACTTCTAGTGAGCCCATTACACGAGCAGGAGATTTGATTTCTGAGGACTTTGTATAGGCCAGTGGTGTACAGAACACCTTCAGATTGCCATATTGTAAGTACGTGACATTTAAACTTTTTGACAGTTTTAGAAATGTAAAGAGTATCTGATTGAGGTGGAGAGTTCATTTTTTATTAACATTAAAGCCCGGTTCCAGCCCTCTCTCCCCTACTGACAGTACTGCCCCACCTCAAGCCAGAAGCCAGATGTATTTAGGCTGGTGTTGTACCAATGCAGGGTCCTCTTCCTATTCCACTTCGTCTCTTTTCCAGTGATGGACATTCGTCTGTTCAGTTGAATTAAAGTTTTCTGCCTCTCTCTAAAACAAAAATACATTTTTGGGCTGGAGTCATACTTTAATGATTTAATACTTGGTGCATAATAGTATACGTCCTTAGTGTAATACCTTATTTTTTAATTTAGGTGATTAGGTAGATAATAGGTGTCCAACCGTGAATCTTTGTTTCATTTCTCAATCTTGTGTACTTAGTTCAGAATGATTTGAAATGCTCACAACTGCTTAGTCTGCACTGTAGAACAGACAGAAATAGCATGAGTACGCTGGCTGTAAGTGTTAAGGGATGAACAAACAAGCTTTTTATAGAATCAAATGTATTTTGTATCTTTTGAATTTATTTTATTTAACCTATGTGTGCTTTGCAAGAGGAAATTTTGGGAGAGTACACACAGCCATGTTCTTCTCAGAAACATGACAATGTCCAAATGTCCATTACAACAATTGTTACATTCACTAAAATGGCATCTGTTAAAATGCTGCAGTTTAATTTTTTATTTTTTTTTTAACCGTGGGTGTCACATAGCTCCCCATGATGTGTTCTAACCCTGTAACTGAATGTTTCTTTAATTATCTGGCACGCTCTGTTTAAATTTCCTGGTGCTGAAGACTTGTGCAGCCTACCTGGGCGTCTACTTTGGCGGTGAGTGCAGAGAAATCCTGATGCTTGTTACCACATCTTGGCGCCTGCGGTGATGGCATATCCTGCTGCCAGAAGGGGGTCACTTGGCACAAATAAAGTGTGTGGAAGTGTCTGTTCAATAAGTTTAACTGAAAGGAGGCCAGACCTTCTGTTACTTAGAAATTACTTCTTGTTCCAGGATCCACAGTATGTAAAGAGAATGAGAGCTGTTAAACTCTGTCTGCTAAAGTACTTTTGAGAAGAGAGAGGTGCTGCGACTGTAAACTTGTGGTGATCATAATGCAGAGGAAGGAAAATCTCCTAAATCACTTTATTAGAAGACAACGGCTGTTAAAAAGAAATGTATTGGTATTAAACCACTGATTAAAAGGCAGCTCCGCTTTCAGTTAAAGTTTGGAGAGAGGTGACTATAGTTTGTAAATTATGCATATCTTCATGTTTCCATTCCTGATCTGCCTCTTGTAAATCCCATTGTGGCAATGTGTTTTTCCTTTGTGGCAGAGGTTTGGAGGTGACATTAAAAGAAAAAACACAGAAATTGCCTCTAAGCTAACAAAGTAAGTCGAGCCAGCAATTGCAGGCGCACCGATGGAGGATTGTGTCGTCAACCTTAATTTTTTTTTTGAGATTTCTATTTGTAACATAAATTAGAATTGCTCTTTATAATCAATTTTAACTTAGGCCCCTTTCACACAGACGATCCGTTCAGGTCCGCCTGAAAAGTTTTTCAGCATTGTCACATGAGGGTGGAGAAAAACAAGACTTATTTCCTGTATTCTGATGGCTGAACAGAATAGGAAGGTGTCAGGGAAATGTACAGCAAGTATGAGCTGCTAAGAAGAGTAGAACATATTGCTTAGCCCTGTGTGTTTAAAGCTCAAGTATGTTTTAAGATAACTGAATAATCATACACAATAGCAAAGCATCTTTTCCTGTACATAGAAGCATAATTACTATACTTTCTGACAACATTGCGTGCTTATTTTGTGTTTAAATGATCTTTTCAGCATAAATGTGTCACCTTTCCACGTACCTTTATAGATGAGCCTGGTAATGCAGAGGAAAGCCTCCCTTGCATATCTGACCTCTGATAGAGTAGACAGAGGACCCGAGAGTACAGAATGGAATGAGTGCCTGGCAGGTGGATAATCAGGAGAGTTGCTCCGGAGTTCCTGATGCTGGTGGGATGAAATGTTGGCACAGTGAGCGGTAGAGGAGCTGGGTCAGCACAGCAGCAGTACACAGTGGATCAGTCCAGAGAGATTTGGAGCACAGATAGGCACAGGCACATACAGGTTAGAGGAATTGGACAGGTGCAGCAGCAGAGGCAGGTCATGTATAGGCTTTGTTGGCAACAGGCGGGCATGGAGGTAATAAGAGGAGCAGGCAGGATCAAAGTCAGGGACAAGCCAGGGTCATGTACAGGCAGCAGGCAAGGATAGTCAAAGGGCAAAGCCAAATCAGAACAAAGGAACAGGATCTCAAAGCAGGTTACAGGTAGCAGGGGTCACAGAAAGCTGCAGATCAGACAGCACTGACTGTTTACAAGCCCAGTTTAAATAGGAGATCTGGCGCCAAGACCCACACATGCACCGGCGCTCGCAGATGTGCACCAGCAGCAAGATTCCTTCTGTAAGACATTTCTTGACAAAATGTTTACATTTAACATGCACCATCTAATATGTTTCTAGATTTAGGCATGCTATAGACATGAGAAGATGATCAGAAAATCCAACTGAAAGATCATCTAGTAAAAAAAAATCTTCCTGTAAGCATGCACACTCATTTCAATGTGCATAACAGACAACCCTTGTGCCAGCTTTGTGGCACTGAAAACAATATTGTTTATTTAGAAAAGTCCATTGCATCAAGCATTTTTTTTCTAGAGACTGGCTGACCAGGGGATGTCTGCAGATATTACACTGTGGCTATAGACAAACTAATGAAATTGTTCTCCTAAAATTTTTTGGTCACGAGTCTTCAACAGAAGCTGGTCAGCCCACTTCTGCTGACCAGCTGCCATACACACTGGCCAAAAGTCAGTCAGTTTCTATTGAACCGGCCGATGTCACCTGACATTTGGCCCATGTCTACTAGTCTTAACTTCAACTATGTAGTGGAAGAGCCTGCCTGATTGCATACAAATTGAAAATGTTTAGGTTTGACCTCGTATTATATGGTTTTGGTAAATCTAAAAGAAAATTCTACAAGAAGATTGTATAATGTATGGCCAGCCTTAGTGGACACCCCAAAGAGGCTCCATGTTAAATGGTTATTTTGCCATATAACCAGATCTTGGTACTTGAGGCAAGATGGTTATCTTTCATCATAGCCATATCCTACCATTTGAGGAAATATTGTTATCTTGCCTTATAGCCAGATCCTGATACTTGAGTAAGGGTACTGTAGTTATCTTGCCTCGAAGCTAGATCCTGCCATTTTAGGATTTTTTTTTATCTTGACTCATGTCCAGAACTGCCACTTTAGGGAAGATGGATATCTTGGCCTCATGGACAGATCCTGCCACTTCAGATGGATATCTTACCTCATAACAGTAGGGCCCCTGCAGCACTGTACAGCAAAATATGTTCCTTTCATGCTTGTTGTCTGTGTAAAGATAGACAAAAAGTTAATAATGTGAAAAAATAGAAATAACAGTAAGGCTTGGGTAGCAGTAAGTATAGCACAAGTCCTCAAGCAGCATAACTAGAGCATACTGTAGCCTTTCCATTAATAAGGCAGCAATCACTGAACACCCAATCTTTTAAATACATTTACTCAAATATCTGAGATCTGCCAAGAAAAACATTGTACTTCAAATATAAAGAAAAGAGGAAATAAAAAAGTATGTTTCATATGTTTCTAATCGACTATGTTGAACTGGTGCTTTAACAATTGCTCACTAAAACATTTGACTTTCTCATGTTATTACTATTTTACTTTTTATGTAGTAATAATATAAGGTATTTATAGAGCACTTCTCATTCAAAAAACACTTTACAATTATGCTTATTATTCTCCGGAGCATTCATTCCTGGCCTTCCGGTCTGTGAGGCAGAAAGAAACAATTAGATTATTATTACAAGTTCTCCCAAGTACAAATGGACAAGGTGAGGCACAGGGACATAAACTGCTAAGCTTAAGATCCCATAAGTGGTTGTGAATGGAAATTAACCTTTTGTTCCTAAGGCCAACACCTTAACCCTTCTCACACCGTAAGAGGAGCATTATTTAATACTACATATTGCATTCTTAGGGAAAAATGAAAGGGTTATTGCAGTACACATAACCTTATGTCTCCCTTAATAAACACTTCCTTGTGGTTTTTTTTAAACACCTAACAGCTTAAAAACAGATTCCGGTGCATGTTCTCTATCAGCGTCATTTTTTGCATGGAGAATTGTAACCACGGATATTTTTAAGGCAGTTTTAATAATTTGAACTTTTCATTTGGAAACATATGGAGGAAGAGTGCAAGCAAACTTTATTATATTTTTATTAAACTTTTAATGAGAACATCATCATTCTACATGGTGAGTAGTCATAGTACTTGTTTTAAACCTGCCATGAGAGAAGTATGTAGGCTAACTTTGCTGGCCCTCTTCTAAAAATGTAAATTGCCTGACTGTGTGTGGCTTCAACAATTTTGAGTTGAAGACTCGAAAACAAGCAAGCATCAAACGAAAGTCCAAAATCTCTGTTTTTTTTGTGTAAGCGACACAATTTAGTTGATTTACTGAAGTCAAATTGATGGTGCACTTTGCAAGTGCAGTTGCACTAATTTTCCCCCAGAGCTTAGTGAAAGTGGTGAAGCTGTGCTGATTTCCATTATCCTTTCATTTGGAAGCAAAAATGCTGTTTTTTTTTCCTTGCAATTGATTGGGTATTCTTTACAAACTGAAGCTTCACTACCTTCACTAAACTCTAGGAAAAATTAGTGCAACTGCACTTGCACTTGTCTATTCGTCTTTAGTAAATTAACCCCTATACCTTTAAGCCGAAGAGTTTGCAGGCCAACAATTTCCAAAGAAGTAGACAGAAACCACCATATTTCTTCCATGAGAAAATCACTATATCTGTGCTGAGCTTTTTATGATTTAACAATTCAATATATATTTATCTTGTCGGTTTTATGTAACTTATTATGAGTAAGGCCTCTTCAGGCTGAAACACGTCTTTGTACTTTTTCTGAAGAAATAAAGAACAATTTTGTTTTTGCTCACCTGGTTGCTGACTTCATCTTGCATATTATTTCTGTTTCCTTCATTCATTTTCTGCTCTGGGACAGCTTGGCCACTGTGCTGGGAGCACAGCATAGAAACCTCAACCACTGTGAATGCATATGTGTGGAAGGTGGACATTAAGGCCCATATGCATTACATGGTTGGCAAGAGGTTAAAGTAGATATATTGCTTTGGGAAAAGCACTGGTTTACTTTTAACGGCTTGAGCAGTATGGATGTGTTTGATAAGTATTTAAAACAAGTTCATGGCTGCAGCAGCTGTGAGAATATTTCTCTTTTTTACAACTGGCTCCTAGTGCGTGGCACTGCCCCAAACACCCGCTTCCTGAGTTCTACAGCTCTCCTTCTCCTCCTAAGAACCATGGGCCATAACATGTGCCATAAAGATGGAGATAGGAAGGATATGGAGAAGCTTCTGTTCACCAATTTACTTTGCAAAAGTGTGAATTGGAAGTGCTCACACTAAAGCTCCGGGTAAACAGCTGATTGTAAAGAAAGCTGTGCTTGATTAGCTGCAGCAGAGGAGAGGGGAAACATTTGGGTTCTAATAGATCCCTGATATCTCTATAAAGATGACATGTTATCTGGCTAATGCTATTAGCTCCTTTTGATAGCAATAAAGTTAAGTATAAACTTTTAAAATAAAATAAAAAATTGCAAAATTGTACACACGTACAGATGCAAATGAAGGCAACGAGTGCACACATGTATGTAAATGATTGTGCCACATAATTTATATATCACTGCACACCCCCCAAGTGAAAGCAATAATTGTAAGTCTGTCATTTACAGTTAACTCTGAACTGATGAGCTCTGAAGGCATTTTGAAATGTCACCTATTGGTAATTTGGGGTACTGTAATATTTAGCCATTTTGCAAGTTCATGCAGTTTTAAGGTTTAACATATCTGTTATCTGTTTACTCCACACATTCTCATCTTTTATTTTGTACAACAAATTGGGGATTTGTTTTGTGTCTGTGGTTACTAAAATCCGGTTTAATGTATTGATGCACAGATATCATTCTACATAAATTGTAGCTACCATATTTTTATTCTACATCTTTCAGAAAATATATAATCTTTTTGGGGGTTTTAAATAATTGTGTAGCCTAAATTGCTGATTTTAATATGTTTGTTAATGTGGTTAAAGACCATTTTCACCTTACATCCTATAGGCAGGCACATTTTCAACGTTACTGTCAAGCTGAATGCAGAAATATTAGAAAACATCCTTTAGTCTAGCAATACGTTGTTTAATTTTATAGGAGACTGCATGATCTCTTTATGCTTGAAACAACTATTAATTACTGGTTGTTGCCATGTCTACTGGTTTTGAGGGATCTTGTCCTGTTAATCAGTACATCTTGTGATGACTGAGGACTAATTAAAACAGTGGGCTATGTCCCCAAAATGTTATTTTTGTGTAATGAATTTCCCCAGTATATTAGGACCCTTGCCACTTACATTATAGATCTGGTATACCCCTCTCCCTTCCTGATGATTTTTTTCCCAAAAGATGTCAGGTTTTGTTTGATGATCATACCATTCCGACCAACACTGATGATCAGACAGACCACTTTTGAACAATTGTTGGCAGTTTTTTTTTCTTGGTGCATCTCAGACAGGCAGGGTATCCCTGATCATCTATTGTAAAGTGTTGTACTCGTATGTTATTCCTTCTAAAACTATTTTATGATTTTATTGACCTATTGGTATTTTACAATGTTTATAAAGATTGGCATTTTCCTTTTAAAAATGTGTACATGTTATGAACGTGGCTTAAAATATATCAGGGTTGAATGTAGACTGTAAGGACACTCGTATATGGCCTTGTTTGAAAAAACATTGCACCTGATTTCCACAATACTTTCAAAGATTGGGAAAGTATTGGGCCTTATAGGGGTTAAAGTGGAAGTAAACTCCCCTATCGTTTTCATCCGTGGAAGCTGCCATCTTTGCCTCTGTTTAATCTTCAGCTGCCACGGTGCTGCACATGTGATCCGTTATGACACCAGCCATTGGGTGGTTTGACAGTTTGGTTCAGAGCACAGTCAATGTGTAGTTAGCATTCCCGGCATGCCGTTTTTTGAAACTGTTTAAATCAATGGGTTTACTTCCACTTTAAGCACTTGTGACTATTGGAAGTGCTTATTATCATATGCAGAGATTTTCCATTTTATTGCAATATGCAAGCAGTCATCAGTCATTCATTTCTCTGTATAGAAAGGGGAACAAGGCGGTCTCTGCTTGTGAACTGTATTTACCTGTTGACAGAGCCGAGGAGGACACTGCTGTGTGTTCCTGCAGAGCAGTAATCCAGTCAGTGAAAAGCAGATGTCTCACCACTCATCACATTTGCTGCTCACCTATGCATAGAGGAAAGGCACTTTGTTATTGTAGTTATGGGTTGCTTTTGCTTACAATGATTCGACACAATGCAAAATGTTCATAGGAAACTGTGTGCTGTATGTATTGTATAACATATGTCATACATATGTGACATCACAAGGCAGGGATAAACAAATGGATGAGAAGGTTTATGTAATCATCAGTGATGGATAAGTGTTCCAAAACAGAGTGAAGTTTTCATATTTTCATAGATAGTGGTTAAGATGACACAGGACTCGTCCAACAGTTGAAGCCACAGCTACAAATAATCCAACTATAGAGTGATGTAAAACCTTCTCATCCCTCCTTAACTTTACTGACTTCTATCCCAAGACAAACTTCCCAGCACCTCCTTTTTGGCATACCATTAATCACAATTAAAGAGGTACTTTTTTCCCACATTCCATCTTTCCCGTTTCAGAACACTTAGTAATCTAGCTGGCTTCAATTGGTGAAGCAAGATGTTAAAGTGTGTACTAAGGATCAGTTGGGAATTCTGAGGAATTTGCTTCCACGTGAAAAGATTTCCAGATGGAAATGTGCTGCTTGCATGCACATGATTTACTTAACTCATAGCTGAGAAGCACACAGAGAGGATATGGTGACTGGAAGTTACTGAGGGTGTTTTCAAGCCCTCTGGACAAAGTGTCTACAACAAGCCTACTGGTCTTCTTCCGACAAAGAGAAGATGTCTTTTTTTTTAAAAAGGCAGCAATAGGCATGTGCAAAGTAACCCATAACAGCCAATCTGATTTCAGAGTAAGATATGTAAAACATGAATTCTGATTCTAGTTGTCAGTTGTAGCTGTACTTTGTACATTGCAATTTTTTAATCAAGCATTCCTGAAGATTTGTTAATGTGAACCTAGTGATAAAACTACAAAACAACTATATTCAAACAATTTCCCTGCAGACAGCATCTTAGAAAAAATGGATCCCACTATAGTACATGTCAGTGTACAAAGTGTATTCTAAAATTGTAATTTTGAACTGTCAGGGTATGGCTTTTCTACCTACCTGTTTTTTCATATTTTAACCACTTGATGTCCAGAAGATTTACCCCCCCCCCCCCTTGACCAACCAGGCCATTTTTTTGTTATATGGCACTGCGGTATTTTAACTGACAATTGTGCAGTCAAGCGACACTGTACCCAAATAAAATTGATGTCATATTTTTTCTGACAAATAGAACTTTCTTTTGGTGGTGTTTGATCACCACTGCATTTTTTTTTTTTTGGCACTATAAACAAAAAATGACTGGCAATTTTGAAAAAAATAAACAAAAATAAACTTTCTGCTATAAAAAATCATCTAATAATTTTAAAAAAAAAATCAAATTTCTTCATAATTTTAGGCAAGTATGTATTCTGCTACATGTTATTGGTAAAAAAAAAAAAAAAAAAAAAAAAACTGAAAGTGTATATTGATTGGATTATGCGAACATTATAGAATCTACAAAATATGGGATATGTTTATGTATTTTTTTTATACTAGTAATGTTGACGATCAGCGACTTATAGCGGGACTGCGATATTGAGGTGGACAATTGGACACTTTGCGGGAACCAGTGACAATAATACAGTGATCAGTGGTAAAAATATGCACTGTTATTGTACTAATGACACTGGCTGGGAAGGGGTTAAACATTTTGGGTGATCAAAGGGTTAACTGTGTGCCTGGCGAGTGTTTTTGTGTACTGTGTTAGGTGCTATTACTAAAGCAAGAGATGAGTTTTGTTCCCTGCTTTGCATCGGCCCTTGTGTACTAGGCTTTAAAGCTGAGAATGTAAGGACTAGACCATGTTGGACATCCTCCAGGTACAGGCGTGAGAATAGCTTTATCTGACTTGTTGAAGCATCTTATGCACACTTGGGAAAGCTCATGTTGATGAGTGAGCAATGCTGCATTTGCTATTCAAATGGGAATGCATTGAGTTCAAATGGCAAACACAGCGTTTGACGAGAAAAGTCTGTGTTTGACCTGCGTTGCAGTTCAAACTCACCTCAAGACATGCTGAAATGCAGCTCAACACAAAGCAGCTCAAAAGCAGTCTCTGAACTGCCATATTAGCAGTGTAGTGCTCAAGTTAAAGTCAATAGGGTTTTGCTGACCTATGTTTGATGCGTATTGTACTTTTTTGTCACAGAAATTTACACAGTTTATCAGGCATTATTTTCAATAAAAAAATATAGGGTTGCACCAATATTGTTTTTTTTATTGGCGAGTACGGATACCTATACTTTTTGGTACATACTCGCTGATACTTTGTGGTGCGATTTGCGTCAACACAAAACATATTGGCGCCAATCACACTTCAAAGAATCACATGCAATTTCCGTGTGTGTGTGTGTTTATATAGAAGCGCCATCTAGTGGGCAATTTAGAACTCATTTATTGGAAAACCGAACAGTATGATGAAATTAGGTAAATACAGTGGCTTGCAAAATTATTCACCCCTTGGCATTTTTTGTGTTTTGTTGCCTCACAACCTGGAATTAACATTTATTGTTTGAGGATTTGCTTCATTTAATTTACAAAACATGCCCACAACTTTGAAGGTTTTTTCTTTTTTTTTTTTATTATGAAACAAACAACAAATAGGACAAAATAACAGAAAAAAACTAAATGTGCATAACTATTCACCCCCCTAAAGTCAATAATTTGTAGAGCCACCTTTTGCGGCTATCACAGCTCCAAGTCCCTTTGGATAAGTCTCTCTGAGCTTGCCACATCTTACCACTGTGATTTTTGCCCATTCCTCCTTGCAAAACTGCTCCAGCTCCTTCAAGTTGGATGGTTTGCGCTTGTGAACAGCAATCTTTTAGTCTGACCACAGATTTTCTATTGGATTGAGGTCTGGGCTTTGACTAGACCATTCCAACAGGTTTACGTTTCCCCTTAAACCACTCAAGTGTTGCTTTAGCAGTGTTTGGGATCATTGTCCTGCTGGAAGGTGAATCTCAGTCCTAGCCTCAAATTACACACAGAGTGGTACAGGTTTTGCTCAAGAATATCCCTGTATTTAGAACCATCCATCTTTCCCTCAACTCTGACCAGTTTCCCAGTCCCAACCAACTGCTGAAAAACATCCCCGCAGCATTATGCTGCTACCACCATGTTTCACTGTGGGGATGGTGTTCTGTGGGTTATGTGATGTGTTGGGTTTGCGCCAAACAAAGCATTTTTTTTGGATGGCCAAAAAGTTAAATTTTAGTCTCATCAGACCAGAGCACCTTCCTTCATACATTTTGGGAGTCTCCCACATGCCTTTTTGCAAACTCAAAAACATGCCATTTTGTTTTTTGCTGAAAGTAATGGTTTTCTTCTGGCCACTCTGCCATAAAACTCAGCTCTATGGAGCATACGGCTTATTGTCGTCCTATGTACAGATACTCCAGTTTCTGCTGTGGAACTCTGAAGCTCCTCCAGGGTTACCTTAGGTCTCTGTGCTGCCTCTCTGATTAACGCCCTCCTTGCCCGATCCATGAGTTTTGATGTGTGGCCGCCTCTTGGCAGATTTTCTGTTGTGCCATGTTCTTTCCATTTGGTTATGATAGATTTGATGGTGCGCCTAGGGATCATCAAAGATTTGGATTTTTTTTATAACCTAACCCTGACTTGTACTTCTCAATAACATTGTCCCTTACTTGTTTGGAGAGTTCCTTGGTCTTCATGGCAGTGTTTGGTTAGTGGTACCTCTTGCTTAGGTGGTGCAGCCTCTGGGGCCTTTCAAAAAAGTGTGTATATTTAATGACAGATCATGTGACACTTAGATTCCACACAGGTGGACATCATTTCACTAATTATGTGACTTCAGAAGGTAATTGGTTGCACCAGAGCTTTTTATGGGCTTCATAGCAAAAGGGGTGAATACTTATGCACATGTCAATTATCAGTTTTTTATTTCTGAAAAATATGTTTTATGTATATATTTTTCAAATTTTTACTTCACCAACTTAGACTATTGTGTTCTGATCCATCACATAAAATTCTGATAAAAAAAAATTGAACTAAAGGCTGTAATGTAATAAAATAGATAAAAAGCCAAGGGGGTGAATACTTGTGCAAGGCACTGTAGATCACAAGCCCATGCTGGGAGATGGTAGTGTGCCAGTGAGGCACTGTGAGTCATGGGTTCCGCAGTGTACTCTACTGAGCCTGGTGGAATGAATGACTCCCTCTAACCCTGGAGCTCCTTGGGGCAGGCTGTGAGCCCAGTGGATGCCGGATCAATGGACGAAGCCGTCAACGGCCGGTGCTCCCGGAAATGACAGCTGTAGTCAGGGCTCGTCGTCGCCTGCTGGGGAAACGCCAGGAGCAGGCAGAAGTGCTTCACTAGGGAGACAGTACTGTGCGGGCAACCAATGAGGATATCCATTGATCCGGCATCCATTGGGCTCACCGCCCAACCTTAGGAGCTCCAGTTTTCCAATAAATGATTGCTGCTTTAAACATCGAATCTGTCTCTACCTGCTTACTGGAACAGTGCTCCCTCTGCTGAATTTTGTGAGTTCTAAACTGCCCACTAGATGGTGCTTCTATACACACACAGGGGCTGTGGGGGAAATCGCACTCAATACGGATAGGAATTGCACCATGTTTCTATTCAAATTGCATGCAATTTCTTTTCATACAGAGGTACCCCTTTATGTGTGTGTTGTACATATATGTGTGGGGGAGAGGGCGCAAAACTTTTTGAGGGGGTTAAATGCTTTGGTGTACCTTTATATTTACCTTGTACCTACTCTTTTCTCTTTAATGAGACATCAAGGGTATTTCAAACCCCTAATTTTCCCCTGCACTCCACTGAAGCTAATGGAGAAATAGCAAATAATACTCCATTAGCTTCTTCACCAGCCATAGTTGCCGGGAAAAGTGAAAACAGTAAGTTAAAAATCCTTGTTTCTTTTAGGTTCTTACTAGCTTGGAGAGGAGAGATCAATGAACCAGTGTTCACTGGTCTCTCTACCCTTGACCCAGTGACAGCTGCCACATAGGTGGGAAAGCGGGGGTGGGGGTGGGGGGGTCAGTGCAAGTGATTGATTTCATCTGAAAGCCAACAATTGGCTGCAGTTCTATTCGAAAGTCAATAGTTGCATATATAGTATATGCATTCCTTGTTCCTGTAGTGGCCAGGAGTGTAAACCTCCCACTGCTGCTGATGTGTGACATAGGTTGGTGGCAGTGATTGATTCAGCACCTGTGTATATTTGGTAAAAACAACATTAATTGCTCCAAAATAGGACCTTAACCACTTACGCACTGCCCGCAATGCACTGCAGATGTGCAGTCCATACAGGCACAGTGACATACTGATACATTACTGCATGTTTCTGGGTTTAGGGTATGCACTTGCGCGCCCCCCACTCTTGCTGGTGCCCACTTTAATCAGTTTGAGTTTATCAGCAGGTCCCGGCCAATTATTCATGTCTGGGAAATGCTGATCGGCTGTGTCCTATCACAGCCCAGAGCCCTGTGTTGACAATCAGTGCAGGGCTCTGTACAGATAGAACGATCTCTCTGAGATTTCAAAGAGATATTTAGTAAAAAGCAGCACACATTAAACAAAGTAACACCTGTTATGCACACATTTAACCCCT
The DNA here is from genome assembly GCF_037356315.1 of Lithobates pipiens. Taxonomy (NCBI): domain Eukaryota; kingdom Metazoa; phylum Chordata; class Amphibia; order Anura; family Ranidae; genus Lithobates; species Lithobates pipiens. Next base: position 372,336,177 of record NW_027507748.1, on the reverse strand, counting down.
TGATTACCTGAGATGTTAATCCCTTCCCAGCCAGTGTCATTAGTACAGTGACAGTGTATTGTATTATTACTGATCCCTGTAAGCCCTTAGTGAAGTGATGTTGCATACACACGGTCGGACTAAGTTGTCGGAAAATCTGATTGTACATAACGTGATGACGTTATTTCGTTACAACGGGACTACGTTCAGGCTAGTAGCCAATAGCTTTGGTCTAGGAATTTCATATGAGCATGCATGGCACTTTGTCCGTCGGAGTAAGCTACACATGATCGGAGTATGTCCGATCGGAGCATTTTCTCTGAAAATTTTACCGGCAAGTTGGAAAAGTTGGTCTGTCGGATATTCCGACGGAAACAGTCCGATGGAGACCACACACAGTCGGAATATCCGACAAAACGGTCCGATAGGACACATTCCGTCGGAATCTCCGACCGTGTGTACAAGGGCTTATAGTGTCACTGGTGATGTCAGTGGCAGTTAGTTCCCACCTAGTGTCAGTTAGTGTCAGATTGCCCACCACACTGTTTTTTTTTCACCAAAGACATGTCCAGAATACATTTTGGCCTAAATTTTTGAATTAATTTGATTTACAAAAAATGTATTCTATGTTTTATAGCAGAAAGTAAAAAAAAATTTTTTTTTTTATTGTAATTGTTTGGTATTTTTTGTTCATCTAATAAAAAATGAAAAACCCAGTGGTGATCAAATACTACCAAAAGAAAGCTCTATCTGTGTGAAAAATATATATATAAATTTTGTCGGTACAGAGCTGCATGACCACGCGATTACCAGTTACAGCGGCGCAGCGCTAAATAGCAAAACATTTGCCTGGCCATGAACGGGGCCACCTGGAGCTGAGGTGATTAAGTGTAGTCAGGAATCTGTCCTTTTTCTATTTCATATTTTCAATCTAACAAAGGTTGTATTTATTGCAACAAGCAAGTGTGGCCACTAGAAGTTCTACTACAGCCATATTCTTTTCTGATTTAGCATTTAAAAATCATCCTTGATAATATTTACATTTGGCATGTCTCAGTTACAGTATTTAGTAGTTTAGATCCCTGTAAAAGTCAATGAGAAAGTTCTTGCTAAGGGCCAAAGTTACATAGGTTCAAATGAACAAGCATTTGGGTATTCACACCTTGATGTCTCAGTGGTAAAACATGAGCCATGCTTTTTACAGGTTTTATTATAAAATCTAAACCTTACAGGGCTCTTGGCAACTAATGGGTTTTGCAGGCAACATTTTACTTCCATGGATGTCCATTAGCAGTTTGAATTTTTGTTAATATTTTTTTGGAAACCTAACTATTATATGCTATTTAGTGCTAGTTAAATAGTTTCAAGAGGTGTTTAGAACAAAGTGGTTTCATTCCGTAACATTTATGGTAATTTTAAAAGGACCTCAAAACATGAAATACATTCAGAGTACATTGTAAATATTTTTTATATATCATACTAAAATGTATATCACATGTTTTGCATTAACATTCCTTCCCAAGTGTGAATTTACATAGTGTACCTTTCAAGATATTGAGTTCCAAATCTTTTATTTGACCTATAAATGGTAATGATGGCTTTTTTATTCAGAGGCTTTAAAGTGAAAAAAAATTCTTTCCTTTTGTCATAGAACTAAAAATAGCATATGTACAATAGATCATTGCCAGACATGCCAATGAAATATACTGCGTACATATAGTATATAACTCTACTGCAATAGAAAAGGAAGAGTAAGTGGCTCGGTTAGCAGTGAAAAAATATTGGTGTTGTTCATAACAACCATTTAGATTAATGTTTGAACTTTTGCACTAAAATAATTATTTCATTCAAAGCCAGCATTGTGGGATGATTTCTTGAAACCCAACTTATGAATGAACTATTTTTATACATTAGTATTTTTTTTTGGGGGGGGGGGTAGGTAGGTTAAAGAAAATAGTATTGAGAAACATAGGGGGCAGCCATTGTCAGCCTCTCTTCTTTCTGTATTTAAATGGATTTAAAGCGGAGGTCCACCCTAAAGTGGACCTCCGCTCATCGGAACCCTCCACCCCTCCGGCGCCACAGTTGGCACCTTTCAGGGGGGAGGGGGGTGCAGATACCTGTACAGTACAGGTATTCTGCACCCACTTCCGGGATAGCTCTCTGCGGAAAGGGGCGTAGATTACGCCCCCTTTCCGCAAGTGCCCGCCCCTTTCCGCAAGTGGCCCGCTGCCTGCTGGGAAACACACAGATCCCAGAGGCAGCGGGGACCATCCTTATTGCGCAGCGCGATTCGCGTATGCGCAGTAGGGAACCGGGAAATCAAGCCGAAAGGCTCCATTTCCTGATTCCCATACCCAAGATGGCGGCGGCAGCACCCGACAAGACAATCTAGAGATCGGCTTCGGGTGCCGACATCGCGGGCACGCTGGACAGGTAAGTGTCACTATTTTAAAAGTCAGCAGCTGCAGTATTTGTAGCTGCTGGCTTTAAAAAAAAAAAAAACGCGGAGTCCCGGCGGACTCCCGCTTTAAGAACCTTATGCAAACATATGCAAACTTAGTGTTTATCAAAAAGCAAAGCCCTCCAGTCTGAACTTCATCCGGTTCTTGACTGATCCAGAGTGATGTGCACAGCTTGAACACTCCTTTTCTCAACAGAACCCCTCCCATGAGTGTTGTAGCTGGGAGGCCAGGAAGTATCCCATGGATTTGGAACTGCTATTCTGCCTGTATATTTAGGAAGCTATAGAATCTTCAGTTTAATTGATGGTTTGCCTCTTTTTTTTGGGGGGGGGGGGGGGGGGTTATGAGATCTCTGAAGAGAGGGCAGGGTGGTTTAAAATTATTGTAAACTAAACTTAAAAATTAAAATGATAAATTATTTACTATTTTTAATAAAGCAGTAAGTGGGCTTTAAAAGGGTCGCAACCATGCGCCCATTCAGCTTTAACCAAAGCAGGCATTCAGTGCCACTCTATGAAAAGCCATGAAGCACAGATTCCTTTTCACAGACCTGGGCAAGTGTAAACAGCTCTTACTAACCTTTCTAGCTGCTTTTCATGTGAAGTTATACATTTTCAAAGATCTTAGTATAAACACTAAAGTTAGCTCTCAAATTAGAAGCATCTGCTGGCTGTTTGCTAGAGGAGTAGCAGGTTGCCATGATTCTGTTCTGACAGAAAAAACGGTGAGTGATGAACATTAATTTTTCTTCAATGCTTATGGATACAGATATGAATGTGGGCTTGTTTTAAAGTGCTTTTACTGCTTTTTTCAGAATCTGTAAATACTTTGGTGTGCATGATCTGGGGAAAGGTTTTCATTACCTCACCTTTGAGATACCCATGTAGAGAAGATATGCTTTAAGGAGCTGTATATACACTGTCTTGAAAAAATATTCATACCCCTTGAAATTCTGCACATTCTGTCATTTTACAACCAAAACGTAAATGTATTTTGTTGGGATTTTATGTGATAGACCAACACAAAGTGGCACATAATTGTGAAGTGGAAGGAAAATGATAAATGGTTTTCAAATTTTTTTTACAAATAAATATTTGAAAAGTGTGGCGTGCATTTGTATTCAGCCCCCTTTTACTCTGATACCCCTAACTAATATCTAGTGGAACCAATTGCCTTCAGAAGTCACCTATTCAGTAAATAGAGTCCACCTGTAGGTAATTTAATCTCAGTATAAATACTGCTGTTCCGTGAATCCCTTCTGTTTGTTAGAGAACCTCGGTGAAGAAACAGCATTGTGAAGGTCAGGGAACACACCAGACAGGTCAGGGATAAAGTTGTGGAGAAGTTTAAAGCAGGGTTAGGTTATAAAAAAATATCCCAAGCTTTGAACATTTTACAGAGCACTGTTCAAGCCATCATCCGAAAATGGAAAGAGTATGACACTGCAAACTGCAAACCTACCAAGACATGGCCGTCCACCTAAACTGACAGGCCGGGCAAGGAGAGTATTAATCAGAGAAGCAGCCAAGATGGTAACTCCGGAGGAGCTGCAGAGATCCACAGTTCAGGTGGGAGAATCTGTCCACAGGACAACTATTTGTCATGCACTCCACAAATCTGGCCTTTATAGAAGAGTGGCAAGAAGAAAGGCATTATTGAAAGAAAGCCATAAAAAGTCCTGTTTGCAGTTTGCGAGAAGCCATGTGGGGGACACAGCAAACATGCTGCGAAAGATGGTTCTACAAAGTATTAACTCAGGGGGCGAAATACAAATGCATGCAACACTTTTCAGATATTTATTTGTAAAAATTTTGAAAATCATTTATCATTTTCCTTCCACTTTACAAAGGTGTGCCACTTTGCGTGGGTCTATCACATAAAGTCCAAATAAAATACATTTATGTATTTTATGACAAAATGTGGAAATGTGCCACTGTATATGCATGTATACTTTGATAGTCTCTACTGGAAGGATGGTATACTCTCAGTTTTAGTTAAACTGGACAATATACTAAAATGTGCAATCGCGAGATTTCGGCTAGAAATGGTCTCAACAAAAAACTTAAAAACAGCACCTTCGGCATACAAATGTATCTTGTCTTCCCAAAGCAAGTTCCTCTTTTAAACCCTAAGACATGGCATGATTTTTATTCATTTGGTTCATAGGGGCTTAAGGGTAACATTGTCAGCACAAACAGTGATGGTGACAGTGGGTTTCAGAGAGTACAGTACTGACACGTGTTTGATCTGGGTGACTAATTCAGAATGTATTGAAATATTGTAGATTCTTATGTAATAATCAAGAAAACCACAGAAGTGGGTCTATAGTAATGCTTGGATGAAGTGATTGATTTTATTCCAAAATGCATAAAGATAGCTTATTCTCTGAGTAATGATTTGCTTTGGGATCATAGAGGTTACAACTAAAATCAGGACCATGTTCTAGGAGAGTCTATGGCCCCCTGGGCCACCACATGAAAATATAATGTAAGCAGGGCCTTTGACATAATAAGAGACCGTGCCATTTATATTTTCTGATTTCTTTCCAACTCTCCAAATTGGCAACAAGTCTTGTCCGCTACAGCTCTTGTAGTAGTGATATTCGGCAGGCTTCAATAAAGGGAGTGGTGCTTTATTTCCCCTTAGAAAGAAGTTAAGGCTCTGTGTACAGTCTGGACCTAGATTGCAAGGGGCTTCACAGGGACATAAGGAGTCATTTTAAGGTTAACACAGGCATATGCAGTTTCCACAAGCCACTTCAACAAGCTTTTATGCTTATGGGGCCCAGGTCAGGATTGCTTTAATAAGCAAAACACAGTATTTTTATATTTGCTTTATTTAACGGTATTATAGTTATGTCTGCTTGGTAACAAAATAATCCACAGCTGAATTAGTTCAGTTTTGCCAAGTAAATAGTTTATGTACTGTATATAAATGTGTACATGAGAGACTCGCAAAGTAATAAAACAATGATCTATCTTATTTAAGATTTGAAAGGCTCAATGGTAGCGGAGAAATATTTTATAGCACAAAAAACTGCAGTTACACGGATGTTATTAGTAACGTTTTCAAGGTTTCCGCACTCTGGGCTTTGTGTATGCTCCCCATTGGGTCATTGCTATGATGTAAATTAACATAAAATGCTTTAGTTTCCAGGCCTGAAATTCTCATCAGTCTAGTTCTGGTGTGAAGGAGACAGAAGTGAAGACAGAAGAACACTGTACTTAAATTCTAGTAATTAGAATTGCTTTTCCACTTCTAAACCTGTGTGATCATCAGTACTTACAGTACTAACAGGATTCTATGCTACAAAAATAGAAAGCCTTGATATACAGCAGCAGATCTCTGGGATCAGACCTCTCAGTATCTTTTTATGATGTTGTGCTACATTACACGTGAATGTCACTATTTTGCAATATCATATCAGTCTCTGAGGGCCCTGGTAAAGAGTTTGGTCTTCTATTTAACAATTTCAGCCCTGGAAGGATTTACCCCCTTAATGACCAGGCCTTTTTTTGCAATACAGCACTGTGTTAATTTAACTGACGATTGCGCAGTCGTGCGACGCTGTACCCAGACAAAATTGACGTCCTTTTTACCCACAAATATAGCTTTATTTTGGTGGTATTTGATCACCTCTGTGGTTTTTATTATTTGCATTGTAAACTAAAAAAATAGCCTGCAAATTTGGAAAAAAATTAATATATTTTACTTTCTGCTATAAAACATATCCAAAAAAAAGATATAAAAAAACTAATTTAATCATCAGTTTAGGCCAATATGTATTCTTCTACATATTTTTGGTAAAAAAAATGCCAATAAGCTTATATTGATTTTATTTTAAAGTTAGCGCCTACAAAATAAGGGATAGATGTATTGCATTTTTATTTTTTTACAAGTAATGGCAGTGATCAGCGATTTTTAGCGGCACTGTGACATTGCAGAGGACAGATCGGACACCTAACTGACATTGTTTACACTTTTTTGGGAACCAGTGAGATTATTACAGTGATCAGTGATAAAAATATGCACTGACATCGTACTAAATGACACTGGCAGGGAAGGGGTTAACATCAGGGGCAATCAAGGGGTTAAATGTGTTCCCTGATTGTGATTACTAACTGTATAAGGGACTGTGTGACTGGGGCAACACACAGATCTGTCTTCCTGCTTAGCAAGAAGACAGATCTCGGTGTCATCCGCTGACAGAATGGAGATCTGCCTTGTTTAATTCGGAAGATCACCATTCTGTCTCTGTGGAGAACGATCACAGGCGGCCGGCAGACATCGAGCCTGTCCGGACCCGCTGATTGGCTCCACCGCTGTCCCACGAAAGCTAATGCACAAATTACCGTACTGGTACGGCGATATTAATATTGTCACCCTTTGGTCTGTTGTCATAGTCCTGGTGGCAGTCTTTAAATAAACCTGTTGGATGGATGTTGGTGTGCAGCTAATCATTTCTATTTGGTCTACATGTTCAGCAGACAGCCCTTCCTCTCTGGTGGATTATCATACTCACCTGGAGCAACGATCTGTATCATTGTTCCTGTCTAATATTGGATAGCCCACATGTGTGGGTGATGTTGTGATATGTAAACTATTAGTTAAATTTTTTACATTTTAGAAGGGGGTGCCTTGAGACTGTACACAATTTTAAAGAGTGCCTTGACTGAAAAAAGTTTGAGAAACACTGTTCTAAGGAAAACAGCACAGTAGAACCTGTTTTCTTTTAGACTATCTGGGGGAAATGTAATAAAAGCTGTCTGAGACAAGTTCTGTCTCCACTGGTGGTGATGCCCAAAGCAACCTATCAATGGATATTATTTTCTTTTTTAATGTAAATGCTTCTTGGCTGCATTCCAGTTGGGAAAAAGTTGAGTCTCAGTTGAGTTTGTTTCAGACACTTTATATTATTTCACCATCTTGCTCATCCATCTCATTATGGACCTTACTTTGTGCAGTGGTCAAAATCATTTGGTGGATGGTGATTATGGTGTGGGGCTGTTTTTCAGGGGTTGGGATTGGCTCCTTAGTTCCAGTGCAGGGAATTCTTAAGGCGTCAGCATACCAAGACATTTTGGACAATTTCATGCTCCCAACTTTGTGGCAAGAGCTTGGGGATGGCCCCTTCCTGTTCCAATATGACTGTGCACCAGAGCACAAAACAAGGTCCATAAAGACATGAATGAGCGAGTTTGGGGTGGAGGTAGTTGACTGGCCTACACAGAGTCCTGATCTTAACCCAATAGAACACCTTTCGGATGAATTAGAGTGGAGACTGCAAGCCAGGCCTTCTTGTTCAACATCAGTACCTGACCTCACAAATGTGCTTCTGGAAGAATGGTCAAACATGGTCCCATGTTTGAAAGCCTTCCTAGAAGAAAGCCTTCCCAGAAGAGTTGAAGTTGTTATAGCTGCAAAGGGTGGGCCAACTCAATATTGAACCCTACGGACTAAGACTTGGATGCCATTTCATGTATGTGTAAATACTTTTGGTAATATGGTGTATTTAGTAATCTTCTCAATGTCTGTTCAACTATGGGGGCTCCAGAAACATAAATATGCAATGACTGTATGGAGCAGCTTTGGCACTGGCTACACTTTGTTTATTTAAACGGAACTGCTATTATTTTACAGATAGTGATTTTTAATTGTGACCATATTGCAAGAGAAATAAAAGTAGTGGCAAGAATATCTGTTGTCATCTCCTAAATGTAATTTTGGAAAAGCACGCAGTACAGCAGTTTACACAGACCTACCATATATCTATGAAAATGATTTCACAGTGATGATGTGAAAGCTATTATTTGGTCTTCGCTTTGCTGTCAGGTTTGCATTTTATTAAGTACGTTAATAAGTGTTGGATTTCTATTTAAACATATCAAAGGCATTATACCACACACTTGGGAAAAACAATGAAATATGATATATTTAAAAGTTACGTTGGGAGACCTCAGCTATTTCTATCCCTTTCAACGTGCTCCCAACGAAACTCTCTTGACCTTTTCACCTCTCAACTCTACTTGAACTTGGGAAGAAGACTTGTGAATTGCCAAAAAACAAAAAGCAAATAAGGAAAGGCTGATTATATGTTACAGTAACCGTAATATTGTAAAATAATCCTTCTCTTGTGTATGAGTTTCTGCTACTGCAGACGATGGGGTTATATGCTCACATGACATGCCCAGAGGTTAATACTGGCCTCTACTTTTTTGGTATATATTTAAACAAAGGCTGATTATCCAAACAAGAATTTGGACTGCCTCAGCCGGACCAGTTAAATTATAGTTAGTAAAACTTGGCGCCTTCTGAACATGGAATGTTACAATTACAGTCAGGCCTGCAGTTTCTAGCCAGCCTCACAATATAATAGAAGTGTAGATTTGTATCTTTTCTGGACAAATATTAACTGTTTCTTGCGAGACGAGAAATAAAAAAAAAAACCTCACATGATTGTACTATGTACTGGCTTATGTAATAATAATACAGCATGAAAATGAGTTGCATACATTTAAAGGCCCACCGTTGTGAACACCATTGTATTTTGATAATTTTATGCGATAAATACACATAATAGTTATATTCAACATACAAGTCTGTTGTTTTTTGTTGTCATGCTAATATTTATAGTGACAGGGCTTGGGACAAACTGGTAGTTCAGCAGTTATAGCAACAGATTTTTTTTTATTTTTCACTTTCAGTATTTTTATTAACGATTTAAAGTGGTTGTAAACAGAAGGTTTTTTTTTTATTTATGTTTTTATACATAATTTTTTTATTTTATCAAAAGAGAACATACCAATTAAGATTGTTGCAAATGGTACATATCATTGTAATGAAAAAACCTTGTAAAGACATATAAAATAGGCTTCGTTCAAATCTTGATGGCCCAATCCAGCCTACCCCAAATGGGGTAGGTCTGGGAGGTCACCACATTGAGCCGCTAGTCAGCCTGTACAACTATCAGTAAGGGAATAACATTGGGAAGGGGGAGGGTAACAATATAGGAAATTCAGAGAGTAGAGGATAACATAGTTTTCTACAGCCGCCTATTACTTCGTTAATTGAACAGATTATTTCAGGCTGTGGAGGGGGGGTATCTTAATGCATTCTATGCATTAGGATAAAAAGCTTTCTGTGTGCAGTAGCCAGCCTCGGCCCCTCTTAAGGCCCGTATACACGATCAGACTTTTTGACAATAAACATGCAAATTAGCTGTTTTAAGGCAACATCCGACCATGTGTATGCTCCAGCGGACAAACTTTTTAGGTTTTCATCGGACTTTTGTTGGCTGTGCGAACGGACAAACTTTTTGACAACATAAGTCCGATGGAGCAAAGTCCGATAGTGTGTACACAAAACCATCGGACTTTTGTACAAAGTACAAACACGCATGCTCAGAACCAATGCAAAAGATTAGACAACAATACAGAAGTTGACCAAAGGGTGGCGCCGGAGTAATTGAATGTCCTCTTTTGAAGTGTCGTCAGTACGTTGAAACGTCACTACGTTTGTGTTTTTTGCCTAAAAAGTCAGATCGTGTGTATGCAATACAAATTTACGGCCAATGCCCTTTGTACAAAAGTCCACGGGAAAGTTTATACAAAGTCTGATCGTGTGTATGAGGCTTAATACTTACCTAAGCCCCATCTCTGTCCAGCGATGTCCACGAGTGTTGCGTTCATCTGAGAGACTCCTTCATGATTGACTGAGACACAGCAGCGTTGCCATTGGCTCCCACTGCTGTCAATCAAAGTTAGTCAGCCAATCAGGAGAGAGAGAGAGAGAGGGTGGGGCCGGTCAGCAGCTCCATGCCTGAATGGACACACGGAGCTATGGACATATGCTTGCTGTGGGGGCACTCAACAGGAGGGAGGGGCCAGAAGCACAGAAGAGGGACCCTAAGAAGAGGAGGATCTGGGCTGCTTTCTGCAAATCCACTGCACAGAGGAGGTAAGTATGACATGTTTGTTATTTTTGTTGAAAAAAAAAACTTTACTATCACTTTAACCACTTCAGTACTGGGCTCTCTAACCCCCTTCCTACCCAGGCCAATTTCCAGCTTTCAGCGCTGTCATACTTTGAATGACAATTGCGCGGTCATGCAACACTCTACCCAAATACATTTTTTATAATTTTTTTGAGACAGATAGAGCTTTCTTTTGGTGGTGTTGAATCACCACTGGGTTTTACATTGTTTGCTAAACAAATGAAAAAAACAGAAACATTTTGGAAAAAAAATTTTTTTCTTAGTTTCTGTTACAAAATGTTGTAAATAAATAATTTCCCTCCTTCACTAATGTGCTCTGATGGGCACTGATAAGGTAGCACTGATGGACACTGTTGAGGAGGCACTATTATGCAGCATTCATGGGCACTGATAGGCAACACCGATGGGCACTAATGGGCAGCCTTTATGGGCACTGATGAGAAGCGACTAATATGCAGGCACTAATATGCAGCACTGATAGGCATAGACTCTTTACCGTGATCGGAGATATGGTGTGTTCCAGCGATACATCGCACCACCAATTGCCGTGCTGTGTGCCCCGCCAGGGGCACATACAACCAGCCTGTTCTGAAGGTTGTCATATGATGTACAGTCAGAAGGGAAAATCAGAAAAGAATAAAAAAAAAAAAAAAATAATCCCAGAGGCCTGTAGCGACAACGAGATATCTGGCCCAGGAAGATTACAGATCAATATGCATATAGCGAACCCATAGGCTCCAAGCCTTTTTTTAAATGGTTGCCTCCATCCTAGAAGATGCTGGCAAGTTTTTATGAATCATGCTTCAAGAATCTTTCCACCTCACCTGAGATATGGAACCTGAAGTCTTTTTCCACAATTTGGCTATAGTTAATTTAGTCGCCAAGAGAAGAAAATTAGCAGTCTTTGGACAATACAGCACACCTTCTAAACTAGCTAGTTAAAAAGAGCAACAGGTAGGGATTGTTGTACCAAGACTCCAGTAACCCATCTCGGCAAGGCAAAAACTATTCCAAAATCCCCTAAGTCTAGGGTATTCTCACCATATTTGATACATAGTGACAGCAAGAGTGTTTATTGGCACAGACATTTGTACAGATTAGAAACCAATTCTACCCATACAAGCCAAGAAAGTACGAAATTAACTTACAAGGAGGGCAGAATCAAAACCTCTAAAGTATCTTAGAAGCATTTCTATGCCTTTCTGAGGGTGAAACACATAGAGGCAGGTCTAAGAATGTCAATGTCACATATGGTGACATCATTTCTGGGAGGTGGAGCCCATGCTGGTTCTGGTTTAGGAGCAGTGAGGCTCACTTTTCATTAGAGCTTTGCTGGATATATTGGGTGCTGGGCTGGCACTTCATCATGTGAGTGGGGAATTTATTGGATTTAGTGACTTAATAAACTGGTTGCACTATGATTTCTGCTTTGGATTCTTCTGTTCCCATGTATGAGCTGTATTTGGGTCAAAGAGCCTGATGTGGAAAATTTCAATCCTGGTACTAAGTGATGCAAAGTTCTGGTCCTAATACAAAATGGTGGAATCCCATGTTCAATTAGACATGTCTTTGACTCGATAAACAGTCTAAGGTCATGACCCTCTGGTGAGTTTTCTACCTATACAGGGCACGTGGGATCACAACACTGTTTTGTAACAGTACAGTACCTGAAGCAATGAGCACAAACTTTGTTTGGCAGTTTGGACTTTGGAGCACAAGATAATATTGCTGAGCACTATTATTGGAGCACTTTAAATCATTTTGGTATTTGTTCCTATTGGATATGCATGCACGTTTTATACATACTCCAGATTTATATGTAGAATTTCAATTTCATTGGGGTTTATCAAGTGCTGCTCATTATATTCATTTGATTATGTGTTGAAAATGTAATATCTTGTGTTATCAACAGCAGTTATCAGAATACATAAAAATTTAATGACAGCAGCCATTTATGCAAACAAGATTTTCTTAGTTTGGACACTATAAACTGTGAAGAAGGAACAAGAGTTACAAAGATACAGCTTGAACCAGAGCTCTTTCTGTGACCCGGTAAGCATTCTGGGTTACAAAGAATATTCTGTCCATCTATGTGCATGAGGCCTTAACATGTGTGTGCAGTGACTTAGAGGGACTATACAGAATGTACCTGCAACCATCCTCCCTTTTCCCACTCTGTGGTTTTATGCTTTACTTCCTCCAGTGGGCCCATACCTCTGTACAAACCGAAGGTTGGAGGAATAGTTTGCATAAGCCTATACACTGCACCCACAGCACACTGATCATGGGTGGGATGCTTTACTGAAATAAATTAGTAAGTGTACATTGATCAAAACTTCTACAGTATATTGCAGCATTTATTAATGTTTTGCAAAAAGATGGACTTGGCTTTTAATAACACCGTACTGTGTACATGTATGAGAATCTTGTCAAAGGATTCACCATGTTTATGTTGAAGTGGGTGATTGAGTTTGGTTTAATCCAGGGGTGAAAATGTAAATGTTTGGTGTCTTGTTCAGAGTGGGGGCAAACAACCAGAAGCACCTCACAGATGTTCTTAACCTTCTGCACTCTATCCACAGCTAAGAAAACATCTGGCTCTATTTCAACTTTAATTGTGGATTTTTTCTTTGTATTATAGTAGTCATTAAATAATATTTTGCCTAGTGAAACAAGGCCTAATATTTAAAAACGCAATACAGTGGCAAGCAATCAAAAATTGTTCTTCATTGTTTTCACTATACTAAACTGCTGAAAGCTCAAATGTGACTGCTTGTGATGGGTTACTACTTGTAATTGCTGTTAGCACATCTTATAAATAGTAGACGGCTCTATATTGTGTACCCTGGATCATCTCCCAGTAAAGAGAGGATAGAGCAAGTGCAGGATACAATATACTCAGGGCTGGCAATAATATTAAAATTCTGTAACCATTTTAGTAGTTCAGATGGTGTTGGTGGATGCTTACTGTCCAAGACCCAAGGCAAGAATGCCTTTAATATACTGACAAGAAGTAATAATAATAGTAATAACATTCACATAGCCTGAAAAGTTCTCCCTACTTTGCTATTACTTTTTTTCTTAACCTGTAGAAATGTAAAAATAATTTCCTTATGTGTATACATCTATTGTGCAGTTCTGGATGTGTTGATTGTTGGTAATAAAGTTGAAAGGATGAAGCCCTTGGCATGCGGTGTCCCTATGTTTCATGTGGGCAATGAATACTGTCAGCAATTTTTTGATTTCACACATTAGCCTGTCATTTTATGCTAAGCATTTTATCACAGTGCTTCCAAAATATCTGCAGGCCACCTGGATATGTAAGATTCCCTTTTGAACTTAAAGCTATTACTTGTAATTCTGTCTTTGAATGGAGCATGGACATGTAAAAACATCTGATAAAAGTTTCTTCTCTACTCATTATTTACAAAATGCAAAATGGTTGCCAGCATTTAAAGCGTTTGTTACCCTAATTAAAAAATATATTGATCCTGTTCCTTTAAAGCATGTTCTACAGCACAGTGCTTGTGCTGTGTAATTTGGCCCATTCTATCACCTAAAAAACCTGGCTGATGCTGCCTGGCTATGCTGTCCCCCCTGTAAACTGACCACGGTTTATCATGGCTGCTGAGCCCTGACGCCATGATCAGTTAATCTGCCGTGGTCATCCTTCCTGCCTGTCAGCTCCTGTGTCAGTGCCCGCCCCCTCCCCTCCTGCTGCTGACGTTACTTAAAACGTTTTATACCATCCTCCCTGTCTAATAATCCTGCGTGCCCCTGTGTCTGTGTTTTATAAAAATAAGCTGTTCTTTACCTGTTTTCAGAGCAGCATTCATGTGACCAGCCGCTTCTCTCCTACTCCCCTCCTCCCCCTTCGACTGACATCAGTGGAGGTTTCTCGCCCCATCCACTGCAGCTGTCAGACTGGGGGAGCAGAAAGGTGGCGGGTCATATAAGCCCTGAGTGGCACTCTGAAAGCTTGTAAAGAATGGCTTATTTTTATAAAATGGATACAAGGGCACACAAGATTATTAAACAGAGAGAATGGTATAAATTGCATATAGTGGCTTAACAACCACTTTAAGTAAACCTTTAAGGATAGATATATTGCAGCTGCCATTGCTGACTTGGTGTTTAGAGAAGCAGACTCTGCAGCTTTAATGCTGATCCTGGCTTCTCTAACTTATGACTCTTTGACCTGGAGCAAATATACAGGAAAACTTTTTTGACTTCATGCTTGTTCCAAACCAGAGAGCCACTAGTGTCAATCAATAGCTAAAGTATTTGGGGTTGAGTTGATCTTAAACCGCTTTGCCTACTGAGCACTTCTACCCCCTTCCCACTTAAGTCATTTTTGCCAAATTTCAGCTTTCAGCGCTGTTGCACTTTGAATGACAATTACACGATTATGCAACACTGTACCTAAATACAAATGGAGCTTTCTTTTGGTGGTATTTAATCACCACTGTGTTTTTTATTTTTTGCTAAATAAAGGAATAAAGTCCAAAAAAAATTAAATATATATATATGTTTTTCCTAGCTTTGGTATAAGATTTTGCAAACAGTTATTTTTTCTCCTTCACTGATGTGCACTGATGGGTTGCACTGATAGTCTCCACTGGTGAGGCAGCACTGGTGGGCATTGATGGGCACTGATGAGGCTGCACTGATAGGTGGCACTTAATGGGTACTGATGGGTGGCACTGATAGATGGCACTAATGAGTACTAATAGGCGGCTCTGATGGGCACTGATAGGTGGCACTGGTGGGCACTGGTAGGCACTGATAGGTGACACTGAGGAGAAGGCACTGATGTGCAATGATTGGCAGCACTGATGGGCACTAATGGCAGCACTGGCGGGCACTGGCAGCACTGGTGGACACTGTTGGGACTGCACTGATAATCAAGACTCTGATTATCAGTGTACATGCCCCTTTTACAAAAGCTGGTTATCGGCTCTTTTCTTCTCTCCTCGTGCTATCGATCGCTGATGACCAGCTTCTGTTTACATCCGTGATTAGCTGTGTCCAATAAGTGGTAAAGATTGGCTCTTTACCTCAATCTGTGATCAGTAGTGTCTTCCGGACACTGCGATCACAGAGCACGCCTCCTGCTCTGAAGCTGTATTTCAGCTATAGCGTGGTCAGCAAGTGGTTAAGGTCAAAATAATATCATTCTCCTTGTAGAAAAGGGAAAAATCCTTCCACCAAACAAACACTAAAGAAGAAATTTGTTGCCGTGGAAAAAGTTTGAAGGTGCATGACAGAGGTAAAGACAGTTTTAATTTGGATAGTTTCGAAAAATCTGCCTGGTAGGGAAAAAAGGGATTGATTTGTCTTCAATGGGTTTAAACAAGAAAACATGTTTATAATCAGGAGTCAGTTGTCAGTGATGGTATGACTAAGAAATGTCTAGTGTATGTACCCTATTATATGCTTCATTTCTATTGTTTGATACATTACAGGTTTTAAAACATAGAGATGTCCCTCTTATGCTGCATTGACAGCAGATATTTTCATTCTTTGGCTGTATTTGCAACACAATTTAATTGGCACACCCAACTTGACTACCAACAAAGCTGGTTAATATTATTCAGGTAGGCTCACATTTTTACAAAAGACCTTAGAAGTGGGCAATTAGCTTTAGCAAGTAACATCATTATAATTATCATCATAACACAGGCTGGTAAAAGCTGTTTCTTTGTGAAAAAGGGAAATGAGTTTACCCTTGCTTAGAATTGACTTTAAAGATTTTTAATCAAGATAACAAAACTTCTGAACATGACATCAAGTTTTAAGGAGACCAACCTAAGGAGGAATTGTAGGTTAATGTTTACTTCTTTAACTTCCATTTCATTAGGCAACACATGCTTTTTGAACTTGAAAACTTTTTTCAAAAGAAACATTTAAGCAAGATGTTTCTCTTCATACCTTATATTAAAGTGAATATAAAGGCAATTGTTTTAGCTTTGAATTGAGTAGGAAAGGATTAGAACCTCTGTCAAGTTTATATTGCAGTCTGTGGTGAGATTCACAATCTGTTTGTCCTCGTGATCATTGTCACTGGGACAGAAGGTGATGGGAAACTCAAAATGTTAGTGCTGTCCTTCAGTCGGGACAAATTTTCCGATAACAATTGTCTAAGATCAAAATATTGCTCACTTTGGGGATTTTTTCTTTTACTTCCTCCTGCATCTCCAAGACAGGAAGTGAAGGAAAATCTCCCTAGCAGGAGAAAGACAGCAGAAAATATTATTACAGTGGTAATAACCCTTCCCTATTATGTTAAAGCTAAAAGAAAATGTTTAAATGTTTTGGCTATATTTGCACTTTAAGTTGGAAAAAGTATGTATTTTCCAGGGTCATGTAATGTCAGCATGGGTGGGCACTGATTTTCAGCTCTTTAAAGCAGGGGTCTCAAACTGGCGGCCCTCAAGCTGTGGTGAAACTACGAGTCCCATGAGGCATGGCAAGGCTGACGGTTACAAGCATGATTCCCACAGGCAGAGGCATGATGGGTTTTTTTTTGCAACAGCTGGAGGGCCACCAGTTTGAGACCTTTGCTTTAAAGTGACTAAATTTTTTGGACTGCCATTGCCTTCTCTCTTTTAAAATTATTATTTGCTTGATTAATCACAGGATTAGAACAGGCATGCTGTAAATGTTTTTTCTTTTTTACAAAGGTGTCAGCGTTCCCTATATTTGAACTAGATCAGAGACTTAGGAAGCATTGAAGTAAAAATATCAGCATGACCGCCAGAGATACAACATCCTGATACCCCATACTTTTCCCATGACAGAGTCACTTTAACCACTTTCAGACCGGACCATTTTGCTGGCTTAAGACCAGACCACTTTTTGCGATTCGGCACTGTGTCGCTTTAACTGACAATTGCGCGGTCGTGCGACGTGCCTCCCAAACAAAATTGACGTCCTTTTTTTTCCCACAAATAGAACTTTCTTTTGGTGGTATTTGATCACCCCTGCGGTTTTTATTTTTTGCACTATAAACAAAAAAAACGACAATTTTGAAAAAAACACATTTTTTTTTACCTTTTTCTATAATAAATATCCCCCAAAAATATATAAAAAAAAACATTTGTTTTCCTCAGTTTAGGCCGATACGTATTCTTCTACATATTTTTGGTTATAAATATCACAATAAGCGATTATTGATTGGTTTGCGCAAAATTTATAGGGTTAGGGGATAGTTTTATGGCATTTTTATTAATCATTTTTTTTTTTAATAGTAATGGCGTCGATCAGCGATTTTTATTCTGACTGCGACATTATGGCGGACACATCGGACATTTTTGACACATTTGTGGGACCATTGTCATTTATACAGCAATCAGTGCTATACAAATGCACTGATTCCTGTGTAAATGACACTGGTAGTTAAGGGGTTAACCAGGGGGTGGCAGTGTAGGCGTTACGTTTTTCCTAGGGGCGTGTTACTAACTGTGGGGGGTGTGGCTGTGTGTTAGGGAACACTGATCTCTGCTCCAATCACAGGGAGCAGAGATCAGATGCTATTTACTTCTCCCCGTTCAGCCTCCCCGTGAGACAATCACGGGTTTCCCCATGGCAATCGAGTCCGTGGGACCCGCGACTGGACTCACGGGGGTCCCGACCAGAGCGATGGCATGGCGCCATTCTTAAAGGGACATACCTGTACACCCATATGCCTGTCCATGCCATTCTGCCGACGTACATCGTCATTCTCTGGTCGGGAAGTGGTTAAAACAGCAAACTAAAAGTGCATAAGCCTGAGTGTAGCCTATTTTAGCCTGTTCTTGGCCTTGGCTAAAGTGAATCATTAACCAAAGGGTTTGCAGAACTCTAGAGTGTGATTATGATGTCTGTAATCATGTTGCAGTTTAGGTAAACCCAGTAGAAATTCATCAACCACTATCAGAGATGCCAACTCATCCCTTTAATTAGTGACACATAAGAATTAAAGGCATTCGGTGGCATATTAAGTTCAGGTAAAGCACTCACTGCATCTAATTAACCACTAAACCTATGTAACTTAGATGTGTCTGTAATTAAAGGAATGAGTTGGCAACCCTGGTTACTGTACTACTGACATTGTGATTAATTGCTTTTTCGTAAAAAGTTGCAAATTAAGCATTATTAACCATTATGTCGTGTGGTGGGCTGGTTTTGTTTTTACTAAGTGGAAAAAAATTGAAACGACAATACTAATTATACTTTAGTGAAACATAAACCAAGAAATCCTAAGCTTTTATACAGTAAAACCATTGAAAAATATGCATACTTTTTTGATGGTGCTGAAATACTAGTCAGTGTTAGTTTCATAGCATTGTTTATAGATTCATACTATTGCATAATAAAGATAGATCGTTAGATAATCAGTCAGTTGGTGATTTTATACAAAATGTGCAATTCGTGTTACTCTTACTATTTTTAAAGTGGTTAATTTCTGTAAATAAACAGGTTATATTTTTAATTGGATATGTGTATACATCTGTATATGTATATAGTCACATTCCTCAGTAATGTGGCTACGCAGACTATAAATTAAACACAACTAAAATAAAACCACATGCTGTAAAATATGGCACTGCTGAATTGAGTCCAATTCCATTCATTTCAATTTCAATTAAGAGTAAATTATCATGTACAAAAGAAAATAAAAAAAATGTTAGGAAACATTCCCATATTTTACAAGATCACATGTGTAATAGAACTATTAAGAGTCGGTTTTTCAAATATTCTTTTTTCTTTTGTGAATGTTTTAATATACGTTTAGGTTTAGGTTGTGAAGTGTCCGATAGTAGAAAAGTAAAGCTAAAAAGATCAGGACTGTATATCTAATTTCTTCTAGAATTGTTTGAGTCTTATAGTGTTACAGTTACACAGTTGGTCCCATTCAGAAATATAAGTTAATATACCATATGGATTAATAATCAGCCCAATTCGGCTTATATTTTTGGGAAGACAAACAAAAAGTGAGGATGGATAATATGCTTAGTAATTTAAATAGAACCGCTGATAGTTGCTGTCAAGCCATTGGATGGTTGGTGTAACAAATATGCAAACTAAAGTGCCATACCACTGCTAAGAAGTCCTGATAAAACTTTATTCCAATAAAAGTCAAGGAGACAATTTAAAAATTAGCTAATGCATTTTAGGTGTCCAAAAGTGCCTCCTCCATCAGGGATTGATTGACCACAATATGAATACACTAGAAGCAAACTGGACGTTTATTATTTTTTCTAGTGTGATTGCATGGACCTTTTCAGCAGCTGGTTTGGCAGCCAAATTGGATTGTCCCCCTGACTTTTATTAGAACAAAGTTGTGTCTGGACCTCTTAGCAGTGGTGGGGCACTTCAATTTCCATTTTTATTACATTACTCTACAAACCAAGGAGAACTTGGAGATCCTCTATAATGTTAAAGCTGTCTGCCAGGGAACCAGATCATTTACATCAACACAATTGCTTTAAAATAGAATTACCTGTGCAATGACCCCTATGGGTCCAGGGCTATTTTTCCACTTTCCTCAAATGGTCAAATGGTTGGTGTCATAACTGATCACATGTGCAGCACCTTGGCAACTACAGATTAAACAGAGGTTAAGATGGACGCTTTCTTGGCTGTAAAGGATAGAAGAGTTTAGTTGAACTTTACATAAAGTGTAGTGTGGGATTAAATTGTCTGTTGGTCAAATTAACATGCTTCATTCATGGACATCCAAAGTCCATAATGTGTGACTGTATGATGTTCATTTCTGGTAGTAAATGTAAAGAATTTTCTGTGGGCATGCCCTCTACCCAGCTTCTGACTAGTAAGCTCACCTTGATTTTACACAACTGATCAACTTGAAAAGAGCTCCTAAGCTTATAAGCTACAGTTGCTTGCTTTTCTGGTCTTAGAAAACATTTTGCTTTCAGTGGGTTTCTAAGGCTTGTCTGGCTCATGGGTCCTGTTTTTCCTACAGGCACCATCTGATGTAGCCCTTTTATAATAATTATAGATTTATCAACTGTAAACAAGGAGTCATGGGGATACTGCTTCATACCTTATGTAAAAAGGGGTATCTCCATAGTGTATACATGTCTCTAAAAATTACTTCCTGTCCAAAAATGTCCTATCTTCCATTCTTTGAAATATTTACTAAAACCTTATTATGGACTCTGCCTATAATAGGGCAACTGTATATTACCAGTAGATGGATAATTGTCAAAAAATATTTAGCAAATTCTTTCTATAAAAATTTTAAGCAAAGTCCACATTGGATGCTCAAGGCATCACGTGGCCCATGTTTCCTGGAACCTTACCTACTCACAAATACTTGAAATTTCTTTGCTCTATCAGTTTCCCTAATGTCCTGCATATGGTCATCATGGATAGAACGAGAACTACTAAATGGCAAGCAGCAGTTGCACTCATGTGGCTACATCCTAGTTTTGACAACTTCAGGCTGCACAAAAAATCTATGATTTTCACAATTTTTAGTCAAATATATCTATGCTGTACCTAAAAAACTTTGAAATTGTTATGTGCATGATTGGGCAGTAGTATAACTTCACATGGTAGTTTTGCAAAAATAAAACTTTCCTTTTTTACATATTTGTTTAATCTGTACTTTTAAATCCATTTTTCTTACATAATGACTTTAGTGCATAACAATAGTTTGCAAACTGTAACATCTTATCATATACTGTTTGAATATGAAATACTTAACATTTTGGTGGAAAAACAAGATGGATCTCCATACTGTAGAGCTTCTGTTTTTGTAACATCATTTGTATGCCCCCATTGATCATTTTACCTTAACTTTGTCTTAAGAAATGTCCCTGCTTGGTTCTCCTCGCAAATATAACAGAGTACGTCTGGATAACAGCCAGCTTTATAGCTGGTTCCAACAGGAAATGAAAAGTACAAAAACTGAAGCAAAAGTAGCTCTGTAGCTCTGTAGAGCAGATTCTGTTTGAAGCTGTTAGATGGAAATCTCTTATGACAATAATACAATGTCAGGAATGGAAGGTGAAATCTCTGTCTTGCTTGGAAGGTGTCTAAAATAGTAATGAGAAGGTGAAAATTGTTAAACCTAAGCCATAAACATAGGATGGCTTTTAATACACTGTAAGCAGCAGTGCTGTCCCCTACCCCATGGTAGCCAATTACATTTTAGCTAAACATAATCAGATATTTAATCTTTTCATAACCAGGGGTTATTAAATCCTAATTGCCCAGACTACATTTAGCAGCATTTATTTGCACCAATTAACTCAATAATAACTTAAGATATTTTTAAATTTTTTTTAGATGTATTTTCCACTAAAAAGATTTCCAAACAAATATTAAAATTTTAACTCTTTCTTTTACATAATATAATGGAAGGTGACAACTGCAGCTGACAGATTTGTTTGCAAACCATTACCATGATTGGCTGCCATGAAATCACATGATTGAGAACCATTTTGACTGATTTCCAATCATTATTGTAAGACAAGTAGCTGTCAATGACACAATATCATAGAATTAGGAGTATGCAACAGTTTAACATTTCTTTGG
The DNA here is from genome assembly GCF_037356315.1 of Lithobates pipiens. NCBI lineage: Eukaryota > Metazoa > Chordata > Amphibia > Anura > Ranidae > Lithobates > Lithobates pipiens. The sequence continues at coordinate 372,314,193 of NW_027507748.1, read as the reverse complement.
CACAGAGTAGGTATACACTGATTCCACATTATTTCATGGCTAATTAACTAGTTTATTGTCCTCCAGATCCAAGCTCTCCATCACTGCTACTGGCATCTTTTTTTTTAGTACTTCTTCTGAAGTTCTTCTACCTTTAGCCACTGAATGACCACTTATGATGTAACATCAGCACGCTTGGAGCTGAAACTTTTTCTCAGCATCTTACAGATGCTAAGAGTGAACAGAGCAAACCTCATTTTACTTTTTTCTCTCTTACACCTTAATCAGGGCAGTGTTCTATCATCCCTCTGTCTTGCTCCAAAACACCCCAAGGAAGTTTTCTTTCATTGGTAGGATATGTTATACACTATGCAGGTCTATCTTGGCGGCAGCTTCCTTTCAACAGTCTGAATCCAACTGTTTTATTACTGAAGGTTCCCGTAGGGGACAGACAGCTTTCAGTTCCACAAGGTGAATTCAGCAACTTATAATTTAAGCCTATGACCTCCCTTTCCTGTCAAAGTGCACCCTAGATCAGTTAGTGATTTTTGGGGTTTTCAGCATCAAGTTTCTGTTTTGCAGATTTACAAGGCTGACACTGGTCTTCTGTTCACATTTTCATTAAGTTTTACCAGGTGCATGTTCAGTCCTCAGCTGATGCCAGCTTTGGTTTTAAGGTTCTTCAGGTGACTCTGTAAAGTCCCCCTCTGTTAACCTGTTAGTTCTTGTAGGCCTGTTGGCCTTTGTTTGCTGTGTTGCCTGCCCCTCATTTGGACTGTTTATTGGACATCCCTATGAAACTGAAAATGTCTCCTGTGTCATGTAATGCACAATTAAGAAAATAGGATTTTTGACTTACTTTAAAATCCTTTTCTTGAAGTGCATTATGGGTCCATCCCCTCTCATATGATTCACTCCTGCTAATGCTTGCCACAAATGTGAGGCATGCTGAGAGTGGGAAGAATTATTCTGGGCTGTCCTTACAGCTTTTGTTTGCCAGTGTCCAATCTTCTGAAGACGACAACATAGCTCTATGTACCTTTTTTTCAGCTTTAGCTTTGTCCCATACTCTGATTTTCAAAACTAAAATACTGCCCCCCTTTAGATTGTAAGCACTCAAGAGGTGGTCCAACGAGACACTAACTAATACCTTGAAAAGTCTACTGGTACTTTGCTATGCAGGCCTTGACTCCACCTATATGGAGTTTGAGGCCCTGTCCGCTGGCTGGCCTCCCATAACGGCACCTTATTGGCCAGCGAGGCACTCTCATTTATATGGCTGTACAGAGCTTACATCTTCAAGTCATAAAGTGGATGCCTCCAAAGCAAAGTGAAAGTAATTTCAGATCTCAGACAAGAAAAGCAATAATATCTTGTGAGGCTTTCGCTTAGAAAGTATTTTTGTTTGTTTTAGGTAGAGAACAGAGTGAACAAAGGTCATTTTATTAGCTTGTAGCTTTATAGACGAATGAATACCCTAAATGTAAAGGTTGCATTTATCAAAGAACAGGATGTTGTTTTTCTGAAATTACCTTATGGTTTTATGTAATTTTGGTAAATTAGATGCAATAAGTGTGTAATGGCATTCTCCTTCAAATAAAATGTTTGTTGTAGTAGGATCGAGGAGGTATACAGAGGTGGATTAAGTGTCATACTAATAGGACTTGCCTGTTTTGGGTGGGGTTTGAAGTGGGCCAGAACCCAAATGGTAAAGATTTGCTATCTTGTAGGGAATATCTAAAAATGTTAATTGTGCCTAAACAGTACTTTGAAAGATCAACCTTTGTGTCTTGAATTCTTCCTGAAAAGTAGCAGCGCACTTCCTGGCTTGTAGGTGAACCTAGTCACTTCTGTGCCTGCAGCCTCATAGCTGGATACCCACAGTGGGAGAGAACTGTTGTTCTCAGGAGATTTGGAGTGAGATTTGTTGATGTCGCTACCGCCTTGATAAGGCTCCATGCACACTGGCTTAAAAATCGCTTCTTCTACAGGAGTCCTGCCTATAGAAGCAGCTCAGTGTTATCCTATGTGTCCATGCACATTAGGACAATTACAGGCATATTCTGAGCTCAATGTTTAGAGGCACGAAAAAAACGTACTGGTTTGCATTTCTAATTGTTGCTTTCTGGCAGAAAAAACACAAAACTCTCCTAATCGTGTGTAAACTTTGTACGAAAACGGTCTATATGAGCGTTTTCCAGGCCAGGAAACTGCCATTTTTTTAAGCCCAGTGTGCATGGAGCCTAACTGTTCTCCTTGCAAGGCAAGGATTTATTTGTTTTTTGTAATTTATTCTATGAATCTCTATTTTCTCCACACGTCCTGCTGCTGCTTGTTTATTACTGGATTATGGCCATGAGATCTGGGGCATTGTGCCCCTGACTGCTAGTCTCACAAAATTTGCTTCTGAGATTCTGCTCTATCCTGGTTCTCTGCCTATCTATCAAAACACTCCTTCAGTGTCACCTACAACTCTGTCTCCTCCTCTCCATTCCCCCTTTCTGTGGGGGTCCCCCAAGGCTCTGTTCTTGGACCCCTTCTCTTCTCTATCTACACCTCCCTTGATCATTTGATAATCGCCCACGGCTTCCAATACCACTTATACGCCAATGACACCCAAATGTATCTATCTACCCCTCACCTCACTCCTTCAGTCTCCTCTAGCATTACTAACTTACTAACTAACATATCAGCATGGATGTACCACTTCCTTAAACATAATCTCTCTAAAACGGAGCTATTAATATCCCCCACCCATGCCACCCTCCATGACTTTTCCATCAAAATCAATAATGCAACTATTAGTCCCTCCCCTCACACCAGGGTGCTAGGTGTAATCCTAGACTCTGACTTGTCATTTCAGCCTCAAATCCAATCATTGTCAAAAGTTTGTAGAATTCACCTCTGTAACATCTCTAAAATGCGCCCCTTTTTTACAAATGAAACCACCAAGCTCCTCATTCACTCCCTTGTTATCTCTCGTCTTCACTATTGCAACTCCCTTCTCATTGGCCTGCCTCTCCATAGGCTATCCCTTCTTCAGTCTACATGAATGCTGCTGCCAGACGTATACACCTTACCAACCGTTGAGTGTCTGCCAACCCTCTTCTCCAATCCCTACACTGGCTCTCAATCACCCAGCGAATGAAACTCAAAACACTAACCACAACATACAAAGCCATTTACAACTCTACCCCGAGATACATCACCAATCTTGTCTCCAAATATCACCCAATTCGTCCTCTCTGCTGTTCTCAAGACCTCCTATTCTCAAGCTCTCTCATCTCCTCCTCTCATGCTCGTCTCCAGGATCCCTGAAAACTCATCCCTATTAGATTGCAAGCTCTTCTGAGCAGGGCCCTCTTATTCCTCTTGTATTTTATTATATTATAACTGTAATGTCTCCCTTTTATATTGTAAAGCACTGCGTAAACTGGGGCACTATATAAATCCTGAATAATAATAATAATTTGGAGTGGTCACTCCTGTGCTGCTTACTGTTCTCCTTCAGACAAGCATCTCCCTGCGCCATTCTTTCTGGGGATCTGTTGACACTTCTTTAATATTTCCTCATCAGTCAGTAAATCACCTGTTATCATGGAGTTGATATGAGGAAGAAAAATCCCTGCTCATCCACCAAGAGGGCCTCTTCCATGCATGAGTTCAGGAATGAGCAAAAATCAACTGTAGGGAGCCCATAGACAATATTGATGAGTAGCTCTTTACCCTTTGCTTGCCTTTTTTGGGAACAGCTTCAACAGTTAAGGTCATCTTTAATCAGTATAGAGGGCTAAACACAACTTGCCTTTAAAACCATAATAACTGATGAAAACATAGACAATACCTACCTTCCATACCCACTTTGCATGCTTATGATTTTTTTTCCCACTATGCAAGGTGTTTTCAAAGCAAAGCTGTTTGCCCATACAGGACAAAGCAACAGATTTTCTTTAATGTCCATTCTCAGCAGTGAATGTCTTTCCCTCCATCACTACTCTATAGTGGTACTGGCTGGTACTAAGCAATGATGCTTGTTTCTTTGCTGCCACACGAGGATGGAGAGATAGTCCTCAGCTCAGTGCTTACTCTGATGGAACTTACACAGGTCTCCATTTCCCTGCTTCTGGTGACTAAACAAAGTGGTGACAAGCAAAATCACATTTTATTTGCTTTAGTTATTTCTGCTCTAAAGTTACTCATTGTAAATTTATAAAGCAAGTATAGTTTTATATCAGTGATCTGTGAATGAATCATATTTTTTCTAATGTAGTTGACCTGGTCACACAGTTTTGCTGCTGAAGATTAGTATTCGAGATAGGAAAGCTTTATCTTGAGATGGTATGTTATTCAGGAAGTTTCTCCACTAAACATGTTTAAAATAACAAGTTGTGAGCTATTCTTTTGCAGATGTTTTTGTTGTAACGTTGGTTGGACCTCATAGCTTTTCAATGTTGATATTTCCAGATGCAGTTATAATAAACACCGTCATATTTGGCTGAGTTGTAGTTTAATTTTTAACAGGATATTATTTATAACTGTAAAATAGCTTATTTTGTTTTGTAAGAATTCCTTATAAAAAACAGGTCATCGTTTTTTTAGGATGCTGTTGCAAATTACGCACACACTAAAAATATATGTACACTTTTACATCTATGAATTACTTTGGTGAGCCTTTGCTTCCCTAGACTGAACTTAATACATCATGTGGATTTTTACATGTAAAAGAGATCGCTTGGACTTAAATAATCCTTCTAATGTGTATTTATATCTGAAAAACCTTGTTCCCTTGTATAATTTGGACTTACATTTGTTTATAGGGACAGCTATATTTACTCATTGTATATGCAGACTCTGCTTCCTAATTTACAATGATACACAATAGCTACACTTTACTGCTTTTTTCTCACAATGCAACCTATAAGTCCGACGGCTCATTTAAAGCAATAAATCTCCAGTGGCTGATTTGTTATGTCAACAGTCATCAGGTAGGGTGACTAAATGAGGTGTCATAAAATGCAGAGCTCTCTCTAGTGGCTAATTTTCAGATCTCTGTATTTCATTCAAAATATGGAAGTGAAAGTATATAAAAAAACAAGAAAGTTATAAAAGAAAAGTACATTGACTTATAGCTTTACTCAATCACTAAAATTGAATGTAACATTTAACATCGTAAAGTATTTTAAAAATGTTCTTTATGATTTTTTTAAAGTCTGCAGCTTTCATTAAAGTAGTTGTAAAGGCACATGCATATGCATGAAGGTAAAAAAACCTTCTGTGTGTAGCAGCGCCTTCGGCTGCCCCTAATACTCACCCCCTCTCAATCCATTGATGTCCACGAGAACCTTGGCTCTCTTGGCTCTCTGGGCACTCTGGGCACTCACACTCCTGATTGGGTTTTGGCAGCCAATGGCTCCTGCTGTTGTTAATCACAGCCAGTGAGCAAATCAGGAGAGGGAGGGGGCGGGGCCAAGCCATGGCTCCATGTGTGAATGGACATACAAAGACACGGCTCGGGAACTTGGTATAAGGGAGGGGCCAAGAGTGGCGGTGTGGGACCCGAAAAGAGGAGAATCCAGGTTGCTCTGTGCAAAACCACTGCACAGAGCAGATAAGTATAACATGTTTGTTATTTTAATGTATAAAAGAAAAACAAGGGTTTAGTAACACTTTAAAATTATACCTTGTGATTTAACCATGAGGGTCATTTCTCACATACTGTTTCTTAATTGTGCTACTGCAAGGTCACCTTATCACATGCACTAAGCTGTGACTAGCAGCAGCTATGCCAGCACACATTGCACAGGCATAGTCCACTGTTGTCACTATCAAAAAAAGCTGTACCACAGCAACAATATACACCTGACGCTGGATTGAATACAATTATTATTTTTACTATTATACGTGGTTTATATAGTGGCAACCATTTGTGCAGAACTAAAAAATAAAGGGAGGCAGTACAGTTATTAAACAATTCAAGACAAGAGGGTTTTGTGGGCCCTGCTCATGAGAGCTTAAAAATTAAAAGGGAGGGGCAGGTAATACAAAAGGCAATAGCTGTGATTGGATTACCTCTATTCTAGCTTTGGCATGATATATCAATATACAGATTTATCACATTTTCTTGCTTAGACTTCTATCGTTTTACTTTTGGTTCATATTCCAAGTTACCTTGAGGATTTTTGACTGCCTATGTCCTTTTTATCTGCTTGTGTTCCAATTGGCTACATTGAGGCCTTTTGGACTGGGTTTATAGTTTTCATTAATAAGTGTTTGTTATTTATATTATTATGATAGATCCTTACATCAATGTGCAATATAAATATGCTTGTATTATAATTATATGTTATACGCCCCTGTTCCTTCTTTTTCATACGAGTGTGAGTTTTGCCTAACTTTTATTTTCGTTTGCTTTTTTCATTTTTGGTGTCTTAATAATTCTGGCCCTAATTTTTGCTCACTCAAAGTGGGAAGTGGGAGTGGCTTAAACTTGGATGCAGGAGGTTAAGGCCCCTTTCACACTGGGGTGGTGCGGGCGTCGGCAGGATAGCCGCGCTGCCCCTTTGATTTCAATGGGTAGAAGCGGTTTAGGAGCGGTGAATACACCGCTCCTTCACCGCTCCAAAGATACTGCTAGCAGGACTTTTTTACCGTCCTGCTAGTGCACCGCTCCAGTGTGAAAGCCCTCTGGCTTTCACACTGGAATGAAAGGAGATGCTTTTTTCAGGCATTATATATTTTTTTATTATATTTTTAGTGCTATAGTGCCTGAAAAACGCCTCAGTGGGAAAGGGGCCTTACTATCTTCTTGTTACTACTCTTCAAGTCAATACAAAAGCACAAATGGGGCCAGTTCGCATATATTTTTATAGTGGTGATCGCAGTTAATTTCTGTATGATCTATTTGATTCGAAGTGGGAGTGGCTTAATCTTGGAGGAGGGTAAAGCCCCTTTCACACTGGGGTGGTGCGGGCATCGCCAGTATTTGCTCTTGGGTATTGAGCATTCCATAAACACATTTACCATCGTATAATACATGAATCTGCTACATATTTGCCCTTCCTTAAAAGGAGTGATTTGTAGTGTTGTATATATTGTTTTGCATTTTAGAGAGGTAAATATTACATACCTAATAAAAAATATTTGATGTTTACCATCTCCATCCAGCAAGTACGGATTCATTCTCCTTTTCACATTTTTGGTAGGAAATGGAGAAACATGGAGACTGCCATTGCTGTCATTCTAAAAATGACAAATTGTCATCCTCATCCTCTATATTTCATTGCCCACTGAACCAATCAAAATAAGGAGTAGGCATCACTCTGGCTTTTTTATGTATACAATACTTGTTGCAGGTCAGTGACTTGGAGGGTATTAAAGTCAGAAGATCAATGTGACAGCAAAGTAACCAGCAATGTCAAAAGAAGGTTAGAAATAATACATACTATATTTTAGCACAAGTTTGTTTTAATTGCTCTTCGGTAAAAACAAGCTTATAAGTAGAGATAGGCCCAGGCGTGTTTGGGATCCTAGTCCCAAATGCTCAGCTGCAGAGAACGCAAAATGCCTCACTGCCTGTGATTAGTGGTGTGCAGTGTCGGCTTCCTGGCGATATAGGGCAGGTGGTTTGGGACTAGGATCCCAAACACACCTGAGCCCATCACTACTTATCAGCTAAAACTCAAATTCAACACACAACAGTTTTTAAGGAGTGTATGTATGCGGGGAGACAACAGTTGGAGAAACTTCTGTTTTGACCTGTCTTTAGAAAATCCAGGAATTTTCTGCAAAATCTGTTTGTGAGCTCCTTGCGTGTATTTTTAAAATAAAGACAAATATTTGTTTTCAATAAAATTAATCCTATGTGACTATATTTGATAATGTATTAAACTATAAAGCCTTACTGTAAATATGTTTGTCACCCACTGACTTTGCCTATATATGTTTATTGGAAGAGGCTCTAGTTGAATTAGTGAACTAACACCTAGTATTGACAGAAGAGAATTGCAGCAAAAAGAACAGATTTCGCACAGCTGATTTCTATAGGTGAAGCATAGATAACTTAGGCTATCAGATAACTTATTCACGGTATACACAACTAAAGCAATACTGTCAGGTACAGTTGTTCATTAATGGCAAGATCATTCATATAAATTATAATTAAATCAATACGATAGGGGGGATTTATTAAAACTGGTGCACACAGAATGTAGTGCAGCTATGCATTTTAACCAATCAGCTTCTAGGTTTGAGCCCCCGTTCACATTGGCCTCATTTGACAAATGCGATTTGACCGGTCAAATCGCAGGTCAAATCGGGAGCCTATTGCCGGCAAAAGGAGCATCCCGAAATTGGTGTGACGCCGACTTTTTCCAAAAGTTGTTCCTGCACTGCTTTTGGGCTACTTCAGAGGCGATTTCAATAGACATCTGTGCATGAACCCACATAGAAGTCTTTCAGGTCACCTCCGAAGTTGGACTGAAATGCGGCTTTGAAATCGTTCAGGTGAACTAGCAAAATTTCAAAACTGAGTTCAGTGTGAATGAGGGCTTATTGTGAAACTTTAATTGAACAAGTTGAAGTTAGAATCTGATTGGTTACTATGCACAGCTGCACCAGATTCCGTGCGCTCTAGTTTTGGGTTGGGTTCATTTATATGCAGGGACAGTTTCTGTGCAGAGTCCGATGCGGTTTGCATTCAGCGGTCCAGGTGCAAATTTGACACTTAAATTGCCACTGAACCGGACTGGAAAATGCAAAGGACACTTTTTTATTTTGCACCACAAGAGGCTCACATACTTTATATGTGAACCTGCTCAATTGAAAGCTGATCTGGTTCACATGTTATGTGAATCGGATGCGGTTCAAAATACATTCGATTAGCATATATGTGAACTGAGCCTTAGTAAATCTCCCTCCATTGCGTTCTTTTTATTAATAAAAAGATGAAATATACATGTTTTATTAATTTTCTAAGATATTTTACATTAAAGTGTTACTAAACCCAGGACCCTGCATTCACAATATCTGGTCAACCACAGTACACAGAATATGGAAATGCAATTATTTTAGTAAATATAAACTGCTAAATACCTTTTTCTCATCAGCAATTAGAGCAGTCTTGTGACTTCTACCAGTGTCCAGCAAAGTACTGGTTAAAGCTTGTAGGAGAAGTTTTCTCACTATGCTATCAGACTGCAAGATCCCTGACCCTCTGCGTGGACAGCGCTGATTAGCCCTGCACTGATCACATGCATCCTCCCAAGAAAAAAAAACCTCTCTAGCAAAACACGCCAAACTGAGCATGTGCAGCCTGACTCTGTAGACTCTGTGCTATTGGGAAATTATTAGGAGTCACTGGAAGGAGGGGAGGATCAGAGAAGACAAGATCAAACAGCCTTTTTACACAATGCAAAGGATTAACCCCTTAGCTTCCACAGTAAGTATAACAAGCATGCTTTACTGCATATACAGACTGATTTTACTGTTGTGGGTTTAGTAACACTTTAGGTTAAGAAACTGATGTTTTATATTTTTAAATTATTTATATAAATATTTATTTAACAAATAAGTTATGCTTTCCGGCAGAATCTGTTATTTGTTGTCTATTTATGAAGTTGTTCCATTCTCAAAACAAGTATAGAAGACAGATTTGCTATAATTAAAGAATTGTGAAATTAAAGTGGATGTGGATTAAAGTGGATGTAAACCTACTCTCATCCTTTCTAAACTACTACCATATTGGTTATCTATAAGAACATACATGCCTCCTGCATGTATCCTTACCTGTCAAATGTCTCCCCTCTGTCTGTTATGAGATGTGAAAAACTGCAGATTCTGTAGGTGCATCTGTTGTCTGGAGCTCGGTGGGTGGAGTCATGATGTCAGTAGACTTCCCGCCCACCTCTACACTCCCCTTGTTAACATGCATTTTCTCCTGTGTATTTCTTACATTGAACTTCTGCTATGATCACTAACATTCAGTCAAAACCCAGAAAAGTCACCACTTGACTTCAGCATGCCAAATTACGCTGAGGTGCGGAGAAGCCAATCCTGGGAGAGCTGGAGAAGAAAGGAGGAGGGAATCTGAAGTACACAGAATGCCTCTCTCAGGCTCGTACATGAGATATGTAAATCACCTGTCACTCACAGCATGGGAGAAGAACTGACTCCTGTTTCTCTGTGTCAGATTTTATCTCACTGAAAAAAGATAAGAGGACTGCTCAGAGCTGGATTAACTCTTCGTGGCAAGATTGAGCACAGATGACATGAAATCCTATACTGTACAAGGTACAAGGCTTAACCACTTCAATACTAAGGGTGTCGTATGATTCCCTTGACATTGATTGGGAATATCTGAATGATGCCTGCAGCTACAGGCATCATTCAGATATCATTTTATTTACGGCCGGCACGATAAGAACAATCAGCAGTTTCGCCGTTTTGATCGTTCTTATAAGCAACATCCCCCCTCCCACCACCAGCCAGTGCTTCTCTGGGCTCTCCCGTGCCATCAGGGGCCTGGAGAAAGAATCGCAGCCGCCAGATGACGAGCATAGAGATTTCCGGTCATTTACCAGTCATCTCTATGACCATCAGAGTTTGACGTCACACCCAGGTTCTGTGAATTTTTCTTCACGATTTCATGCTTTCCAGCCTGGAGGACAGATGTGGGGTCTTATTGACTCCACATTTCTCGATAAAGAGGACCTGTCACACACCATTCCTATTACAAGGGATGTTTATTGTCCTTATAATAGGAATAAAAGTGATAATTTTTTTTTTTAAAAAGTGAAAAAATGTAAAAAATAAGTAAAATTAAAAAAAATTAAAACGCCCCTGTCCCCGGTAGCTCGCTCATAAGTGAACACACATGTAAGTCCCGCCCACATATGTAAACGCCATTCAAACCACACATGTGAGGTATTGTCGCATGCGTTAGAGCATGTGCAACAATTCTAGCACTAGACCTCCTCTGTAACTCTAAACTGGTAACCTGTAAAAAATTTCAAAGTGTTGCCTGTGGAGATTTTTAAGTACCAAAGTTTGGCACCATTCCATGAGTGGGCGCAATTTTAACGGGTGACATGTTAGGTATCTATTTACTCAGCGTAACATCATATTTCACATTATACAAAAAAATTGGCCTAATTTTACTGTTTTGTTATTTTTTTAATTCATGAAAAAGTTTTTTTTGCAATGACCACCATTTTATTCTCTAGGGTATAAATACAGAAAAAATCAGAGCAGTACAACCCCTTTATGAAAAGCTGCTGAACACCAAGGATCAATTACCAAATCCCAAAATACAGTATATCAAACCCATGGTAAAATTGGCTGCTCACCTCATCGTATGGACCCTTTAAATTACAGAGGGTCGTATGCACTTAAATATCAATGAATGCTTATCAACTCGTCCAATCGCTGTACTCAGAGTCAAATGAACTGACAAATTCGTGGAATACCCACACTGGATCGGTATATAGCAGTATTAACATTTCCTCAGACCATGTGGATAGAAAGACAGGCCATAGTGCTCTCCATAGAAAAAAGTTTTAATGATTAATATACATAAAAAACACACAATAACGAGGCTTCATATGATCGTAAAATGAACAATGACCGCGGGTGACGTCACGTAATCTCCGTCCGTACGTTATGTCCCTATGGGCGGACACCGTGTCCGCTGATGAAGTCCCACCCATAGGGAGTAACGTACGGACGGAGATCACGTGATGTCATCTTTGGACTTTTAATTAATTTTAATATGTTAGTAATCATTTTATTTTAGTTATTCCCTAGGGTGTCTGCTAAAAAAAAACATATATAATGTTTGGGGGTTCTGAGTAATTTTCTAGCAAAAAAATTATGATTTTTACATGTAGGAGAGAAGTGCCAGAATAGGCCCGGTATTGAAGTGGTTAATTAAAAACTTTTTTTAGGGTTTACATCCACTTTAATCCTTATCACGAATGTAGTAGAAAAATAATTAATATAGAAAAAAATCTATCCTGCCCCCCCTATCAATTGCACTTTTATTTTCTCCATCAGCTCATCACCACAGTTATTACCTTTTGTAACACCTGACCCTCTCTTTTAGATTGTAAGCTGAAACGAGCAAGGCCCTATGATTCCCCCTGTATTGAATTGTGTTGTACTGTCTGCACGCATGTTGTAAAGAGCTGCGCAAACAGTTGGTGTTATATAAATCCTGCATAATAATAATAATATTGATAACTAAAAGGATTCACGTAAAAGCACTTCCTTATGCCTGTCTATAACTTGTTAAATTTTACCTATGGAGATATTGGGGGGAATTCAACTGTCTTTCATTTAAGCTTACGTGCAAGTTATTGGGTAGTTTCAGATCCTAAAAAATTGTGATTTTCAGCTAAAGCAGCAATATGGCAAGTCTGCAGTCTTGGAAATACCACACATCTTGAGAGGAGCATTAAATCTGTTCATAAATAAAGCTGTGCTGAGTGCTGGGTCACGTATCAAGTGACATAAAGCAGCATTCTGTCACTTTTCTCTCCATTGCCTTCCTATTGAAAGCCCATTTGTTGATACCGTTTTAGGTCACAGCTTGTGTATGAATCTGTTAAATATCATGCTCATATAACCCTCTAAACTGGCTCCCAAAGGAGGAAACACTTGTGGATTATTTCAGTCAACAGGAACTGTTCAATCATACCAAGTTAGCATGGAGGTCACTCTTCACTGACACTGCTAGACATATTTTTCTTAATGCTTTTCTAAACTTGCACTGAAGTTCAGTATATTATTTGTTTCTTTTAGACATCCGTTATTTTGGACAAATGGGAATCTAGAATTCCACTAAAAAGTTTGCATGTCAAACAAATGGTGGATCTCACCCAGTCTTGATTCTCTACAGGCATTACTTTACAAGGTGCCAAGTAATGGTATTATGAAAGCTACCAGGGGTGAATTTCAGTTGTGTATTTTTTTTATCATTTTAGGAGCATTCACAGTTGGAAACTCTTGTGGAAATGCAATATATACTAATATATGGTTACAGATACATGTAGCGATCATATATTGATGTATTAATTAAGAGTTTAAAGGAGAAAGTGGAAGACACTTTGATTTTCAGCAATGAAAAACAATGCTTTATCAAACACACTGACTCATTACAGATAGTTAGATCTAGAGCTTCTCCAGAGGTCAACTCCAAATATACTTTGCTAAAATGTCTTTGTAACTGACTTTACAACTTCATTTTGTTTTGGATTATTATAAATGTGGTGATATCAAATAGTAATAACACCATTTTTTTGTCTTCCTCCAATTACCTGTAATGCACGAGGGGTGTCCACACACTAACAACAACCTTCCAGGTGTGCCTACTGCCAATATCCCAGTAGGCCGTAGGCTGCTCACTGCTCCATCTGTGCCCCTCCCACATGGACAGCAGATTACCCAACCCACATCTCTCACTTTTTCTAGGCCTCCTTGGACATAACCCAGAAGTTCCCGGTACTGAGCAGCCAGATCCAGCTGCCTGCATCCCAAATTACCTGGACCGTGATGCTGCACATCTGGCCTAGAAGCCTCTGCACTCTTGATCAGCCAATATTAACCTCATTTCCCTTCTAAAGTATTTAGACTTTTATACTTTTACAGTTTGTATGGTCATTCCCGATTTCTATATTTAAACGGCTCCTGTCATGATCAGGGTTTGCAACTGAATTACTCTGTCCAAGGGCCTCCTATTCTGCACAAAGGACAAGCGCCTCTCCCTATTCACGTTAGCTCCATCAAGGCATGCTTGATAACCCATGGAGCGAGCATAGCCAATGTTGCCACACTCGGGCAGAGGAACCCAGAAACCAACTATATGGTAACTTTATTTTTGCCAGTTCCTGGAGAGACCCTAACATGACCTCTCACTCTTCAGACCTCTGTTGAACTGATTACATCACTCCCAATGACATGCTTTAACAAAATAAAAAATAGCCATTTGACAGGGTGAGATTGGCTTTTTTGCTCGAAAGATGTAAAAAGTACTTTCATGTTTCTTCCCCAGTTTCTTTTAGACTTTTCTTGTCCTAGTACTGGTAAGTGAGGTGTGCAAAAGAGATTTTCCACTTTTAACAAAAGAAGTTTTTTTTTACAATTGCTGCAATTTACTTGGCAAAGAAAGTTGCATATCAGAAGAACCCATGGTGGTAAAATAAACAGTGAGGTGAATTGCTTTTTCACATTTTAGATTTATATGCAGTTAGATAGTTGATTTTGGCTGAAGAGCATACTTTGTGTTTTATAAATTCTTGTCTTATAGTAAACCTGTAACAACCAACATTACTGCACATTTAGTTTTGGTATGTAAAGCACCCACACAATAAGCCTTGAGGTTTATTGCAAATACTGAAATTAGTTTTTTGGTTGGCATTTAAATATGTCACTTTTCTACATTAACTAGCTTATATACGGTTTTCTAATAGAGGGATACACAGTGCTACAATGCTGCAAAAGGTTATATTGAGGTTGTACATAGGAATGTGTGCTCAAATTGATAGGGCATAGTTAGGTAAAGGAGATCCATATTCACAGCATACACTTTTCTTTTGATACCGTCAGCATTGTAATAGCATTTCAAATGATACTTATATTTGACAATCTAAGTTCAGCTTACTTGAAAAATCTCTTTTCATATTTTGTTTGATGCCTGTCTGCTGGCCATCTTTTTCCCTGCATGCTTTACAGATTCACCTTTGCTCATTCTTTTGGGTTACTTTAGATTTATAAGGACTATATATCCCAGTGTACCTTGCCACCTCAATCGGTGATTCATGTACTGATTCTGCCTTATTAACCACTTGCCAACTAGCCGCCGCATCTATACTGCGGCAGGTTGGCACGGCTGCTTAAATTGCTGTGGGTGTACACTTGTGAGGGAGCCAATCAGCGGAATATAAAAATAAAATCAAACTTGGGACCCACTTTCCAGATATTGGAATTGCAATATACAGTATATTAAATACCACCGATTCGTCCAATGGAGGGGATACCTCCAGAGCTATGGGGATCAATGTAAGAGTGATGGGACAAAGGAATGCCTCCAAAAAGATAGCAAATACGAGGATCAACCATGGTATATCAGAAAATGAAAAACCTTTATTCATACATCAGCAAACGGGTTAAACCACTAGGGGTAAAGATTACACCTAACTAATGCAAACAACTCCCCAATCAATTTAAAAACGCATACAAAAATTTACAACATTGTCACAATATGTTATAGATATGGAATGGTCCTGCACAACCTAAAAGTTACTAAAAAGTGCTAAGTGCTTAAAACCAAAATTAATATACGTGCATAGAAAAATATATAAATGCATAAAAATGCATAAAAAATAGGCACCAAGAAAAGTCCCAGAAATCAGTCCCAAAATCTTGGTTTAATAGCATCAGATGCGTTCAAGGAATGGTGTAAAAAAAGATGTTCATCTAAACACAGGAAACTCAATGCTCCCAGAACCCTCACTCTCAGATTTTGAAAACAGGCACATCAGGTATATTAGACAGCTTCCATTCCGTTCTTAGCCACCAGGAGATCTTCAATAATAAATGATTGGAATAAAGTGTATATCCATGCTAGGCCACCAGAGGGCCAAACCTCACTGTATTATTAGATAGTATCTGCGATGGCGATATCTGTGTTCCTCTGCTTCCTGTTCCTGTTTGCCACTTCCTGTTGTGATCCGGATTGCCTGAAGAGTCTTCAGGCAATCACGCATCTGATGATTTTAAACCAAGATTTTGGGACTGATTTCTGGGACTTTTCTTGGTGCCTATTTTTTATGTATTTTTATGCATTTATATATTTTTCTATGCACGTATATTAATTTTGGTTTTAAGCACTTAGCACTTTTTAGTAACTTTTAGGTTGCGCAGGACCATTCCATATCTATAACTGTTTTTGTGGTATTATGTGTAATATCATTTAGGTCCAGCTGCAATGCACTAGCACTTTATTGCATATTTACACGTATAAAATTATTAGTTTAGTGCATTTTTTTGCTTATTCACATATTTATGCACTGTGCTAAACGATTATTAGTAGTTTTTTTTTCTTTTTCTTTATATATATATTTTAAATATATGTATTTATGCACTGGTTTATAAGAGGAATATCACCCCCCTTTTTTTCTTCATATACATTTTTTTACCTTTAATAAGTAGCGCGAAGGCTTCACTGATTATTTTATTGTCACAATATGGCACCAAACAAAAACCACACACACACACACATGCGTAATCAGCATGGAAAAACTGGGACTGCTTGGGTGACTTAAAATACTTGACCGTCTACACCTAGCATGTCCATAATTAGGACTTGTGCAATAATGGTATAAATCAATTTGGTTAGATGGGTATATGAGTCACTCCTGATGGTATGCCACAAAAATAGGGAATCCTGGACTGGTTATGCTGTTTTAATATATCAGAGTATAGCATATGGGCTGTGATATGAATTTGCCAATGTCCGTGCA
Source organism: Lithobates pipiens (assembly GCF_037356315.1). Classification (NCBI taxonomy): domain Eukaryota; kingdom Metazoa; phylum Chordata; class Amphibia; order Anura; family Ranidae; genus Lithobates; species Lithobates pipiens. Next base: position 372,297,700 of record NW_027507748.1, on the reverse strand, counting down.
AAAGAGGAAAAGGTGGCTAACATACTATAAATGCCTTGTTGATCTTCCCAGTTCAACAAATAAATGGTATCACATATCTCAAAGAGCTCAGTTAAAGAGTATGTCAAGGATAAGATAAATAGATTTTGCCCAAAGGCTCTCACCACTCCATGGAAATTAATTGAAATGACAAAGGTATGTAATCTGTCTTCCTTCATGGATGCTGCAGTCAATGTTTTTTGGTGAGTCCGTGAGATATACTCATGGTGTTATGTCAGCTCGATGCCCGTAACATCTAGGCACTAGGCATCCGATCAGATGTAGATATGTCGGGTGAGGAGATTCGTAGGTTGGTGTGCCATGAGTTCATCCAGTTAATCCATGCGCAAGGGGCAGCTCGAGGTTGCGTGCACCTGTTGAAATTCATGATGGAGAGCAAGGTAGAGGTGGCGCTGCCTATGTCCACGTGTTTAGCACATGTGACCATGTGGACGTATGATGTTCAACAAACAGGTCTTTTTAAAGGACAATTGCCCAATTATCTTCAGTTATGTCAGAATGTCATTATAAGGCCATCTTGTGGTGACAAATCATATTGTAATATTAAAAATACAGAAGGGATGAGGTGAGATTGCATATGCATAACAGACTCAGTCTTTCTATATACAAATCAATATGTCACATATATGCACAGGATAAGGTCATGAATATGACGTCCTAGGGTGAGTACAGTGCGATCACTTTCTGGGAAGGATTATTATTACTTGGACTTGTACACCAAATTTGAGAAGCATTTTAGGGCTCAAGGAAGATTTTAAGGCTGTATCAGTGTTTTTTCCTTGGGTACTTAAAAGATCTACTCTGGTTTTCTGCCTATAATCATCCTCAGTGGAACAGTTCCTCCGCATCCTGAGGAACTGTCCCACTGGGATCCCCCAAATCAGTGGTTTCAGATGGTGGCTGTCCGTGGAGAGGAGGGTATTGGCCGGCGTTACCTTTCTATAGGTTTTGATTATCTATTTACCCATCTCCAATCTAATGGAGAGGTCAAGAAATTAGATCTCATGTGGGTCCACTGTGTAGGTCAGATGTATATTATGGGTGTTGTGGTCAAGTTCTTCCATGAATTGGGTCAGTTCTGTCCTAGACTCCTCCCATATCATAAGTACATCGTCGATGTACCTTATCCAGATGCAAGCATGGCCACAGTACATCGACAAGGCGTACACCACCTCTTCCTCCCACCATTCCAAATGGAGGCACGCATAGGCTGGCACCCAGGGGGCACCCATCGAGGTGCCTTGTATTTGTTGATAGTTAAGGTCCATAAACTGAAAGAAATTATTTTTCAAGGCCATATCGAGGAGTTCAATGATGAACTAATTTTGCGCCCCCATAGTGGGGAACTTTTTATCCAGAAAGTGATATACTGCAGAGATACCCCACTCATGTGGTATAGACGTGTATAATGACTCAACGTCAATACCAACTAGAAGGACTTTACTGGCAAAGGTTAGATCCTTAATCTTGTTGAGAACATCACCAGTATCTCTCACGTATGAGGTTAATGTGAATACTAGACCCTTTATAAGGGAATTAATGTATTTACTGGTTTGTTCTAATGGACCCGATGTCTGTCGGCCATCCACAATCATTTCCCGCAGTGACAGGGAACATAGCAAACAAGGCAGATCTCCATTCTGTCAGGGGATGACACAAAGATCCTGTCTTTCTGTTATGCAGGAAGACGGATCTGTGTGTTGTCTCAGGCAGACCATCCCTGACACAATTAGAAACACACTGAGGGAACACATTTAACCCCTTGTTAGCCCCTTCCCTGCCAGTGCTATTAGTACAGTGTCAGTGCATATTTTTAGCACTGATCACTGTAATAATGTCGCTGGTTCCCAAAAAAGTGTAAAAAAATGTCAATTAGGTGTCCGATCTGTCTGCCGCAATGTCGCAGTCCCGTTAAAAATCACTGATCCCCTCATTACTAGTAAAAAAAAAAATTTATAAGAAGGCCATAAATCGAACCCCCTATTTTGTAGACTCTATAACATTTGCGCAAACCAATCAATATATGCTTATTGGAGATTTTTTTTACCGAAAATATGAAGCAGAATACAAATTGGCCTAAATTGATGAAGAAATTAGATTTTTTCAATTATTTCATTGGGTGTTTTTTATAGCAGAAATTAAAAAATGTATATTTTTTTTAAATTGTCAGTATTTTTTTATAGCGCAAAAAATAAAACCACAGGAGGTCATCAAATACCACCAAAAGAAAGCTCTATTTGTGGGAAAAAAAGGACATCAATTCTATTTGGGTACAGAATCACACAATTCTGCAATTGTCAGCTAAATTAACGGTCATTAACCACATCAATACCGGGCACTTATACACCTTCCTGCCCAGACGAATTTTGAGCTTTTAGCTCTGTCGCATTTTGAATGACAATTGCGCGGTCATGCTACATTGTACCCAAGCTAAATTTTTTCATTTTGTTCCCACAAATAGAGTTTTCTTTTGGTGGTATTTGATCACCTCTGGGATTTTTATTTTCTGCTAAACAAATAAAAAAAGACTGAAAATTTTGACAAAAACATTTATTTTTATTGTTTCAGTTACAAAACTTTGTAAATAAGTAAGTTTTCTCCTTCACTGATGGGCACTGACAGGGCCGCGGTGACTGGCACTGATAAGGCGGCACTGATGGGCACCAATGATGTGGCATCAATGAAGTGGCACTGATAGGCGGCACTGATAGATGGCACTGATATGCGACACAGATAGAGACTGATAGGTGGCACAAATAGGCACTGATAGGTGGCACGGATTGTCATGGATAGGTGGCACGGATTGGCATGGATAGGTGGCATGGATGGACATGGATAGGCGGCACGGATGGGCATGGATGGGCACTGATAGGCAGCATGGATGGGCACTGATAGGCGGCATGGATGGGCATGGATGGACACTGATAGGTGGCATAGATGGGCACTGATAGGTGGCACAGATGGGCACTGATAGGCAGCACGGATGGGCATTGTAGTGTACAGTACTGTATAGGGATGGATGCCAATCAGTGCCAAACAATAATGCATGCCAATCAGTGATGCCCATCGTGGGCACTGATTGGCATTGATTGGCATCCATTTGGGCACTGACTGGCATCCCTGGTGGTCTATGGGGGCATACCTGTTGCTGGGCATCCCTGGTGTTCTGGTGGCATCCCTGGTGGTCCAGTGTGGGCATCCTGGGGGGGGGGGGGCTGTGCTGATAATCGATCAGAACAGACCCCCCTGTCAGAGGAGCAGCCGATCGGCTCTCTTCTACTCGCGTCTGACAGACGCAAGTGAGGAAAAGCCGATCAGCGGCTCTTCCTAATTACACTGTGATCAGCCGTGATTGGACACGGCTCTGTAGACAGTTTTGTACTAAAAGTACAAATTCCTATATCACCAGGTTTAGCCATATTATAGACTCCATTAATACAACACATAGAACGATAGTCGTCCACACTCTGTTAAGTACTAGATTATCGATTATGAAACACTGGAACGACAATGAGACACCCACGCTAAGGAAAGTTATAACAACAACAAACACGCATGCCACATACAAAATAATGTTTGCCTAATCAAAAGGAAAATATCAAATAGCAAATATCTATTGGAAACCATGGACTGATTGGTTTAAGCTAAGATTTGAATATCACTTATAAAAATTAAGTTTTCTGGTTGGTATGCTATACATCAACACAAATCAAATCTATGGACTGTGTACTGGTTTGGTTTTATTTGATTTCATCTTCTTTCTTGGTTGAATAACAGTTTCTCTATTCTACAATAGTGTTATTATGAACCCTATTTCATCACAGAACACAATGCACCAAAGGAATTGTCGCTGGGAGGGGAGGATTGGGTGGCTTCCATACCCTGGACACAGATTGAACACATTTGTGGTGTCTGGGTGGGGTGGCCGCATCCGGTACCATACCAAAGTGACAATAACAAATACACAAATATGTTCTGAGGAATTTCATTGTATCCAAACAAGCATATACCTACAAAATGTTTGAATGTATGGAATTGAATATTGAGGCTGTGTCAATTCTGTATAATATTGTGTTTTAAAGGAAAAATTTTATAAAAAAGTATGGACAATTCCCCTCACAAACTAAATGTCCTCTTCTCCTCTATCTCTACAATCACATATGGAAGTGTCGTTCTGTTACAGCTCTATCAAGATGTTGGTTGTTTTCAGCTCTCTTGGGCATTGCCCATTTCTAGCTCTGTTCACTCACTGCTCATTACAGCTCATTACAGCCTTATTCCATCTCTTCCTGCCCTGCTATTGCACAGGATTTCCATTTGACTCTTTTGGTAGTTCAGCCCTGGTTTTCCAACATGCTCAGCACATGCTAACAAAGTTGGGAGGGACCTGGGGGGTATTTACCCACCTTTCACAGAGCTACAGTATAGTACTAAAGCATGTTTCTTGTTGGTCCTGATCTGAATTGCCTGACCCTTCTCTCATCTCCTGCCTTGTCTTCTGCTTTACTCATTGCCAATTTGGACTATTTGCCTATTCTCTGTTTTTTATCTGCCAAGATTCTTTGATTCATCCAGACTATGCTCTGGTCCCCTCTCTCCTGCACCATAGCCTCATTGTTCCTACTCACCCTTTAGTGGGGCACTCCTGAGGATCACCATCAGATACCAGCAAAACCCATCTCCGCCTTCAGGAGCTTTGGTGAAAAGCATCTTGGGGGTTAGACCCCACACCTCAGGTTAGCCCTCATTCCCTGGCAGGGGGTGTAGTCATAATACTTTCAATCTCAGGGTGCACAACATGGTTTTCATATGTGTGGTAAAGCCTCAAAGACTGTACCTAACAAATGATACTAGGTGGGCCAAGTTAAAAATTTACAATCCAGCATATAAAGGCTTTGTTCAGCATGCATTCCTTCTGGGATTTATACAGTTTTTACACTCATCACTCATCAATCAATCAGTTAGCAGCAGTATTGGGTAGCCAGTACACAGAACATAAATAGCTTTTTACTTCATATGGAAATTACCTGGGCCCAGTCTAGCATTGAAACATTCTGGAGCATATTAACTGCACCCTATAGTACCCGAACACTGTAAATTTAGAAAAACTGTTGTGACAAGTGAGGATTAATGGGAGAACAGTGGTAGGTTTCAAGGACAATGAAGCCCTTCCAAAGTTGTGGACCCCAATGTTGTTAGACTTGATGCCATTCAGAGAAGCCCAGAAATTACAATGGAATTTGCTGGAGTGACACTAAAGTTTATAATTATTGCAAAAGACTATGGACATAGGGAAAAATTGGCTGGGTGGGGGTGCTGGGAGGTTTACCAGCACATGTTCTGGGAAATGATGTAGGTAACTTGCAGTGAAATTGGATGCAATTTCTTTTAATATTTCCTATGAAAATCCATTAACCAAATTGATACCTATTATAAAGCGCATCAGAATTGAATTAAAATACAAAAAATAATTGTAAATAAATGGAAACTACAAAATTAATTAAAACTGCATAGTATAATTACAGGCAGACAAATAGTAACACAGTGTACTAAATGATATCCTACAAGGCTGGCTGAAACATAAAGCAATAACAAATGATAAAACATAAATGGCACTTTAGAATAATAGACAATGGAAGTTTATAAGTAACTGAATCAAACTGATAAATATCATGGATACATGCCGCTTGCATGCTGAGTACTGTAGAATAACTTTGGATCTCTTTTGCAGCAATGTATAATGAAAATAGACTAAAAATACTGAGGGAAACTATTCAGAATATATCTGAGCAACAAACTTACTCAAAGGAGGTGTATGATAAACATATGGGCAATTATGAGGACTTGAGGCTGACACAACCACAGGAAGTTATTCTAAATGCAATGAAGTCAAATATAATTATATTAGGACCAAAGTGATGCAAGATGTGCAGAAACAGTTCAGAAATAAAGTATGGCCTACTTATTGCTGTGTAAAAATTATAACATGGATTAGAGGATCAGCAAAACATCTCATTTTGCTCAGTATATGGGCACCAGAATGAGGATGGCGTAGGGCTGGGATTTAAACTGAGGGTCTGAGAGGGAGGGGGTAGTAATTATTCACAGGAGGATGATATCAGAATAGTGGAAAAGAGAGGGCCAAGAACCAAAAGTGCTGGGAGGAGTTTATGAGTGTTTGAAAAATAACAGAACACTGAATGGGAAAATTTAATCATGTGACCATAGGAAAGTACGTTGATAAATTGAGCTGGACACTGGCAGAACAAAGGGAAATAAGTGCTATGTGTGAAAAATAATAGTGGAGGAGTAAAAAAAAAAGTAGAAAAAGGTAAAAAGTAAAGGAAAATGGAAAGAGCAAGGGAAGGTACAGGAATAGATGGACGGAGGAAGAAGTGTACAGAAGAGGCCCATGGTAGCTCTCTAGGCAGCGCCTAGAGGCGATTCAGTTTGCATTGTGCGCTATACAAGTATTTCATTCATTCATTCAACTCTGGAGGAGCTGCAGAAATTCACAGCTCAGGTGGGAGAATCTGTCTACAGGACAACTATTAGTCGTATACTCCATAAATCTGGCCTTTATGGAAGAGTGGCAAGAAGAAAGCCATAAGAAGTCCCGTTTGCAGTTAGCGAGAAGCCATGTGGGGGACACAGCAAACATGTGGAAGAAGGTACTCTGGTCAGATCAGAAATGTAACTTTTTGGCCTAAAAGCAAAACGCTATGTGTGGCAGAAAACTAAACTGCACATCAACCTGGACACACCATCCCCACTGTAAAACACGATGGCAGCATCATGTTGTGGGGATGCTTTTTCTCAGCAGGGACAGGGAAGGTGATCAGAGTTGATGGAGCCAAATGACAAGCTTAGAAAACGACTTGAGCCTGTGGCAGAGGTTCACCTTCCAGCAGGACAATGACCCTAATCATACAGCCAAAGCTACAATGGAATAGTTTAGATCAAAGCATATTTATGTGTTAGAATGGCCCAGTCAAAGTCCAGACCTCAACTCAATTGAGAATCTGTCTGAAAATTTCTGTTCATAGATGCTCTCAATCCAATCTGACAGAGCTTAAGCTATTTTGCAAGGAAGAATGGGCAAACATTTCACTCTTTAGATGTGCAAACCTGGTATAAACATACCCAAAAAGACTTGCAGGTGTAATTGCAGCGAAAGGTGGTTCTAAAAAGTATTGACTCGGGGGCTGAATACAAATGCACGCTAAACTTTTCAGATAATTGTAAAAAATCTGAAAACCATTTATAATTTTCCTTCCACTTCACAATTATGTGTCACTTTGTGTTGGTCTAACACAAAAAATCTCAACAAAATAAATTTACGTTTTTGATTGTAACATGACAAAAGGTGGAAAATTTCAAGGCACTGTAACAAGTGGGGGGATATGTTATGAATTAGGAACCTTTCATAAAAAAAAACAAAAATAGGAGCAAAAAAGCTTAAGCCAGTCATAGACCATTTAAATCTAAGCCGATTCAGCAGGGACCGGCTGGGATTTGAATCACGTGTTGGCAGGTTGATTATACCCAATTTGGGATACAACCAGGCTGTCTGATTTTTCATGCGATTATTGTGCCAATAGAACACAGTCAGTTTTGAGCAGGGAATCAAACGATTTTCTTTCCTCCAAACCTGCAACTAATGGTTGCAGGAAAGAAAATCCCTCCATCTATGGCTGGCTTTAGAGTCAACTCCTAGTAATATGTTTATCCATGTTTATCCATGACAATATAATTCTACTTAAAATTACTACTATAAAATTTAAGGTAACTATTTACCAAACTGCTGCATGATCAGTGCAATTTTATGCAGTTGTTTGGAAGTCTATAGCATCGATCTTCAAACTACGGCCCTCCAGCTGTTGCGGAGCTACACATCCCATGAGGCATTATAAAACTCTGACATTCACAGACATAACTAGGCATGATCGGCACTGTAGTACCAGAACAACTGAAGGGCCATAGTTTGTAGACCCCTACTCTATAGAAACAAAAGCATTAGAGTTAATAATCAGTTTTTGTTTGCTCATTTTGCAGATAAGTTTGTATCTCTCTTCACATTGTATAATGAGTTTGCCTAATGAGAGCCCCCTTCTGTTTAATACCCCATCATCCAAAGGGTCTCATATGTCCTAATGGAGTCACCAGAGATCTTCATTTGTGGACTTTTATTTTATTTCTTTTTTTAGCAAGTCATTGAAAACAATATTTGGATATAGGAGCTCTTTCCACTTACAAAACCAGTTCATGGAATGGGACCCCTGGCGTCTGGATGTTGGATCCACTTGGACAAAAATATCTTTGAGTTGCATTGTTTAGAATATAAGCTGCATTATCCTGAATACTAAAAATGTCAGTATGTCATATTTTATACATACCTAGATATAGGGATTACTAGATTTCCCATTACAGTACTTTCTCTAATTTCCAGATCTCAAATCATTATTGCTGAAACAATTTTTCCACGGCAACACAATTCCAGCAATACACCAGCATTCATTATTAATCTGTCACTTACATGTGCCTGGCTCTGACAGCGTTGATTTTTTTTCTATGGTGCCTCCACTGTTCATGACATTGTAGACATATATACAAGTCTGGAGAGATTCCTGTGCTTCAGGTAGCAAGTTTATGGTCAGATGTTTAAACTAGCTACCATCATCCATTTACTTGGACCAAACAGGGAAGAAAAATTGGGAGTGTTACAGCTGAGCTTCCCAGCAAAAGTAGCATGTTTATCTTCTCACTGCTCTTATAAACGCTTGTCTGACCTTTGCACATTCATGATGAATGTAGAAAGTTGTTATGTATTAGGAACTAATTTGATCACGCACATTTATCATCCACCAAGTTATGGTATAAATATATACATTAGTATTATACTTATATTTATATCCTGTGACCGAGTCATTTGGGGAGGTAAATCGGTGCTAGATTTGTGGGCTGTATTAGCTGGATAAAGTCCAGTTAGCAGATTATTTTCTTCAAGAATTTTTTTTTTATTTGACAAAAACAAAGTCTTTTCATTTTTTTTTTTATAATTTGTTTTACAGAAAAAAGAAAGAACAACAAGTACAGAACAAAATAAAGTGACATTACAAAACATGAAATGTGGTCTATGACCAATTTGTTAAACACATTTCATATGAAAACTGCCAACATAGCTGTGAAGTACAGCAAAGTTATATCCTGTGTAAATACTTGAGATGAATGTTATATGTATGAATGAGAGATGCATACAATAAAAGATTGTTATTTTAGTATGTAGTCGGATTGTCTTACCAATCATGCATAGCAGTAGCAAGAAATAGTAGATATTATGTGATACAATTAATATATCTACCCTGAGAACTATAATCTCCAGAGAGTCTATGCATGACTAAAGCCTCATACATACTACTAGCCGCTGGGTTGAATGAAAAGAAAAACTGACAGCTCAGGTCGGAGCCACTCTACTAACAATCCAATGTTAGTACATCAATCTCTCCTACTGTGCTATTCAGTTCTGACAGCGAGACCGCCCCCCCAGAACACATTCGGCCCATGTGTACCAGGCTTAAATAATGGGGTGAATGAGTGGAATTCTAGGCTAGAGCTAACTAAGCTTACAACTGCACTCACTCCCCTTCTAACAACTATACTAAAGCCGCGTACACACGGGCGGACTGTATGGCCTACTTAGTCCGCCGAAACACATTTCAGCGGACAGTCCGCTCGTGTGTGGGCTTCAGCTGACTTTTTCAGCGTGCAGTACGGCGTACTAAGTATTTCGGATTTTTTTTAATTCTGTCCGTCGTACTCGCATTTCGGCGGACAGTATGGCCGTGTGTGTGCCAGTCCGCCATACTTTTGAAATGAACGGACTTTTCCCGCCCGGAGAAAAGTCCGCTCATTTCGAGCGGGTCTCCAGGTAGGCGGGGCCCGCGAAGGAGACATCGCTGGCCCCGCCGCCTGGTATGGACTTAAAGGGAAACCCCAACGCCGAAAAAAATCGGCGTGGGGGTCCCCCCCAAGTCCACAACAGACCCTTGTCCGAGCGCGCTACCCGGCCGGCCAGGAAAGGGGGCGAGCGAGCGCCCCCCCCTCCTGAGCCATACCAGGCCGCGTGCCCTCAACATGGGGGGTGCCTTGGGGAAGGGGGGGCCGCGCGGCCCCCCCACCCCAAAGCACCTTGTCCCCATGTTGATGAGGACAAGGGCCTCTTCCCGACAACCCTGGCCTATAAGAAGGCGCGGTGGCCCGGCAGAAGAACCGAAGAGGGGGACAAGACCACCGAAGTCGGGAGAAAAGACCGGTGGCGAGGAAGAAAGCCGGGCTCCTCCGCTAGCAAAAGAGCTACAAGAAGATAGCGGAGGAGTCTGGCGAGAAGACCCCCGAAGACGGAAGACCCCCGGAGCTGTGCAATAAAATATTTTAACCCTGTGTTGTGTTTTTTTTGTACTTTTTTTCACAGGTGAATGGGTAGGGGTACATTGTACCCCATACTCATTCACATAGGGTGGGGGGCCGGTATCCGGGGCCCCCTTATTAAAGGGGGCTCCCAGATTCCGATAAGCCCCCCGCCCGCAGACCCCGACAACCAACGGCCAGGGTTGTCGGGAAGAGGCCCTTGTCCTCATCAACATGGGAACAAGGTGCTTTGGGGTGGGGGGGCCGCGCCCCCCCATGTTGAGGGCACACGGCCTGGTACGGCTCAGGAGGGGGGGCGCTCGCTCGCTCGCCCCCCTTTCCTGGCAGGCCGGGTAGTGTGCTCGGACAAGGGTCTGTTGTGGACTTGGGGGGAACCCCCACGAAGATTTTTTTCGGTGTTGGGGGTCCCCTTTAAGTCCATACCAGGCGGCGGGGTCAGCGGCGTCTCCTTAGCGGGCCCCGCCTACCTGGAGACGCGTTCGAAATGAGCGGACTTTCCTCCGCGTGTGTGGGCGAGTCCGTTCATTTCAAAAGTAGGGCGGATAGTACGGCGGACTTAGTACGCCGTATTAGTCCGCTCAAAAAGTGCCATGTGTGGGCAAGTAGCGCGTTCGGAAATTCCAACGGACAGTCTGGCGTACTTTTCCGCCAGACTAAGTACGTCATACAGTCCGCCCGTGTGTACGCGGCATAACTGTAAAAGGAAAATGCATATACCCACCTATCATTGGGGTGCTCTGGTCTGGTCAAATGATCTCCCCAGTGGCTGGCGTCAGGGGAGAGGAGAGAGCTCTAACAACGGAGGGAATGCTTGGGCGGTGATGTCCCCTATAGGCTAAATTTAGGGCATATGCTGTCTGGTGCTCCCTTCTCTCCTCTAAGCCACTGCCAGCTGAAAGAGAAGAGCCGGTCACGTGACCGAACCAAAGTGCCCTGAGACTAGGTAAGTATAAGCATAGTCTTTCTTCAGGATAGCTAGTATAAGTGTTATAAGGGAGTGGGAGCAGTTTTAAGCTTAATTAGTTAGCCTGAAACTCCACTTTAGCCATCTATGCCGCATTATCTCAAATGTTTGGGAACTACCTTTGTGGATATAAGCTGAACTTTCTAAGGATTTCAGTTGGATTGAGTTTACCTTGTTCGTCCAAAGATTTTAATAGTAATTTTAGGTTTACAATTGCAGAATGTGTTGCCTGACTTTTTAACAATAAAAAAGAAAGTTCAGAATATCTGATGCATTTAACTTGTTTTCACATTCTTGAATAATTCATAATGCACTACTTTGTATGCTAATACATTTTTAAAGTAGAACAAGGACACATAGATAGTGGAACTTTCTAATTTCCTGCAACAGTGATAGTCTGGGGACTTTGTACATGCATTTGTTTAGGAAAACCATTCTTGGGCAATGGCAAATTTACTGATGGAATATGAAAATCTGAAGCTCTAGGTTTTTGTGTATCACATAGATCAGAAGATGGAATCAGAAGTTTCTACATATTAAAAAGCGCTTTGACTAAAATGGATCAAATACCTTCCTAGGTGCCTCCCATGGTTTTACCGTGTTTAAAGGGTAACTCCACTTTCGCGGGGGGAAAAAATAGCAAATAGAAAAAAAATAATATAGCGCATTTAATTGTGACACTAATCATATTGTAATTGAATGTTATAAAAAATTACATTTCCTTTTCAATCTGCAGCCACTGTAATTTTCTGAGAATGCATTACAATATGGCTACCTGGAGTTGTTCTGTACACAGAGTGTGTGCTGACCACTCCCCAGAAACATAATTTCCTGCTTGTGTAATTGGGTCTCCAATTTTCCCAGAAGTTTGCCTAAGATACAGGTCAGATTTCAGGCATCCCCTGCAACAAAAATGTATTTTTGGAGAGATACTTTCAATAGGAGCACGTCTAAAGGGATGCAGGCCCAGCAGATTATTAGTGCTCTAGTGATCATTAGTGCTCTGCAGCTGCACACCTAACAGTTAATTATGAAACCACTCCCATTAGACCCATTTAGAACAGAGGAACAATAACAAAAGAAAGGAATCTGCAACAAAGTTTGTTATAATCCTTGAAATGTACATAGATCACCCAGAGAAGAATGTTTTTTTCTCAACAAAAGTGGAGTTACGCTTTAATCTCTGAAATAGTTTAGCTCCCTGCAATTAGATTTTTAGTAGGATTCTGTTTGAAGGGAAGGGCTTTGTTCCCCTTCCAACCAATCTGCATCTCTTTTTGATTTTGTCCTACTTCATGAGAAACATACAAGCAAGAATTTTAATTCAGTGATTTGAAAAGGCAAGAACACGTCTTTATTAAAGCGTCTGAATACTTATGTTTTTGTGCAATAAACCCACTATCTGGTATGAAAAATAGCTTGAGAACTTTTTCTTCTGCATATGACATTTTAACATACTGTATATACAGTGAGTAAAATAAGTATTGAACAATGTGACAGACTCACCCGGGACAGAGGCTTTTGTAGGGGACTGAATGCTAGCCTCTTGCCTACCGACTATGGGTCTTGGCATTTGAGGGAGCTACAAGCATTTAGGAAGATATTCTGTTGTCTAATGCAAAAGGACATTATTAAGGAGGCCATGATGGTCTCTGCCAGTTTGGGACTCAGTGGACAGATGTATGTGAAAGGAATGCCAATTAATGAGATCTGGAAAGCCCGGGTCTTTCACCCAATAGTTTATTGTGCTCATTAACATACCTTTGTCTCCTAGCAAACTATTGGGGGATGTGTTTATACTTATGTGTATTGTAAGTTGAGTGAGAAGACGGCAAGTCTACCCTAAAAGGTCATATCTCTGAGTCACCAAGTCTGGGTAAATGATTAGATAACTAGCTCATGTTAATTAGGTTTATGCTTACAGGTCTATTGTTAGAATAATATGAGCAGGAGAGGGGGACCTCCTCTTCAACTGTATATATGACTGGTGTTGTCTGGTTCTTTGGGTTACTATAGCCAGATCCATTGGTCTCGTGTTCCAGGACTTAGGAAGCGATGTGCTGACAGAAGCATTGTGTGGGACGTTCTATTACATTGGTGACCGTGGTGGGATGCTTCCTGCATATTGTTAACCGCCATGTGGTGAAAATTTCATATCAATAGCATAGAATAATATTTACCCAGAAAAATGCTAACGTGTTCAATACTTATTTTACTCGCTGTATATATATATTGTAAGGGATCTTCCCGGGGTAGGGTGTGTTTGGACACAGTTCACAGCAGACTTGGACTTTATAAAGCAGACCTTGGCGTTTATTCGTGGTACAAACAGTCCAACAAACAAAGTATACAGCAACACCGTGCTTCTTGTGTATAACAGGAACAAAATAATAACAAAAACAAACAACCTAGCCCGGCTGGGCGCTTACTAACAGGTTCTTCTCACCTATCTGACACTTATAAACACAGCGACTTTCGCCTGGATATCGCAGGGTGGATTTTAGCTCCAGCAGTGGCTGTGCTTGCAGCTTCCTCAAACACACAGACTGTTCGTTTCCCTGGCTGAGAGCAAACACCTGCAGGCCCGCAGAGCCTTTACCTTCCCAGGCTAATTAGGATCAAAGCTCACCTGATCCAAAACCCAGAACTGGAACGAGGGATGGGGGGTGTGGAATGACAGGTCCCTCTACCAAACCTACCTGCCATTCCATATAAACCCAGGCCCGGCAAGATTAAATAACAACTCAGCAGCATATTGCTGCTGAGAAACTGATCCATCCTGGACTTACCATCTCACACTGTGTAGCAACCTAGGTGAGATGTACACCCCCTCAACCACTTCTCCAGTGACATGTCTACATATCCCCCCCCTCTTTTTCAGACCGGAGGGCTGAGCCTTTTGTCCCCACAGACAACTCACCCTCGACAATGCGTCAGCATTTGCCTGTAATTTCCCTGGCCTGTGTTCCACAGTGAAATTAAAGTTTTGTAAGGACAGAAACCATCTAGTCACTCTTGCATTTCTCTCCTTGTTTAACTTCATCCATGTTAGGGGGGCATGGTCTGTCACCAACTTGAATTTCCTGCCTAGCAAGTAATACTTTAAAGATTCTAGGGCCCACTTCACTGCCAAACATTCTCGCTCCACAATGGCATAATTTTTCTCGGCCGGGGTTAGTTTTCTACTCAAGTACGTCACCGGATGCTCCTCACCATTCACTACTTGTGAGAGTACTGCACCTAAGCCTGTGTTAGAGGCATCTGTCTGGACCAGAAATTCTCGCCTGAAATTGGGGGTAACTAACACAGGTGGTTGGCACAAGGCAGACTTAAGGCTTTGGAAAGCCTTCTCGGCCTCTGGGGTCCACGTGACCATTGCTGTCTTTCCGCCCTTTGTCAAGTCAGTTAGTGGAGCAGCAACTGAGGCAAAGTTCGGCACAAATCTACGGTAATAACCGGTAATACCCAGGAAAGCTCTAACCTGTTTCCTTGTCAGGGGTCTAGGCCAATTCTGTATTGCCTCAATTTTATTTAGCTGTGGCTTAATCAATCCTCTCCCAACAATGTAGCCCAGATATTTGGCCTCTTCTAGGGCTAGAGCACACTTCTCGGCATTTATGGTCAACCCTGCATCACTTATGGTATCCAACACGGCCTGTACCTTACAGAGGTGACTTTCCCAATCAGGGCTAAAAATGACCACATCATCGAGGTAGGCGGCTGAGTAATCCCGATGTGGTCGCAGAATCAAGTCCATCAACCTCTGGAAAGTTGCAGGCGCTCCATGTAACCCGAATGGCATCACTACATACTGGAATAGCCCATCAGGGGTGGAGAATGCAGTTTTCTTTTTAGCCTCGCCAGAAAGTGGAATCTGCCAGTAGCCCTTTGTGAGATCGAGGGTGGTTATGTACCTGGCGTTACCTAACTTCTCAATCAACTCATCTACCCTGGGCATAGGATAAGCATCGAACTTGGAGATCTCATTCAACTTTCTGAAATCGTTACAGAACCTCCAAGTTCCATTGGGCTTTGGGATTAGCACAATCGGGCTGGACCATTCACTCTGTGACACCTCAATTACCCCCAGATCAAGAATACGTTTTACCTCGTCAGATACGGCTTTTCTACGTGCCTCCGGTATCCTATAGGGCTTTAGGTTTACTCTGCTTCTAGGCTCAGTTTCAATGTGATGATGGATGAGGTGGGTACGCCCTGGGAGGTCAGAGAACTTGTTTTTGTTTTTCTGTAAAAATTCCAGAGCCTCCTGTTTCTGTGACACTGATAGAGCATCACCTACTTTGACTGGAGGGATTGGTGGTGTCAAATTATTAACAGTATTTGTCGCCACCAAGGATTCCCTGTCTTTCCAGGGCTTGATCAAGTTTATGTGATAAACTTGGAAAGGCTTCCTTCTACCTGGTTGGTGCACCTTGTAGTTCACCTCACTGATCTTTTCAACAATTTCATAAGGACCTTGCCACTTCGCTAAGAATTTACTCTCAACAGTGGGGACTAGTATAAGGACCCTATCGCCTGGGTTGAATGTCCTGATTCTTGCGGACCGGTTGTAAATTCTACTTTGGGCCTCTTGAGCTCTCTGGAGGTGTTCCCTTACCAGGGGCATTACAGTGGCTATACGGTCCTGCATTTGTGCTACATGCTCAATAACACTCTTGTATGGGGTGGACTCACTCTCCCATGTCTCTTTTGCAATGTCCAGTAGACCCCTAGGGTGACGACCATAGACCAACTCGAATGGTGAGAACCCTGTGGATGCTTGGGGCACCTCCCTAATAGCAAACATGAGGTAGGGTAATAAATGATCCCAGTCACGACCATCTTTTCCCACCACTTTCTTCAACATATGTTTCAAAGTTTTATTAAATCTCTCCACCAATCCGTCCGTCTGGGGGTGGTATACAGAGGTACGGATGTGTGAGACTTTAAATAGTTTGCATAATTCCTTCATCAGTTTTGACATAAATGGCGTACCTTGGTCAGTTAGGATTTCTTTGGGGATCCCAGTCCTAGAGAACATATAAAACAACTCACGTGCAATTGTTTTAGATGCAGTGTTTCTTAAGGGTACAGCCTCAGGATAGCGGGTCGCATAATCTATGACTACCAAAATATACTGGTGTCCTCTAGCTGACTTTACCACGGGACCCACTAAATCCATGGCAATACGCTCAAAAGGCACCTCTATAATAGGGAGCGAAACCAAAGGACTGCGAAAATGTGACACTGGGGCACTAACCTGACATGTGGGGCACGACTCGCAGTATTTTTTAATGTCATCATATATCGCCGGCCAAAAAAACCTCTGGAGAACCCTCTCTCGCGTTTTGTCAGTCCCCAAGTGTCCCCCAAGAACATGGTTATGTGCCATGTCAAGCACCTGACGCCGGTACGGCTTAGGTACCAGAAGCTGTTCCACAATCTCATCCTTAACCTTATTGACTCTATAGAAAAGATCATTAGTCACCGAAAAATGTGGAAATCTTTTTTCAGCATCTGGTTCCTGAGGTACCCCATTCATAACAGCAACCTGCTCTCTCGCATTTTTGAGAGTGGGGTCCTGTAATTGTGCAGCGCCAAAATTATCCCTAGACACCTCTAAGTCTAGTATATTTTGCTCAGTGGGAGGAGCCTCCTCCTCCCCAGCCAGGACCTGCAAAGGAGAACAATCATTTTCATCCTGCACACTTCTATCATTCACAGGGGACAAAGCAACCCCCTTAGAGGTATCCCCACTCCTTTTGGGGATTTTTCTTTTTTCCCAGAGAGCCCAGAATAATGGAAAATCGCGCCCCAATATTACATTATGCATGAGGTTTTTTACCACACCCACTTCATATTGTACGGTGCCTTGTTCAGTCCCGACTTTAGCCAGCACTATAGGGTACACTTTTGTATCACCATGTATGCACACAACACTCATATGCTTTTTAGACTCTAAGTCCCCAGCCACCAGGCTAGCATGCACCAAGGTTACGAGGCTTCCCGAGTCCATTAACGCCTCAACGGGAAAGTCATTGATGGTAATATTGCAGATTTGCGGTTCAGTCTCTAGTCCAGGAACTGCAGCACAAGATGGTTCCGCAAACAGCGACTGACGCCGGCTAGCGTCACACTCCATGGGTTCAGTGGTAAGAGGGCAATGGGCCGACACGTGTCCCGCCTCATGGCATCTCCAACACTGGATAGGGCCTGGTCTCTTTGGCAAGGAGTCCTTTTCAGAGCCCCTTAGCCACCCGGGACCATCACCAGTCTTTTGTCCCTGAGACACCACTTGAGCCCTTTTCCCTCCATCAGCACCCCTCCACACTCCCCCAATAGATGGAAGTCTCTTACCAGCTGACGGCACAGATCTGGCGCTCCGGGGAGGTGAAGATGCTGCAGGAACATCACGGAGGTAGTCCTCAGTCGCCTGGAACCTCTCCACAAGGTTGACAAGTTCGTTTGCATTCTTAGGATCACCTTGTCCCACCCAGCGTTGCAGGTCAGTAGGAAGCGCTCGGAGGTAGCGATCCATCACGACCTTCTCTAGGATTTGTGCAGGAGTAGAAGTGTCTGGCTCCAACCACTTTCTTGCCAAATGGATTAGGTCATACATCTGGGACCTCGCTGATTTGTCCAGACTGTAGCTCCAGTTGCGTACCCTCCGGGCACGGACTGCAGTAGTAACTCCTAGTCGGGCAAGTATCTCCTCTTTTAGCCGAGTATAGTCCTTAACCTCTTGCTCACTGAGGTCATAGTAGGCCTTTTGAGGTTCACCTGTTAAATAGGGCGCAATTACCTCTGCCCACTCAGCGGCTGGTAACTTCTCTCGCTCAGCCACGCGCTCAAATACTGTTAGATAGGCTTCAACATCGTCCTCAGCAGTCATCTTTTGCAGCGCTTTCTGCACAGTCCTTCTCCCAAAAAAAATCTCTGGAGCGGCTCCCATCACTGTGGGTGGATTAGCAACCACAGGCGCCTCTCGATTTGCTATCAGGTGCTCGATAAGTTGTTGTTGTGCAGCCATGGACTGTTCATGTCGTCTATTGGCCTCTGTCTGAGCCTGCTGTTGTTGCAAACTCACTTGCATAAACTGCTTCAGCATCTCCTCCATGTTGCTGGACTGTTCTTGGAGTGTAGTTGCAGCTTTCACCCAGGACATCAGCAGCTGTAGCCAAGTCTGTCCACACCGTTGCCCCTAGCAACCGTGTTGCCCGCTACCTCCACCAATTGTAAGGGATCTTCCCGGGGTAGGGTGTGTTTGGACACAGTTCACAGCAGACTTGGACTTTATAAAGCAGACCTTGGCGTTTATTCGTGGTACAAACAGTCCAACAAACAAAGTATACAGCAACACCGTGCTTCTTGTGTATAACAGGAACAAAATAATAACAAAAACAAACAACCTAGCCCGGCTGGGCGCTTACTAACAGGTTCTTCTCACCTATCTGACACTTATAAACACAGCGTCTTTCGCCTGGATATCGCAGGGTGGATTTTAGCTCCAGCAGTGGCTGTGCTTGCAGCTTCCTCAAACACACAGACTGTTCGTTTCCCTGGCTGAGAGCAAACACCTGCAGGCCCGTAGAGCCTTTACCTTCCCAGGCTAATTAGGATCAAAGCTCACCTGATCCAAAACCCAGAACTGGAACGAGGGATGGGGGGTGTGGAATGACAGGTCCCTCTACCAAACCTACCTGCCATTCCATATAAACCCAGGCCCGGCAAGATTAAATAACAACTCAGCAGCATATTGCTGCTGAGAAACTGATCCATCCTGGACTTACCATCTCACACTGTGTAGCAACCTAGGTGAGATGTACACCCCCTCAACCACTTCTCCAGTGACATGTCTACAATATATATATATATTGTCAGGGGTTCACTCCAAGTGTAGAGCTTTAAGGACGCCACCACTCGCTTTTCTCCATTTCAGAGCTAGTTTTGCCCACTGTTATTTAAAAAGAAAGTTCAAAACAAACACAGTAGATTTCCCTCGCAGGGGTATTTAGCATTTCAGTTCAGCTACTGAAATAAACGATATTCAGCCCTCCTGGCTTATAAACTCAGCTCTCCTGCTCAAGCCTTATGCTTTAGGCCCTGGCCTGTCTCCCACAGACCAGACTCTCAGCAACTCCGTCCTTTTCGCTAACAGCCTTGTGCTGCACTAGCTCCCACCTCGCGTCTAGGTGGAGCCCATCTGATTCCTGTGCCCAGACATCCTGTCTGCATGGTGGAGTCGTCTCCAACTGGGAGCCTAGAGCCTTGGTCGGTTCAATACTTAAAGCCCAGAACACAGCTGACTAATTTGATTGCTGTTCACTAGACCTGAACCCTGGCAGGGTACTGCCCTGCTACATATCCCCCCCCCCCGTTTCGTCCTCAGAGAGGGCATAACACACCAACCCATTCTCTTCCACTTGGCACCCCTGTGCCAGCTCTCACCTTACTTTAGCAATAGACGTGGGTTCTTTCATTTGGGGATGAAACCCTTTTACTGACACCTTATTAAGCTTTGGGTTATTTCACTCCTGAACCTGTAGGGGGCCTCCATATACTGCACTGTCAACCTATGCTATGCCTGTCATATCATTACATATCTCATCACATTTATCAGGGTTATCAGCAACAATTTCAACTTGACCCTCTGGTCTACCAATATTTGCATTGTCACCCAAGGTAACATCAGCATTTACCAGTGCCTTGCATTTTTCCCCAATGTCAGAAATATCCACACATTTCAGGACTAATTTCCCCAGTGTCCTGCAAAGCAGTGTCTGGAGGGGAATTTCATGTATACATTTTCATGTTGCAGTACCCCAACCTCACCACCGCGAGCATGTGGAGCATCATTCAAGACATCAACCTTTACATTTTCATTGCCAAACTACATTAACCCATTATCACCATGAGCATTTTCACACATTTTAGTTTTTCCACTTGACATCTCATCACAGATGAACTTACTTGATTGTAGGGATCTCTGTTTGTCCCCAAAGCACTCCTCCACCAACTGTCAGGGGTTTACTCCAAGTATAAAAGGACACCAGCACTCGCTTTTCTCCATTTCAGGGCTGGTTTTGCACACTTTCATTTAAAAAGAAAGTTCAAAACAAACAGTAGATTTCCCTCACAGGGGTATTCAGCATGCCCCTGCATCTGTCTGCAGGGTGGAGTGGTCTCCAACTGGGAGCCTAGAGCCTTGGCCTGGCCATTACTTACAAGCCCAGAACACAGCTGACCAATCAGTGTACTGGCTGTTCACTAGACCTGGACCCTGGCAGGGTATCGCCCTGCTACTATATATTTATAGTTATGGAGATATCTATATATCTATAGGTATATATATATATATATTGTGACAGAGCGAGGCTCTGTCCCTATGAAATTAGAGGTAAAGGAGACACAGAGTTTGCATATCTGCGGACTGCAGGACTACAGAGTGTAGAGTTTAAATGGAGAAAACTGCTCTGTCAGTTTTCTCCAGGTTTTGCTAGCTCCAGATGGGATTCTGTAGTTTGGCGATCCCTGAGAGTTATGGGTGGGACGGGATCTCCAACCCTGTGTCCGGGTCTTGAGGCTAGCGAGCAGGGTGTGTGCCCAACTGCACACAGCCCATATAACGAGGGGATTTGTGTAGGATGGTGGTGTGTGAGCAGCTTGCTGCTTGAAGCTGTGCATGTCCAAAGCTGTGTGAAGGACTTGAAGCTGTGTGCGTCCAAGGAGCCGTGTGCTGTGTGTCGAAGGGTTGGAAGCTGTGTGCGTCCAAGCAGTTTGTTGGACGGGGCAAGTACCTATAGCAGCAGTACTGCTGAAGAGTAGCCAGGTGGGCTAGCATTTTCGTTCTGATTTTGCTGTATTTAATTTAAGCTTGGACCCCTGCGTGGGATTACTGGATGGACTAATAATTTGTTTTCTTCTAATAAACGTGGGCTACCAGGCCCTTAACCATACACGCCTGACTGATGTGGACTAAAAAATGCATCTACCAATTGAGCTAATCACCCCAATGTCACAAGTGGTGCTCGAATGCGGGCATGTAGACGGTGGAATCCGGGTCCTTGCTCCATGGTGAGTCGCATCAGGAACTACTGCTAGCTGTGTGTGGCAGCCAGGCGAACAGCATTGCGTATACGTTTATTTGATGGACTGTGTTGCATGCAGGTTGTGTACCTGTGAAGGAAGAATCAAACATCAGATTTTTTTTTTCTTTCTCTGCTGAGAACTGTTACAAGCTGCTGTGTGCATGTGATTGCAAGGATGGGACGGTCAAAGCAAAAAAAGGAAGCAATCCTTGCTAAAGCCAGGGAGCGGCTATTGTGGCTAGAGGGTATTTCACCACATGCCCCAGCCACACCAGAGAATTTGTCTGAGTCTGACATCGCTGTGATCTGGGGTAAATTGATCATGTCACCCCGAGTTAAAGGAGAAGTGAAAGAGGATGTTTTTCCTGGCAGCCTGATCCCAAAGGTGCCACAGCATGACGCAAGGAGGCCTCTGCGCTGCATTAGTTGTAGTGAGTGGGGACATGCTGTTGCCCATTGCCCCTTGTCACAGGAATGTTTGTGGAATAACCAAGCTGGATGGGAGGTTGATGAATTCTGGAGCTCATCTACTAATGATTGTGATCAGCGGTGTCCTCAGAAGTGGTATCCAATGGCAACGAGTGAGAGCCAGTCATGGAGGAGATGCCAAGAAGTGAGCTCAGCATGGCCTGAGAAGATGTCTCCACCTTGTAGGACCAGTAAAAAGGGGCCAGTGACATGTGAGACAGCGAATGAATGGTTCAAGCGGAATCGCAAAGAGTCGGGTGCACTGCAAGGGGCTGAGATCTTGGCCTCTGACTATGTGCAACCCATGCTGCCTACAGAGGAGGTGGGAGACTTCCTTGTAAGATTTGAAAAAGTTGCTGTAAAGAGAAAATGGCCTAGGGACCGGTGGCCAAAACTGCTGCAAACCTTATTGCGGATAGAGTTCCGGTCGGTTTACCATTTGATGGATGGGGACCAGGATGACTACAGCAAGTTTAAAGAGGAAATCCTTCTTAGAGGAGAGTTCCATCGTATCACGGGCCGCCAGCAATGCTCCAGGACGGGAGAAGTGTCGCCGGAAGACCTAGGATTTGGAAATCCAGAGAAACGTAAAGTTTTCTGTCATGGCCGCTTAGGCAAAGGGGTTAGTCCCGAAAGGAGAGTACATCAGCCTGAATCCTGCATGAGTTATAGCCAACCAGCTTTGGAGCGCAAGTCTGCAGTTACCCCTATCAACAAGGATCTTGTGTTACCTACAGGGGGCGTCAGTAGGTTCAGAAAGGCTGCAGTTTTGCTCCATGGCCACATGGGGGAGTCAGCCTATAGAGACACCACACCAGTGAGACAACGCACTCAAGTGAAGGCTATGACATCAGCTGCAGGAACTGGTAAGACTGTTTCAGTTTATGATGCTGAACCCAGTGAAGTGGGAGTATGTCCAGTGGGGAGATCCGCAGTACAAATGGACATAGACTTTCTGCATTGTGCTACCCAGAGCAGTGGGGAGGCGCAGCGTAAAGCCCAACTAGACGCAGGGCTAAAGACTGAAAAGGACATGGGGACTCTGCATATGCCTGCTATGATCCAGCAGATGGCTGGGAAAATTGAGCTAGGGGTGACCAAAACAGTGCTGGTACCATGTTCCCTAGTGACAGCTGCTGCAGGGTTGCCCAGGGAAACTTCCAAGGAGCTTGCAGTGTTGGAGCAGAGAGTTTCCCAGGTCAGCTATGGAGCTGCCCAAATAGGCAAAAGTGCCCCTTTACAGAGAGCGGGTGCTGTGAAGAGTTGCTCAGAGGTTATGGTGGCTCATAGACAACCCACAAAAGCAGTAGCTATGTCAACACATAATGAGAATATTGATGGTCATGCTGACAATAGTGTTGGCCAATGTGATGTGATTGGTGATTATAATGCTGAAAAATGTGTTTCCTGTAATGTTACGACTGAGCCACACAGTGAGAGAGTGTGGGCGCAGCCCCACAACCCTACGTGTAGCCCAGTAGGGTTAATTCAGCCTGCAAAAGTTGAGGGTACAAAGCTGAATGTGTCTGTAGTGCCACCAGAAAAAGGTGTTCAAAATGGTGTGCTGCACCAAGCTTTAGGTGAAGCATCACCCCAATGCAACGTTGATAAAAGTGTGGTGTTACAAAATGATGTATATAGAAGTGAGGAATGTGCAGTTAAAGCTAATGAATCCCAGGTTTCTGTGCGGCTTTCTACAGCAGGTAATGCAACGCTGTGGAACACCCATGGTGGAACCACAATGGACTGGGACAGCTGGGCCAAACAATTGCTAGCCATGCTGGGTAAGGCTAACTTAAGTAACAAGGGTGTGGACACAACTGCTATGCCAGACAGGGGGATCGCAGAGCCGCTGGTGGTTGAGGGCGTCCTGGTCCCTGCAAAGGTTGCTGCCCTCCCCTCTGAAGAAACAGTTCAGGGCACTGGCATCGCAGATGTGTTGTCCACAGCTCCACAGCTAAATAATATTGAGTATCAAAGTGATAGTGTGACTTGTAATGACCTGCAGAGGCTCACCAACACTGGTGCAGAAGGGATAAGTGTGAGACATGTGTCTGACAGCTCTCCAGGGGAGAAACAGTCTGTGATGATGAGTACCTCCAAGGAGGATGAGGTCTCTTCAAATGTCTCACCCTCTCAACCTGCAGTCGCTGAGCCCCTCCATATCTTGGACAGGGTAAAAGACCCTAGAAAGTTCTGGTGTTTAGACATGGGATGTTTAGAGATGACCGAAACCTTACTGGAAATGCTAGAGTTGGTAAAAATGAACTTGCTGTATACTTGGGTATCTCCACCGCAGTTGGACCAGGTGGTGCTGCGTAGCACCAATGGGTGGAGCCAGGTGGTACAGGCAGTGCTGGGAAACCATGACCAACAGTGGAATTGGTGGGACCAATGGTTACCCATTTGGCACAGGATCTCCAGATTCTCTGTGAGCGTACTTCTAGTTATTGATTGGTATGGAAGGCACGCGAGAGAACTGCTTGAGATATCAGAGGTCTCTCCGCCTGGGGCGGTGACTAGAAAAATCTCTGCTGGTGTGGTCCGAGGTGCGGCGGAGCAATTGTCAGTAGAGGGCGCAGACACTGCCTTACCCGCTAGGCCTCATGAGAAGGAACGGCCCAGAATGGACTCAGCAGTAGCAGAGATGCTTTCTGTCACTGGCCCAGGGGTACAAGTTAAGGTGCCCGGAGACACTATGGGAGAAAGTGTTAATGTTGGTTGCCGTAACAATGTAATGTGTACACCTGGAAAAAATGGTTTATGCTTAGGTCAGGGTAGTTTGTTAGAACAGGTACCCATGGAGTGTTGGACAACGGGTGAGGTGGAGCTGTGCTATGGTTCCGTCGGATGTAGTCCCTCCTCGGGTCTTCTTCTAACAAACACTGATTTGGAAAGCACTGATGATACGGAAAGCTGTGATCTGTTAAGAGTTCGTTCTGCAAACAATGATTTGGTTGCCATGGGTAACAAGAGAAACTGTTTTGAACCTGAAATACAGATGGTGAAGGGTAAAATGGGTATTTTTAAGTTGAAAGGAGGGCTCAAGGAAGGCAGAGTTCCCCCAAGAAAAGTGAATAAGCCCAGGGACCCCAAAAGAAGAGGAAGACTGAGTATAGGACAATATAGGAACCTGTTAAGATCCAGGGGGGAATGTTCCTGGAAGCACACCCGGAAAAAGGGTTGGGCCTACGTGGCTGACAGCCAGCACAGAGGTGTCCCAACCATCATGATGGGTGCTGGTGTTCCTCCCTCCGGATCGAAACAAAGGGGGGGGGATATGTAACAGAGCGAGGCTCTGTCCCTATGAAATTAGAGGTAAAGGAGACACAGAGTTTGCATATCTGCGGACTGCAGGACTACAGAGTGTAGAGTTTAAATGGAGAAAACTGCTCTGTCAGTTTTCTCCAGGTTTTGCTAGCTCCAGATGGGATTCTGTAGTTTGGAGATCCCTGAGAGTTATGGGTGGGACGGGATCTCCAACCCTGTGTCCGGGTCTTGAGGCTAGCGAGCAGGGTGTGTGCCCAGCTGCACACAGCCCATATAACGAGGGGATTTGTGTAGGATGGTGGTGTGTGAGCAGCTTGCTGCTTGAAGCTGTGCATGTCCAAAGCTGTGTGAAGGACTTGAAGCTGTGTGCGTCCAAGGAGCCGTGTGCTGTGTGTCGAAGGGTTGGAAGCTGTGTGCGTCCAAGCAGTTTGTTGGACGGGGCAAGTACCTATAGCAGCAGTACTGCTGAAGAGTAGCCAGGTGGGCTAGCATTTTCGTTCTGATTTTGCTGTATTTAATTTAAGCTTGGACCCCTGCGTGGGATTACTGGATGGACTAATATTTTGTTTTCTTCTAATAAACGTGGGCTACCAGGCCCTTAACCATACACGCCTGACTGATGTGGACTAAAAAATGCATCTAGCAATTGAGCTAATCACCCCAATGTCACAATATATATATATATATATATATATATATATATATATATATATATATATATATATATATATATATATATAGTCCTAGTAGTTAAACCAGTTGAGATTAGAGGAGATAGAATACTATTGATAAACTTGGAGCAAACAAAGGTAGAATATTTTTAATAGCTTTTTGCATCTTCAAGTTCTTATGGGCCTGCTCAAAGTATTTTTACTAATATTTCAGCAAACTAGAAAATGTTAGTTGCTCATCTCTAGTCCCAATTAAGATATATAAAACAAAATGGCTGTCACAATCACAAGAGAATGGGCTCATAAAGTGAAGAAAACTTTCTCGCAGGGACACAGCCAACAATATAAACACAATAGAAGTTTTAACACCTAAAACACCTGTATGAAGAGAAATAATTAGGCTACCATTACTAAAAATGCTAATTTACTGCCTGTCATGCAAATAGTATTAATTGCTTTCAAGTCATTGACCAGGTTACCGTCAATATATATATATTATTTCTAATTTCTTTTAATAATACAGTTAATAAGGATAATGTTAATAGTTGTGGTATTTATCTTTATACAACGAGCTAATAATCATTTGCAGGCATATTTTGTCACAGCAAAGACCACTAAATAGCTCGTAAGTAAACATGACAGTGACAAAGAACTATTGTTTGGTATGATTAAGTCTTCACACATTTTCCAGATATTAAAAATGGATGTTTTTTATCCGGAACCATTGTCTGTTAAAGGAGTTGGCTAAATGTCACTGCTGCATTTTTATATTTATGTAATCTGTGCTCCTGCTGTGAGAAGTGGAACTTGCGTGGGTGTATAACAATGTAACTGAACAGAGTCTTTTATCAATTAACAACAGTATTCTTAGTGGCTGCTTTCAATCTTATGTTAAACATTTGTAATCACTGCCTTGGTTCGGTGACAGTAATAGCAAAACTAGGGCAAACTAATGTATATGCTCTTCCATTAACCCTTAAATATGGCCATTAACCCAAAGTAAAAATTAAATTTATGTAAAAATGTTGTACAAAACTTGAGATATTTAGTACTGTATTTACCGTCAAATTAGACTGCTCATCTTCAGTTTTCCTTTTTAATTTTACAGATTAGTTACTGATCTTAAAGCCTAGGGCTGGTCATACATTATACAGTTTTCTTATTCAATTTCTTTTAGATTTACCTTCAAATATGCAGTGCAAAGGCCTTCCTGATTACATACAAATTGAAAGTGGTCTCATAAACGATTTGATCCCAAATCTTCTTTCCTCTGGACTGCAGTGTGGGAGAGACCTTCTACTAATTTGGGGTGCAGGGGATCTCACATGATGGTGGGCCTGTTATCATAAAACGGCGACTTTATTATTTTTTTATTGTGAATCGGTAGCAGTAGATGGTTCAGGCAGATTGTGTTTTTTCTCTTTTGCCTGGAGATGGGCTTTCAGTATTCCAAAGCATGTAATCACCCACCAACATTGATTCTGCCATTACTGTGAATTAAATTTTCTGAGAAAATCAAAATTATTACTTTGAAAAATGACAACACATTTCAAATAAATTATAGCAAATCTTTTATACATTAAGTGGTATTTAATCTTCAAGATGTTTTTATTTTGCATAGTTCAACAAAACTATGTGAATTGACAACAAACCTAAACAATCTATTCAGTTATTATAAAATCAGGTAGTCCCTTGCTCTACATTGTTCATGATAAATCTAAAGCTTTACACAGCAGAAATGATTTTGTTTTGTCAAATAATTTCTGCATTTGACAAGTCTTATTTTTGCACTGTCATGCCCAAGGTGGATCTGGAGGAGCTGTGCAAATGTTCAGCCAAATAAGCAGACAAAATGAGTGGTACTTTTGAAGATATACCGTATTTATCTGCGTATAACACGCACAGGCGTATTACACGCGTATTCATTTTAAGAGGGAAGTTTCAGGAGAAATTTCAAATAAGGAACTTTGAAGCAAAATAAGGTTCAGTGCCCACCTGCAGCCTCACTATTGCCATCAATGCAGCCTGATCAATACCCATCTGCAGCCTCACAAGTGCCATCAATGCAGCCTCACCATTACCATTAATGCAGCACCCTCACCATTGCCATCAATGCAGCAGCCTCACCATTGCAATCAGTGAAGCCTGATCGATGCCCATCTACAGCCTAGAGGGGACAGGATGGGGGCGGGATGAGCTACGACAGATTACGTTCAGTGAGAATCTCCTATGATAGACAGAACAGTGGTCCAATGGCGGCCCAGGAGATAGGATTTCCTATTACAGAGGCTGCCAAGTAAACAGGAGATTCTAGCTGCATGTAAGTGACAGCGCTTGTTCTGCCCCCTTCCCTGTGCCCTCCAAGGCAGCTAAAATTGAAGTATTGGCATATAACACGCATACGCTATTTGCACCCGATTTTCATGGTGAAAAAGTGAGTGTTATACGACAATAAAATACAATATATCATATTGACTAGCAGTACATAAGAACAAGACACAAATTGCTTTATAAAAATATATTTCATTACAGGTCTTGATAATTGCTGTCTAATGACAAAAACATGGGCAGTTGAGTAAAGAGTCACTTAGGTTCTCTGTGATGAATATGATATCAATAGGGACTTTCACTACATCTTCACTAGTTGAAAAGTTAGGAAGACCAAATATATTTGGCTTGTTGAACAACATACACACATTTACTTTTTGTGAATTGACCTCCCCATCGTTGTATTTACCCTAGGAAAGCCATGTCTGGATAAAAGGAAAGGCTCCCGTATATTGCTTGCATCACTGACCAGAACATCTAAGGAGAGTAGTTTGTTTAAATGCCCACTCATTTATTGTAGTCATATCACAAATCGTTCATGACTATTGAATCATGTTGGGCGTTGAATAGCAAGTTTGTTTTCCAGTAAAGTGACTCAAAGCAACAGGTAAAAGCAAATGCTGGTATGTCATTCCCTTTATGGTGAAGATATGGTACTGGAGTTAGTAATTTCCTAACTGATTCAACAAATTCTCCTCTAATATCACATATTGAAGTCTGTGTGAACAAGGCTTAAGGTTAACCATAGACAGTCGTCTGAAGAGTTGTGTTATGAAATTACCATTCTTTCACCTAAGGGTCCTTGCACACTGGCTTAAAAATCAATGCTTGTACAGGAGTTTTGTGTTCTGCCTGTAGAAGCAACTCAATGTTATCCTATGTGTCCATGCACATTAAGATAATTAGAGGCATATTTTAAGCTCAGCATTTATGGATGGGAAAAAACCCTTCTGGTTTGTGCTTTTATTGGAATTTTCTGGAAGATAAAAAGATAAACTCTCCTAAACTAGCCTAAAGCTAGAGTTATTAGTCCATTGTTTTGCATGTCTATTTTACCATCTTATAGCAAACTTGTGCTTTGCTTATGCAACCTTTACTTTGCTTCCCTCGCTGTTTTGTTCAGTAACTGATAGCAAGAAAGGAAAGTCTTATGTAAGCTTTGATTCACTCTAATTGGAGGGCGTCCCTGATGTGACAGTGCTGGACCAATCACAAAGGGGATTGAGCCACATTCTTCTCTACAGTGCTGGGCCAAAGGTAGGCAGAAGAAGAAGCTGCCTTGGGTGCTGTAGCAGGAGGGGGGCACAAAAAGGGCAGGACCAGCTACCTATGCTGCTGAAGTAGTTCACAACTCATGGAGGGTGGGGAATGCACTTTGGCCTTATCCCAACATGACTCCTCTATTTTAGGAGTTACTAGGCATTTTCTTCACTCCTGCCAGTGAGGTGGAGTAGTTAGGAAAAGGCAAGTACATAGTGTCCAGGAGTAGAGATGTTAAAACTAAAGTGTGTTGCCTTGCCTTATATGGTTAAGGCAGCTTAAGTCTGCTTTAACCTCTTTATGACCCCCCCCCCCCATAGCAGATTTACTGCTACAGGGTGGCCACTCTGTGCAGAATCACATGTGTATATATACATGATTCTGCACTTACAGGTTTTGGGCACGAGTGCACCCCAGCGGTGGCGGCTCGTTCCCAGTGACTTTACACAGCGGGAGCCAATCAGTGGGTCCCGCGGACCCGTGGATTGTTCGGTACTTTGACAGAATGACAGTCTGCCTATGTAAACAAGGCAGACTGTCATTCCATGAGTACAGAAGATATGGATCCTTTGTTCCTGTGAAGCAGGATCACCGCCCCACGTCTTCAAGTAGTAAAAAGCACATCCCCACAGTTAAACACTCCCTAGGCACACAATTAACCCTTTGATCGCTCCTGATGTTTACCCCTTCCCTGCTAGTGTCATTAGTCCAGTGACAGTGAATATATTTAGCACTGATCACTGTAATAATGTCACTGGCTTCCCAAAAAATTGTCAGGTGTGCGATTTGTCCGCCGCAATATCACAGTTGTGCTATAAGTTGCTGATCTCCATGATTACTAGTAAAAAAAAAAAAAAATTATTGGATGTGTTTAGAGCAGAAAGTAAAAAATATTGCTTTTTAAAAAAAAAAATTTGGTTGTTCTAGCGCAAAAAGTAAAAACCACAGAGATGATCAAATACCACCAAAAGAATCATATTAGGTATACATGTACATATTGGGTACCTGAAAACAAGAGCATCATTTGTAGAAATAATTATCACAAGTCACTGCTTTAAATCTATGGCCAGTCATTGCTAAGCTATCTGAAACACTATTAAACACTATTAAATGAACAGTAGCTGATTGAGTCATAAATGAAAGGTGTTCTTAGTTCTAAACCGCAATATAAATTCTCTGAATGATATAGATTAGGAATGACCACAGGCTTAAATCAACAAACATCAGAGCAATATATCATTTTTAAAAGGAAACGTTTGTGTATATGTATATATATATAGCCCTGCATGCACCTGGCATCTGCATTTACATTTAAAAAAAAAAATGAACATAGGAAAGAGCCTTAATTCCTTCCATAATCCGTGTAGAGCAAGTTCTTGTTTTTTTTTTTTTTTTATATATATATACCAGTGTTAGCATTTTCTTTGTTTAAATAGGTGTATTTTTCTGTGTAGTTTAACTTACTCTGGAGTAAGATGGAGTGGTGAGCGTAAGGAAAAAAAAGTCTGTTTGGAAGGCAGCTTGTGATGCCATAGCGAGCACAGTAGGCGGTCACATATCAGAAATCATGCAGACGAGCCTTCCAATAATTGTACTTTAGGAAAAAAGAGCCATAAAAATAGCTGAGATCATTCAGCAGTTATCAAGAAACAGATTCTGCAGTTTTATAACACTGTGCACTAAAAGTATATGCACTCTTAAAAGGCAATTAAAACGTATACTTAAAAACTATAAAACATTTTCTTTTCATCTGGAACATTGAGGGCAGATTACTACACATTAATAACGTTTTGTTTAGAGTTCAGTTTCTGATGGCTTCCAAATGCAGTCTGTGTAGATTAACCAGAAGGAGTCCAGTTCTCTTTTAAGAGAGCTTGTAAAGGAAAGCAGTGTGGTAAGATTGTTATGAAAAGCTAGTGTATTTAGGAAATAGCACTTAGCAGGGTCTCTCTGAATGTCTGCCAGGTCAGGAAGCTGAAGTGCAAGGCTTGGCCCTCATTCAGGCCCCCCAGTCCCGGCTCCTTGACCACACAGTACGTCAGGATCATGTCACAGACAAGCCAGGGGAGAGCTGCCACGCCTATGGACCAGCTTGGCACACACATTTTCACATAACCCAGTGATCCAGAAAAGAGGGAGTCAGGCACATCAGGGCCAAAGACATGTAACTTTTTAAAATAGAAAGTCATAAATAATATTAAAACAAAGTATGGGAACTGGGTTGTTTGCACTTAGTGCCACTTTTCCTTTGTAGCTCTGGTACATTTTGGGATATTGAGGTCTTGAATATATTTTACAGCGTATCATTGGATTTGAAAAGCTTTGTTATCAGTTTGGGGAATCGTTGTTCTTTTTGAATGAAACACTATGATGGTAGATTGCTCTAAACCACAAATAAATGTTTATGAGGCCCAGCAGTTGATCTTGCGTTAATTTTACTACACCCATCTGGGCTATGCATGACTATCAGGCCAAAATCAGAGTTAGGTATAGCTGACCTAAGGTACTGTACTGCAATTGTGATAATTAAATGCAATGTTACTAGTGTCCACTGATAACAGCCAGCAGGCCATTTGCCATGCTAGTTCGAACACTTTTACCTTAAGGCCGGCCATACATGATTCTAATCTCAAAGCGACTGAGATTTGAACCATTAATGGGCAGGATGAATGTACCTAGTTGATCGATTGATCAACTTGGGTATAACCAGCCTGCTGGATTCTCACACGTGGCTACTATAGCCTCTAGCTATAATCACTGTCTTCTCCTGCCTCCCCCATGCCAGAATCAAACAATAGCTTGGTAGGAGGGATTCCCCTATCAGTGCTGTCTGTGTTGATGGGGGAATCGTGCAAATTTTGCACCGTGTTTTGCCTGCCTAACTGCTTTCTAGAACTTATATCTATCTTTTTGTCTGCTTATTTCAACACTACAAATTATTTGTTTTCATTTCGGGCTTAAAAATGCTTACAAATAAACTGTTGAAGCAGCTGCTGGAGGACCTATCGACATACTGTATCTGTGCCTTTCATGTGAAATTTAAAGATTTCCTTGTAGGATGCCTATCACTGCACCCTCAAACTACATCAAGCAGCTGTTCTGAAGGCCCCATTGCCAACGATAAATAATTAAAAAATGTTGACACTCAAGAAAATTCTGATGTGGGAATGGGTATCATGTACCTGGTAGAAGAGCCTGATGTGATGAGGAAAGCCGCTCTTACACCTTTAACTCTGGGCCCCTGATAGTGTAGACAGGAGGTGCAGGAGTACAGAGTGGCATGAGTGCCTGTATGTCTTTCTAGCAACAGGGCAGATGTCCAGGCTGGGCAGAAAAAGCGGTCAGATGGCTTCAGCAAACAGGCTAGCAGGTGGGCAGCTGGTACTGGTGACAGGAGGCAGAGTAGCAGAGTCAAGCAGGCCGGGACATACACAGACAGGATGGATCGGCTACAAGGCACAGGCAGGAGCATGATCATTAAAGCACGAGCCAATGAAGCAGACAGAAGCGGAGGTCAAGGGACAAGCCAAGATCAATGCAGGTGGAGTTCAGAGAATGGGCAAGACAAGCCAAGACAAGCCAGATCAGCAACTGGAAGCAGGATACAGATTCAAAGGGTCACAGGTTACACAGGCTGAAGACAAGGCAGCACTGATCCCAAGCACTGGCCGAGTTTAAGTAGCATCTGTCACAGGTGCACACAAGAGCCGGCGCACACAAGAATGCACGACAGTCCATCCGTACGTGAGTATGCGCATATGCGTTAGCCAGTACCCAATTCTTGTGAGCATGAAAGAGAACATGTTCTAGCTTGTGCACAGAAGACCTTTCCTTATAATGTGTCTTTACGCTATAAAAAGATCTATAAATGAAAGAAACCCTCAGATGCTGCTTTAACACTTCAAGAGTTCTGGTTCTCAGGTCTGGACTCTATAGGGATCTTGGGCCCTTTTTCTATATCTTGCAGTTTGTCAGTTTGGCTTGAGTTTAGATTCTTACATTTGGAAGAAAACTTTTAACTTTGGTTCACATTTATACATTTAGACCTTGCAGCAAATATGCCTTTTGTTGGTAAGCTCAGACCCAGTTAGAATCTGAAACAGGTTTTCAGAATTCAAGGTGAAGTATACTAAGAAAATAGATATTTTTTCAGGCTGCTTAGTATACAGGATCTATGGATTGATTTTACCTCCTGTAGAAGCTTATTGCAATAAGCTATACTTTACCTTTATAGTTACAATAAAACGATTACAAATTCACATTCAATGCACAATGCTTTTTGTGTTCTGTTACCTGCTTTTTGGTTTTGTTTATGTGAACCCAAAACTTTCTTTTTAAATTTGGCTGAAATGTGTAAGGGTTAGTACCTGGGAAAATTCACCCTCATTATTAATCCTGGTGATTGTTGTACAGAAAGTATAACCAAAAAGAAAGAATGGTTGGTGGGTATGGTTCAGATTGCACCTACATCCAAAACAGAAATCATTTGGGGACATAAAGTGGACTTTTATGCTGCATTAAGGGTATACTGTACCACAAATTATTACATTTTCTTTTTCTTTATTGATATTGATTACAAATATATATAAATTATTAAAAAGGCTTATTTTGCAGGTTTTTTTTTTTATATTGTCCCCATTTCATTACAACATAACCCCATATGGGACCTCTCAAGCTTATAAGCATTTGATTACATGGATTACATTGTACATTGCAAGACAAGATTACACTTCATAAAACAGTGCACATACAGTGTTTCTAGTACAGAAAGTGATGGAACATCCAAAATGTTTGAGCTGTCACAGGAACAGTGAGGGGAAATCCTTGAAAGAAGGTACTTGTTCTTGTGACAACTGTGTAATTGTGGATATTACCACACTTTGGAGAGGACTTCATAGCAATTTCTGCTGAAGAGAAATCTCTCTGATGGTACACAGAACAAAATAAAATGACAGGGGCCATTAACCTTCCATAGTCTATCCCAAAAAAGTTTGGGTATTACATGCACTTTACTGACCTCTCCTGACTTACTTTATCTGCATACGGTAGTCGTTTTTGGTTTTAGAAGGTACTCAAGTCAACTAGCATTTTCAGATGGGGATGAGAAAATTGCAGCCTCCATTTTTTACTTTCGTGTCAGGGTTACTTTAAGAAATTTCCAAAATGTGTAAAGGCTAGGAGCTCAAGTGCTGTCTCGAGCTACTGACGCCTAGGAATTTTCTCAAGATGGCCTTCGCAGTCATGAATGTTCTTTAATAAATAATATACTCATTATTCTCAAGCTGTGTTCCAACATTCAGTTATTTTAATGATACCCTAAATCATGTCTGAAGATTTCCAGTCTTCAGCAGCCAGACCTCAATTGAGACAAACTGAGGTGTTTATCTTGATTCATATGCTCTTGTGTGTTGGATATTTGGTAAATTGTTTAATTATATCTGTCCAGTCATTTCCTTTTGCCACAGTATTCCATTCACAAAAAGTTTGTCTGATTTATGAACATGGTATTTTAGGTCTGTGCGGTACAATAATATGTTTACTTATTTTCTTACAGAATAAAAGAGGAATTTTAACAGCAATAATGATCAAGGGTTATTTCAGCCCTTTTATATTAAGCCAAGCTGTCATTAGGGATCATTTTGGTCACCAGTATGGATACAGCATGTCTTATCCTAACTTGGCAAACAGCAGTGTACTTGGTTAAGGTTGGATACATTTAACAGACAAAATTTGGATTTCAAAAACCTCTGCTCTTAATAAATTTCTATAAAAATAAATTGCTGTAAACTGCGGAAAATGCATCTAAATTGTTTCTGATTAGAAGGGATAGTTTTGACCAAATTACAGTTGATTCCTTTCACAAAATGTTTTTAATAAGGTTGATGTTAGTTTAAAATGCATCTGGTAATATAGTGAAGATTCTTCATCTTAAAGTTTTGTGTTTTTATTGCTCAAGATACATGTAGATTCAGCCTGGCTCACTGAACAGGAACGGGAAGATTGTTTAATATGCATATTGCCAGGTCAAATAAAAATAATATTTGTTACATAGAAGATAATATTACCTTTTATGACAAAGATCACATTATATCAGAATTCTAAGCTAAAGCATTTGTGTAGTCTTTTTGGTAGCTGTTCACATCCAGACCTTTTTTTCCCTCTGCTCCCCCAATATACAGTATCTCACAAAAGTGAGTACACCCCTCACATTTTTGTAAATATTTTATTATATCTTTTCATGTGACAACACTGAAGAAATGACACTTTGCTACAATGTAAAGTAGTGAGTGTACAGCTTGTATAACAGTGAAAATTTGCTGTCCCCTCAGAATAACTCAACACACAGCCATTAATGTCTAAACTGCTGGCAACAAAACTGAGTACATCCATAAGTGAAAATGCCCAAATTGGGCCCAATTAGCTATTTTCTGTCCCCGGTGTCATGTGACTCGTTAGTGTTACAAGGTCTTAGTTGTGAATGGGAAGCAGGTATGTTAAATTTGGTGTTATCGTTCTCACTCTCTCTGGTCACCTGGAAGGTCAACATGGCACCTCATGGCAAAGAACTCTCTGAGGCTCTAAAAAAAAAGAATTGTTGCTCTAATTAAGATATAGATATAAAGATATAGAATATGGATATATGGAAAGAACCCGCCCAAATTCTTTATTCGATAATCACCAAGTACAGAGTAACTGCTAACTGCAGTTACTCTATACTTGGGGATTATCTAATAAACAGTTTGGATGGATTCCAGAGTGCGGGTTCTTTCCATATATCCACAGTCCATTTAACATGGTTTCCTATGCGTCACGTTCACATGTGTGCATTTTATGGAAAGGACTAGGGACTTTTTTCTGGTTTTTGGTTCCATAGACTTTAATGGCTAAAAAATGTGTATTGAAAAATGCAAAACACATCTGGAATATGCAAACTGCAACCTGCATATGTGTGAGCCAGGCCTAAAACCCAGTTAAAGTCAAATTATTACTGTCAAAAAGACATAGTTCTATAGCTTCTGTTTTAGTTGTCTTTCTTACGCTTTCTTGTTTAATGCCTGGTTCACACCTATGCATTTTTTAGTGTGTTTTCAGTTTTGCAGAAATACACTACAGTCCATGTAACATGTTTTCCTTTGGCGCATGTTCACATCTGTGCATTCTACTGAAAGGGCCAGGACCAGCAGGTTGTGTTTTTGGTTCCATAGACTTCAATGGATCAAAAAACTATTGAAAAATGCAAAATGCATCTGGAATATGCATCAACTGCAACCTGAATAGGTGTGAACCAGGCCTAAGATTTGTGCAGGAGGTTCCATTATGGCTGGTAGTCCAATAGGTCCCAGAGTTAGCACTACTACACTCAATTATCAGCACTTAGCAAAAGAGTTGGTCTGACATACCCTCTTTCTTCCTCTGCAATACAAGTCTTAAGCCCGGTACACACCCAGGAGGCTGAATGGAAAAAAACAAAGGAGCTTGCTGTATTAGCTATGCAGTGTTAGTACTAGACTTGTGCACAACAGAAAGTTTCGTTTAGTTTCGGTTCGTTGTCATTCGTGAAATACATAATTTCATTCTGTTATATTCGTTATGTTACGTTAATACGTTTTCGGATAATTCGTTAATATTCGTAGAGTGTCGAATTCATTTGTTCGTATTCGTTAAAATTCGCTATTTATGTATGTATAGACATTCGTGATAATGATTCGTAGTTTGAAAAGTCGTTTGTTTATTGAATCTTTTAACACACACAATGACAACGTCTCTTCTCCTCGGCTCAAATACAATACAACACCCTTCTAACTCAGTTCTCAGGAATGCACTTTGCCAGTAATCCATCCTCCGGCACAAAATTAATCAGCTGATTGGACTATAAGATTTACTTTGAGCTGACCTTTTGTTTCATTAGATCTTTAAAGAATTACCAAATTCATTCAAATTCATTTGTTATACTTCTTTTGTATTCGTTTTATTTTATTTTTTATTCAGACATTCGGATGCATTCGAATGTCCGAAAGATGCAAAATTCGTCCAAATTTCAATTTGTTACGAAACGAATTGCACAAGCCTAGTTAGTACAGTGATCTCTCTGCTGAGCTATTGTGTTCTGACCTGGGGACTGCCCCCACCCTGCCAGAACACACCGGTCAGCTCTCGCAGCCATTGGCTGTGAGCTCTGATCGGATGCCTTTCGGCTGCTGTTTTTCCAACATGCATCTGGTGAATCCTTTCCCTGAGACAGAGAGCGTAATTCAACATTGTTCAGTTTTCAGTGAGATGTCTCTGAAAAAAAAAAAAACCTGGCAGAGATAATAATAATTTCCTACTCTATCCAAAACTAAACCTAGTTTTTATATAGATCACAGAGAACAAACATAAGTGAGATCTCTCATTTATATCATTATATTGGATCTATGTTGTCTATAGACTTCTCACATTGGTGAAAAGTTTGCATTTAAATGTATTATATCGACTGCCTTATTTCAGTCTACGTGATGATCCAATATACCATTGGTACTCAAGAAATAGTGAAACTTGCTACTAATGCTGCTGCATTAAATTATTTAAATGCAATTTAACTGATGTGATTTGCCTAAACATGGGCATATATAAAAATAAATGTCATGTTGCTGGATTATTTCTCAGTTAAAGGAAAAAAAGCTACAATGAGAAAATGTTATACTATACTCTGCCACTGTTGTTTCCCTCGGGATTTCCAATGGGAGACAAGCAGGCTGACAAGTCTCTTCCTGTTGTAGGTCAGAGCTTAAAGGAACTCAGTCATCTTCCCACCAACTCTCCTGAAACTCACGGTTAAAATTAGATGCTGAGTGAACTTTTGTAGCTCAATTTGGAACACTTCAGAAATAAAGTATAAGAAACAGATTTTTTTTTTTCTCACAGTATGCTTTCCCTTCAGTTCTGTGTGAGAAGAAATCTAAGCAGCTTGCTAGTAGGTTGAATTGCTTCTGTAGTGACCTTAAGTAATCTTGGTACACCGTGTTGACTTTTATAACCATTGCTCACTGTGGTAAATTTCATGATTTATTAAATATGAAATGGCTTTCCAGTCAAGTCATTAACTAAAATTGCACTTATACTTTAACAATTGTTTTGTAAAAAGAAACACTTCTTTTAATGCCCCCCCACACACTAAGGCTGGGTTCACACCTCTGATGGATGCGTCTCACAGCAGGGGTCTGGTGCATCCCCGTTCTCCATTTCATCCCTGATCAGGGATGAATAAGGGCCGAATGTTTACCCTAATTTGGCCCTGAAATGGAGCCAAAGATGCTCCTGTTCAATTTGCTCCATAGCCATCCTGGAGAGATGTGTGAACCAGGTCCATAGAGAGTCAGTCACAATCTCCTGTCATGCGAATTGGATGTGGAGAAACCCTCATCCAATTCCCATAGGTGTGAACCCAACTTAATACCTCACAGTGCTATCCCACAACCCATTTGCGCCATCTTCTCAGGTACAGCGTTACCGCCTCTCAGGATGAAGTACTTCGACCTAAGCAGCTAATTGCCAGGCCTGGACATTGTCAGGTGAGGAAGAAGCTAATCATGTGAAAGCTCTAACATCATGTGGAGCTTACACAAGGTTAGGACTGCAGGTGCTGGGAATGTGAATATCCATGTAATTAATTGTATTGAAATGTTGTACGAACTTTGCTTCAGCAGACCTAATTGCTTAAATTAATTGTAAAACCAAGTTCTGCTATAAAGATTTCCCAATAGCTAAATGTGCACCTTTAAATAATCCATCTTGCTTACACCTTTTTTTGCATCCTGAAAGATGAAGGTCATGTGATCCCTTTTCCTAGCTCAGTGCATCCCAGATCTGCAGGTGGGTGTGTCCCCACAGATGGGCATGTGCACCACTTCTGGAAGTGATGTTTGCTGCCAAGCATTAGTGTTTCCAAGGTAAGCAAATTCAAGCACATAATGACAAACGTCACTTGCGCAAATTATGTGCATGCCTATTGATGTGGACACATCCACCTACGAGTCTGTGATGCACTGAGCTAGGAAAAATGATCACATGATCTGCAAGGCTGGGAAAGCCGCTGTCAATTAAAAGAGGAGGGATGGGCAGAGGCATGTAAACACTGACCACGGAAGATACAGGCAGGCTGTGTGCTTGCACACCCTGCCTGTATGTAAGAACGGGGTGACATTAGGCGCAAACTGGCCACGCTAGGATGGATCAACTTCCATGCTTAGCATGTTCAGTTTTTAGCCATTACGTGGGGAACTGGCAGGATCATACAGGTACCATAGAAAGAATACCAGTACATATAAAAGTACAGCTTTGTATCAAGCTTCAGATCTAAGAAATAAGTGTATGCTTAAGAAAATAAATTCAGGGGGGTTTACCATGGCTTTTCTATATCAGACAGAGCATGGATGGCTTATCTGTCGGTCCTTTGTTAGGTTTCTATTGCCTTCTTTTTTCATTTTGGGAAGTATCCTCTCCTTTTCTGCCCCAAGAAGAAGTGATGGGAATACTATCCTGCAAATATACAGGCTGAGAAAGCAAAAAGCTATGTTTAGTAGCATGAAAAGGGTTGCTCCAGACAGTGTGATTATTGCTGTACATGCCTTCATGTCCCAGTGACATTAATCACAGGAAGTGGAGGAAAATTTCCACAGTGGAGTTACAGACAGAAATACAAACCTGTGTCATGTTCATCATATTGCACGTGGTGAACACATACACATCTTGGTAACGTCTAAGTAATACAGGTATTGCTTACCCTAATCTATTTGTCACTTTTGGCATCACTAAAA
Source organism: Lithobates pipiens (assembly GCF_037356315.1). Taxonomy (NCBI): domain Eukaryota; kingdom Metazoa; phylum Chordata; class Amphibia; order Anura; family Ranidae; genus Lithobates; species Lithobates pipiens. The sequence continues at coordinate 372,257,388 of NW_027507748.1, read as the reverse complement.
GCTGATACATTAAAGTGCATGTTCAGCCAAAACTTTTTGTTTTTGTGGGAAGGATTAGAACCCCTGTCAGGTTTTTACTGTTATACAAGAAATTTTCCATGACTTAACTGTCACCAGGACAATGGTTTTACCAGACGGGAAATAATTCCCCTTATTTCCTGGCTGATGAAACCATTATCATGGTGACAACTAGGTCATGGACATTTTTTTAACCTTCAACAACAACACAGACAAAATTAGAATAGAGCAGTTAAAACCTTTATATCACTTCCTATCTGGTAAAGCTGTTCCTCGGCGGGACAGAACGTAAGATAAAATCTCTAACGGAGTCACATACAGGGGTTCTAATCCTTCCCCACTCTATCCAAAAATAAAAATAATGTATTCACTAGACATACCATTTAAAACATAACTCTAGCTAATATGTTGCTGCCTAATTAGTGCTTTACTGATCATTTTTGTTCAATCTCCAGGTGATGCCATTTGCACTCATTGCTGGGTTTGTAATTATTATTCTTAAAAATGTGAAGTTTCTTCTTAGATAGTAGAAACTTTCATCAGAAGCAAGAGAAGTAGTTACGGCATTAGGACTAAAGTCAGTTATTAAGGGATTTAAACTGATATTGTAACATTGAAGAGTATCTTCATACATTACATGTGTTTGAATATTAAGTATATTATAGCAGGACTTGCATGTATTCAGCAGCCGCCCTTTGTTAGGATCAAATAAGTAAATGAAATGTAATAGGCCTGTGCTGTGCCCAGAGAAAAGTCAAACGGCACATAAAGTCTAGGGGTTAACTAGGGAAATTCACTCATTCAACTTTATGTGACGTGAATTATTAACTGTCATTTCTAAAATTAGCTAGGGCCTGCTTTGGTAGAGGCATGCCAACACAGGACACCCGAGACCCCATGTACAGTAAAGGTGGAGGGGTGTTCTGCTTAGTTTCTCATGCAAGATGAAGTCCCCCCCTTCACCATTTATATGTCAGTTCTACTTGATTACACTTCTGATTCTAGACTCCCAACAGCTTGTAAATGTTTTTATCATTTCTACCCAGAGTGCATAGTGGTGTGTAATGTCAGTACTTGCTTTCCTCTGACCACATCTGTTTCCCGGCCTTGTTACTTTTATGTTATAATGGTCATAAAATCTACAGTATATATGTGTGGTTGGCTGTATGCAGCCCTACATACACATGTATATTTATGAAACCAATGTGCACACAGAAGGCTCTGCTGTGCTGGTAAAATGAATTACTTTTATTGAAATGTTTTCTTAATTTTACCTATTCAGAATTTCTGTAAAACTGATAATAATTTGATTTCATATTCAGAATACTTTATTAATTCTATAGGGAAATGATGTGCACTGTTTGCATGTACATTATTAATGACCAATACTTTACATATGTCCAGTCATATATGACTGAGCAGATTTGTAAATTAATCCTATGTTTTTGAATAGTTAAAACGTATCTGTTTTTGTAGCTTTGGATAGCATAAGCAAGGGACAAAACCTTTACCAGATTTTATTGCTGTATCTGTTGCTCTCCTGTTAGTCCTGTTAATTATTAGTTCAGCAATCCCCCCCCCCCGCCGCTGAGCAGTTGTGCTCTGACAGGGGTACGACCCCCCCCCCCCCTCCGCCAGAAAACTCAGATTAGCCCTTTCTGCCTTTGGCTGAGAGCACTTATCAGGAGTCGGTCTTATGCAGGTCTGACAGACCGACACACAAACAGGCCAACTGTCGGACATTTTTTTTGAACCACCCATTGTCTCCGGACAAAAGCAATCCTCACTCAGGTAGGGCTCAATCACACTAGTGGTTGGAGTTTTTAGCACCCCCCAACTTCTAGTGGGAAAAAGCCCAAAATGTTACAGTTGTCACCAGAACAAGAATAAAGAGGAGAAGAATCGTGTTACAATAACTGCTGTCTAAAAGGGGATTCCCCCTCACTTGGGTGAGAGATTCTATTACTTCATGTTGTATCTTTGGGACAGAAAGTAAAAGAGAATCTTCCTAACTGAATAATAGCAGAAAGATAAATACATACATACATACATAAATGTAAAAAAAAAATGGGATTACCCTTTCCCTACACTATCCAAAGCTAAAAAAAGAAAAAGTTTTAACTTTAATTATACTTTAAAGGGTGTATATTCTTTTAAAGGAAACATGTATTGAGGGATCATGTGGGCTGCTATTATTGATCAGGACATTTTGGGTCATTGACTCAGAACAAGTATTTAAATAAGGGTTCTTGTTTCCGGCTTGTGACTCAAAATACTGACACCAGAAACAACTAGTCAACTAGCATTTTGAGCGGAAGGAAAGCAGTTGCAGTCCACATGTTTCTCTTAGTATAAGTGTAGTTAAAGTGGCCCCACTGGATTGCCTCTTCCCTAAGGCTAGCCATAGACTGTTTGATTCTTGGCTGGTTCAGCAGGAACTGGCTGAGATTCGAACCGTGTGTGGGCAGGCTGAATGTACCAAGTTGATTGATCAATCAACTTGGGTACAACCAGCCTGCTGGATCCACCTGCGATTATCGCTAGCGGCTGCTATAGCCACTAGCAATAATCACTGTCTTTTCCTAGCTGGGAAGACTTCCACTGCCCATCCCTGCCCTCCCGCCAGGTGGAGATTATTGCTCGACAGGAGGGATCCCCCTGTCAACACTGTCTATGTTTATGGGGGGAAGCGTTGCAGGAAAGAAATTTGCACCATCTATGGCCTGCCTTAATACTACAGCCAGTTTCTAAGTGGACAAACTCTCCACTAATTAGAAGTTTTACTGCCTAGCCTCTCCAGCAGTCTCAGAAGGATGGAAACCATGTGCACGTGTTGAGCCTAGCCACAGAGAATAACAGTTATTTCTGTAGAAGCATTATACCATAATGTCAGTGAGTAGCAATATTATATTCTGCCTGCTGGTAATATGCAATGACATTGTTTATAAAATAATGTGAAATTAGCATTTATTCTTCTAGGGGAGCAGTCAAGAGAATGTAGATAGGCGAGAGGATCCACCAGAAATATACATTTGTAAGGGGTAAGACCTCTTAGGGAGGATTGAGAGGTAATGATTAGGTCAGGCATTGAAGTAAATTCACTAATAGCAGGCCAAGAAAGAAACTTTTAGCATGTACTTTAATTAATGGTTCATGCTGATTAAAAAAGAAAGGAAAATAAATATAAATAAATATATTAATTCCCTTTAAATATATAATATTATGGGAGCCATGAAAAAATATAAGGGTAGAAAATAGTATACTTGTCTGGGTGAAATATATGACACGTGTGCATGCTGAGCTTGGGTAGTAGCCTCCTGGTGTGCCATGAGTGGGAAGAGGAATCTTGCCTCTCCCCCCATGTATAAATACCCCCTAAAGTATCTGCACCTGGCCTCATACTGCTGCAATGCTGGCGACAAGATAATAAAGCGGCGGTAATGCGGGATGTAGGATTCCTCTTCCCACTCACCACCCTGGCTCAGCATATACATGTAGTATATATTTCACCCAGAAAGGATTACTTTTTTCTACACTTATGATATTTTTTCATGGCCCTAAATTATTTGATTTCTAAAGGGAATTGTTTACAGCCCACGTATATGTTTTATATAAACTGTTTTTATGTTTATTAAATGTGTACATTTCTATTGTAGAACAAAATGAAGCAGAATGTTCAAAATTCGGGAAATGCTGACAATATCTGTTATAACCACTAAAGGAGTGTATGCCTATCAAGGGGTGTCACCCCCCCTTTCCTATATATTTAGTACATTAGTGCACCAGTCCAGTGGATGATAGAAATATGTGCATTTTGGGTTCCCAATTTGCTCTTGTCTTGTCTTAGAATTGTTTTACAATGATAGTTTTCAAACTTTGTACAAATAAAGCAATTTGTTCATTAAAAAGTGTGAAATAGGCTGTTATGCCTCAAAAGCCCTGTCTTCTGTACATTTTGATTCTAAGAATCTATTATTAGAGATGTGGCTCATTTGAAAGAGCCTTTTTCTTAAAAGTTAAGAATAGTTGCTGTGTTGTCTCCAGTAGCGAGCCAAATGGCAGACATCATTTTACCTGCTTGTGTGAACATCTTATCTACCCTCTTATTGGTTGCTACATCATTATGTTTTTATTTTTTTTATTCAGATTTGTTTTATTATATATATATGATCCTATTGTGTTTAGCTCTCAAACTCAGTTCTTGTCTTATTTCTTCTCAATATGAAGCAATTATGGCATGTCTTTCAACCATCTGGTTACAATCCATGAACAGTGCCAGAATTTCTAGAAATGTTACATATGCAAAGGAAACAGTCGGAAAGAGAGTTGGGTGGTGCTTCTTGACATTTTATTCTTTTGAAGAAGACAGAAAACTGTCTCTTAATTAGTCCTGACGAATATGTGGTTCAGCCTGGCACCATTTTGAAATTGATGTAATGGAATTAGAGGTGAATTTAGATGTGGAATGATGTTGCCTCTAGTCATTGAGTGGAATGTGATTATTTTACACATTCCATGCATTTAAAGCTTTAAAGACATGCTTATCCCTTTCTGTGCTTTGGGTTCTACAGTTTGCAATGATATATAGGTACTTACAGATAGTAACTATCTAATTTAGTAGTAGTAATTGCATATCTTCCTATAGGTAGTTCAGTCCTCATAGTTAGGCAGATTAATCCTAAACAGACTTAAAAATACCTTTGAAAATAATTATAAAAATGTCAACTATTACTGAATATCATAAAAGTACTCAGACATGTACTAGGGTTAAAGTAGATCTCCTGCCCAAATATTTTTTAGTTGTGGCTGACTAGAGACGTTTCAGATTTTCTTTATTTTTTGTTCCAGTAACGATGGTCACTGAGACAGTAGACTCCAATGTTATGTTCATTGAGTGGGAAAGGGTTAAAACATCTGTCATGCTTTTTTGGGTTTTTTCTTTTTTTGCTCTCTTTATCCATGCTGGGGAGATCACCTTCATGTCTTTGCTTGTAGCTATTCCAGCACTGGTTTCAGGGCTCAATGCATAGCAAGCGTTTGGCAAGAAAGATCTGGGTGTAGCATGATTGGTGTATCATTAAAATAGATTTTGTCTTGTGATCTAGCAGCAGCGATAATAGCTTCCATTACTTTAAAGAAATGCATGCAGTATAAGCCATCTAGTGTTCAGGAACCATTGTAGGATCTGGGGGTTGTAGGTGAGATGGGCTCTGTCCAATTTCAGTGGGAGAGTTCTTCGACTTTTGGTTGAAAATGGAAATGAGAGCTAAGGATAAATCTTTTGAAAGTACTCAGGAAGCCCCCAGATATTATTTCTCAACCTCAGTCCCCAAGTACCCCCAACAGGCCATGGTAGCAGGTTTTCGGGCACAGGTGCTTTAAATCAGACTCAGTGGCTTGGTATTTGGACAGCTATATTATCTAAGAGAAATTCCCAAAACATTGCCTGTTAGGGGTACTTGAGGACTGAGGTTGAGAACCACTGGTTTGGTGATAGATGAGGTTTTTATACTGCATGGTGTGATCATGAAGCTCAACCTTTTATTGATGCATCTGAATAGTGGATGAAATTTCTTTAACCTTTGAGTTCGCTTGGGTTAAACTGGTTTTATTGAAACTGAAATCCTTTTTGTAGGTGGTATCTAGTCTGGAGACCTAGTGCTCTATGTCCGATCTAATAGGCAGAGACCTAATGTAAGTTTTTAGGTCTTAGTCATCCCCAATGTCCGAGGCCATGGTGGGAGACCTCAGGTTACCCTGAGAGCTAAGTGCAGGGCTCCCTACTGGCAGCGTAGTCGATACTGAGGTCGACTGTGCTGGGGGCTCCTGGGAGGGGGATATAATGGTTGCGGGTTGGATCAGAACAATTGCATATAAGCCCCACAGTTAGAGTCACATACCATATCCACGGGTCCAAAAGAAGGAGCACAGGGAGAGGATACTGCTAAAGGAGAGGAGAAACCCAGTTCCCCAGTCACATGCTGTCCTTCTGAAAGGTCTACATAAGCCTGTGAGGAGGCTTCTATCATATTAGGAGCTAAGGCAATAGAGCATGGCAGCTGTAGTGAAGCAAAGTCCTGGTCCTGCATTGGTGTAGGCAATGAGGGAGCCTTAGTGTGGAGCTGGTCTGCTATGTGATGGACAATGGGCTGGGATGCAGACCACATGGCCACCACCATGTCTGCCCAGTCTACTGAGACAGAGAGGTGGCTCTTGGATGAAGGGGGGGAGCTGATCCCGCCTAAATTCTGTTACAAGAGGGTGCCAAGAGGCTTCAGCTGCTTTCTTTCTCCCCATCTCACCCACCAGGAGATTGCTGTATGCCCTATAAGATGTGTGGAGAGCTGGAGCAGGGATAGAGCAGTGATCAATACTTCCTAAACCATCATTGGAAAACCATGCCTGTATTACTTATTTTAGTTACAATGGTCACTTGGTTAGGGTGAACCTCCCCAAAAGAGGTTCAGACTGCAAGAAAAAAAAAACAACAGAAATGATCTGTTAAGAATATAAAATCTTACAAAACGAACTGCCCCATAGATGGCTAGTGTTAAGTTGCCTATAGACTTACATGGGCGGTTGTATTTGCATGAAACTTGATCTTTGGTTACTGTGGGTTACTTCACACAGTTTTCCTTTATACTCTCTATATATTTTTTTGTTATTTGATTTCTATGTTGCTTTAAATCCCTCTTAAAATTCGATTTTAGAAGTAAATTAAGTTTTTTTTTTCCCTCTCCAGTGGTAGTTCCACAAGACGATAGGGAGGCTGCATAACGCTCCATCATTATTATTTACTTGGAAAATATGCAGAGAATTGGAACAGATAACTGCTGACATTGTACAGGATCCTAAGTTTAATTAGGATATATGAAACTTTGAGTAAATAATTTAGGAGACTTAATTGACTTTGATTAAGTGGAAAATAAAATCACACTTGTATTGAAATGGGTGATTTACATTCCAAGGTGTTGTCAGCTAAGAGTGTAGAACCTGATAAGGTATGTTTACCATAAACCTGTGAACTGTGAAAAGGATTCTTTGAGTCTGTATAGCATCTCAGTGTCATGTTTTGGAGATGAAAACTACAGACATTTTTGTGCCCTTTTTGGAATGAAAATATCAAAATATAATTTTTTTTGTTATTTTTCAAGAAAAAGAAGAACAAAAAACTAAAAGCATCAACATGGATGTCACATCCAAAAAAGCCTTGATTTTTTTTTATTGCGACTGTTGGCAGATTAATTTCAACGGCATTTTTGCTGCCATAAAGTGATCAAGTTGCTTGATTTGATTTCTTTACACAAATTGCAATGTACATACATAGACAGCACTTCTCATCTTTTAAAATTGTAAAAATATGTTTTACTAGGTCTATCTTCTCTGAAACTTGTTAAGCCCTATAGGAAGCTGTTACGCCATGTCCTTAAGGGGGTGTGTTGTCTTATAGCTCTTAACTGGAAAAAATAAATCTTCTCCTTCTTCAGTTGCACTGTAAGCTAGAATTAAGGCTGTGGAACTGATGGAGAAGATGACTGCTAAGATCTATGATAGGTTGGAGGCCCACAACCGTTTTTGGGAACCATGGCATCTCCAGGAAGACCCTCCCCGATTCCCCCCCTTTTTTTTGGTGTCGCAGTGGGCCTTTTTCCCTCTTTTCTTACCTTTTTTTTCTCCTTCTCTCCACTCTCTTGGAGAACTGTTCCTTATGTGATTATGCATCTTTCAGATATCGCCTCCTTTTGGCATTATGGCACCTCAGCAATGAGATAATCATGACTGAAGATTTGCTCATTTAGCTAATTTTGAGACTTCTGATACATATTTGTATTGCAGATTCTATTGTTTTTGTCCTCTGTTCATAGTCTATTTTTTTTTTTTCTGTGCTAAGAGTACTATTTGCTGGCTGATTTTTTTCCTTGATCTTTATTTTCTTGTGTTTAAAAAACAAAAAAATCTATAAAAACTGTTCATTAAAAAATATATATATATAATGTTTGATATACTACTCACAGAAGCTACAGTTCATCCCAAGAAAAATACAATGTACCTACACTTGATGCACAAATACACAAAAGCATGTACAGTACTGAATCCCAAACAATATCATGTGTCATATATAGTTTAACATGAGCACAAAACGGGTATTCTTTTGAATATAACCACACTTATTATACTTTTTATAAAACATATAACATTTTGCTATGGCAGCCATTCATGCTAGTGCTGACATTTTGAGCATTACTCGTTTCATATTGGCTTATCTTGGCTATGAAGGTAGATTTATCATCCTGCTATTATACTTGCTGTATCAAGTATAACTCTGCAAAGAAAATAATAGGCAGTCATCTGAAAATTTCTACTTGTTGAAATGAAATAAGCAGTCAAATTATTACCCTTTCCTACCTTCCAAAATAATGGCAATCACATAAAGTGCAATCCGCGTCCCAGGGTACTTTAGAGTACACAGAAATGCAGGTTAATCAACAGACCTTGTCTTATCATTGTTTAATAGATTAGCATTGATTTATTAAGTCAGAAAGAGTTATCAGTGTCTTGCTCTCATCTCCAGTGGTGTGAAGATACCTGATAAACTTCAAACATAGCACTTCACTGAGTTATCTATTTTTCTTTAATCTATAGGCAGTTTGAGGTTTAAGTTTAAGGTCAACTTCTTCATCTGCTCTTTAAATAGAATATTTTAAGAGCAACTCTTTGGTCTTACAATTGTTGCAACTATGCTAAGACATTGCCTTTCCCATTATATTGTGCACATGCCAGGGATTTTTTCACCCCCATATGTTATCTCTTAACACTGGTAACATCTGAAATTGTATTACTTTCCACAATTAAACCAGTTTTTTTGCTTACTGTGTTTCCTCTAATCTCTGAAAATTAATGTAAGTTGTATTTTTAAGGAGTACCACTCAGCAACAAACTGGTTAAAGGTTTTAGCGTGCAGACTGGCCAGCAGGAGTTGGCGGTGTATAGCAAGGGGGACGCCAGCCTGTCTCCAAACTTTTTAGCCCTCCCCAAGAGCAGAGATGAAGGAAGAACCCACTATAAATCACTGGAGATTAGAGACCCTGTTCTTGCCGACTCTGCAGGGTTGCACTGCTTAATGTCAAAGCCTCACGTATTACTTTAGCAGCTCTCCTTTTCTTTATTAAATCTACTTTGAAATAAAAAATGATGATCTTTCCAGTAAGGGGGAGAATGCCTAAAAGGATTTGCAAACTATCTGTTATGTTACATTTACAGAGACTAATAACTGGCGAGGGAGCCCACTAAAATTTTTGTATCACTCAGTAAACAAGGAAGGCAGGATGTGTAAGGTTTCCCCAGTTGTGGCTCTGTTTTTTAATAGATGACATTCAATAACGCTATTTTGGGAGGCTAGACTATGCAGTCATTATAAATTATACACGTGCATTAGTATACAGTATTGTGTATTTATGGCCAAAGTATTCACAATTATTTTTATTTAGGGAATATTGTAGAACAGATAATGGAGGTAATATGTGGCTTTTCTTTAAAAAATAAACAAATACAGTATATTTCTATGAGTATATGAGGTGTCATTATTTTTAATAGCTTTTTTATTACATCCCTACCTCTTGGTGCTTCTGAAAATTGGCACCTTTGGGGTTGAGTTACTAAAGGCAAATAGGCTGTTCACTTTGCAAGGGAATTTTCCCCAATTTGGAGAAATTCACTAAGTTCTGGGGAAATTCACTTTGCAAAGCACAACTTTCCTTGCAAAGTGAATAGCATATTTACCTTCAGTAAATCAAACCCTTTGTGTTTTGCGCTGGCATGTTGGAGTCAGATACAATGTTAACCACTTGCCATCCAGCGCACAATGATATACATCGGCTCAATGACATGGCTGCAAATGGGCGTACCTGTACGTCCCTTTTAAATCAAGGGCTAGTGGGTGCGCCTGCCATGCATTGCGTCAGTGTGCCTGCGGGTACCGCGTACTCCATGTCCGCTGGTGGCCCGCAATCGTGACACGGAGAGGCAGAACGGGGAGATAGCCTATGTAAACAAGGCATTTCCCTGTTCTGCCTAGCAATATGACAGGGATCTACTGCACCCTGTCATTGGGAGCAGTGATCTCTGTCATGTTTTAGTGAGCCCATCCTCCCTACAGTTATAACACACTGAGGGAACACATTTAACCCTGATCGCCCCCTAGTGTTTAACCCCTTCCCTGCCATTGACATTTACACAGTAATCAGTGCATTTTTATAGCATTGATCGCTGTTTAAATTTCACTGGTCCTAAAATAGTGTCAAATGCAAAACAGGTATGTGTGAGAAAGATATGTTTAACTACTTCAGCCCCAGAAGGATTTACCCCTTTCCTGACCAGAGCAATACGGCACTGCGTCGCTTTAATTGACAATTGCGTGGTTGTGCAATGCTGTACCGATACAAAATTTACGTCCTTTTTTCACCACAAATAGAGCTTTCTTTTGGTGGTATTTGATAATCCCTGTGGTTTTTATTAAAATCGCAATAAGCATATGGTTTGCACAAAAGTTATAGCATCTACAAAATAGGGGATAGATTTATGACATTTTTATTATTATTTTTTTACTAGTGATGGCAGTGATCTGTGATTTTTATTGGGACTGCGACATTATGGCGGACACATCGGACACTTTTGACATATTTTTGAAACCATTGACAATTATACAGCGATCAGTGCTATAAAAATGCACTGATTACTGTGTAAATGTCACTGGTAGGAAAGGGGTTAACACTAGTGGGCGATCAAGGGGTTAACCTTGTTCCCTGAATGTGTGTCTAACTGTAGGGGGAGGGGACTGACTATAAGAGATGACAGATCGTTGTTCCTAGCTATTAGGAACTCACGATCTGCCTCTCCTCACAGAACAGGGATATGTATGTTTACACATACAGGTCCCTGTTCTGCCTATCGTGCCCGTGATTACGCAGCCGGTGGTCATCGAGGCCGCCGGGCACAAGCATCGGCACCCTTGTAATGCAGTGGGCGTGTGCACCTGCTATCCCGTTTAAAGGGCCGGACGTACAGGTATGATGGTTTGCGGAATCGTGCCAACCTGCCACAGTATAATGACGATGGCTGGTCGGCAAGTGGTTAATATGAAAAATAGTCAAGGTTCAAACCTCTCTCTTCAACAGGAACAGGTCTCTCTCTCTCTCTCTCTCTCTCTCTCTCTCTCTCCCTCTCTCCCTCTCTCCCTCTCTCCCTCTCTCCCTCTCTCCCCCCTTGGACCTCTCTACTCATCCTGGCCTTGCCACCAGGGAGCATTCAGAGAACTTAAAAAAATTTTTTTTTAAACGGCTGCCAGCTGACCTGGGTGCTGGGCTTTAGGATTCCCGGTTCATGCTTGCAGGGCCAACCATGATTCAAATGGGTCTAGTAGGGACCCTAACCCTTGTAGGCCTTCCCTGAGGGATCTCTTCCAGTGGTAGAAAGAACTTGTTTTTTCACAACAAAGGTTTTCTAACTTGTTGACAAATCTTTGTATGGTGGGGGTAATTCTTCAGTTTTGTAACTGAGAAAAAGTAAGACCCTTTTCAACTCATGCATACACTGCTTCTGTTGTTGCACTTCTGCTGTTCAGTGCATGTTAGGCTTCTTGCCCATATCTCGTCATAGAGACTAACATGTAACCTAGTTGGACTATGTCACCAGACTAGAGGCTAGTGCAGCAACCACAATCTATGAATGGTACGCCCAAAAAATATATGTTAATGCAGTAGCAAAGAGAGGTGTTTTTTTTTTGTCTAGTTATTACGCAAAAAGCCATCACTAATTATTTTGGTCGACTGTGCAATTATTTCATAGCCCATTGTGGCCTGTTGCATAATTTTCATGGTCTATTGTGGTGGTGTATTTGTTGATCTTGTTTTTTGTTGAAGCTTTGTTGAAGATATTGATGCTACATACATTAGTTACACTAATGATACTGTTTCCTCATTTGGTGTCACTTTAAATGTACAACATAATGTATTATTCTATAATTTATTCTGTATGTAATATAGAAATATATATATATATATATATATATATATATATATATATATATATATAGTGTATCATATTTTATGTATCTTATATACAAGCTAAATCAGTGCTCAGTTACTGTATGTATGGTAACTAATAGGTGTCTATTTACCCATAAAGACTTTTGATTACACTGTGATTTAGTTATTTATGAAAAGCGCCATTACTGTGAATATTTTACTTGTAATATAATTAAAAGGAGACAAGCATTTTAAATCAAACCCAAACATAAAATATAGCAGCAGCTCTTTTCAAAAATATACTTCTCATTTGTTAAATTATCATTACACAGGAATGAATGAATAAGTGACTTATCCATGTATGACTATATTTGTGAATTAAGCCAGATATAATTTGCAAGCTCCAATCGTTTTTAACCAGTTCTCGACCATCGCATGTAGATATACGTTGACAGAATGGCACAGCTGTGAAAATAGGCATACCTGTATTTTTAATTTGCCACTGTGCCACCCGCCGCGAGCTCCGTGAGTAGGATCGCTGGTCCTGTGGACTCAATGTCCATGAGGATACCCGCAATCGTCTCACAGAGAGAAAGAACGGGGAAATGCTAATGTAAACAAGCATTTCCCCCTTCTGCCTAGTGACACTGTCACTGATCACCGCTCCCTGTAATCGGGAGCGGTGATCAGTGACGTGTCACATGTAGCCCCTCCCCCTACAGTTAGAATCACTACCTAGGACACACTTAACCCCTACAGCGCCACCTAGTGTTAACCCCTTCACTACCAGTCTAATTTACACAGTAATCAATGCATTTTTAATTGCACTGATTGCTGTATAAATGTGAATGGTCTCAAAAATGTGTCAGAATTGTCCAATGTGTCCGCCACAATGTTGCAGTCACGAAAAAAAGTGCTGTATTACTAGTAAAAAACAAATTATTAATAAAAATGCCATAAAACTATCCCCTATTTTATAGACGCTATAACTTTTGCGCAAACCAATCAATAAATGCTTATTGCAATTTTGTTTTAACAAAAATATGTAGAAGAATGCGTATCGGCCTAAACTGAGGAAAACATTTTTTTTAATATATTTTTTGGGGATATTTATTATAGCAAAAAGCAAAAAATAAAAACCGCAGAGGTCATCAAATACCACCAAAAAAAGCTCTATTTGTGGGAAAAAAAGTACGTCAGTTTTGTTTGGGAGCCACGTCGCACGGCTGCGCAATTGTCAGTTAAATCGACGCAGTGCCAAATCGCAAAAAGTGATCTGGTCTTTGGCCAGCCAAATGGTCCAGAGCTGAAGTGGTTAAGACACCAATCACTTTAGTCAACAATGATGGCAAAAAAAAAATAAAAAATCTTTCATGAGCTTAGCATCTTTTCTAAATGTTTTGCATATGATCTGCATAGGATGACTTATTTCTGGTATAGTATCATATTTCTTGGTTTGCGCTTAAACTTTGATATTAATGTTTAGTCATTAATTTAAATAGCATGCTGATGTTAGTGTCCATTTATTATCTTCTAGTAAAAAGATTTTCTTTTTTTTTTTTTTTTTCTTTTTTTTTTTAATAGGACATGTTATACATTTAGGCATGTATTTAATCTGTTGTAAAGTCTCAATATGTATAAAATATACTTTAAACAATCATAATTGTTGTGCCCCAGCACACTGTGTAGAAGCTCTATAAAACTTTCTTTTTATTGGAAGTAATGCATTAAATCTACCTGCATTGTGTGGCATCTGTTTCCCAGTAAGTTTGAGACATTTTGGGCTAAACCTTTTGTTCTGGATTTATCTCTCTCTCAGTCGCATTCATGTTTAAACAATTTTATCTCTGTCAAATTATGGAGCCTTTATGCTGCTTGATGTTGCAGACACGAATAAAACAGTTTCTGGTACTAAATATTAATTCAGAATGTTGACTTTAGCTCTTTCTGGTTTCTTATTCCCTATTATTTCGGTAACTCGTTCAAATGAGCTATAATAACATTGTCATATGCAATCAAAACAAAATGGCTCATCCCACAATTCCCTACAGCCCCAAAGAGAAAGGCAAAAAAAGCTTTCTACTGATCAGTAGACATAAATAAATATGTGGTGGAATTTGTAATGTATGATTTTCAGATCTGTATTTATATAGTGGTGACATGGGCTATTTGCACACGTGTCCTTAATAGATGGGGAAGACCGTGTAATGTATCTAGGAGATAACTGCTAATGTGTTTGAATTATCTTTGTACTATATCTTGCAAATGGTAAACACTACTATAAAATAAGCATATTTTAGAATTCACATATTTCCTTTATAAATGCTAGTACACATCTTCTCTTACTGCTTCTCTGTGTAAAGTTTCAGCTATTGTTTTCATCTGCTGTGATAGAAGACTTCTAGCATTTTTTTGTCCAATTAAATTAGATAAGAGCAAACATCTGGTAAGTCTGATCAGTTGTAGTGTGGCCAAAGATATGTAAAGTATTTGAGCCTTCAAAAATTTAGAATTTTTGAGCCATGCTCCAAAAAATTGGGCATTACAGACCAGCTAATGATGCATAATTGTGCAGAAAGGTTTTGGAAGCTCCTAGAAGCCCTGTATTAAGGCCAAAACCCAGCCTAATTTGCTCTATTTAAAAATGATACCAAGGATAATTAGATAGAAGGGTGGACCTTGGTAGCACTGGCAGCTGATATAAGTAGGCCTAGGCTACAGCTGAAGCAGAGCTAAGGTAGAAACAACCTTTGGCCTCTTTCTCTTAAAAGCCTTTTGAGAATCCAACTCTCCAAAAATAATTTCATTAAATTCAGTCCAAATCTCATGTCATCTGAAATTTAGGATCACATTCTCTTCAACTTGTCATCCAGTTCTATAAGATTCTAATCTGTGGTTTTAGACTTATATGAACCAGTAGCTACACTACTACTTTATTATTGCGGTGTCAAAGATTTCTTTATCACCATAGATCTCAATAATCCTATGGGGTCATGCAAGAGAAAGCAGTGACATAATCAGCAATGCTTTTTTTAGAATTAAGAAGCTCCAGGCACACCAAAATGTGCTTTGTATGAAAGCTGAGCAAATGAAAGTATTTTTTTTAAGTAAAAACCTTTTTATTTAGTTTTGAGTAGGGTGGGGAAGTGTTAAATATCTGTCAGACTTTTATCAATATTTTGGAACAACAGGTGAACAAAAACATCGAATGGGCACTCCTGTTCCAGTGACTGTCTAATACCACGTACACACGACCGGACTTTTCGATGGACTAGGTCCGACGGTCTTCCCAACGGACTTTCGGCGGAGGTCCGACGGACTTTCTGAACGAAACAGACTTGGCCACACACAACCGCACTAAGTCCATTCGAAAGTCCGTTCCTCTTGAACATGATGACGTAAACGGGACTAAACAAGGAAGTTCAATAGCCAATAGCTGCTCTTGCGTCATATTTGGTCCGTCGGACTAGTACACAGACGAACGGTTTTCCCTATTTTTAGTCCGTCGGATAGATTTGAAACATGTTTTATTTCTAGGGCCGCTAGACTTTTGAGAAAAAAAAGTCCGCTGGAGCCCACACACGATCTAATTGACGGATTCCAGTCCGCCGGACCGTCTACCGGAATGTCCGATCGTGTGCGCACGGCATAAGAGGCAAATCTTTCTTGTTTTGGAGAGATTTCTTTTTTATGTCTCGTTATGTCTGTAAGATAGGAAGGGAAATCACCCTGATGGAATATAGACAACATGCAAAAACTGACAGGGGTTCCTACCCATCCCTACTCTGTGCAAAGCTAAAAATGAGTTCAGGCTTTGCATACGCTTTAGGATATATGGAGATATATAAATTTAACTCTTTTAAGCAATGAACTTTAGTATTTGCATAATTGTTGGAAGTTTCAGAGTAACAGAAAGAATTGTAAAATATAAGGACCGATGCTTCTGTTACTAAAAATAGAATTTATTTAAAAAAAAAGCTTTATCTGTTTAGAAAAAAAGCATTTATAGGATATATTGTATCTAATTATAAAACAGTATTCCTCACAAAGTGTTTTGATTGAGAAAGGAAGAGGGAGAAAATGTGTGTTTAATAACATAGATGCTAATGTAAGGAGCTTTTTTCACTCTATTCAATTTTCAATCCAAATACACTTTAAATATACAGTTTGAATAAGAATCCACGCCCTAGGAATTTACACTTTTGTTGTGTTTCACCCCGGAAATTAAAATTATTTTAATTTGTCATAAATAACACTTTAAAGCAAAAAAAATTGTTGCTCTTTTCTTGTTTATAGCGCAAAAAATTAAAACCGCAGAGGTGATCAAATACCACCAAAAGAAAGCTCTATTCGTGGGGAAAAAAGGACGTCAATTTTGTTTGGGTACAGCATCGCACGAGCGCGCAATTGTCAGTTTTGCACCTAAGTGCCGTATCGCAAAAAAATAGCCTGGTCATTAAGGGGGAAAATCTTCCGGTCTGTATGTGGTTAAAAAAAAGCCTATGAACCTGACTGGATATGTGGAGAGATTGTAAGCCACTGTGTTGTCAGTTGCTGCACTGGTTGCCACCACATGCCACTGACCACAAATACTGTGGGATAATTATTTCAGGCTAAATTTGCTATTGACCACCAATGCAGGGGATTCTTATTACAGCCTTTTTCTGTCAATGTTCCCCAATACTAAGGGGGAAATTCTTATTACAGCCTAAATGTGTCACTCACTACTAATTCTGTGTAGTGAGTGACACATTCTGGGGGCATGTCTTATTACAGCCTAATGTTCAACCTAATGTTCAGCCTAATGTTCAACAAAAATAGCGCCAAACACCTATACTGCTGACAATAAAGTCATACATATAACCTTTGTGGAAGGAATGTGTATAAAATTGCAGCGCTAAAAAATTTAATAAAATGTTGATAAAAGTGCAAACGATCTTCAAATTCTCCCAAAATAGCTGAATGTCTCACTCACCAGAAATCCTGACTGCTCACTTAAGTGCAGCAATAAAACACGTATATTCATAACCTCCAGGGTAACTGGAACCCTTTTTATGGTCTTTAGGACTCAGGATATGGCATAGGAAGAAAAAAAGACTATATAATATAATACTCTATAAATAACCGTATGTACCAAAACCGTGCATGCAGTGTCAAACACAAAACAGCATGAGACATGTAAACACCAGTGAGAGCCATGACCACACCAACCTCCACCCATATGTAGTGCGCACTCACCGTCACATATGCTGTTCAAATGTTAGGCAGCAATAAGGCCACTGTGAATTAACCATGCGGGCCTCACTGAGATCCTCTGAAGATGTACTCTACTTAGAAAGGTGTGTAGGGCAGCTAGACACGCTTGACACGTTGCCACACTGGATGTCTCTGGAGCGGCGATATATGCATGTGCTGGATGAGAACCTCTGTGCTCTGCCCCTGTAGAATATTGGGAGGAGACTAGCATGACCTGAATTACTATTGGAAGGATCACTGTGAGCCCTTGTACACACGGTCGGACATTTTGATAGAAAATGTCCGATCGGACCGTGTTGTCGGATAATCCGACCATGTGTGGGCTACATCGGACTGTTTTAGAGCTGGGCTATAAAACTTTCCGACAACATGATCCGATCAGACTTTGTCCGATTGTGTGTAGAGAATTCCGATCGGAAAAAAAGGGCCACACATGCTCAGATCAAATTCCTAGACCAAAGCTATTGGCTACTAGCCTGAACGTAGTCCTGTCGTAATGAAATAAGGTCATCACGTTACGTATGATTGGATTTTCCGACAACTTTGTCCGACCGTGTGTATGCAACACAAGTTTCGGACAAAATCCGATGGATTTTGTTGTCGGATGTACAAGGGCTGACACCTGTATTGTGATTGGAAGGATCTCAGTGATGCCTGCATGGTTAATTCACAGTAGCCTTATTGCTGCCCCACGTTTGGGCAGCATATGTGGTGGTGAGTGCACACTATATGTGGATGGCGGTTGGTGTGGTGATGTACCTACAGCTGCTGCTCTTCGTCCTCCACTGACCAATCCTGCTCTTAGCCCCAGCATGCATAACATTAAATTTCATGATTATTACTGAAAATAATTTTGGTGTATGGGGAGGGTGTTTAAAAATGATCCACCATGGGTACCAGGTATACAAGCTATAGTATGCCACTGGTTAGTTGACTCAAATGTATAAAAATATGTGGTGGTAATAGCAGCTGACTCATTAGTGTTGATTTACATAAAGGGCATATAGGCTGTTTAATTAGCAAAGTGAATTTTCAGTATGTAAGAGAATTTTCCAGTAGCTTAGTGAATTAAGTGAAGCTCTGCTGAAATATATCATCCAACCATGTGCAAGCAAAAATATTTTTCTATTTTTAATTTCATTGCACAGAATTGGATATTCTTTGCAAAGTGAATTACCACCTCATTTACTAAGCAAATTTAAAATTCACTTTGCAAAGTGAACATGCGCTACTGCTTTAGTAAATCAACCCCATTGCGGCAGTGTCTTCACCAGGGTTCTGTTACAGTGGTTAGGCTAACCAGGAAGGCAATAGCATACCACACAACTGGTCAAGTTTGATAGATGGATGTTCCCTTTTATTAATTCTATGAGGTCTATATAACATCCATAGCTTACTGTCATGGTTATGCAGATGGAAGTGTGATTCTTTGGGCCAGAGATACCAACAGTCCATTTTTGATGTTCCCGCATCCAATGCAAAAGTATTTCTATGGTTTACTATGGATAGTAGATGTACTCTACATGATCCTATGCTGTTTCACCCCATATAATAATTAGTGCAGTGCTTAGTATGTTCCATTATTTGTGGTTGTACCATTTGTACCAGTTGTATAGTGGCACTATTATTGTCCTGGGGGTTGTTGATTTGCTACTTAGGCTTCAACCATACAGATTTTCCCATGCCCATCCACCCATTTCCAAAGGCCACTTTCCACATATTTTAAAGTGGAGTCAGCTGTTCCAGTACACCTATAAGATCGCTTACTTTAGAAAACTAAGCAACTTTATGGTTTTAGTGATCCTTCACCCTGGCAATAATGGTCATGTCTTTGTTAAAACTTTTTTAAGTCATATTTTAAGCCAAATTCTCAAAAATATCTTCATATAAAAAGTATAGAAACTCAGTTGCTTTGGCATAGTTCCAAAGTTGTACAAATATAGTTCAGGATATGGCAAGGGTGGACTCACTTCTCCTGCATTGGCAAGGCTTCTACTTTTATGTCCACTGAATGCATAACTTAAAATGCTACTAAAGTCTCTTTTTTTTTCTTTAAAAATAACAAACATGATATAATTACCTGCTCTGTGAATGGGTTTTTGCACAGAACAGCCAAGCCCCGCCTCTTCTTGGGTCCCTGACTTTGATTGACAGCAGCAGGAGCCAATGGCGCTGCACTGCCATCTCAGCCAATGAGTAGGGAGAGTCCTGGGAGCCGAGACACTTCTGCAACATTGCTGGATCGAGATGGGCTCAGGTCAGTATTTAGGGGGCTCAAGGGGGCTGCTGCTTACTGAAGGTTTTTTAAAAACCATCTGACTTTACAACCACTTTTATGCATTACATTTAAGTTAATAAATGGAAAATGACATGCAGTTAAAGACAATTTGTCATGTAGGGAAAAAATGTAATGTGATTAACCTTTTCTCTGCCAGAGCAGTTTTAAATTAAAAAAAAATTTTTTTTGTTAAAATGCATGTTTTGGACCTAAAGAGTAGTTAAACCCCACACATTATATGTTTTCAAAAAATAGTAGTACTTGCATTTTTTTTTATGTTACATGATATTAGGCTGGACATTTTTCTTTCCTGCAACCTGTGGTTGCAGGAAAGAAAATCACTAAATTCCCCCATCAACACAGTCAGTGCATAGCCACTGTGTTCTTCTAATCAATCAACTTGGGTACATTCAGCCTGCGCATACATGGTTCAAATCCAGTCCCTACTGAACCGGCTGAGATTCAAACCATCTACGGCCAGTTATATGCAACTGTTTATCAAACATATTTTCATTTGAAAATACACAAAGGTAAATTTTAGCGCCCACCCCATATATTACCCAAATATTTCTTAAAATATAAAACATGAAATTGCATCCCATAAATAGATAATAAACGTGGCAAGCCTTAAAATTTCATACACCTGTGAAATGGCAACAAACTTCGGTACCCAAAGTTGTCCATGGTTGACACTTTAAAAGTCATTGTTTTGAGTTAACGGTGAGTGATGGCCCTTGAATTATTGTTTTCACTCTGGGATGCACCAGACCTAATATATGTAACACAAATTACATTTACGTAAATATGTGCATTTACCTGGGGGCTGGAGGGGTGTTAAACTTTTTTGTTGTTTTTGCATTTGAATTAATTCTGTTACTTTCATTATTTAAAACTTTTTTTACTTAAATGTATTGCTTTAACATAGAAGACCAATAGCCCCCAGTAGCATAGTGTCTTTAAGAGACATCATGGGTTATTAGACCCCTAATGTCACCTATGGACCCTAATGAAAGTGATTAAGCTCCATTCCCAGCCATAGCAGTTAGGGAATGACAGCACTGAACCTGGAAGTTACATGATATGCAAACCAGATCTCCCTCTGCTTTACGCAGCAACATCTCCCTTGCCTGTCCCGTGCCCACAGTTTGGATAGCAGAGCCTATGAAACATGGTGGCCCCCCCCCACCATGTTTCACAGGCTCTGCTATCCAAACTGTGGGCCCTGATGCATGGCAGGAGTTGTGCACTATCTTTAGGGTAGAAAGTGAATGGGCAACTCATGTTCACTGGAAAGCCAACAGTCACCTTGCCAGATGTAAACAAAGTCCCAACCATTATAGCACAAGGGAGTGTGTTTAAAAGCCTGTTCTGCCACCCATGTGAGCCTTATGTCGTGATAGCAAAAAGGTTTATAGAAAATACACTACTGACTTGGGCACACCCTAATCACTGTGTGTGGTGCCGATTACCCCTATTACCGGTGCTTCTCCCCGTGTTGCACCCCCCCAGCAGTGCTCTCCCCCGGGCTCCTGCAGGGGATGTTTCAGAATGGAGAATTGGGGAAGGGTTGGTAAATATGTTATTTACCGACCCCTTCCTTTTCTAAATGAACACAGTAAACACATTCACTCACTGTGATTATTCATAACTGAAGCATAGTAACTGTGAATGAAAGTTTGTGAATGAACAGGAAACCACTCAGTACAGAGCCCTGTCCTGTTCATTCACTGTCCCGCTAAAGCTGCAGAAAAAGGCGTGTATGTTTGAGCTTTGGGGTTCATACCCTAATGCAATAGGCTACGCACACCTATTCTCGGTCCCCTTGAACAATTATCAGCCATACTAGGGCAAAGAACAGTTTTCAGAGTTTTTAGTGCTATGCTTCTGTCTGCAACAGGTTCTGTGATTTGAAAATAAAGGCAAGAAAACTGCTGGTTTTCCACTGAAGGTTACTCTGCGGTATTGGTTTCAAGAGTGGAAGTAATATCCACAATGTTTTAGCCTGTTCTATGATTTTACAAGCGAGAGATTGGCATTATTGGTCAGATCTAAGAATTTAGCTCATCTTACGGTATTCTGTTCTGTAGAAACATTTCCAAAGTTCAATATCATACTAGAGGAGAAGACTGAAATATTATATTTTTTTTCTCGTATAAGTGGGCCTGCATTTTATAATCACCATTTAATTGTTTTTCAAAGACACACATTATTGAGTCATTGACTTGATTTACTACAGAACCCATGTGAGTTGTCACTGCATTTAAACAAAGCGTCACTCATTTTAGTCACAGAATCCTTCCAGCTGTCAGCTCCAGCCCTGCCTATGAAGCCGAATGTTCACAAGTTATTCCTAGGGTTCTGCATCTTTGGTGGAGACTTGGAAAGTCTTAACACAAGACAAGAGCAAATCTTCAAAGAAACTTTCAACATATGTGTAACCTTGTACAAAGAGGAAATAATTTATGATGCTGTCTAAGAAAACCAGAGTAAAGTGATGCTCCTTTTTCGCTGCATAGAGCCTTGTCAGTTGTTAAATATACTCATTCCTACTCCACTATATATCTCAATTAACGTATCAACGTATTCATTTAAACGTTTTGGGTCATTTAGCTGCAAACAGTAGGCTCTAATTGTTGTACTGTTTTTATGTTTGGAGAAGACTGTTTACACAGAGGAACATTTATTTGGAAACCTTCAAATTACTAAAGATTGGACTCGGAAATGTTCAAATTTGTTTAAAGAATGTCACTTGCCTGCTAACCTGTCTGTTGCAGTATCACGACTAGATCGGATCTGCAACTTTTTCATAGACTGTTAAGAAAGGGCTAACTAAAAAGATATATAAATACACGTTGTATATTAAAATATGCTATAAAGGGACGTATGGAACAACAAATAGAAGATAGAAGAAACTGGAAATAAAAGAAACCAAATTCGTACAAAAACAAATGTAAGATAAACAACTGAAAAATACATTTAAAACATGCGTTCAAGAATACATTTTATAAACCACTATAAATATTTCAGATTATATATATTTTTTTGAAAAATAATTAAACTAAAATTTACAGCAAAATAATTAAAAAATTGGGTACAAAATAAACAAGGACAATGTAATATAAAAAATGTGTTTGTCTACACTTAATTTTGTAGGATGTTTTATCTGCAAGTTATTACTTTAAAAAAATGTTAGTTAATCAATGGAATGGTCTCTCTGGTTATTCTATGTATTATCAGAGTTATTAATATATCAGAAATTATATATAAAAAAAAATGTATTTAATGAAACACAAAGACTGCATAAATGTAATGCTAGCTTTATGTTCAGTTGCAGTAACAGTAAAATACAGTGTTAATAAGAACTTGCCTAGGAAGCCGACATGAAACATCTGTTTTATTTTGCATGCGGATTTCAGCTGCCTGTGGTCACTGTATACCAATGTTCTGGGTAAAAGACACAAACGTAGCTGAAAATGGCTTTGAAGTTGGGAAAGTGGCCACTCCTTGCGGAGTGACTCATTTGCATACTGGAGGAAGAAGTGGGACAGAGGTGTAAGGGTTTTTGCTAGCCAGTACTTAGTTTGTGTGTGGTCCTAAATTATCTTAAAAACGGCCTGACAGTTTCAGTCTAGACCTATATTTAGCACTGTTGGTAGAACTGTAAGCACATGAAAGACGTACCAGATGCTGGCTAATAAACACATTTTTGTTTGCTTCTTCTTAACAAATTACAATAAAGATGCAAAAAGATTGTGTATATCAGGCCCTTCAATTGTTCTTTTGCTCTGCGTGGCTGTTTAAAGGAATACTGCACAGAAAAACATATGTAGGCTGTCATTTCAGATTTGCTTCCGAAAATGCTAGTTGCTTAGATGACCCTCTGACCTTAAATGAAAGTCACTGACCTAAAATATGCGGATCATAACTTGCTGTATGCTTAGCTTTGGTCAGTGATTCAGAAAGTATTGAAGTAAAGACAACCAGGTAACTGCCATCTTCAGAAGCAGATCAGCAATCTGCAAATATCTCTAACCTTAATAAGTTATAAAATGATTTAATTGTCCAGGTGCTTGCCATCAATTAGTGTTTGTACAGAAATCCCAGAGAAAAGAGCTGTATACAGGCAGTCCTCGGAATTACAGACAAGATTTCTGTAGGTAGGTGTAGGTTTGTTCCTAATGTAGGCCATACATTGGTTCGAATTGCAAACAAATTATTTCAGCGTTTTGTGATCTGATGGTGCCACCATTGATTTTGAAATGCGACCAACCCAGCTGTCAGTTTCACCTCATGTTGTTACAGAAAATTATTTTGGTGGCCGGGAATCTTCTTTTCTTTCCAGGTCACAGCTCATACACATTTCTTTTTTGATTATATTTCTCGCACAATTCTCCCTTCATTGATTAGAAATTCGTTGGTTTTTCCAAAATTTTCCAACATGCCCAATCCCCCAAATCAATGTGCGCATGAAAATCCACCATTGCTGCACCCCACTAATGGAAATTTGAATAACAATTTTTTTTTTCGATTTTCAAAAGAAAATTCTTTTGGAAGTCAACCCATGTATGGCCTGCCTAAGTTGAATTTGTATGTAAATTGGAACAGGTACATTTTTTAAGTCCAGCCAAAAAATGTATTTTTATGGTTTTTTGGATAGCGTAGGGAAAGGTTAACACCCCTGTAATGTTGGTTTTGCTGTCTGTTCCCCTGTCCAGAAGATTTAACCTCATTTTCTGTCCTTGTGACAATTACATTTTGAAAATTGTGGATTGTTGTGGAAACAAGGATTGGTGATAAAGCATCAGTGGAGACACCCTTTTCCCATGATAGCTCTTTTGGGAGTCAATTTTTCTTCCGACGGATAGATTTCCTCTCCCTTCCTGTTCTCTCCTTCTGTATGAGTTGTATGTAAGTCAGATGTTTGTATCTTGGGAACTGCCTGTAAGTGCAGAATAAAGTAGAATCCATGTTGCTGATGTTGCACCAGTTCAAGGTGAAATCTCTCTTACTCATTACGTGAACATAAAGGTACATGATAATACACAGTGGGGTTGATTTACTAAAGGCAAAACAACTGTGCACTTTGCAAGTGCAGTTGCTCAAGAGCTTAATAAATTATATAAAGCTTTGCTTCACTTCACAATGATCACCCAACAACATGCAAGGAAAAGTAATAAAACAGCATTTTTGCTTGCACATGATTGGATGGTGGAAATCAGCAGGGCGTGGCCTAACATGTGCACACTCTCTCTCACAAGGCGGCGGCGGTGAATGTATCTCATAGCGTTCTTTTATCTTTGATTAATGTGAGTAGTCACTTTTGAATTTTAATAAAGTCAATAAGTTTCAACAATACTACACTATGGATATTTAATTTCTTGTATAATACGAGGGAACGAGGAGTAACTGAATATTAACCGGACCAGCTTCATATAGCAACACAGGGGCTCACACTGTGGAGGCGAGTTAACCCCTGCAGGGGCAGGGGAGCTGGAGAGTGCGGCAATTTGTCTTATGCACGGAAAACGCAACGGTTGCAATTCAGGATACACCAGACACCAAGTACAAGTCACTTTGATTTAACTTATGTGGAACTTTTTAAAGTCATTTTGCTTTTTCAATGGACTTTATTGTGTGGAGACAATAGAAGTTTTATACCCACTTATTTTGCATCAAGAGCATAAAAGCACTTTATATCGCACATAGTTTTGGAATATAGATCAAATTTGTTTTTTGTGTTTTTTTAGCACTGTCTGTTTGCAACGTGCAATTTGCACTTGTTCCAATTTTTATAGGTGTTTACCAGTTTCATTAGCACTAGCACTTTAATAAGGATGTTCACTAATATTAGCACTTTTTAATTGTAACCTGCATGTGGTATTTATTGATCATTTCCATGGTGTATTTTGTATATACAATTTGCTGTCATAGGAGAGCGACATAGCTACCACCACAGTGTTTACATTGGAAATCAGCAGGGCCCCTCTTCATTTACTAAGTTCTGGAGCACCTGCACATACAGAGTGCAACTGCATTTAGTAAATCAACCCCCAAAGTGAAATAATTCCTAGCATCTAATCATTGTTGTGGGTATACAAAAATAAGAATTGGTTTTGAAACCTTGACCCAACAATTTCCCCAAAATCAGGCAGGAGCAAAGTTTTTTGGAAACTAAAAATAGGAAAACAGCACCACCATAAACATAATGCCTTGATATTGTCAAACCTGGCCCCAAAACATTTGCCATGCATGTACTGGTCATGCTGAAGTGTTATTCTGCGATCTATGGACTTCTGTGATTGGGCAGATAATTCATGTAGCATTTCCTTCCAGGAATCCATTTGTCCTAAGCTCAGGCATGGAGTCAGGAGGATGTGCTTAGCTGAGAAAACCCCTACTCACCTTCTCCAGATGAAAGAAAAAATACCCATAAACTCTTGGGATGTATGACATCCTTTTGGCCTAGGCCAGAAACGATGAAGCAACTGAAGAAATATAAAGTTTAAAACAAACAAATATAATATACTTTCCTATTTATTAAGACTAGAGAGTTTAGTTCTACTTTATTTGGTTGTTTTGTCTAAAGAGGTTTTAGGCTGAGAAATACATACCTTATTCTGAGCTCCTCACAGAGTTTCTCCTTCTATTCGCCAGTCTGGTTGTAGCCTCTCTGACATCTTGCATTGTATGTGAGACTGTTGAGGGCCTATCCACATTCTGTGAGTAGGGAATAGTGCCAGATGCCAGGGGAGCAAAAGAATAAGGTATTCTTGCTTATTCCTTGCCCCAGAGAAAAAAAGCCATTAAGACATTGCTGTCTCCTCAAAATAACTCAACACACAGCCATTAATGTCTAATCCGCTGGCAACAAAAGTGAGTACACCCCTACATAATTAAAAATGTCCAAATTGGGCCCAAAGTGTCAATATTGTGTGTGGCCACAATTATTTTCCATCTCTACCTTATTCCTCTTGGGCATGGAGTTCACAGGTTGTCACTGGAGTCCTCTTCCCCTCCTCCATGATGACATCAAGGAGCTGATGGATGTTAGAGACATTGCGCACTTCCACCTTCCATTTGAGGATGACCCACAGATGCTCAATAGGGTTTAGGTCTGCAGACATGCTTGGCCAGTCCATCACCTTTACCCTCAGCTTCTTTAGTAAGGCAGTGGATGTCTTGGAGGTGTGTTTGGTGTCATTATCATGTTGAAATACTGCCCTGTGGCCCAGTCTCCAAAGGGAGGGGATCATGCTCTGCTTCAATATATCACAGTACATGTTGGCATTCATGTTTCCCTCAATGAACTGTAGTTCCTCAGTCAGCAGCACTCATGCAGCCCCAGACCATGACACTCTCACCACCATGCTTGACTGTAGGCAAGACACACTTGCCTTTGTACTCCTCACCTGGTTGCCGCCACTCACGCTTGACACCATCTGAACCAAATAAGTTTATCTTGGTCTTATCACATCACAGGACATGGTTTCAGTAATCCATGTCCTTAGTCTTCTTGTCTTCAGTAAACTGTTTGTGGGCTTTCTTGTGCACCATCTTTAGAGGAGGCTTCCTTCTGGGACGGCAACCATGCAGACCAATTTGATGCAGTGCGCAGTGTATGGTCTGAGCACTGACAGGCTGATCCCCCACCCCTTCAACCTCTGCAGCAATGCTGACAGCACTCATACATCTATTTCCCAAAGACAGCCTCTGGATATGACGCTGAGCATGTGCACTCAACTTCTTTGGTCGACCATAGCAAGGCCTGTTCTGAGTGGAACCTGTCTTGTTAAACCGCTATATGGTCTTGGCCACCATGCTGCAGCTCAGTTTCAGGGTCTTGGAAATCTTATAGTCTAAGCCATCTTCATGTAGAGCAGCAATTCTTTTTTTTCAGATCCTCAGAGAGTTCTTTGCCATGAGGTGCCATGTTGAACTTCCGGTGACCAGTATGAGAGAAAGAAAGCGATAATGCCAAATTTAACACACCTGCTCTCTATTCACACCTGAGACCTTGTAAAATGAACAAGTCACATGACACCGGGGAGGGAAAATGGCTAATTGGGCCCAATTTGGACATTTTCACTTAGGGGTGTACTCACTTTTATTGCCAGCGGTTTAGACATTAATGGCTGTACACTCACTACTTTGCATTGTAGCAAAGTGTAATTTTTCCAGTGTTGTCACATGAAAACATATAAGAAAATATTTACAAAAATGTGAGGGGTGTACTCACTTTTGTGAGATACTGTATATACCATGCATTCACATCAGTCCCTGCCCTCCAGGAGCTTACAATCTATGGTCTCTAACTTACATTCATACATAAACATATTAGGACTAATTTAGACAGCAGCCAAATAACCTACCAACATGTCTTTGAAGTGTGGCAGGAACTGGGGTACCCAGAGAAAACCCACGCAGGCACAGGGAGAACATGCAAACTCTGTGCAGGTAGTGCCATGGTTGGGAGTCAAACTGACAACCCTAGTGCTACTAGGCAGACATGCTAACCACTTAGCCACTGTGCTGCCCTAATGTAACACAAAATGGTCAGTAGGAACATACAGATCCCCCAGATGGACATGAAGAAAGTTGGAATTATGACGGAGGGTTCTTTCTGTTGACGTATCAAAAAGTTATATAAGAAGACAAGGGCTGACACAGCTCAGCAGGTGCCACCTATAACTGAATTTTACTTGTATCTAGACATCTCTTTACAATGATTTGCACTAGAAAGTAGCAACGTAGACGCATATATGTCATTGTGATTTGTTTGTGCCCTCCTACTTTGCACTATTTCGAAGTTTATTGAATAGTTCATGAATCATCAGGGTTTGAAACATGCAGTCCATTAATATGTAGTATCATTTAATAACTTTAAGTTATATTTTATTATTGCTATATTCATCTCTAATATTCTTCATTGTTTTTTAACTGGTTCAATGTAAATGAGCCTTTTACATTGAAGGCCTTCCCAAGTTGACCTAGTCAATTCAGCTTTCATTTTCACTTGAGTCTGGCATTCTTGTTAAAAATCTGAGAAAAGTAAAAGTACACATGGAGCAGATGGGAAATAAAAGTATCATGTAGCGATACTCTTAAGTCTAGTCAACTGGAATTCATGAGCATACCTTGAAAACGCAAAGCCAGTACTGTATGGTAAAGTTAATTTTCCCAATGATTTTACAAGCTGGAGATCCCACCATAAAGTCATTTTATTTTCAGCTTTTGATTGGCTCTTGAGAAGTTGTTGGTGAACCCTGTACGATTCTCCACCCTGATACGATTGTATCTGCTGCTCCTTTTATAACGTTGTTCTCTGCTAGTAAAACTTTGACTCCTGCTCTTAGCGTTATTCATACTGACATTCTACACTGTTACAATCTTGTAAGAGGCTGACACGGTTTTTATATTTTTGTTACTTGAAAACTGTGATGTTGGCAATTTTTATATTAGTATTTTAGGAACTGTAAATTATTGTGTAGGCTAGATGTTTCGCTTAGTTTACAGAATCTTTAGATTCCAACCACTAGCTATTTTAGAAGTCATGAATTTTCAAACGAAGCAATATTTCTGACCACACCAAAGAAGACCGAACTTATAAATGGAAATGCACAGTTCACTGTGTCACAGCAATAAAGGTGGTCCCGTCCAGCTGTTTGTGAATGCATAGTGTTGCTAATTATTTTTTCTGGGGAAAGCATTTATGCAGAACAAAGACAAAGTAGTAAAAGTATTTTCCCCAACCTTAAAAGGGATAAGTACAATTATTCAGTTTAGTCATCTGCAACCAATACAGTATAGCAACACAGTTGTGTAAACCACGACATACCATTTGGTATATATACGTATTTGGTATATTTTATTTTACTTGCCTTTCAACAGCTACTTTATACAGATCTTTACCCCATAGTTTCACCTCGATATAAGAAAAAATTACTGGGGCCCACTCTAGCTCTGTGACACTTCTCTAGGTTAATCAGGAACCCTCTCTTAGGCCTCATACACACATATGTTTGCAGGCATTATACAGAAATTCTTGGCATTTTCCCACACACGAGGTTCTACAGGTGGGGCATACAGCTGGCCAAAGAGGTGAATGGTTGTACACACCTATATTTGTGTAAACAATGCTTCTGTGCATGTAGCTGTGCATGTGCATACAACTTATTTTCAGAAAGCAAAGCAATACTTTATTCAAATAGTTAACAATCTTCACATATTTTATGTTTTTTGAGGCTCTGTTGTCCCCACATAACTGTGTTGAGGTTTCACTGCTGACCAAAATGTTTATGTAGTTGACACTAACCATGGATTTAATAAAAACATGCAACCCGCAATTATTATGCTCATGTATGTGAGCCAGGACAAGGTCCTTTGACACCCAAGGCAAGATGCCCAAGGACTTCCCCTCCTTGATCTTAGGCAGATGGTGCTTGCACATCCGTTTGTATAGTCACTGGCCCTAGGCTTACCACCCTTTTTGGTTCATGGAAAATCAAACAAGATAGCAAGAGGTGTTTTAATCATGATGAGGATAGTAAAACAAAAGGGGGGGGGGGGGTATTTACATTACAGTAACTAAAATCTGTTCTTCCATCTGGGACCTAAATTAAAGTGCACATTTTATTTTGCAACATGTCCCTTTTATAAAGGTATTACAATTATATTTCTGATTCCAAGCTTTTTTTTGTAATGCAGCATTATATAATGATTGAACACAAACCACTAATTTATGAATGAAGACTTCAACCTACATAAATGAATAGAGAGCAAGACTCTGCTGTCACTCTGAATGCCAGCTTGCTGCACCCTGTGTCAGGAGTGCTGTCAGCACTCCTGATACAGAGTGGGGCTAGCTGTAGCCCTGGAGAGAGCTGTTCTTGCAGCGTATCACCTGGAAACAAGCCACACTCACGCACACACAATATACATGCTCGGGTTGGCAGGTGTTAACAATAACTAGAAAATGGATCTGAAATACATGTGTAACACAAAACTCATTTCTGTTTCTAGTGAGAAAAAGGACTGAGTATAAAATATAATTTTTTTTTTAGGTTTTTGCTATACCATAAAAGTTGATATCTAATGTAAATGCATCAAAAAACAGGTGCTTGTATGTATGAGATGTTATCATTCAGAGAATATTCAACATATTAGAGATGCCCATATGTAATAATGAACACTTCTGAAGTTCACAAGTGCTTGTAATGCCGCGTACACACGATCAAATTGTCCGGCGGAATTAGTCCGACAAACAATCCGGACTTTATAACGAACGGACTTGGCCACACACGGACGCTCCAAAAGTCCGGCGATTTCTAACGCGATGATGTACAGCACGTACGACGGGACTAGAAAAAGGAAAAAAGGAAGTTCAGTAGCCAGTAGCCAATAGCTTCCTTCTCGTACTTGCTTCAGAGCATGCGGACAAATTTTGAGTCAAAACTACTTTCTAAGTCCGCCGGACTTTACGATGAAAAAGTCTGCTGGAGCCCACACGCGATCGAATTGTCCGGCATACTGTGGTCCGGCGGACCTGGTCCGGCGGACCTAGTCCGCCAGACAATTCGATCGTGTGTACGTGACATCACAGTCAGTAGAATGATGCTTGTATTAAATCCATTACTTGCAGTTATTGCATCATGTATGACAATACTATCTAAAGGTATTAAGGAATTGAAATAGAAAGTAGTGTAAGACAATATTGTCCTAACACACAGGAATGCCCAAAGGGTGTTCTTATTGTGAGTCCCTGCCATGTACAAAGAATGCCCTTCTACCTGGTGTGCTACTGGAGTTTTAGAGCAAATGTCTCAATTTTTTCTCTGTGCTTTAGGACAACAGATATAAGTCTCCAATGAGGCTGTTGTAATTAATATTTTTAGGGCTTGACTCTGTAAATTTGTTTAAAACAAGCCCAGCATGTTTGGAAGTCTATAGACTAATTGGTTGTAACCCATTCAGGGCAAAGTAACAGGTTCACGACATCCCTCTGTTGTACATACTCTGTCCCATTTGCACAGCTAGTACCCTGTAAAATTACCAAGACTTCCGGGTATAGATAATCTTCTATTTGACAACCTCCCACTATTTCCATTTTTCTTGTCAACAGTCATAGTTATGACACTGAATGTATCAAATCTCATATTTAGAAATAAAGAAACATATCTAGATCACCCCCTTATTTTATATTAAATGACAACTGTTAAAGATAAATTATGTTTTGTAACTTTTTCCTCTTAATAAACTGTAGCAGCAAATGTGTATGCATTCCAAAACGTTTTCCATATAGTACCCAGTAGTTAGGTAGAAATATTTACTATAGCAGTCCATTAATGGTCACTGATGTATGTAGGTTGATTTTAGTGAAGTCAGTTAGTGGATGATGTTTGTAGATGATCCTGGTTTGCGGTCATTCAGTGACAAACCCATAAGTAGCTGTCTGAATCAGTAGCTTTTTAAAATGAACTCGTTTTAAGTAGGTCAGAGATTAGTGACCATAACAACAGTGTCCATCTTGTTGAAATCAGTAGCATTGTCCCTGCTGGTATTTCCAATCGCTGTTGCCTTTTGCATTATGCATTAAGACGGTTGCACCCTTGTCTGTGTTTACATATCTCAAATGCTGTTTGAAACAATGCTTACACACAGACTCTGTTCAGATTTCATGAGCGGTAATATGTATTCAGGACAGTTTACAATTTCTGTAAGTGAAAGAAGCTCTTGAAGTGCTGGCATTCAGACTGCCATTATTTATCTAGGATGCTGCTTTCTTAGCTCCCATTCAGGCTTACTTAATAAGATGACGCACAATAATAAAAGCAGTAACCCACATTGACCACTTCAGGCAAAACTTTTCATTTTTCTGACTGCTATAAATGTCTAAACATTGAGTTCTGATTGAGTGCTAAGGGTTACTGTGTTTGGCATTGATCCATAACAGTTCTAAAAGTTCATTAAACCATACAAACCAATTAGCAATCATCTTTCATTCACTGGGAAAATCGAACAGTTTTGGTTGCTATGGGTTACTGTGCTTTGCGTGTTATAGCTACTACTCACTGGCTTGTTAGATAAGTTTGATTTAAGTGGCGAAAACCCAGTGAGGCAGGATCATTACATTTGCTAATTAATTTTAGTCCATTAAGCACCACAGTGCTAAAATGCTGGTTGGATTGTTGTCAATTCTTGCATTTTATTTTTTCATTGTGAATTATATTAAATTCTGAAAGATTTATGCACCCTACGCTTTTAATCTTTGCCCAACATTACGCATTCCTTGTTCATACAGTTGCATGGAGCGTTAAAGCGAATTCTATCTTAGTGAATAAGATTAAACAAAGTGAAAGTTCAGTTTGCAAGGAATACCCAATTATGAACAAGAAAAGTTTAAAAAAAATAAAGTTTTACTTGAATGTGATTGGATGATTAAAGCTAAATGAATTAGATCTTTGCTTAGGCGATTTTCACTTAGCTTAGTGAATAAGGTGAAACTGTGCTGACTTATTCACTTAATCATACAATTATATGTGAAATGAAAATCTCGTTTTTACATTTTCATTGCAAATAATTGAGTATTCTGTGCAAACAGACTTTTCACATTGGTAAGTGAAAGTTTACCTGTTTAAAAAAATAATAGAAAATTCTCTTTGAATGTAAAAATGCTCCTCTCCCTTTATAAATATAGGGGCAATACATTATTCTTGCAACAAGAATGCCACAAAAGATTGCATCCTCTGCATCACTTGTGCTGTGAAAATCACAAAATGCAACATTAGTAATCCTGTAAGCTTTTGTGGCAATGCTTGACTGTTATAACATTAGGTTGATTCACCTTTTGCTGAAAATTTAATTGGTTCCATTAAATGTTATTATTCACAAAGAAGTCTTTTGTCCTTTGTTACAAATAATTGCATATGTGTCTGTTCTCTTGCTCATCGCAGATCACTAAGTGCCACAAGATATTTAAACATGATTTAGGTGATTTTTAAAATTAAACATCTGAAGCATTTAAGGGTAAATATAAAAAGTGTGCAATATACAAAAACATCTTATATCACAGTATATTCCATGGTGATATATCATGCTTGAAAATCATTGCTGTGTCGCAGAGCAAAGGTGGTGGCTCCGTGTAGTGATCTTGCCACCAATTTAGGGACTACAGATTCATACAAACATTTGGGGAAGCTTTGGGGGCATGTTACCTTGTACTAAAATCTACACGGGGGATTTAAAGATAAATCTCCTGTACATGGGAATAAAACTGGTCTTCTGTCCTGGACTACACAGTGTAGTTGATTTACTAAAACTGGAGAGTGCAAAAACCGGTGCATATAAACCAATCAGGTTACAGGTATTTTAGTCAAAGCGTAATTAAACAAGTTGAAGTTAGCACAGCTGCACCAGACTTTGCAATCTTCAGTTTTTAGTAAATTACCCCACTAACACAGGATTATTGAAGGCAAAATCTAGATCAGTGTTTCTCAACCTTTTTTCAGTGAAGTTACCCTTTTAAAATTCTAGACAATCCCAGTGCACCCTTTAATATTATGGACAGTCTCGAGGCACTCTACTCTAAATAGTAAAAAAACTATTCTAAGCCTTGTACACACGGTCGGAGATTCTGACGGAATGTGTAACCGTATTGTCGGATAAACCGACTGTGTGTGGTCTCCATCGGACTGTTTCCGTCAGAATATCCGACGGACCAAGTTTTCCAACTTGTCTATAAAATTTTCCAACAACATGCTCCAATCGGACATACTCCGATCATGTGTAGACTACTCCGATGGACAAAGTGCCACGCATGCTCAGATCAAATTCCTAGACCAAAGCTATTGGCTACTAGCCTGAACGTAGTCCCGTCGTAACGAAATAACGTCTTCACGTTATGTACAGATTTGGTTGTCAGAATGTCCGACCGTGTGTACAAGGGCTAATAGCTTTACAAAAAAACAACATCCACACTTAGGACACCCTATAATAGAGGTGATTTATTCTTCCAAAGCAAATACACTTTTGCACACTGGTACTGACTAGTATACCAATGTTTCTCTTCTCCCTCAATTGCTCTCCATCAGTCAGCTAATGTCACCCCAGTGCTGAGGGAAAGGGGCACAGAAGGGTCAAGCAAGGATGCTGTGGAGGCAACAGACATCCTCCTTATTAACTGATGAGATCTTTGGTTGTTAGAATGCCAGTGTCTAAAAAGTCATAATGGTGGGAAAGGGGTGGGCAGCCAATACGAGGTGGTAGGGGCATGTTCAATGGCTATTTGCCATACCAGTGGACACAGTTTTACACTTTGAGTATTCTATAAATGTGACATGGTATATTTCCTTGCATCTGTCATATACACTTATTGAATAAATGTTGAACACTACAAGTACTTGTTTGTACCATTGTGCTTCTAGATTATTGCACCCTGCTCTGTTCTCCCATGAAGAAGGAATTTTGTATATTCTGAAACATGTTGGGATCTCTCATGTGACAACTATCCACAGCTAAGTCATATACCCTTCAGGACCAGCCAGGTGTTCCAGGTGTTAGAGCCTCAGGGTTGTATACCAGTATCATGTACTGTTGTCATTTTGATTTCAAAATGTACTTAATGTGATTGCAAATCTTTGGATTACATTTTTACTGTCTTTGAATAACGTTTTCTGATTTTACTCTATTGCACACCTATACTGTCTCTATATCTGCCTTCAAAGTCCCAATGGGGTTATATGTTATTTGTTTTTTCATTGACATGAGGGATGTGACAAGAATTATACAGACTCGAACAGCACTAGCATGCCACAATATTGCATTACATCGTAACATTAATGCTTTGTAAAAATGCGGTACATTAATTAACGAACAGCTGCAAGTGTAATGGCCCTACACACAATCCAAATATCGTATGAAAACTGTCGTGCGAGGAAGAATCGTGCAATTTTTGGATCGTGTGTACACTGCTTTCGAGAGCCAATCACGACAGTTCATCCGATATTATTCAATCGAACAAGCACGAAAATTTTCCTCATACGATACCAGATCGCTTGATTTTCATTTAGTCAGTACAGTTGTCGTCCGAAAATACAATACAAATACATTACAACACATGACGTCACTTCCGATTTTTTTTTTTTTCTGTCGCACGAGAATTTTCGTGACTTTATTTACCTATTCAATTTCTTTTTGCGACTATAAAGCAAAATAAATTCGTACAATCTTCGGATCGTGTGTACGGGTCATTAGTGCTCTTTTTGTTAGTGATCATTTACATGTAAGGCAAGAACCAATGCGGTTGTATCTTCACCATGACACTATTGCATCTATGCCTAGCATTAAGATATTCACGGTCAGAAACTGATGTCTTTTACATATGCTGTGTAATCGCAGTTTGTCCTTGTTTGTCTTGTAATTGATCTTTATACATATTTAGTATTTCGACTACTAAACCGTTATCTCACTGGGCAAAAGATCTTCTCATCTGGTGGAATGTGATTGTTTATAAGCCTTTTAGCCTAGCTTTCTTTAGCTTTGACTTTCAGATTTATTTATTTTTTTCAATGTGCTTGTTCATTATTTTAAATTATAATATTTTCCTACAAGACCACTAACCATAAAACATAATAGTAATAACTACTTATGTTTACAGCTATGTGTAATTACCCACAAGTGCACAGAAACTGAGATAGTTGACAACTGTGTAACTATACTTTGCCACATTTGCTCTATGCGAGCAGTTTTTTTCTGACGACATATAGGACTCTAACTCTGTATTTAAAAATACCTTATTACCTAATGATTTGATGTAAATGTACAACTAATGTTGTAAAGTGCTGTGTAATCTGTCGGCGCTATATAAATCTTGTATAATAATAATAATGTAAATATTCTTAAATGTAGTAAAACACTTTTACATAATGCAGTTTATAAAGCCATATAATTAATGGTCGGGTGCCGTTTACGATATGTGTCTCCTTTTTTTGTGCCGTGAAATGTTGATTACTACGCTAGTATGAAATACAATGAAATGGTATAGTGAAAGAGCACCGACAGGTTCTCCTATACAAGCCTCTAACACTTGATCTCTGACAATGCTCAGTGATAGGTCTGCTGATCCTGAATAAGGAGCATTGTCCATGTGTCTGTGTCCATAATGGGACTAATGACAACTTTGTGAGAGCAGTCAAATGCATCTGACATTGATAGGTATAATAATAGTGATAGTTTTGATAAACAAGGGGATAATGCTCTTGGAATATCTATTTTAAGTTATCAAGGAACACAAGAATCACTGTGAAGATGCTTTCAGTTCTTGTGATCGGGGTCTGTGAACTCTGCCCTTAGATATGACCTGGGTTATCTGAAAAATTCTTTAGTTCTCTGGGTCTGTGCAATGTACAATCATGTTCTGTGTCTTTCTTCCCACCGATTGGGATTACCTTTACCTTCAGGTAGTAAAAAAACATTATGTTGCTGCAATTTGCAAAATGGATTACGGGATACATATTAATACATTATCTCTTACAGAGAATGATTGCTCTCTTTGTCAGGTCATGTTAGAATAACAGAATGAGTTTTTTGTTAAGGTTATAGCAGAGTTGTTGGGGAAATTACTGCTGTATAATAGCTTACCTAAGTAATTATTAAAGTGGGGCACAGAGTCCTGATGATAGCGACAAACATTGATCTTTGTGTATAATGGACTTTCAGTTTAAATGAATGCATCTTAGCTACTGCAGATCTGTCCTTGTTTTAAGATCGTGTCTTTCCATAACCAACTATGAAAACATTGGGACCTATTTTTTGTTTACACTTCTGGATCAACTCAAGCCCAACCATTTTTATGCAGTGGACGCCGATACTCATAACATACTTGCTTTATTCTTTTTATTTGTGTTGCAATACCAGGTTTCACCATCAGAAGGTGTTGCATGTGAATTTTTTGCTTACAACTTCCGATTCTGGTAAAACCTTGGACGATCCCTCTGTGTTAAAGGAAATACAGTGTTACCTTAGATTATAAGCATAATTTGTTCCGGAAGAATGCTTGTAACCCAAAGCACTCGTATATCAAAGCAAGTTTCCCCATAGAAGTCAATAGAAACTCAGATAATTAGTTCCACAGTGACTTCTATTGTATGCAGTTCTGCGTGTGGCCACAGGTGGGGGGTGCTGGAGACACTCGTAAATACTTGGAGGCCACTCGGATGCACGTGGAGACACTCGGAGAGACTCAGGACATTTGGCAATGGAGTGTTTCTGCGTGTCTCCGATCGGCTCCAAGTGCATCTGAGCAGCTCCAAGTGTCACTGGTGCCCCCGCACCTCTGGCCAAATGTTGTACTGCACACCCCATCCCGCTTGTCTTGTGAGACAACACTCGCAAATCGGGTCAGGGTTTTTTAAAAATCATAGCTCGTTTTGCGAAACACTCAAAAACTGTGATACTCACAATCTGAGGTATTACTGTACACTATATTGTCAAAAGTATTGGGAGGCCTGCCTTTACACGTACATGAACTTTAATGGCATCCCAGTCTTAGTCTTCAATATTGAGTTGGCCAACCCTTTGCAGCTATAACAGCTTCAACTCATCTGGGAAGGCTTTCCACAAGGTTTAGGAGTGTGTCTATAGGAATGTTTGACCATTCTTCCAGAAGCACATTTGTGAGGTCAGACACTGATGTTGTCTCTGCTCAAATTCATCCCAAAAGTGTTCCATTGGGTTGAGGTCAGGACTCTGTGCATGCCAGTCAATTTCCTCCACTCCAAAACTCGCTCATCCATGTGTTTTGGACCTTGCTTTGTTGGTGTGCAGTCATGTTGGAAGAGGAAGGGGCCATCCCCAAACTGTTCCCACAAAGTTGGGAGCATGAAACTGTCCAAAATGTCTTGGTATGCTGACACCTTAAGAGTTCCCTTCGCTGGAGCTAAGGGGCCAGGCCCAACCCCTGAAAAACAATCCTACACCATAATCCCTCCCCCCCCAAATGATTTGGACCAGTGCACAAAGCAAGGTCCATAAAGACCAGGATGAGTGAGTTTGTGGTGGAGGAATTTGACTGGCCTGCACAGAGTCCTGACCTCAACAAGATAGAAATCTTTGGGATGAATTAGAGCCGAAACTGCAAGCTAGTCCTTCTCCTCCAACATCAATGCCTGACCTCACAAATGCGCTTTTGGAAGAATTTTCAAACATTCCCATAGACACACTCCTAAACCTTGTGGACAGTCTTCCCAGAAGAGTTGAAGCTGGTATAGCTGCAAAGGGAGGGCCAACTCAATATTGAACCCTATGGACTAAGACCGGGATCCCATTAAAGCTCATGGTGCGTGTAAAGGCAGGTGTCCCAATACTTTTGACAATATAGTGTATGTTCATAGAGTATATGGAGCCTGCCATTGTTGATCATGCCTGTCATGCTTTTCCAGTGGCGTTGATACTTTCTGAGACACTGGCCTGACATATTCTGACTTTTTACTAACTTTCTAGTCTGCAAACTTGTTCCAGGCCAATAACAGTACCAGACTCAGAGACAGCCAGGAAACTAGCATTCTGACAGCTGAAGTGTTAAAGAAGTCCGGTAATTGGAGGTGTAAAAAAAAAAGCAGCCAATGTTTATTAAAGCGGAGGTCCACCCTAAAGTGGACCTTCCGCTCTTTGGAATCCTTCCCCCCTCCGGCGCCACAATTGGCACCTTTCAGGGGGGAGGGGGTGCAGGTACCTGTACAGTACAGGTATCTGCACCCACTTCTGGCATAGCTATCTGCGGAAAGGGGCGTAGATTCTGCAGAATCTACGCCCCTTTCCGAAAGTCCCCCGCTGCCTGCTGGGAAACACACGGATCCCAGAGACAGCGGGGACCATCCTTATTGCGCAGCGCGACTCGCGCATGCACAGTAGGGAACCGGGAAATGAAGCCGAAAGGCTCCACTTCTCAGCCCCTGAAACACTAAAATAAAAAGAAACATTGTTTCTTTTTGAATCTTTCTGTTTCTTCATCTGCAGATCAAAGGGATGAACAAATGTCCCTCTGTTTAACCCCTTATAAACCCTTAATTTGCTCTGCTCCATTAATTAAAACTTTTTTTTTGTTTGCTGTGTTATTGAATATTTTTACACATATATATTAACAGATATTTACACATTTCACATTGAAAAAGCGCAAAATTAAAAAAAAAAATCTATTTATTTAATTTGTAAATAACTTTTCAATAATTTGTACCATTGCTGACAGCTGAAGTTAAAACAAAACAGTTGCGATAGGTATCGGTAATTGGTATCGGCGAGCACTGAAAAATAAGTATTGGTACTTGTACTCATCGTAAAAAAAATGGTAGGGGTGCATCCCTAATAATAAATGTTTGCAATGTTTTGGTTTAATACCACTTTTAAGGCTTTTAGAAAATGCAAGTGCACATTCCTACATGCTGCTTCTTGTATTGAAGCTTACACATGGATTACAAGCACATCCTGTTACCTGTAGACACTGCCTGCTAAGTAGGAGGGACTTTACTGCTATTGTCACATGATCTTACATTGAAACGGCAATTAATCCGATCTGATTTAAATTGCATGCATAGACACAAGGCCGCTTCAAACACTTAAAGTTAAAATAAAAACACATACACTTATGTCAAATGTATTTTTTTAATAAATGAGTATCATTTTTACTTTATTCCCTATTCCATTGCAACACTGACTGTTGGAGCTTACAGCTACACGAATGTTAATCGGCTGCCTACATACGTGGACCTGTAATTATAAATATTTTCTTCATCTGCTCTCCAGATGATCCACTTGCCTCTGACAGTTTTGACAAATCAGATTATTAAATCCGTAATTATACCTCAGGAGTCACAGAGCAATGTGTTCTCTTTTTGTCTTTACATTTTATGTAGTCATTTCATTATTAGAGGTAAATACTGCATGTACTTAGAAGCGTAACAGCTGGTCTTATGTGAGAAGACAATCCACAGATTAACTTGCCAAATGTATTACCAGTTCATTTCTCTAGAATGAGAACCTAAGGGTATTTTAATAGAGATTTGACCTTGATCAGGCATGGGGAAAAATGCCCTCGTTTTTTTTTTTTTTTTTTTTTTAAGTGTAACCTGCGAATTAAAGCACGCCAGGTCATGTGCTAAGCACACACAGATTGCAGCTTGGCTATTTGTTACTCTGTTGTAATAATGGTGCAGCTTCAAGCAAAATAACTAAACATATATAGACACTTGCCTATTTTTTATTTATTTTTTACAATTAAGGTTTCCTAATACTTTTTTTTATAGTTATTAATGCCAGCTGTAGCGCTGGAGGCGTCTTATCTTATTTGTGTGCAGTGATATATTACTTATCTACAGCTGCCACTACTTTTTATTTCTACCAGTTCACACGGGATTTCTTTTTCTGCTTTCTTCAGCTTTTATTTTTTAGCTCTGTTCCTTAAAGGTTTAGGCCGCGTACACACGCGCGGACTGTTCGCCCAACTTTGTCCGCTGAACAGTGTTTGGGCGGACAGTCCGCTCGTGTGTGGGCTTTCAGCGGACAGTTTCAGCGGACAGTTGGACGGACAAGGTTTTTCGGAAATTCCGTAAAACTGTCCGCTGAAACCTTGTTTCAGCGAACAGTCCGCTCGTGTGTAGGCTTGTTCGTCAAACAAAGTTGCGCGCATGCTCAGAAAGGATTTTCACGCCGAAAGCTATAATGCAGTGTATAGGACGTCGTATTTTTCGTCCCGTCGTACGTGCCGTTCACGTCATCGCGCACGGTTTCAGCAAACTGTTCGTCCGTCGTGTGTGGCCATGTCCGTCCATGCTAAGTTTGAGCGGACTGTTTGCCGAAACTGTTGGACGGACAAAGTTGGGCGAACAGTCCGCGCGTGTGTACGCGGCCTAAGAGATTTTTTTTTGTGTGTTTTGTTAGTGTGCTTGATATGCATACAATATATTGTATTGAATAGTGCTCAAGAAAAAGCACTATAAATGGCACTTTTAGGCTACTTTCACACTAAGGCGCTTTACAGGCGCAATAACACTAATAATAGCACCTGCAAAGCGCCTAAGAGCCTCTCCTGTCTCTCCAAGTGCTGGCAGGACAGTAAAAAAAAAGTCTTGCAAGCCGCATCATTGCAGTGCTGTAGGAGTGGTGTATACATTGCTCCTAAAGCGCCCCTGCCCATTGAAATGAATGGGCAATGCCGGCGGTTTTAACCCTTTTTTGGTTGCTAGTGGGGGTTAAAGCCTAGTGGCTGAACACCTCCGCAAAAACAGATGTGGTAAAAGCGCTGCTAAAAATAGTGTCACTTTACCGGCGACACCCCCAATGTCTCAGTGTAAAAGTAGCCTAAGGCTCGATTCACACTAGCGCGTTTTTTGATGCATTTTGCAGAAATGCAAGGAATTTTTTTAACATGGGTTCCTATGGAACATGTTCACATCAATGCATTTTTGTGCCTCTGCGTTTTTGGAAAGGGTCAGGGACTTTTTTTCATGCAAAATGCAGCGTTTTGCATGTAATATAAGTCAATGGACCTGCATCAAAACACAAGTACCGCGTTTTTGCCGCAATTTGCGTTTTGCGTTTTTTTTTTCATTTTTTTCACTGTATATATCTGGTTGCTAAGCAACCACAGTGTAAAAAAAAAACACACAAGAAAAAAAAGACGCAAAACGTGGCAAAATCGTGGCAAGCACCGCAAAAAGCACTGCAAAAACGCTCAAAAGCAACATGCATAGATGTGAATCGAGCCTTAGAGCCCTTTCACACTGAGGCAG
Source organism: Lithobates pipiens (assembly GCF_037356315.1). Lineage (NCBI taxonomy): Eukaryota > Metazoa > Chordata > Amphibia > Anura > Ranidae > Lithobates > Lithobates pipiens. Next base: position 372,215,035 of record NW_027507748.1, on the reverse strand, counting down.
TTTTCAGGCGTTTTAGCATTAGAAATAGTGCATGTAAAGCACCTGAGAACTGGCTCCCATACCGCCCGAATGTGAAAGCCAGAGTGCGAGTAAAGTGAGAGCAATAATTCTAGCCCTAGACCTCCTCTGTAACTCAAAACGTGCAACCTGTAGAATGTTTTAAACGTCGCCTATGGAGATTTTTAAGGGTAAAAGTTTGACCCCATTCCACGAGCAGGCGCAATTTTGAATCGTGACATGTTGGATATCAATTTACTTGGCATATTATCTTTCACAGTATGAAAAAAATTGGGCTAACTTTACTCTTGTCTTATTTTTTAATTCAAAAAGCGTATTTTTTTCCAAAAAAGTGCACTTATAAGACCGCTGCGCAAATACGGTGTGACAGAAAATATTGCAACGACCGCCATTCTATTCTATAGGGTGTTTAAAAAAATGTTTTGGGATAATATAGTATATATATATATATATATATATATATATATATATATATATTTATATTATACATATATATATATATATATATATATATATATATATATATATATATATATATATATAGTAATTTTGTAGTAAAAAAACTGTTTTTAACTTGTAAACAACAAATCTCAAAAAGAGACTCGGTCCTTAAAGTGGAGGGCCACTGTAAAAAACAAAACAAAAAAAAACAGCTTTAGTATTCTTAAAAAAATAAAAAAACACATTTGAAAAAAAATCTTTTTTTACCTTACCAGAAACCCCTGTTGCTAGGCAGTCTTCCTAAAATGCCTCTTCCTACTCAGCAGTGATCTTCAGTCTTCCCTCCTCCTCGCGTTGTCTTCTAGGTAATGGGGCGCGCTGTGTTCTGGGAACTGTGTGCTTCCTAACCCATTCACAAAGCATTGCGTGACTCGCGCATGCACAGTAGGAAACGGTCAATGAAACCGCAAGGCTCCACTGCCTGTTTCCCTTAGAGAGGATGGTGGCGCTGGGACCCTAGAGGCGAGGGACGGGTCGGCCTAGAGCGGCCGAAATCGCGGGCGCCCTGGAAAGGTAAGTGTCCTTATTAAAAGTCAGCAGCTACTTTTTTTTAGCTGCTGACTTTTAAAAAAAAAATCCCGCTGGAACACCCCTTTAAGTGAGCCCCAGTGTGAAAGGGGTCCTAAGCCAGCCATAGATGTACACTTTTATTTCCTGCAACCACACTGTCTGTGTTGATGGGGGAATCTCTACTATGGAACTATTTGTGTTCTCCCAGTGTTGAAGGTGGGGATAGCCTTACCGGCCAGGAGAACTCAAAGTGATTATTGATAACAATAGCTGACAATAATGGCATGAAAAATCCAACAAGCTGGTTGTACCAAAGTTGATCAATCATCTTGGGTACAACCAGCCTGTCCATAGATGGTTCTAATCTCTGTCGATTCCTGCTGAACCTACCAAGATTCAAACCCTCTGTGACTGGCTTTACTGTAGAAAAAGGGGCTCTAGCTCCCTCAAATGCCAATCATGGGACTGAATGCCAGATCATTGGCCATGTGATCATAGTTGAATTTAGGGAACTGCTTAAGTGGTGCTGAAGTGTAGCCAGTCAGTTGTAAGCTTACTGACTGCTGCGATAGAAGGAAGCTTATCCCCCACTTTCTGAATTTCTGTTGTCCGAATAAAAGAAAGAAATATCAAGCTTAACCTAACTGGTTTGATTAGAGTGGGTATAGGGTTATAACACACCTCTACTCTCCTTAATCTGTGCCCCCATTGCAGATATTTTGATCAGTTCTCTACCGCTAACCACACAGGATGGCAATGTTCCTGACAGCTAAAGAAACAGTAATAAAAAATGACAGAAGTTCTAATCCTTTTCTAATCTGCCCAAAACTTTAAACAAAAGTCTTCAATGAAGTTGTGTTTTATTTTATTTATTTTATTCACTTCTTTCTTATTCCACAATAAAGTACATCGTAGGAGAAACATTTAGGCCTCATACACGCTGGTTTCTTGTAAATGCTGTTTGTCCTGACAGAAGAAAACAGTGTTATAAACTCACCTAAGCTGCATTCTTTCAAACCAGTTTAGGTGAGTTTAGAAGAGTTTAACAGTGTTTGGAGTTTGGGAGTTTATTTATTTCATTGGCCATAATTTTAATTTATTCTGGCCATTGAAATAAACACTGAATCACTAAACGTGCCAAGAGTTTGAGAACGACGTTAAGCGTTTTTTGTGGTCAGAATTCCCACTCCTGAATATGATTCTAGGGCAATGTTTCTCAACTCCAGTCCTCAAGGCGCACCAACAGGTCATGTTTTCAGGGTTTCCCTCAGATGAAACATCTGAGGTAATTACTAAGGCAGTGAAACTGATCAAATCACCTGTGCAAAATAATGGGAAGCCTGAAATATGACCTGTAGGTGCGCCTTGAGGACTGGATTTGAGAATACCCTGGTCTATGGCGTTCAGCCTATAAACTCCCCTGCCGATAAACTGCTAAAAGAGGGAAGTTTAAGGGCAGAAAAAAATGTGAGTTGAAGGCCTCATGCACACTGGACGTTATAAAAACATCAGTAGCGTTAGCTGTAGAAAGCTGTAGCTGTAGAATGAGTTTTGCAGTGTTTTGGCTCAAAAACACTGATAATCATCAAATAGCCACGTTTTTTCAGGGTTTTTAAGCTTTTACCAGAGTTAGTACATTTTTACAGCTGAAAAACTCCTCTTTAAACCCACTAGTTCTGGGGGGTTTTTCCAATCAGAAAATACCCCTGCCAAAAAATGGCAATAATGGCCTATGTGTGCATGAACACATAGGATAACATGCTGGGGAGTTTACTGGCTGCTGAAAAAAACGCTGAAGCCAAAACAGCAGCTGTAAACACGTTCAGGGGGCATGATGCCTTATCCTCATTACCCGAGATTTTCTGTTCCTACAATGAACTTGGAAACAACATAACCTTTTTAAGGAATAACTGTCAAGTAGCTTGCAGTTGCTTGTTTACACATATGTAGTAAAATCAAATGACATACCAGGACCGGCAAACCTATGTTATCATTCACTATGCAAATCACCCACTTTTGTATGCATGGGGAATCTTAAAGTAAATTAATCTGCTTATAAAGCATGAATAGCTTTAAATGTTTAATGTGCAAAAAGTGATGGCAGAAAAAGACTTAATTGTAGTCAAGGTCGAGAAGGCATATATAATGTCTGTTACAAATCTAAATGATAGCATTTGAAAGAGAGTTTCTTATTTATTGATGTTTTTGTTAGCTAAAGCCTCGTACTCACGCTTTGATTTTTGGATGACAGAACATCTGATTTTTGTGACATGCTAGTCTCATGTCGAAAGTGAAGAGGTTACTGACAATATGAGAATTTTCAGTTGACAGAATACAATGTCAGAAGTGACGTAACATTTTGAATAGTTTTGTATGTATTCTTTTATTTCTGACCATGCGTAGACTTGCTCTTGGTGATTCTTTTTCGTATGAAAACCGTACTAATGAAACGGAAATCAAACATTGAGTTCGCATCCGACAAAAATGTTATAGTCTGCACATCCATTATAGTTTGCACATGTCTGCCAAAAATCTCCTGCCAAAAGCACCATACTAACGGTAAGATTTGCAGACGTTCGGTCGTCGTAACACAATTTACGTCCAAAACTCAAAGAGTGTGTACGGGCCTTTACTCTATATAATGATTATTTTGTTAGCTACCTCTATAAAACACATTTTTTTAGCGAACTCCATAACTATTATTGGTTAATAGTAGGTATGCTTTTAAAATAATTTGTACTATCCACTGACACAGTTTGAGGAAGTTTCTGGTTTATTTGTAGTAATTTGGCTTGGTATGTATTTATCCAACCTGTTCATATCTATCTTAGGTTCTCCTTTTTTGTCTTTTGGTTTGTGTTTTTTTTTTGTAGCTTTCCACTTTTCACTAAATCTTCTTATTGTTGCTCTTCTGCTCTTCTTTATCTCTTTTCCTTCCAATCCCCATGTTGCCTTTTGTGTTAGTTTATCACTCTATTCCATTTTATATAACTATACTTATTTTTGAACTGTGTTTTTCTAAAATTCCTCCTGCTCTCTAGCTCCTCTCTAGTCACCTTCTGCCAAGCTCACCTCCAGGACTTTTCCAGAGCCTCTCTCCACCTATGGAACTCCCTACCTCAATCTGTCTGATTATCTCCTACTCTGTTTTCAGATGATCCCTGAAAACCCTCTTCTTCAGAGAAGCCTATCCTGCCCACCCCTAACAACTGTACTTTTATTTTCTCCATTAGCTCATCCCTTACAGTAGTTATTACCATTTGTATGACTTGACACTCCCTCCTAGATTGTAAGCTCTAACAAACCGGTCCCTCTGATTCCTCCTGTATTGAATTGTATTGTAACTGTACAGTCTGCCCTCATTTTGTAAAGCACCACACAAACTGTTGTCACTATATAAATCCTGTATAATAATAATATTAAATAATATGAAAAGATCTAACTGTTAATTTATGCTGAGCAGGGGCTTGGGTTTATTTAAATATTGACCGCTTTATAATGGGACAGCAGTCAGCAAAATTGAACTAATAAAAAACGAAAGCACCCCACACCTTTTTAGTTGGATAAAAGATTGGCAGCAGCTATTATTTTTGGCTTTAACCATAAATAAATAAATATATGTGAATTTATTTTAAAACACCTGCCATTAGCTCAGCCACTACAGCTCGAGCTGGAATATTTAAAAATGTGGTAAATACCCATAACAAACATTCTTCATCTGAAAATCACTCAGATAATAGAAAACTTTAAGAGACCTAGTCTTAAAAAAAAACCTAGGCTCACAAACTGTCCCCCTTAACAAAGGTGACACTGCCAATAATTAGCCGCAAAAGATAGGGAGAGAGAGAGGGAACACCACAGCTTGTGCTTACTGGGGCCACTGAACCTCAGGGGCTGGGAACCCTCTTTTTTTTCAAATTCTTCCCGCTCTTTTTCCAAACTGCCTGAATACTAGATCACCTAACCTACCCAGGTAAAGGTGACCAATAAAAAACCTTCCCGCTTTTTTTCCAAACTGCATGGATACTAGGTGACCTTGCCTATCCAGGGAAAGGTAACCAATAGAACACCTTCATGCATTTTTAGTTAAGGGTATACTTAAAACTCCATTGCCGCAGTCTCATAAGGGAAGGGGAATTAGAAACAGTTTTCCCCCTTTTCCCTTCATACTAACTCCAATGCAGAGAGCCATTTCTAATGTCCATAAAATACACGATTGCATTACTGTAAAAAGAAATAAGTGAGGGAAGTATCAGTACTTCTTATTATTTGGTGTAAATTGGGATAGCAAGCTTCAAGCTTTCATCCTCCCCACCCACGTTCTATAATTCCATTTCTCTCCCCCTCTCCTCTTACAAATCAGGATTTAAAAAAGAAAATGTATTTATTTATATAGACATTCCTGCACTTCCTGTTTTCTCATCTAGGTGAGAATGACGTATGCAGTACCGGTAGTCTTCTGGGATACATAAGTCATGTAGCCCAGAAGACCGCAGAGTATTCTACTGTGCATGCCCCACCGCATCATCTGGGGGACAGCTGCAAGAACCTTGAAAAGACAGCCAGCCTCCTAATGATGTCACAGAGGATGATGACAGTGCCAGGCCTGGTCATCCTAGTAACCATTAAAGTATTTTTTGTTGTATGACATGTTACCAGAGCACTTTCTGTGATTCAGCATTGCATCACTTTAACTGACAATTGCGCTGTCGTGCGACGTTTGCACCCAAACAAAATTGACATCCCTTTTTCCCACAAATAGAGCTTTTATTTGGTGGTATTTGATCACCTCTGTGGTTTTATTTTTTGCGCTATAAACCAAAAAAATGACAATTTAGAAAAAAAGCAATATTTTTACTTTTTGCTATAATAAATATCCCCCAAAATATATAAAAAAAATGTTTTCCTCAGTTTAGGCCGATATGTATTCTTCCACATATTTTTGGTAAATAAAAATCTCAATAAGCGTATATTGATTGGTTTGCGCAAAAGTTATAGTGCCTACAAAATAGGGGATAGTTTTATGGCATTTTTATTATTCATTTTTCTTTATTAGTAATGGTGGTGATCTGCGATTTTTTATCATGACTGCAACATTATGGTGGACATATCGGACACTTTTGACACTATTTTGGGATCATTGTCATTTATACAGCGATTGCTGCTATAAAAATGCACTGATTACTGTGTAAATTACACTGGCAGGGAAGGGGTTAAACACTAGGGGGCGATCAAGGGGTTAAGTGTGTCCTAGGGAGTGATTCTAACTGTGGGGGGTTGGGCTACCACTGACCTGATGACAGGGAGCAGTGATCTCTGTCTTGTCACTAGGCAGAACGGGGAAATGCCTTGTTTACATCTCCCCATTCTGCTGCTCTGTGACACGATCGCCAGGAGACCAGCAGACATCGAGTCCGCGGGTCCCGTGGGCTCGGTCACGCTTTACGCAGTGAGCCCACTAGCCCTGCCAATTAAAGGGGGCGTACAGGTAGGCCCATTTGCCCACTGTTGCCATTGTGCCAACGTATATTGGCGTGTAGCGGTTGGTTGCTGACCAGCCATTCTGTGGCAGAATGGCACGGCTAGGTGAAACAACATTATGTTACGTCGCTTCGCCCTGTGGCCACTAGTGGCACGCGCGCCCACTGCTCACCCCCTGGAGCCGATGTGAGTGCCCAACGGTCGCGATCACCGGCGGGCTCCTACGATTGCTTGTGACACACTGAGAACCGGGATCTGTGTGTGTAAACACACAGTTTCCAGTTCTCTGAGGGGAGAAGAGACTGAGCATCTGTTCATCCAGAGTATGAACAGCGATCTGTCATCTCCCCTACAGTCCCCTCCCCCTTCAGTTAGAACACACACTAGGGAACGCAATTAACCCCTTGATCGCCCCTTGTGTTAACCTCTTCCCTGCCAGTGACATTTTTACAGTAATTGGTGCATTTTTATAGCAATGATCGCTGTATAATACCAATGGTCCCAAAAATCTGTCAAAAGGGTCCGATATAATGTTGAAAAATAATAATAAAAATGCTATAAAACTATCCTATATTTTGTAGATGCTATAACTTTTGTGCAAATATACGCTTATTGCAATTTTTTTTTTAACAAAGATATGTAGAAGAATACATATCAGCCTAAAATGAGGAATAAAATAATTTTTTTATATATTTTTTTATTTATTATAGCAAAAGTAAAAAATATTGATTTTTTTTTTAAATTTGACGCTCTTTTTTCGTTTATAGCACAACAAATAAACACAGAGGTGATCAAATACCACCAAAAGAAAGCTCTATTTGTGAGAAAAAAAGAATGTAAATTTTGTTTGGATGCAACGCCGCACGACCGCACGATTGTCCGTTAAAGCAGTGCCGAATCGCAAAAAGTGCTCTGTTTAGGAAGGGGATAAAATCTTCAGAGGATGAAGCGATTAAATTCATTACAGTACTGTTATCAATATAAAAAGAAGAAACTAAAAAAAATACACTTCTTTTTGCAACAGTATTTTTATCATAAGCAATCCCAGTGTCTTTTTTTTTACTGTTTTTACCTTTTACATGCATGTGCTCCAGATATTGCTTCATGGTATTTCTGGGGATGGGTTACCTGATGGTGATAACAGTGCACCATGCATTTGTAATACACTATATTACCAAAAGTATTGGGACACCTGCCTTGCCTATTTGTGAGGTCGGGCACTGATGTTGTTCTGCTCGAATTAATCCCAAAAGTGTTCTATCGGGATGAGGTGCAGGTCAGTCAAGTTCCTCCACCCAAAAACTCGCTCATCCATGTCTTTATGGACCTTGCTTTGTGCACTGGTGTGCAGTCATGTTGGAACAGGAAGGGGCCATCCCCAAACTGTTCCCACAAAATTGGGAGCATGAAATTGTCCAGAATGTCTTGGTGCTAAGGGGCCAGGCCCAATCCCTGAAATTCAACCCCACACCATAATCCCCCCTCCACCAACTGATTTGGACCAGTGCACAAAGCAAGGTCCATATTTTTTGTTGTGGAGGAACTTGACTGGCCTGCACCCCCTGACCTCTACCCAATAGAACACCTTTGGGATGAATTAGAACGGAGACTGCAAGCCAGGCTTTCTCGTTCACATCAGTGCCTGACCTCACAAATGCTCTTCTGGAAGAATGGTTAAACATTCCCATAGACACACTCCTAAACCTTGTGGACAGCTTTCACAGAAAACCTAAAGCTGTTAGAGCGGCAAAGGGTGGGCCAACTCAATATTGAACCCTACAGACTAATGCCTCGTACACACGATCGGAATTCTCGTCGGAAAATGCTCTGATGGTTTTCCTGATGGAATTCCAACGGAATTTGGCTCAAGCTGTCTTGCCTACACACAGTCACACCAAGTTTATAACGCGGTGACGTACAACACGTACGATGGGACTATAAAAAGGAAGTTCAATAGCCAGTAGCCAATAGCTTCTGTCTCGTAGTTGAATCTGAGCATGCGTGATTTTTGCCGTGTCGGAATTGCATACACACGATCGGAAATTTCCGATAGATAGTTTTTCCGCCGGGAAAATTGAGAACATTTTTGGCTGACGGAAATTCAGACAGCTAAATCCCGATGGAGCTTACACACGGTCACATTTTCCGATGAAAAGCTCTCATCAATCTTTTTCTGGCCGGAATTCCGATCGCGTGTACGCGGCATAAGACTCGGATGCCATTAAAGTTCATGTGCGTGTAAAGGCAGATGTCCAAATACTTTTGGTAATATAGTGTATGTTGTAACAGGTGCTTGTAACCTCTATTGAAAGCCTGTATGACAGAGTGACAATGCAGAAGGACAAATGGAATTCAGGGTCAGAACATTTTTACATTATTACAGGAGGTGTCTGAACAAGGACCTTCATAGCAGGTTCACAAGGTATTATTTCAATGAAAGCTGCAGATTTAAACATTTTGAAAATGACTTTTGAAATTACATTAACATTTTGAGGCGTGTATGCAATTTTAGTGATTGGATTTACCAATACTGTACTTCTTTCAAGTATACCAACCTTTTTCTGTAATTGGAGATATCATTTGACTGACCAAAAGTCTCATAAGCTTGTGTAGTTTAGTTGTTAATATTATTAATATTGTGTGCAAAAGTGGGGCAACTGCTGCTCAAGGGAGCTTTGGTGAGCAAACGTGCAGTGATAAAGGGGACTCTCATCTCTCTGACACATCATCAGTTGCCAGTGTTTGCTTATGACCTGAGTGCCTGTCACTACAAGAAGAGATGTACAGCTACTGGATCTGTATTTCCAGTCTCTGTAAGAGCTGCTTTTAGTCAGAGCTTTGTTAGCGATACCCAGAGTTAAGTATAGTGGAGACTGCCGTTTCATGGAATGTTCCTTAAAAGATTTGACCACTTAAAAGAACACTTTCAAAAGACCAAGTTAATTTAACACACACGCCAGCATATCTAGACCATAGCTTCTCTCAGATTGATAGTGTGAACAAAGGCATGTCCATTAAATCATAGGCTAATTTTGTGAAGGATGATTTTGCCACAAGTATCACACTTAAGCTGCTGTTAGAAAAAAAAAAAGTTAATGATCGGAGGTCCTGTCAAGCTTGTGGTATTGCTCTCATATTTTGACATGGATGTTGGAAAAGCAAAAATCCTGAAAATGTAAAGATTACCTATAGCCAAATTTGTGAAGTATTTGGATAGAGTTGGGAAGGGTTGGAGCCCCTGTTTTTTTTTTGGTTTCTTTGTCTCCACTGGGGATTTACCGTTTATATTTACCCTAGTGTCCATTGTCATAAGGTTTGAAAGTAATGGAAATCCATAATCTTATGCTTGTGGCTGGAGCAGGAAGTGATGGAATATTTTTCAGTGGGGATATTTCCAATGACAACTGAGAGAGAGATTTTGTCTCACTTCTTTCAAACATGAAGTAAAAGGAAATTTCCTCAAGTTGACCCAGACAGCTGAAGAAAATCTTACAGGTTTTAACCTTTCCCCACTTTATCCAAAAACTTAACAGACAATTGTAGCTTTAAATATATTTTAATAAACCCAAAATTGGTAATATACAAATGTATCCTGCTGTTGTAGAATAAAACAAATATGTTTATTATAGTGTATAGTTTTATACTTTAATGACAAGTAAAAAAAAAGTAACTAAAAGGCGTCACAAACTTAAACTTGACCTCAGATACAATTTCGAACATTTCTTTTTCATTAAAGATGGGTGTTATTACATTTTTCCTGTTGATGTGGAGATCTTCCAAAATATTATACTGTACAGAGACACATTCCAAAAATGCACACATTTGGGAGAAAAGGAAAGAAGTCAAATCAAAGCCTTTACACGTGCTTTGAATCCTTAACTAATACCATGTATGGTTTTAATTATTGAAGTGACTGGAAACGACTTCCCAAGCATATTATGTTAAATTAAGTCTATCTGTTTTACTGTAGCATTTGACGTGTCTCACCTATTAATACAGGATTGTGGATGGATCATATATTAATAAAAAACACTTTGAAACTAATTGTGCTCATTTAGGATGGCCTTTCTTGCCTACTTTTTCTATTTTGGAATTATTTCTCTGTGAAGCTGACTCTTTGTGATGACATCATGGATCTACAGTACAATGAAAGTGATTCTAATCATGCCTTTGTTTCGTACATTGACAATTCACATTAATTAAGCCGCTGGGAATGTTGGAATCTGAAATATGCTCCCTGCTGAGTTGAAATTGGCTTCTTCCTTCTATATACTGCAGAAAGAACTTGATGGTTCCAAAGAAGGAAAAGGTGTTTGTTGATGTTCTAATTCAGTGACAATCCAGGAAAGGTTCCAAATATCACTTTCTGGAGAACAGACAAGAACATCTGTAGGAAATCAGTTCAGAGTTAAATAAGGTTTTCACCATCCATTCCATGCAGAAACAAAAAATAGTTCAAAAAAATGGTGTCACCTTTTTTAAGGTTAAGTGAGCACCAGAATCATCACAGACACGTGTGGATTATCAAAGAATACACACATTAAATAGTTCCCATATTTTAAAGTATGCATCCCAAAAGTTACCATATGGATATAAAAGGGGCTGATTTTGCTTACTACTGGAGCATTTCAATGAAGGTGCTCTATGATGAACTTTTCCCTTATATTTCCTCATTGCCTGTGCTGGATCAATCCTTGACTGTGAAACAGTTATGGGATGGTGGCAGGATTGATTTCATGCAGTGGAATGTCTCAGTAGGCAGTCAGGAATTGCAGTGTTAATGGTGTAATTACTAGCTATCCAAATCTAATAATGTATTCTTTATTTTGACGTTTTTTGTTGTTGTTTTTTTTTGGGGGGGGGGGATATAATTAGAAAAATGGTACATAGAAAAAAAAATTGAAATATTTATATATATATATATATATATATATATATATATATATATAGAGAATGGTTGCAATCATAGTTTAAAACACTTTATTACAAACTTAATTGCCTGCAGGAATGCCATCAGCACCAGAACAAAAGACTGAATATAAGGGTGGGAACATTTATTAAAATGGGAATAACAACAAAAAGGAAACAGGGAAGGGGAATGGTGATAAAAGGGTTGGGCCATTGGGCCATGCCAAATTGTGGGTATTGTCAACTTTCACTAACATATATACACAAATCTCAGAAAAATATATTTTTTAAATGTGGTCAGCGGTATAAAATGTACAGAATAGTATCTGTACTGCAGGGTTCAGGAATGGGTAACACACATAGAGTACATGGGTTAGGAGTGCATAATTCAGACAATGTAGGGAACAGGAGCATGCATTGGTGAGTATGTAGGGGTCAGAACTGCATAATACAGAGATTACAGAGGTTAGGAGTTTGTAACACAGAAAATGCAGGCCTCTGGAGGGCATAATGCAGAGAATGCAGGGCTCAAGACTGCCTAATACAGGGAATACAAGGCACAAAAATTCAAAATGTAGAAAATGCATGGTTCAGGAATGTGTAATGCATGGAGTACAAGGCTCAAGTGTGCGTAATACAGAAAATGCAGGGGTCAGAAGGGAGGATCGCAGATAGCAGAGGTTAGGGTGGGTAATGCATACCACTTTACAGAATACAACCAAAAACTGCTCAATCATTTTATTACAACCCACCCCAATATCACCCACCAAGCTCATATCGCCCACAGTTCTAAGTCACCTTCCCAGCCTTCTGTTCCTGCCTAACCCCCAATATAGGCCCCTCTCCCCAATGAAGAAGCCCGCCTTGCAGCCTTACCCACAGTACAGTCCACCAGTACAGATCTTCCCCCAGTACAGAACCTCCCTCCCTACCTAACACACAGTACAGACCTTTCTCCCAGCCTAACCCCCCATATAGACTCTTCTCACCAGTACAGCCACTCCTCCCAGCCTCAACTCAAAAACAGCTCTCGCCCCACAGCACAGACCTTCCCCCTCATATTACTTAAAGCAACTGTATTTTGGTAATGTCATGCAATTAGCTTTGGTCTGAACATTAGCTGTCAGATGGGGAAAAACAGTGCTGTAGTGCTAATACCTTTGGCACTGCAGCACCATATAAAAAAAATGTTGGACAGCACCTGCCTTAGTACGTTACTGCTAATATGCTGGATGAGCAATTCTCAAGATACAGCAGACTTCCAAATAAAAAAAAATAGAGAATGATCCGACAGATTAAATCAGAATGTTAGCTGCAGTGGAAAATTGTCCCACACAACTACCGTTTAATTTTTCGGTGGGTTTGGAGGGTATATTATTTTGACAAGGTAGCCTAGCAGAAGGGGGTATCTGACAAGTGGTCAAAATGTTTTGCTCCAAAGGGAGAATAATTCAAAAATCTAAAATCAGGCTGTAGACCACAAATGTGCAGGTCCTCTTGAGCTAGGTCTCAGGTGATTGGAAAAATATCCTTATGCTGGTATACAAAGTCGGAGGGTGCACCTAAAGGTTTGGAAGTGGTCTGTCAACTGGTCTTGAATTCTGTGTATTTGAATACTTAACTGTTGGTTATAGGGTTACTTATAAAGTTGATTGTTTTTTATTTATAATGCACGGTTATAATTTGTACGGTTGGAGTTTGCTAGTGAATGGAAATATAACCAGTAAAAATCCATTCATGCAGTGTTAATTTTTGTTTCTTAATGGTAGGTCACGAAATATCAATGAATCCCATAGTCAAGATCTCCTAGTGAGACATTAACATTAGGTTCCATACACGTGTGCATAAAAAGGGGCACCTGGACAATGTGCTAGAGCTGAGAAACCATACTGAGCTGAAATCAAAACTATGTTCTATGTTATATGTGAACCAATGTAATGATGTGACAATACTGTTTGTTTTGACTGGCTTCCCTGCACAAGTCCTACCATTCAAAAGAGCTCTGAAGGGGAGATCTCTGAAGGGGAATCTGGCAAAACAGATATCAATGGATGAGTGCAGGGTGCACTGTGCACCTGCCACTTGTCTGGCAGACAATAGACCTCCAGCTCATGATAATGCGTGCTGTCTAATGCAGTCCAATTTAAAAACCAACTAAACCAATGTGTTTTCATATGACTTTAAATTATTATTTTTTGTGTGTGTTTTTGGCAAGGTATGTAGCAATAATATATTTCATTGTTTTATTACATTTAATTGTTGAAGTACTTGATGAAGCCTTCAGTAGCAAGTTGCATATTTCAAAGTATTGTTTCTTGGCTTTTAGCACAGGAAAGAACATTTCAAACAGGTTGATCAATAGCACACAGAACAGTCTGTTTTCTATCAGCAATTCCTCATGAGCTTATTTCACAGATTTATACAATGAAAGATTCTAATCACAAAACCATTCATCTCCTTTATTACTTGGCATTAGATATGTCTGTTGTTTAGATTTCAGCTACCATTTTAGTACAGTAGATTGAAGTTTTAAGATCGAACTCTTTCAACATTGATAGAAAAAATATTTATTCAGTGGCATTAAGCAGTTTGTTAAATTTTTTGGGGGTTCATGCTATTGTATCAATAGCATATTACTTATATGATTGGACTTATTGGAGTTGGTCAACAGTGTGTTGTACGTAATGTTGCAGGCAATATGGGCATGTAAAGGCTTCAGCTGTATGCTGGCATATAGTTTCTAGTTTTGATATGGCTTTGTTAGTCTTCCATGTCTCTGACACATGGAAATACTTATGAGCAGATTTTTGTTCTGATTAATTATTTTCACTTAGCACCCATTGTATTATATGCATTCAGGTTGAACAGTTTAGGAGCTTTGCATACCAAATGGAAACATAGTTACCCTGACGCTGATGAATGGTGCTAGCAACTCATAGATTAGTTTTACAGGTATACCAGTAAATAGATCACAGGCCTTCTCTAATCATCACAATGTATTACTTTCAACATTGGAAACTATTTGCAGCTGGCTGAAGCGTGTGCATATTTCTGAATCAGTGACTTGACATTATGATGCATACTTTAAAAATGTCTTAAAAAAGTATTCTCTGTGGAAATTACCTTTACTCTGTGCTCATTATTATAGCCATGGATTCAGGTTTTCTGCTGTGGAATCCATAGAAGCCTTAAGTAGTGATTCTACCTACTAGCCTTTTGCCTGAGTATTATAGAACATTGCCTACCTTCCCAAATGTCTTAGCTGTGTAGAGGAGAATTTATGAACTATGCTTAGCCCTATTTACATTTAAATGGACCTCATAGTTCCAATGCAACTGTGTGTATATACAGTACGTTTATATGTGGCTACATAATCCTTGAAGGTAAGCAGTTGCCTTGAACAAGTCTTATACCTATAAGTTTCTAGCCCTTTTACGGAGCTAATTGGGGAGGGGCACATAAAGGGTCTGAGCTAGCTGCACACCCCGTAACTCATTGGAAAAGACAGGAGCTTACTTTAATTTAATTCTCCTATATACAGCATATCCCCAACATAGGTGCTGCTATTGATTAGAGTGGGGGGGGGGCACTTTGCACACTTGTATTTTTGATGTTGCCCACTATCTTATGCAAATGTATGCTGAGAATAAATAACCGAGAAACCTTATTTTGAGTGGCTTCCATTGTTGGGCACTTTATGTGTATCATTTTTAGTATATAATGTGTGTGTATATATGTATACTGTATATATATATATATATATATATATATATATATATATATATATATATATATATATGTTTACAGTATATATATATTTATATAATAGCATTATATCCAGGCCGTGGTCTTGGGGTACATACCATTGATGCCAGGACTCGTGGATTGTTTTTAATTTGAGTTGATTTTTTGAATAGGTTACATCACTTGAAAAGGAGCATGCTGGTATTTTCTTTGAGGTCACTTCCTGCTTCTTCCTTCTCTGTTGTTTGGTGTATGCATTAATGTGGAGAATCTTCAGATCCCCATTTATGTGCATAGTGGTACAAAAAAAATGCATACTGCCATATTTTTTGAAAGAACTGGAAATGAACTCAGTTGTATGAACTAAAACAATTGAAAAACATTGATTTTACTGTGCATGCATTCAGGATGCATTTAAAACTCAACTAATAGCATCTGGTGTGAACAAGTCCTTAGACCAGGAAAAAAACACTTTAGCATGATGAAGTAGGGTTTTTCAGTGATTTAGCTGTGCTGTCAACAGCATTGCATGGGAAAATTGGTAATCTTATTGGTAATTTTAGTAGCGCCCCGTGTTAAGCAATATTTTAGTTTCTAATTAGACTGGCCTTTTCCTTTTATTTGGAATCTATTCTAAAAAAAATATCTATGCAATCTTATAGTAGTACCAGTGAAAAATTACTCAATACTGCTTTATAGTCATGGGAATATCAAATACAGTTTGTGGGTTTTTATTGCATAGACCATTTCCAAATACATTTCCTAAACAATTTACTTTGGACACTTACACGGCCTTCTCCAGCATGACATAAGACTGAAAGATCCTGACACTGGAGTTTCCCTTTTACAATACTTGTTCTGTGGCTATAGAAGAAAAACAGGTCAATGTGACTTCAGGCAAATATATAGTAATGTTTGGAAATTTTTAAGCGCTGAGCAGTATCAGATGTTTTGCTGGATATTCTTTGCTGTGTTCTCATTTAGTACGCTAAAAGCCCCAAACGCTCTTTAGATGATGATGAATTAGAAACATGCAATTAAGAAATGCTAGAATAACAAATAAAGAGGTCATGAATGGAAATGTTGGCAGTAGATTCTAAGGACTTGCAGGAGTTTACTTGTTTGAAGAACAATACTACAAATATGAAATCAAGCAGTAAAAGAATAATTTCAGTCCACAGCATTGATTGTAAAAATGCCCAGCTGAAAAGCTGGATTTAAATTTAGGCTTGAGAATGACTCACAATTATTCAGGAAGATTAAAGGCCTACTTTACTCTGATTGAATTAAATATATTTAGAGTGTGCCATAACTCAGAAAAAAATCTAGTGGATATGTTCAATGGGGAAAGGAAAGGTTCCTGTAATGTGGTTAGAGTACTTAGTCCTCTCCGGAGACACAATGAACATTGATTCTTGCATAAATTTGGTGACAACAACACATAATCCTTGAGTCACATTGAGTCAAATTATGTATACAGTTTGATGAACTATGCTTTTCCTTAAAGCTAAACTTTGGTCAGAAATATTAAAGCACCTTTGTAACTGTCTTCTTTTACCTTTCATCAATATTCTTTCTATTTGTATGTAGTCAAGCAGCCACTGAGTACTTCGTCTGTAAAGATCGAATTGCCAGGGCTCACTGCCCTAATACCCAGTTTATAAGACTGGGGCTTCTCTGCTCTCTCCTTAAGCAGGGACGTTGGTTGTGTAGTAACTGCCCTTGTGTAGCTTGTTCCTGTTTGTGGCAATATAGTTACGCCAGTGTCTGTAGTGGGCAGTTCTGGGCTACTTAAACTCCCAGTCTCTCCTGTCCAACCATGCTGCATTAGTTGACTGACAGCTCATTACACTTCCTGTCTATTGTACTCATCCACACTTGCACTTGCAAATGACACAAATGCCACTTCCGGCCCACAGTCTCACCTGCCACCATCTCTAATGTCTATGAGATTTCAAAGTTCACAGGAGTGTCTGGAATGATATCAGGCACCTCAATAATACATTGTTCCAGCAGAAATATTTTTTCATTATGTTAACAGCAATGATGACTTCACGTGATTTAAAAAACTGATTTCAACAACTGAGTGAAATTTTTTTTGTTTTTCTTGTGCTAGGGGAAGGGAATTTTAGAAGGGATTTTGAGGTAACTGATCAATACACTCTATTCTTATTATTATCAGTTATGTATTCCTTTGTTTAGTCCCTATAGTTCAGCTAATCTATTAATTACGCCAAACACATGTTATTGTTACTATCACAATGCTATCACCCTTGGCTATGAAATCAATACACGTTTAAGGTCAATTAAATCTCATTTATTTCCCAAGGAAATAAGGAAAATGTGCATCAAGTATCAATAAAAGTTACAATAATATACATAGCATACAATCACAGTGCAATCTAAGCCATACTTAGCCGACCTTCGCAGCCACACCTCATGACTGGGTCTCCTGATGGAATACAGAGGGACAGAGAGAGAGCTCAGGTCACAACCCCTTTTGTCAAACATACTTCAGCCATACCACACCCTACTGCCAGTCCCATTTGGTTTGGACCAATCAGTGTTCACATGACAGCCCCCCTAATATTGCCATATTTGGCTTTGTGGCCAGTCCCATCTGACGTGCCCTGGGCCGTCTTTGTAAGCTTGTGCACACCATTTGGGCTGAAGGTAACTCCTTTGATATGCAGGTTCTGCCACATTCCTCTACACATTCTAAACATGTGTCATGCAAACATCAACATGGCTGAGTTCGGCTGTACAAACAGCGGTGTAGATGTATAATAATAATTCTTGTCTGATTCCAACATATGCCGCTTTGCGCCTAACAGGCGCATACCACCCTTCTTCAGACACGGCTCCTTTTGAACAGTCCATAACTGTCTTAACGTGTGTGGTTCCCCAACATGTGCTTCCGAACCAGCACCTGTGGCACAGTCCTTAGCTTGTGTAACGCGTGGTTGTTTCCAACGAGCGCTCCAGAGACATCTCTTATGGAACAGTACACAAGTGTCTTACCACGCTGTGTTTTCAACGTGTGCAGAAACAGGTCCTATGGAGCAGTCCATAATTGTTTTACCACGTGATGTTTCCCAACACGTGCCGCTTTGCCACTGAGTGACACATTTCCACCATTCTTCAGCGACAGCTTCCATGTCACCATTCTGTATCTTGGGTATCTTCAGGACGGCAGTACAGGCAAGGGGTGCCCATTCATTCACCATTCACCAGCACCCATTCAGAGCAACATATCACCCAGCTTTCAGACCCAGAGTCTTGAGGAGGGCCTTCTTGCCCATATTACTAGCCTACAATACCCATAGGTCATACTCTACCACAAACATAAATCAACTTATTACCATAATATATACTTATATATGTATTACGCACCCCGCTCCCAACCTCCTATAACCTTTTACTGTAAATACGGGTCGGGATTAGGCAGGCTTGCTCGCAGCGGCGTTGCAGGGCTCTGACTTGGCAGCAACGTCTCCAATTTGCACACAGAGAGCTCACTGTCAAATCGTCCCTCAACTTGCATAGACAACTGGGAGACCCTTCTAGATAAATATCGCTTAACTACACATATAAGTTTACAACAATTACCAAACCCACACAATTCCACCCCTGTACCTGGATTTCAGAGATCACGCCCCTTGTGTACCATGCACCTCTACCTACGGTTAGGTTCAAGGAACCCTCGAGTCCCATGACTAACACTACACCGGTATTCTTTAGGACAAAGAAACAAAAACTCGCCTATGTCCTAAATAATACCTGGGTGCCTTCTTCCCAGCAATGACCTCTCCATCCAGAATACAGAGAGAAATAACTTCCCAACATTATTCGTTCATCCCCATGTATTGATCTAGCCTACAAAAAACATCATGGTCATGCTTCCGACAAAGGGAAATATCAACCTGCCTCCAGCGTTTATCTTCTCTGATCACATGTGTGATATAGCCTCAAATGCAACAAGATAGAGTCCCCAGTCAGTAAGCCCATTGATGCCACCAAACATACAGACCAAGTCTGCACTTCTGTATGTGAGAACATACAGCATAACACCTTTCACAATCCAACTTAGCACCACCCATACAGGCATTCGACCACTACTTTGGATTAGTGTAAGCAACGTGTTTTGGCAAAATCTTACTGAGCGGTGACGCTAACTCATCAGGCCACTGCCCCTCATACAGAGACGGTATAATCAGCTTGATGTTGGCTGATATTTCCACCTGCCTCCGAGTGCGCGCCAGAGCCAATGACAGGTTTCTGTCTTCCCTACCAACCTCTCAACATGGTTGACAGAATCCGGAGCCACTCTAACCTGAGTGTTTCTGTGACTTCATTGAATGTTATCAAGGATACCACCAATCTCCCGGGGTAACAAAGTCACGCTCCTTCTCTGAAGCTATGGCTGTGAGTTTGTTCCTCAGGAGGCTGATGTCCACTCCATTAACACCCATCCCAGCTATTGTTCCCCCCCTAATATAGTGCTGAATACAACCCTCCTCTTTCGGGTTACTCCTCAGCAATAAGCATCCTGCATGGACCTCATTCTCATCTTTGGGAGTAAGTCACTGGTACAATAACCGCACCTGATTCAGTGTATACTCAGCACATATAGGGTGATAGGTTTTTGTCAACCACCATGAGATGTTGCAGCACCATGTGGTGAAGTCCTACGGTACCCTGGTAGCCAGCGTTTGTTCCCTTTATTTTAACGGAGCATGCTCCTGTGTGTATTTACTGGCATTATCTGTGCAGGGTTTCAGCCTCTCAGGTGAGACACCAACCGGGCCTATCTTCCCCATGTCTAGTTCTGGTGTTCCGCATATCCTGTAACCGAAAGCTTCTCTCTAGGACCGCTAGGATTGAGACACCACCCCTACGAGGAAGTTTTCCCCCCATTGATGTGTCACCTGGCACCCTTTAGTCTGATCCACAGCTACCTTATTATGCATAAGCGCCAGTATGCCTCCTGGGTACCTGCACCATATTAACTCCGTTACACCAATACATGTAATACATTGAAACCTTTCTTCTTTCAATTCCTCCTTCCAACAAAAAAAAAACACATATTTTAAATTTTCATGTTTTGACGGATTGGATGTGTCATAACTCTTCCCCAACCTCCAACCCATTGCACATGTATAAATAACATGTTTGCATTCATCAGGAGAGACTTCTGCAAAAATATTTCACAAGTTCTCTTGCTAGGCACAGTCTTTCAGATTCAGCATTAGCACCAAATTGTCCATATGAAAAAAAACAGGTATTAATCTGAATCTTTCAGTTTTCCTTCTCTCCTGATGTTTATTGGAACTAATTTGTGGTATGGTGTGGCACAGACAAACTGCCAACCAGATGATCATCTGTCATCCATGTTCCAGAAGCCTCTCCAATTCTCGCTCCACTTTGATTCTGGAAGTGAAAAACAAGAGCAGTATCAAATTCTTATCCACAATATCTGCTCGCTTACCATGTTTACTTATAGTTCCCTCCTTGGAGCCCAGGACCTCAGTATTCCTGGCTTCTGCAACTCTGACCAAACTATCCAACCAACCATGACCTCTTTAGGCTACACCCACTGTAAAATGTATCCCCATGGTATGATCAAAAAACGTTTAAAACTGAACGTCAGTGTTGCTTCTCAAAAACTTCAAATTTTACAAACTAAAAAACAATGCATCTATCTGTATCTTTACGATGTATGCACTACCCCTTTTCAGGTGACTGGTTCTAACTGAGGGCATTGTCAATTCCCCCCCTTTCAGGTGGATTAGACCTACTACTTTTCCACCTGAATAAAAATATAACTACCATAGAGGACTAAACCAATATCAAAAAAAAATTTTAGAAGAGAAAAAAAAAAATAAAAAATAAAATAAAATAAAAAAAAATAAAAATGAAAATAAAAATAATTTTTTTTTTTTAAAAAAAATTAAAAATCTGGCCATGATCACACAAACAACATGACAAGACAACCATCATACGACAAGACAACCATCATACAACAATGACAAACACTCAACTTTTAGTTGACAACATCCATGGATTTTTCTCCTGCAAAGAGTGCTTATTCCAATCTGAAATACAATTAGTTAATGGGGAAAACAAAAACAAAGCATATGTATCATCACAACATTTTAGCTTCATTTGTAACTCTTTTTAGTACTATTTATTTTCCATTGTTTGCAAACAATTACTAACTAATGAGCTCATGGTACCATGTGATAATCGATTATGCATTTACAATAACCTAACCCATGTTCTGCTATATTTTCCCATTGTTCTCACTTTGAGAGACCTGCAAACAAATGCAAATGTCTGTATACGAACCAGTTTAACTCCTTCCTGGTCTCTGGAAAAAGGAACACACAAGTGATTACACACAATTCTTATGTTAATCAGCAGTATTGGATACTCAGGAAAAGTTTACAAAGACTGACAATAAGAGAAGAGTAAATAAACACAAGATTAAAAAAACTCATAACAGAAACATCTTTTAACCACACAAAAGAAAAACCACGATACCAATTCAGGGGTTTATCCCTAAAAGTACAACCCAAAAAAAATGTATATCTATATCCAGGTCCTCTATCATATTCTGAACTTGAAACTTACATCAAACCTTTTTCATAGCCGGGAAACATTGACCAGAATATTCTTACCATGCTTGCAGCTCACTAAGTTCTGCTAACATTGTTTCCCCCAGTGCTATATTTGAGTAACCATGCGTCTATCTCCATTTTGACTCTACACAACTGTCCTACATATTGCTTTTTCGTTTCTAGACCCCGCATTTGCGTTTTACACGGGAAATGGGTTTGATTACTATTGGTTCCGTGCTGTGGATGGCTACCCCACCTGGCTGAATAACACACACGAAGCCTTGGGGTCGTTTTCGGGTATAATTTCCTTTCGATATCATTATTCGCCGCCCGACAATATTTTGAAATGTGACCCCCCCTTTTACACAAAAAACATTTTAGTTCTGGTTTCCCTGCATAGGCCATTTTTTTAGCATGTGGCGCTGGAAACCCACATTGCTGGATAATATTACTGCGATTGGAATGCACAGACTTTACACTTTCGTTGTCTGAGGAGTCATCCGAAGTGTCAACTCCTGAGTCAATTTCAAGTGCAGTTATCCCACCTTTATTTGCTTCTTCCACATCGATTCCCATCACATTACTATCATTTGCAGTGATAATAGCATACGGGTTTTCTTCATATTTCACTTCTGGCTTTTCTATACACTGAGCATGTGTGGAGGGTACCTCCACTATTGCACACTTGGAGGATAATTCCATTATGGCTGCTTGTGCCTTAAGCCTTGTGATAACCTGCAAATTCTCAGCCTCCCTTTGATTCAAAGAGGCAATGCAACTTTCTCTCAATTTACACGTTTGTTCTAATTCATCTAATCTCTGTTGCAATACACATTTCTCAGCCACTAATTGTTTAATCCGACTACAAGCATCCGCATCAGCCTTATCAATCCTGATTGATATATCCCTTACCTGTTCCATCACTTCTTCTCTATCAGCAAACCATTCTAATTCTTTTTGTTCCGCAATTTCTTTCATTCTCATTAACATGCATAAGGCATTGGCCATTCTCTGTTTCCTGCCTTTTTTTGACTTATTAAATATGCGACTGTTATGTGTATCACATTGTTTTAAAAGTTCATTAAACTGATATGTTAATTTACCTTTGTGAGTAACTTGAAATCTAATCCCACCATGCTTGCTAACGAAACCTTCAATGGCTTCCATTGATATGCTAATTAGCCTATCCACACCAACTGGTTGAGCAATCTTGCTTAGACAAAAGAAATCAGATAACAAGTGGACAACAAAAAAAAAAAAAAATACGAACCGTTTAAATTTCCAGTGACTTGTGGTTCTACAGCATACAAGACACAAGGCACACTCTTAATCAATGCCTTGGTCTTCTATTGGACCAGAGCTATTTCACTCTCACGTGTGTAGAAATAAAAACCTATACTTCCTCCACTTTTTCCTCAAAGATGTATGGTAATTCCTGCCACTCTCTAACCAACACTGTGCATTAGCAATACACTAAACAATCAGATACCAAGCACACAACGACATAGAGGAAGCTGTTTAGAAGCTAGCTTTGACCTGTAGTCCCACTCCAAAAAAAAAACAACAACAACAAATACAAATACAAATCCGTTTACCCACGAATTTCTGTAGGAGAACACACTCTTATTCAATGTCCTTCTACCCGATAGCAGGTCATAGGGAATTTCTATTGGGGCAGAAAGTTTTTTTTCACAATCACGTGAATACTTCCACTTTTCCCTCAAAATTGTATGATTTATCCTGTCAATCTGCGGTTATATCACATAACCAGGGATGATCAGTCCCTTATCTCGCCAGTGCGGCAATTTGCCCTCTGGTTACAGTTTCTGCAGCAAACACAACAATAATGTACATATATATATATATATATATATATATATCAGTCACAATTCTCACCAGGTTTTACGCGTCCGTTCTACCAGTGGAATATCTCCCAGAATCCTCCTGCTCATCCAAGCGTGGTTTCAGAATTCGCGAGCCAGCGCTAATCTTGTCCACACTAAAGATGACTTCCAGTTCTGGGTGGCTTTGAGCATCTGTGCTTACAGGGACTCAAACAAAAATACCTTAGATTTTTGTGGATTCTGTGTAAAAATACGTTTTACACGCCTTCTGGGGTGCCAAATGAGGTAACTGATCAATACACTCTATTCTTATTATTATCAGTTATGTATTCCTTTGTTTAGTCCCTATAGTTCAGCTAATCTATTAATTACGCCAAACACATGTTATTGTTACTATCACAATGCTATCACCCTTGGCTATGAAATCAATACACGTTTAAGGTCAATTAAATCTCATTTATTTCCCAAGGAAATAAGGAAAATGTGCATCAAGTATCAATAAAAGTTACAATAATATACATAGCATACAATCACAGTGCAATCTAAGCCATACTTAGCCGACCTTCGCAGCCACACCTCATGACTGGGTCTCCTGATGGAATACAGAGGGACAGAGAGAGAGCTCAGGTCACAACCCCTTTTGTCAAACATACTTCAGCCATACCACACCCTACTGCCAGTCCCATTTGGTTTGGACCAATCAGTGTTCACATGACAGCCCCCCTAATATTGCCATATTTGGCTTTGTGGCCAGTCCCATCTGACGTGCCCTGGGCCGTCTTTGTAAGCTTGTGCACACCATTTGGGCTGAAGGTAACTCCTTTGATATGCAGGTTCTGCCACATTCCTCTACACATTCTAAACATGTGTCATGCAAACATCAACATGGCTGAGTTCGGCTGTACAAACAGCGGTGTAGATGTATAATAATAATTCTTGTCTGATTCCAACAGATTTGAAGATAATCTTGTCATTCAACTTTAAAATGAAAGAAGTAAGAAGGAAATGTTGTCCATAAGAGTCTTCTGATAGATCATGTAAGCCACCAGTTTATCAAGAGATTATAACTTTTTTCTTCCAATTCACTGAGAATAGAGTTGCATTGATTGTAGCAAAAATGCGACAGTACTATCAGAATAGGTGGTGTTGACTTGAGGTATACCATAAAAGAGGAACAAATTAAATTTTTTCTCCCTTAGCTTAGTGAATGTGGGAAAAATTCAGATTACAAAGAAAGCCTGATCACATACAAGTAATATTAAAAAAATAGTATTTTTGCATACACATAATGGGATGATGGAAGAGAAAATTTCCTTGCAAAGTAAATAGCCTATTTGCCTTTTGTAAATCAACCCCTATATCTTCAGATAAAGGATAAGTTCTATCTCAACATGTTAGCTATGCATTCCCTCATCTCGTGCCTTTGCTTTTCTGCATTCTGCCTATTTCTTTTGCCAGCTTTAATGCTTGTCATGGGTGATCTGTGCACTCATGGAGCTCCTTTGTTTATAAAACTAAACAGCTTATGGAATGACCCTAACCCAACAGGCAGCTCTGTACAGTGCCACACAGTGCAACTCTAACAAGCCTCTGCCTTAACACAAATGTATATCCAAGCATTGCCCAAATTTGCTCTCAAACCTTCTTCTCCTTCTCCAGATCATATACCAGAATTATTATTATTATTTTTTTTTTCATTTTACCTGGTTTCTGTAGCAAGAAACTGTTTTTAGTACTTCCAGTGATGCCAGGCTTGTAAAATTCTTGCAAGAAGAACTACAGGGAACTTTGTGATGTCGGCAGCCCCCAATACTACAAATTTTAAGAGGCCTTTCTTCACAAATAGTGTATGGGTAGTCAAGGCAGCAATATTATGTTTCAAAGAAAAAAAGTCTAAATAAATAAATAGCTGAAAGACACTTATGTGAACTGTTTTACCTGCAAAAGGATTTGTTATTTTTCTCAGCAACTTGTGATCCAGATACCCCTCAGAGACAGTACAAGTCCTTACTGTCCTCTGTAGTGGCAGATGCTGTGCAGCGATTCATTCTCAAAATTTACAGCAAACGCACTGAAGTTTTTTCAAGTAATTTTCTAAGCACCCTGGCTCAACCCCGCAAACCAGCAACTCTAATCCATAATGTAAATACAGAACAGGTTCTCTGGGAGGAAGCAGCAGAGTGAGCTGAGGTGCTCAGGGAACACCTTGAATGACCTCAGTGCTTTTACTTTGAATCTTGAGGACATGTTGTTTCACAGTACCCACAGCTATATAAGTCTTTGGGGACTCGTATTAAAGCTAATTTGCTGCTTGTTAACAAGAAAACACTTGAATATCCATAGTGTTGCTACAGGTTAATTTAAGGTAAGGCAGTTATAGGTGTCTGCAGTGATCGTAATATGACTTAGTGACATACTGTTCTTTCCTAATGTACTGTATATTTGCTCCTGACTAGCATTGCTGTATCATTTATCTGCTTGGAAAGCTTAAGAGAGCTCTGAAAGTATTGTATAAAACATCATCCAAGTGTTACATTGGATAGTGATTTTACTTTATTAGAATTCCAGTTCACTGACATCATTAAAGGTGTTATTTCCTGGAAGATGGCTTGTGCTAAATCATTTTTTCTGCTTTATCATTTCCACCAAAGTTGTGTGGTTTGTGAATGTAATAAGGAATAATACAAACTGGCAGAATGTGGACCTTGTGCTATTAGCTTTAGTTTTCTTGTGTGTTTGTAGTATGTTCATGTTGTCTCACTTACTAACATAATAAAATATCTTAATTAAGTCTTTTTGCTCTCTGTTTATATAGCCTTCTTTACCTAGTACTGTCTCTCAAACGTTAATCCTTCTTGCAGACCTCCTTTAGTAGAGTCTTCAGGAATGCTTAAATGCCTTAATAATGCCCAGTTAAATCCTGGACAATAATGTTGAACCTCACCAAAAGATTAAGATTCCTCACGTCCAGTTTTTGTTTTATTTAAGCTAAGGAGATTTGTAGGGCTGTGCCTTGGACAATACAAACAAGAGCTGTGCTAACTTTATTGAACACCTCTCAAGGCACGAGTAGGTTCTTCTAGTGAAAAGAAAAGCTTTGGGAGGCAGCTTGTAGTGGTTGGTCAATATAGTTCTTGTGTGCATTTAATTTGCTCTGAATTCTTAGTGCTGTTTCTAGTAAAAAGCAACCTCCATCCTATGTATATGCCATTATACTCTTAGTTTGTCTGATTCTATAGATAATATTTAATTATTAATCTTTAAATCAATGGCAACTTAAAAGTGTAAAAAAAATATTGCTACACCTTCAGCCCTCTAAAATTAGTAGTGTGGTCTGTAAAACTGTTTAAAGGCTAAAATCATATATTTCTAAGTATGTTTTTATTTTTTTTCCCTAAATCTGACTATATTCTACTTTGTAAACAAACTGTTTCATGGCAGAGGTTAATCAGACTTTACCTTATTTCCCCTTACATAATATGATCTTTATGGTATGTGCTGATTTTGTTTATATATTAATCTGGCTAACATTATATCTAGGAATATTTCACTCCTAGTGCTGTGCCCCAGAGTAGTATCATTGCTCTCCCTCTCTCTGTCCTCACTGGACCTGGATGCAGCAGCTGGAGCCATTGGCTTCTGCTGCTGTCAATCAAATCCACTGAAGAGGGAGTGGAGGTCAGGGCCAAGCCACACAATGTTTTTCTATAGATAAACAGATTGTGAGTGATCCCACACCATTGCTAAAGTTTGCAGAAGAGAAGCAGACAGCACTGGTAGGAGACCCAAGAAGAGCAGGTTTGTGGCCGCTCAGTGCAATGCCATTGCACAGATCAGGTAAGTATGACATGTTTGTTATTTTAATTAAAAAAAATAGCCTTTAGTAACACTTTAAGGCAAAATGAAACCCTCCATTTTTAAGCACTTTCAGCAGCTGAAATAATCTCATTCTGAGTATGCAGCTGCATTATTTTTTAATCCTTGCCTATATTTCAGTGTAAGGTGGTGTCTCACAATGCAGGTATAAGTGTTGTGTCTGTCCGTACTGTGTTCATCAAGAGAAACACACAGTCCTATTGCTTAGGATTGCAAAGCACTCACATGTTCCTTCCTTCATCCTCTTCTTTCCCTTTGCCAAGATAACAGACTAACTGGAGACTGCACTGTCCACTGTTAACTCTTCTGTGAAAACTGGAAATTCAGTTAGGCAGCACTGAGAGAGCAGAAGCCAGCAACATTGAAAACATTGCTGGGACAAGAATTTTAACAAATAGTTACCAGAGAATGATTATTTTATTGTCTTTAATGTGTTAAAAAATGCTCAGAGTTTTATACTACTTAAAATATGTATAGGAAACTCTGTTACCTGCCAACTATTTGAAATTCTATTCTATTGATTCCTGCTGTGCAGTGAATTTCATGAAGTTTTCTATAATTATTCATATCTAAGAGAGCCATTTGTCTCTTTACAGCAGGGATATGCAATTAGCGGACCTCCAGCTGTTGCAGAACTACATGTCCCATCATGCTCTGCCTCTGGGTGTCATGTTTGTGGCTGTCAGAGTCTTTCTATGCCTCATGGGACTTGTAGTTCTGCAGCAGCTGGAGGTCCGCTAATTGCATATCCCTGATTTACAGCATATACTTACAGCAAAGTGAGGTGATGGAGTACGGGAGTATGGGACATTTACTGTTTTTCTGCTGATGATGGGTAAAAATGATGTAGCCTGACAACTGTACAAGGTAAATTAACCACTTTGCCTTATGCTGCCCATACGTGGTGCAAATGTATTTCCTGCAACCACGGATTGCAGGAAAGAAAAGATTTGAACCATGTATGCCCGGCCTTAGCCTCCCATACTGTGTCTTATACTATATAATAAGTATGTTTAGCTAATATTTGTCACCACTGATCTCATTGCGGTCATTAAAGCAGAACTCCAGCCAGGATTGCCTAAAATTCTTTTAGCTTCCTAAATGCACTACTAAACTGAAAGATCTTCAACAGTGTGTCTTCGTATTTCATAAACCATAGAAGACTTTATGGTGTTTATTCCCCTATGTGAAATGATACTACAGGATAATAACTCGCCCACCTCCCCACACTTAAATACACATTTCTATATTTCCTTAGTATTTATTTCCTTAGCATTTATTGCCCATGTAACTATGTCTTATGCCACAAGACACCATTTTCAAAAGCTCTAAGTAAATTAGTCCCTCAAACGAAATAGAGTTAATGCTTAAAATACGTATGCCTCGTAGTAAAACGTATAGGAGTATGTCATAGGATAGGGTATTGAGGAAATTAGAAGAATGCTTTAAACTATTATGGAAACGGAAATTGGATATCCATTGCAGAGATCAGCCTGAAAAGTCACAGGATATTCCTTGTCCAGCTAGACTTAAATTACCTGCTTTCTACAGAGCCTCTTGCATGAAGTTATGTCTTCTGTTTCTGTTTGCCATTTAGCATTGTACAAAGCTTTCCTTCCAGAATCGCATATGTAGCTCGGTTCAGAAAGGAAAAAAAAAAAAGTACAGCATCAAAAAGTCTGTGTTGAACTTGTTTCCGCTGAGAACAAGAAAACCCCAGGGAGGAGACCCAGCAGAAAAATATCACAGGAAAAATTAGCCCTTATCCTGCAAGAGCATGGCTATGGCAAGATGGATTCTGTTATTCATGTGTTAAACATATGTAGGTAATCCCTCTCCATCTAATTGCTGTGAACCAGGGTTCTTCTGTGCCTTTTAAAAATCTTAATGGCATAAAGTGGCGATTCTCTATATATGAGAAATATTTACCTTGTTCACATGGTGCCAGATAGATAAATTGGCATGTCAGTGTATTTCTGCAAACTGAATATGCTTTTACAAAGGCACCAGTTTATTGTTACTGCTGCTCAGTATGTTAGCTCAAGTATATGAAATGCCCTGTTGCTCCACTAAATAGGCTCCTCCAATTATATGTATTGTTATGATAATGAAAGTAAGTTTTCTGGCCTTGAGTTCCAAGAACACCAACCTCCACCACTACTATAAAGTATAACTATAGGCAATACATATTTTTATGATGTAGATAGAATGGTGAGGGGTAAACCCCTGTCAAGTTTTTACTGCTGTCTGTATTTTCATTTCCTCTTCAATTGTCCTCATCACCAGAACAGGAATAGAGAGAGACTCTTCCATCGGCAATGCTGTTTCCCATGACAACTGTCTAACAGGGGATATCCCCAACATTGGAAAGCTATCTTCTCACTTCCCAGTGAGGTTACACAACAGGAACTAAAAGGAAATCTCCCTAATGAGAAGCAGTTGGAAAACAAACTGACAGCAGTTTTAACCCTCCCCTACTGTCTCCAAAATGCAAGCAAAAATAACATTTTTAGATGCTATAAATGCTAGTATTGTTAATAACCAAACTGTCTTCTTTATATCAATGGACAGTATTTCTGAATGTAGATGTTTACGTAAGGCTTTCACCTGTAGCAGTACTTGACCTTAAAATGTCCACTCTGTCCGTATAAAAGCCATAATTGTGTTGCTAACAATAACAGATAAACATTATGCACAACACCATTCATCTGAAATGCATCTTGTTCACAGGCCATTTGATTTGTAAGCCTTCATCCTATAAATGTAAAGCAGAAGGACACAGCATGCAAATTAGATAAATGCAGTAAATGCTTATTCAGGAGTAGCCTTGCTTATACATCATGAGACTGATGACAAAATAACAATGTATATTTTAAGTCCATCTTTATTTTTCTCTTAACACATGGCAAGACTTTTATGGGCTGCTTTTGGGAATGCAGGAGGCTATAAAGGCCACTAAAGTAAAGCTAAAAGGTCATACTTTCTCTTTGTGTGATTTGTGTTTATTGGCAGTGCTTTATTTCTATGATTGAAGCCTGTACCTACCCATCTGATGAAATCTATTATACAGGACATTTTTTTCGTGGTCTAGAATACTGTGACAATCTGTATATAAGCTGATATAATGTGGCTATTTTCTGCTGATAACACTGTATATAAATGGCAATAAGCTATATATATATATATATATTGTGACAGAGCGAGGCTCTGTCCCTATGAAATTGGAGGAAAACGAGACGCAGACACAGAGTTTGCATATCTCCAGCCCTGTGTCTGGGTCTTGATGTTAACGAGCAGGGTGTGTGCCCAGCTGCATATAAGCCATATAAATGAAGGGCTGTTGGTGTGGAAGGTGGAGGAGTGTGAACAGCTTGCTGCTGGCTGAAGAGTGGTTTGCCCTGTGGGAGACTGTAGTCCGTGTAAGGGACTGGGAAAGGCTGACAAACCTTGAGAGTCCGGAAGACTAAGGAAGTCGGTGAGTCCAGGGGGCTGGAAAGAGTTGACAAATCTGTTGGGAGCAAGCAGAGGAACTGTTGACAATTGAGAGCCAGGTGGCTTGGTATGTTCATTTGTGTGCTGAATGAATTTAAACCCCTGCGTGGGATTACTGGATGAACTAAATATTGTTTTCTTATAATAAACGTGGGCTACCAGGCCCTTAACCATAAAACGCCTGCCTGATGTAGACTAAAACGTGCATCTACTAATTGTGCTTAATCACCCCAACATTACAAGTGGTGGAGAATGCGGGCATGTAGACGGTGGAATCCGGGTCCTTGCTCCATGGTGAGTCGCATCAGGAACTACTGCTAGCTGTGTGTGGCAGCCAGGCGAACAGCATTGCGTATACGTTTATTTGATGGACTGTGTTGCATGCAGGTTGTGTACCTGTGAAGGAAGAATTAAACATCAGATTTTTTTTTTTTTCCTTTCTCTGCTGAGAACTGTTACAAGCTGCTGTGTGCATGTGATTGCAAGGATGAGGCAGTCAAAAAGCAAGAAGTTCATGTTTAATCAAGTTAAAGAGGATGTTGTTCCTGGCAGCCTGAGCCCAAAGGTGCCACAGCATGACGCAAGGAGGCCTCTGCGCTGCATCCGTTGTAGGGAGTGGGGACATGCTGTTGCCCATTGCCCCTTGTCACAGGAATGTTTGTGGAATAACCAAGCTGGATGGGAGGTTGATGAATTCTGGAGCTCATCTACTAATGATTGTGATCAGCTGTGTCCTCAGAAGTGGTATCCAATGGCAACGAGTGAGAGCCAGTCATGGAGGAGATGCCAAGAAGTGAGCTCAGCATGGTCTGAGAAGATGTCTCCACCTTGTAGGACCAGTAAAAAGGGGCCAGTGACATGTGAGACAGCGAATGAATGGTTCAAGCGGAATCGCAAAGAGTCGGGTGCACTGCAAGGGGCTGAGATCTTGGCCTCTGACTATATGCAACCCATGCTGCCTACAGAGGAGGTGGGAGACTTCCTTGTAAGATTTGAAAAAGTTGCTGTAAAGAGAAAATGGCCTAGGGACCGGTGGCCAAAACTGCTGCAAACCTTATTGCGGATAGAGTTCCGGTCGGTTTACCATTTGATGGATGGGGGCCAGGATGACTATCGCAAGTTTAAAGAGGAAATCCTTCTTAGAGGAGAGTTCCATCGTATCATGGGCCGCCAGCAATGCTCCAGGATGGGAGAAGTGTCGCCGGAAGTCCTAGGAATTGGAAATCCAGAGAAACGTAAGGTTTTCTGTCATGGCCACTTAGGCAAAGGGGTCAGTCCAGAAAGGAGAGTATATCAGCCTGAATCCTGCATGAGGTATAGCCAACCTGCTTTGGAGCGCAAGTCTGCAGTTACCCCTAGCAACAAGGATCTTGTGTTACCTACAGGGGGCGTCAGTGGGTCCAGAAAGGCTGCAGTTTTGCTCCATGGCCACATGGGGGAGTCAGCCTATGGAGACACCACACCAGTGAGACAACGCACTCAAGTGAAGGCTATGACATCAGCTGCAGGAACTGGTAAGACTGTTTCAGTTTATGATGCTGAACCCAGTGAAGTGGGAGTATGTCCAGTGGGGAGATCCGCAGTACAAATGGACATAGACTTTCTGCATTGTGCTACCCAGAGCAGTGGGGAGGCGCAGCGTAAAGCCCAACTAGACGCAGGGCTAAAGACTGAAAAGGACATGGGGACTCTGCATATGCCTGCTATGATCCAGCAGATGGCTGGGAAAATTGAGCTAGGGGTGACCAAAACAGTGCTGGTACCATGTTCCCTAGTGACAGCTGCTGCAGGGTTGCCCAGGGAAACTTCCAAGGAGCTTGCAGTGTTAGAGCAGAGAGTTTCCCAGGTCAGCTATGGAGCTGCCCAAATAGGCAAAAGTACCCCTTTACAGAGAGCGGGTGCTGTGAAGAGTCGCTCAGAGGTTATGGTGGCTCATAAACAAACCACAAAAACAGCAGTTGTGTCTACATGTAATGAGAATGCTAATGATCGTACTAACAAAAGTGATACTATTGCTAAACGTGATGAGTGTAATGACATTGAAACATGTATTTCTTGTAATGTCATATCTGAGAGTGAGGTTGGTAATGTGTTCACTACCAGTGATGAGAGTAGGAGATCTCCCATGATAGGCAGAGGCACAGGATTGTCCATGGAAGTCTCATGGGGTCTCCATGTGTTGGAGTCAGAGGCTGCCCAGGATGGCTCTGGTGCTATGCTGGTGGAACAAGGGGGGACTAATTCACATAGTGAGAGAGTGTGGGCGCAGCCCCACAACCCTACGTGTAGCCCAGTGGGCAAGGGGTTAATTCAGCCTGCAAAAGCTGAGTATACAAAGCTGGATGTGTCTGTAGTGCCACCAGAAAAAGGTGTTCAGAATGGTGTGCTGCACCAAGCTTTAGGTGACGAAGCATCACCCCAATGCAACGTTGATAAAAGTGTGGTGTTACAAAATGATCTGTATAGAAGTGAGGAATGTGCAGTTAAAGCTAATGAATCCCAGGTTTTTGTGCGGCCTTCTACAGCAGGTGATGCAATGCTGTGGAACACCCATGAGGGAACCACAATGGACTGGGACAGCTGGGCCAAACAATTGTTAGCCATGCTGGATAAGGCTAGCTTAAGTAACAAGGGTGTGGACACAACTGCTATGCCAGACAGGGGGATCGCCGACCCGCAGGTGGTTGAGGGCGTCTTGGTCCCTGCAAAAGTTGCTGCCCTCCACTCTGAGGAAACAGTTCAGGGCACTGGCATCGCAGATGTGTTGTCCACAGCCCCACAGCTAAATGATATTGAGTATCAAAGGGATAGTGTGACTTGTAATGACCTGCAGAGGCTCACCAACACTGGTGCAGAAGGGATAAGTGTGAGACATGT
Organism: Lithobates pipiens; assembly: GCF_037356315.1. Lineage (NCBI taxonomy): Eukaryota > Metazoa > Chordata > Amphibia > Anura > Ranidae > Lithobates > Lithobates pipiens. The sequence continues at coordinate 372,181,164 of NW_027507748.1, read as the reverse complement.
GTCTGGCAGCGCTCCAGGGGAGCAACAGGCCGTGATGATGAGTACCTCCAAGGAGGATGAGGTCTCTTCAAATGTCTCACCCTCTCAACCTGCAGTCGCTGAGCCCCTCCATGTCTTGGACAGGGTAAAGGACCCTAGAAAGTTGTGGTGTTTAGACATGGGATGTTTAGAGATGACAGAAACTTTACTGGAAATGCTAGAGTTGGTAAAAATGAACTTGCTGTATACTTGGGTATCTCCACCGCAGTTGGACCAGGTGGTGCTGCGTAGCACCAATGGGTGGAGCCAAGTGGTACAGGCAGTGCTGGGAAACCTTGACCAACAGTGGAATTGGTGGGACCAATGGTTACCCATTTGGCACAGGATCTCCAGATTCTCTGTGAGCGTACTTCTAGTTATTGATTGGTATGGAAGGCACGCGAGAGAACTGCTGGAGATATCAGAGGTCTCTCCGTCTGATGCGGTGACTAGAAACATCTCTGCTGGTGTGGTCCGAGGTGCGGCGGAGCAGTTGTCAGTAGAGGGCGCAGACACTGCCTTACCCGCTAGGCCTCATGAGAAGGAACGGCCCAGAATGGACTTAGCAGTAGCAGAGATGCTTTCTGTCACTGGCCCAGAGGTACAAGTTAAGGTGCCTGGAGACACTGTGGAAGAAAGTGTTAATATTGGTTGCCATAACAATGTAATGTGTATACCTGAAAAAAATGGTTTATGCTTAGGTCAGGGTAGTTTGTTAGAACAGGTACCCATGGAGTGTTGGACAACGAGTGAGATGGAGCTGTGCTATGGTCCCGTCGGATGTAGTCCCTCCTCAGGTCTTCTTCTAACAAACACTGAATTGGAAAGCTGTGATCTGTTAAGAGTTCGTTCTGTAAACAATGATTTGGTTGCAGTGGGTACCAAGAGAAACTGTTTTAAACCTGAAATACCGATGGTGAAGGGTAAAATGGGTATTTGTAAGGTGAAAGGAGGGCTCAAGGAAGGCAGAGTTCCCCCAAGAAAAGTGAATAAGCCCAGGGACCCCAAAAGAAGAGGAAGGCTGAGTATAGGAAAATATAGGAACCTGTTAAGATCCAGGGGGGAATGTTCCTGGAAGCGCACCCGGAAAAAGGGTTGGGCCTACGTGGCTGACAGCCAGCACAGAGGTGTCCCAACCATCATGATGGGTGCTGGTGTTCCTCCCTCCGGATCGAAACAAAGGGGGGGGATATGTGACAGAGCGAGGCTCTGTCCCTATGAAATTGGAGGAAAACGAGACGCAGACACAGAGTTTGCATATCTCCAGCCCTGTGTCTGGGTCTTGATGTTAACGAGCAGGGTGTGTGCCCAGCTGCATATAAGCCATATAAATGAAGGGCTGTTGGTGTGGAAGGTGGAGGAGTGTGAACAGCTTGCTGCTGGCTGAAGAGTGGTTTGCCCTGTGGGAGACTGTAGTCCGTGTAAGGGACTGGGAAAGGCTGACAAACCTTGAGAGTCCGGAAGACTAAGGAAGTCGGTGAGTCCAGGGGGCTGGAAAGAGTTGACAAATCTGTTGGGAGCAAGCAGAGGAACTGTTGACAATTGAGAGCCAGGTGGCTTGGTATGTTCATTTGTGTGCTGAATGAATTTAAACCCCTGCGTGGGATTACTGGATGAACTAAATATTGTTTTCTTATAATAAACGTGGGCTACCAGGCCCTTAACCATAAAACGCCTGCCTGATGTAGACTAAAACGTGCATCTACTAATTGTGCTTAATCACCCCAACATTACAATATATATATATATATATATATATATATATATTATATTACCAAAAATATTGGGACACCTGTCTTTACACACACATAAACTTTAATGGCACCTTAGTCTTAGTGTTAAATATTGAGTTGGCCCACCCTTTGCAGCTATAACAGCTTCATTTCTTCTGGGAAGGCTGTCCACAAAGTTTAGGAGCGTGTCTTTGGCAATGTTTGACCATTATTCCAGAAGTGCATTTATGAGGTTGGACAAGAAGGCCTAGCTCACAGTCTCCACTCTAATTCATCCCAAAGGTGTTTTATCTGCTTGAGGTCAGGACTTTGTGCAGGTCAGTCAAGTTCCTCTACCCCAAACTCGCTCAACCATGTCTTTATGGACCTTGCTTTGTGCACTGGTGCGCAGTCATGTTGGAACAGGAAGGGCCAACCCCAAACTGTTCCCACAAAGTGTTGAGCATGAAATTGTCCAAAATGTCTTAGTATGCCTTAAGATTTGCCTTCACTGAAACTAAGGGGCCAAGCCCAACCCCTGAAAAACAATCTCACACTATAACCCCCCCCTCCACCAAATGATTTGGACCAGTGCACAAAGCAATCATAACAATAGCTGCAAAGGGTGAGCCAACTCTATATTGAACCCTACGGACTAAGACTGAGAAACTTTTGGTAATAAAGTGTGTAATTATATATTTTTTCAACAATGGAGAAACATAACAATCCATCGACATAAGGCAGCACTAAAGATCAATAAATATATATATATTCGAAAAAGCTGCCTTTTTTCCAATGTCACCTATAGGCACAAATCTACTGTGCCTATTGGTCTGTCCAGCCTTGCTTAAAGGACTTTCCTTAGAGACGTTATGAATATTTATTGATCTTTAGTGCTGCCTTATATAGATTGGTTATGTTTCTCCATTGTGGAAAAAATTCAGCTTACAGAACAGATTGAATGTTCACACAATGGAGCTTAATAAGGTGGTGTGGGAATGGTACACCATAGTATATGAAATAAAGCAGTATGGAATAGAGAACCTACATCAGGGTATATGGAATAAGGTGGGCAGAATAGGGAACAACCAGCATGGCTTATGAAATAAGGGGTGCAGAATAGAGAACGTACAGCATGGCATATAGCATAAGATGGTGCAGAATAGGGTATGTATAGCATGGCATACAGAAAAGGCAGTGTGAAATCGGAAACATACAGCGCACCTTATGGTAAAGGGTGGTGTGAAATCAAGAATGTATAGCAGGGTGAGGTAGAGAGGATTATTTATAAAGAACTTAAAAAATAGCTTACTGTTGCTCAGGCTGGCCCAATCCAGACCTCCATTAGTGTGGGACCCACAGTGTCATTTCATCAACTTGTTGCTGTGACTTATCACAGAAGACAGCAGAGGAAATCTGTCACTATTCGGTTCCTCTCCTGAGCTCTGCATTAGATCACATCATCTGTGGGAGCTGCAGAGGAAGTGAATGGTAGAAGACCTCTTCTGCTGACTTCTCTGTTTAAAAGTGGCAGTAACAAGTTGGTGAGCTGACAAACCATGGTGGTTCTTGCACAGATAAAGGTGTGGCTGAAGCCAGGTGAGCAGTTTAACTGCTTCTTAGCAGAACAGGCAGATAGACTGACACTCTTTTTCCTGGGGCCTTATTTCCTTTCCCAGTGTCCATAGCACCCATATGGGTTAATGTAGCAGTAGTTCTGCATGTGCATACTGGGATAATATCAGGTTGTACAATAAAGGGATGCCGCTTGATAAGTCACTCCCACTTTTGGAGAAATGGACATCTAAAATTACAAGGGATTCCTACAGAATGGGCAAGGCTTAAGTTATCTACAACAAATGTGCTTCAGACATTTAGAACATTCTGGCAACAGAATATACTGTTATTAAAGATATAGTACAACATGCAGGGAATGCATTATGTAAACATAATATTTTATAAAGGTGGACTTCTATAATTGGATTCACATTCCTGGGAAAGGTCTAACTTTGTATACCAGACGAACCCCTAGTTACAAACAACCGACTTACAAATGACTCCCAGTTACAAACGGAGGGAGACAACAGGAAGTGAGGGGAAATCTACCCCTAGGAAGGGAAATTCACTCCTGTAAGAGTTATCATGGGAAAAAGGTACCTCCATTGATGCTTTATAACCAAGGCTTGTTTCCACAACAACCCAAAATTTTCAAAATCCAATTGTCATTGGGACCGAAAGAGAAGGGAAATCTTCTGAACAGGGGCACAGACAGTGAAACAAATGTTACAGGGGTGTTAACCCTTCCCTATGCCACCCAAAAAGCCTAAAAATATGTTTTTTTGGGCTGGAGCTACACTTCAAAAATGTACCTGTTCCGACTTACAAACAGATTCAACTTAAGAACAAACCTACAGATCTTGTTTGTAACCCAGGGGCCGCCTCTACAAATTAAGGTATGGGGGAATAGTGCAAGTTTTTTATGATTTTTGTTGTTGGTTATTAGATGACCTCATTGAAAATGTTCTAAGGCCTTTCTGGAATGGTATGGATACATTAGGAGTTGAGGAAAATACAGGTTAGATATGAAATTGAGTCTGAATTTCTTGGCCCCAGGAAGTTGCATTTTCTTTTGAAACTTGTTTTTCTACTTTGATTTGTAGACCATTTGTCTACTTTGCTTTGCAATAAATAGATGTGACACTCTATATTTTTATGCACCTCAAGCATTACATGTTTGTTAAATTATATGTTTTAGATCACTAGAAAGGTTTCACATCCAATTAGATGCAAAGCATAATGCCAGCAGAGGAACCTATTACTGGTAATGAAATGTAATGTATATGCTTGTAAACAGATAAACACTCAGTCTCCGAGCCTGGCAATTTTCTGTACTTAAAAGGTTATCCAATTAACCATTTAAACTTTCATTATATTTTGCCATTTGGCTGTAGATTGCTATGCATTGCTCTAAATGATGAACATCAACTGTTTTCTGAACCTAACCTGCCGAAAAGATAAGACAAATGAAAAGGCTGTATTTTTATTCTCAGTGATGTTTAAAGCTGACCTTCAGGCAAATATAAAACACGCCAGTTTGTGTAGTTGTGTATTTAAATGCAACTAGTTTAAATTTCTAAATTTGAATTGTTTTATTGAAATTTCTTGTAGTGAGTCCTGTTAGATAGATAGATAGATAGATAGATAGATAGATAGATAGATAGATAGATCACCTTTTTCCATCTAAAGGTAATTCCAAAGTGTAATTTTCCAATATAGGGGTATGTCAAGCATAATAAAATGTTTAACCACCTGAACTCATACTCTCATACTCCTACAGGTATTCACTCAGACTTTACATGGCCCCTAACTTGCAGCTATTGTAGACTTCCCCTGTAGCCAACACTGACACCTTTGTCCATATATTAGAGAGCACTGGCTACAAACATGTTATAGATTTCTGGAGAACAGAGTGCAGACAGTACCATATATAAGGAAAATGCAGTCACAGTTTAAAATCTGTTTCTACCGAGTGTGCAATGGTATTATTATGATTTGTTTGATTTAGGTTTGACTAGTGTGTATTGTTGGGACATAGCAGGATTTTATTTTATTCTGAGGACATGGGCACTAGATTACACACAATTATTATCCAATGTTCTGGCTTTTTTTGAGACTTTACTAATGCTTTGACCTCAGACATGAGCATTTTTTTCTAAATAATGTTTTTATAGTTGGACAACTTGGGTAGATTTAAAATTAGGGACAAGTTTTTCAATATTTTGAATATTGAAAGCCTAGAAAGTATGTGAAACTATTTTATCATTAGAAAATGATGTGATTTTGGTGTTTCCTTGATTAATCTTAGGGGCTCTTGCCAGTAGTTCTGTAGAAGACAAACATAGGTCACAGTGATATCCATGTTTTAGGGTACCACTTGATCTACCCTGTAACCTCTGTATATCACCATAATGGGCTTGTTTTTACAATCTTTAGCAGCTACAAATATGTCTCTGATCATAAATATTTATAGCACTTTGACAACTCAGTGATTACAGAGGTTTCTAAGAACTTGTATGGTCACAACTTGCCAGATTGGGTAATTTGGAGAAACATGTTGTAAGGTAAAAAGGGTTAGGCACCTGTCACTGGACCCATTTTAATGCCTACTACCCTGTTCGCTGTTAAAAAATATTGCAACACTCGTTAGCTTTTGAAGGCATGTTAATGTAAAATCATAACCAGTGAAACACATATTCAAATGTATTTATCTTGACTATAAAAAGTAAATACAATTGTTCTCATACTATCATGATAAAGTAATGATAAGATTAGTTAGTAAAAGAGTTTAATTTAAATATGTATACTAAACCTTATTGGAATTGGCCTGTAGCACTTTGCATTACGAAATGGTTTGTACACTAGAGTGATTTTAAAATGAAATAAACATTTGCATTTCACCTATACCTACAAAATGATATGCATCTGTTTGGAGGTGCTTTACTGATGATAGCTAAAAGAATGCCTTCCTACACAGTACTACTTAACAGTACTACTTAACAGTGATTTAGTCAAGTAGACAGATGAATTTTTGCAATTAGAAAAAAAATCAAGTTGTCCAGATTATAGGGTATTTTTTTTTTATTCATTTATAGCTTGGAAAATGTCTGCACAGATTGCCAAACACCCTTTCTTTCATGGTTTTCTCATGGGAACTGTAAGGCTAATGCTGATAATTAGGAAGAAATATATAAAATTGACAAAACCGTTTATTAGCATCCCTTGATAATTGCTGACCTGGGCAAGTGCTTGTGTATTCTTGCATCACATCCCTTAACAAATGTGTGTACAAAGTTCCCAGGCTACATTTCACTTTCACTTGCTTTGTTACACTGTATCCAATTTCTTACTTACGTATCAGCAGTATCAACCTGAGAGATAGGTTTGCTTCTGTCTGACGTGATACATGGCTAGTCATGTTATGGTTGCCATACCATCTTGACCTAGCAAAGATATAGATGAAGTATGCTGTTTTCTCTGTTCCTCCACCAGCTGTTGCAGTAATTACCAGAAAAGTTTCTTAAGTATTTGGGCAGGTGCGGGAAGGTTCAGGTAGCCTTTTTGCATGCTGATGGACAAAATACTTTAAAATGGTCAAATATATTGGCCCCTTAAAAATACAGAAAGAGAATGCATACCTAAGCAGCATATGTCATTTAACCTTAAGACCTTATATTGCCTTAGCCTTTTTAAATACTTAGAACTTAATCCAGCCACAGTTGTTAAAGAAACATCATCTTAACAAGAATCAGTCATGGCTGTCTTCTCTTTTCCTTCATTCAAGGCAAGTTCCAGACGTTCTATAGTGAGTGACCCCCCTCCCCTCCTTTTATTATACCTTAGGCTTATTCCTTCCATGTTTGCTTACTGGCTAGCAGGTGAATTGTGGTAAGGCAACCCTTCAGTGCTTCTAAATCCTAGCAAACATTTTCCTTAAGTGTTTACTCAGTAAATGAATTTGCACTTGGAGTTTTTACTTTGTTTGCTGTAAGCAGAAATCTAACTAGTTTAAAAAAATCATATAGACGTAGCAGAAAAATATTTCGGCAAACATAGTAAATGTGATAAATGTAAGTAAAATCAAACAAAAACCAGAAAAACAATATTTATGGTAAAATAAAATATGTATATATGTAAACAAAGTTGTGTGCCTAATCACTTGCATACATTACTTAAAAAGGTGTTATCCATGTTTTTTCAGGCAAAATAAAGTAAAGTATCATAAGAAGCCCATTTTATACTCATCCTAATGGCACATTGTTCCATTGTAGACTAAAACAGAAGTCACAGAAATCGATACACAGTAAAATAGACTGTGTACTAAGAACCTCTATTTTCCTAGTCTTATCTTGACTTCTTTGGTCACAACAGCTGCACAGGAAGTCTAACTATGGCCAAGTAGTTCAGTAGGCACCAGAGTAGGGCCCACAGTACACTCTAATGTAACACACCTGTTTGGACACACTCACCCCCTTACCTGTAATACAAGACTAGGTGACTATAACTTAGCTCTGCCACCTTGGAGCCCTGCAGATTACCTGAGAGAAAAATGTATTTAGGGCACACCCTAGCAAAATGTGTGGGAGGTATAGGACTATAAAGAGATAAGAAAGTGTGATACTTGAATCAGTCTTTTATCCGTCTATTATTACAATGTTGTACAGGACGCCGTGGCTGGGTCCTGGAAGGACGCTATATTTCCCCTCTGTTTGGGTTGTGGTCTCTTTAAGGGAATAAAAAATTGATTAACCCACCTGTTAAGGAAGTGTCTTTAAAAAAACAAGACACTTCCTTAACAGGTGGGTTAATCAATTTTTATTCCCTTAAAGAGACCACAACCCAAACAGAGGGGAAATATAGCGTCCTTCCAGGACCCAGCCACGGCGTCCTGTACAATGTATATATATAAGTCCCCTGGTAGTACCTTCATTTTAAGGTCTTTTTCTCATGGGCGTTAAGTGGAAAATAAATGCTTTTTCGATTGTACTGATGGCCATTGCTGGTGGCTATTTTCATTTTTTTTAAATATACGTTGGTGCCTATGGAAGCTCAGCTGACTCCAAGGTTATTAGAAATGCTCATGTGGAAAAAAGGATAAGGAAAGATTATTTTAACATTCCAAGTGCTAGGATTTAATTGAAAGTGGTGATCCCTTTCCGTATGTGATAGAGGCCAATGAGGCAATTGCTCTGTTTACATCTAGAATTAAGTCTTTTCCCAGACAAGGCCTACATGGGAAAAGGAAGATTTTAAAATTTCCTCTGACATTAGCTCAGCAATTTGTGGATGCACTTTTGGTGTACTAGCCAATAAATAGAGAACTTTTAGAGGCGCTATTCAAATGGATCAAAGTAATATCAACATTTCCCTCATTGTGGAGTTGTGGAGTGCTTGTGCTTGCCACAATTTTGTGCACTAACGAGAAGGATACAATTTTGAAAACTCCCTTGTCCATGATCTAGAGGATGTTACCTGGCACTCTGTACAAAGCCCAGCTAAAGCTTGCAATTTTAGAGAGAAGTTTGTCAATTACTTTCTGTCACCAGAGGGAAAGCTTGCATGGATATGTTTTGTCATATGGGAGCTCATGGCCGCCAGCCACATGTAAAAGTGACCGTCTTTATTGGAATTAGTAAACAGTCCAGGAAAAAACAAATTGGCTTACTTCAGCAAACGAACACAAAAGAGAGAGCTGGATACACAAGAATGAACAGTGTGAACTAAGCGTGGGATTGAGCCATGGTATAATGGAAAAATGTGGTAATGCCACTCTGCTGATCACACATGGGGGTTATGGGGTTTTCCCATCTGCTTCAGAGGTCCTAAAGAGAAGGTTTTCACAGTTTGCCAACCATGGCTTAACCCCAAACTTAGTCAACCCTGGTCACCCAGGTGTGTCCAGATCTCTCTCTCTCTCAGCTAGGTGCCAACTGTTTCCTCCTTTTTTGGACTTTGATGCACCAGGTTAACCACTTGCTGACCTGCCACAGTACATATACTGCGACAGGGTGGCACATGCAGGCACAATCATGTAAGTCATTGTGTCTGCTCTGGTTTAGGAGCGGCTGCACCCCCCTCCCCGTGACCACAGTGGAATGTGGATCCTGGTACCCAGCCATCTTCGGCAGCCAGGGGATCGTGTGATTGATTGCTGTGCAATCACATGATCACAATGTAAACAAAGCTGTTATAAATTCATTCATAACAGCTCTGTTTTCTGTACCAGTGAACTGTGATTGGCCCACAGCTATCACATGGTACCTGGGCCAATTGGAGCACCCTGCACCATGTGATTAGCTGTATCACTAGTAATCACAGCTGTCATGAATGTAGCCCATTCATGGCAGTTGAAAACATTGCTGCTACAATGATCTCCATTGTAACAACAATCAAAGTGTAACAACAAAAAAGAAAACTAATCACCCCTCCCCCGCAGAGTAGTACAGTGTTACTATGGTCACACTGAACTAATCTGATGAATGTATGTAAGAAAAAAAATTGTAAAAAAGAAGTAAAAAATTATGTTTTTTTTTTTCTCAACAGTGCAAATATCCTTTGTATTTTTTTAATCTTCACAATGATGCAATGTTAATGAAATGAAAAAAGCTGTGTTTGCTTTGAATACTTAATTGTATTTGAGGAAAAAGGTGGTGGTAAAGTTTAAAGAAAGTGCAGTAGCCTCAAAAAAGAGAACTAATGGAGACACTATCTTATGTTGTCACTTAAATTGTGTAATCATGTACAAGTAAATATGTTGGTTGTTATATTTCCTTGGTGCATAATTGCAAATTCAAAACAAACACATACACCAATTACATGTATTTATTCAGCTTGTCATACAAAATTGTTGAACAAAGAAATAACATAACACAGCAAAATTGCCAAAAAAGGATTTTACTTTAGGAATATGCAACCCTAACCACTTCAGCACCGGAAGGATTTACCCCTTTCCTGACCAGAGCACTTTTTGCGATACGGCAACGTGTCGCTTTAACTGACAATTGCACGGACATGCGACATTGCACCCAAGCAAAATGTATGTCCTTTTTTCCCACAAATAGAGCTTTCATTTGGTGATATTTAATCACCTCTGTGGTTTTTATTATTTCTGCTATAAACAAAAAAAAAAACAATTTTGAGGAAAAAAGCAATATTTTTTACATTTTGCTTTAATAAATATCCAAAAAAAATATATAAAAAAATGACATTTTTTCTCAGTTTAGGCCGATATGTATTCTTCTACATATTTTTGAAAAAAAAATCATAATGAGCGTATATTGATTGGTTTGCGCAAAAGTTATAGCGTCTACAAAATAGGGGATAGATTTATAGCATTTTTATTATTACTTTTTTTTTATAAGTAATGGTGGCGATCTGTGATTTTTATAATGACTACGACATTATGGCAGACACATCAGACACTTTTGACACCATTTTGGGACCATTGTCATTTATACAGCGATCAGTGCTATAAAAATGCACTGATTACTGTGTAAATGACACTAGCAGAGAAGGGGTTAAACACTAGGGGGCGATCAAGGGGTTAAGTTTGTCCTAGGGAGGTGTTCTAACTGTGGGGGGGGGGTGGGCTTCCACTGACATGACAGTGACCACTGCTCCTGATGACAGGGAGCAGTATATCCATGTCATGTTACTAGGCAGAACGGGAAAATGCCTTGTTTACAAAGGCATCTCCCCATTCTTCAGCTCCATGACACAATCACGGGCCCCCAGCGGACATCCAGTCTGCAGGACCTGCGGGCACGGTCACGGAGTATGCGGCGGGTGCGTGCCCACAATGCCACAATTTAAAGGGGACGTACCTGTATGCCCATTTGCCCAGCCGTGCTATTGTGCCGAAGTACATCGTCGTGCGCTGGCCAGCTAGTGGCTAATGAAATTCTCTTATATGCTTCCTTTTTGGTTGAATGTTATTTACAGCAGATATACAAGTATTTTTTAAAGTAGATAAAACATGCATATATGCAGACCCACTCGAACATAACTCATAACCATTTTATCAGAACTCATAATTTACTTAAATGCAGAAACGTATAAGTAATGGCGGAACTAATCTACCATAACCAGACTCATAAGTTATTGCCCCAGATCCACTTGGCACATTTAATAGTATATTCTGAGATATGGTAGATATGTCATGGTCATAAGTCACTTCATTGCGGTAGGTTATGAATTATGGTAGAGGGTGAGGTGGTCAGAGTGGCAAGTGGAATGAAAGAACTTCTTTATGTTGAATCACCTGCTCTGGACTATGAGGCTTTAGGTATGTTAGTAGAATATGGTGAATATGAAGAGGCAGTTCCTTGTGTTGGAGTGTTTAGGAATGCTCTGTCTGTGGCCATGGTAGGAGTGTGAGTGTATGTAGGATGTTGTAGGTATGGTGACAGTGGATATGATATTGAGGAGTAATTACTGTATATGTTTGTGTGATGATGAGGTAGCAGAGGCATTTTGCAAAGGCAGCATTGGACCAACTGTATCAGGTCAAATGTAGGGGAAAACGTTTTCTCTTGTTGGACTTTTCTTTTGTCATGTATAAAATCCAGTGATGCTGCTCTCTCTTCCTTGTTTTTTCTCTGTAATGAAACTCACAGAGTTGCTTTCTCATCTCTCCCATTAGAGATTAGTACTTACATCTTCTGTGTTTGGGTTTTTTACCAGCTTTTTGATTTGACATTTCTGAGCCCCTTTCTTCCTGGGTTACCCACCGGTGCTTGTGGTGCTTGACTGGTACAATGATGACTGATCAGAGGTGATAGTCTCCGCATCTTCCTTCTTCACGCCTAATTACTCCGCTCCATTGGACACTATTATCTTTACTACCTTCAGGGTTTATTAATGTTGTAAACTTTATATAAACTGCATATCTCCATGTATTGTCATATACGCCTGATGGAGAGATTTTCAATCGTTTTGATCACTTCTTGTCCTGACAGGATGTGGATGGAAAACATCCCAACAGCAAACAGCAATAGAACCCAACAGATGCTAAAATGAAATGGGAAAATACTCATAGACTAATTTCCATGACACTTGCAAATTCTCAAAGTAGATGTGTCTTTGCGCTTTCTGTACCCCATATCCACTCGGCACATTTAGATCCATTTCAAATCAGACTTCCATCTAGTTTTCACTTTGTTTACCGAACAAAAATGTAATGATTTTAATTATATTTATATTTAAATGTTTTCATGAAACTTAATAAAAAGATAATAGGATCTTAGAAAATAAAAATAATAAAATGTATATATCGAAATCTTTGATATTTCTATATATATAGATCTTTTGTTAAATGGCTTGTAGTTACTAAATTGTTAAAGTATAATTATAGGTATACACTTAAATAGGTTTTGTAGTTGATATAGATTCATTATTGATATAAAATTTGTTGAAATATATATTTTTTAATATAGATATATTCATTGCGCATATCTCAACATACATGTCAATACATATAACAGAAAAAAATTTCCAATCAGGAAAATTCGAATAACATAATCTCATGCACCATAACATAACTTTAGTCAAAGACATAAATTAGGAGGTTAGTTCCAATCAAGTAGTGCTATGCAACGTTTCTGATACAGAGGGTAAGCTATATATTTTTCATATAGATAGAAAATGTAAATAAATTATTAGGCTTTATTTCCACAAGAACAAGTGTTTTTGGAAAAGTAGATTAAAGAAAAAGTAAAAACAGAAACTGGCCTTAGTAATTAAATTGCTGGTCAGGGACAATCTAGTTCAGAGTAGACATTTAAAAATGTTCTTGCTGCATAGCATGTGTTTGCACCAGACATGTGCACAATGCCTGATTTTAATGTTGTCAATGGACAATGCAGATCACAAGCAAAATGCACAGAGAACAACAGAGTGGCTCTGTGCCTTGTGATCCCTGTGATGACTGATCACATTGGCCAAAAATATAATCACCCTAGTGCTTACATCTGAGGGTCCTCCCTTTCCTCTTACAGCTGAAGAAAGGGGGAGGGGGGAGCAGAATTTAATAAATGAAAGCATTCTAGAGAGGAATACAGCAGCAGGTTCAGGGTGGGGGTGGTATAATACATATTGTTTGTGGGATTGTTTTTAAACTCTTTCACCATCCCTCTTCCACACCCATTCCCCCATATTTCTCATCTTTATTCTGTCTCTGTAGTGCCTGTATACTAAGGCCTTCACCTCGCTACTCCTATGCATTAACTCCTTCATGTCCATCCTCCCACTGGATGTGACTAGTACATTCTCCCCTTCACCTCCTCCTCCCTCTCTGCATATGACCATTACATTAATTATGAGCTCTATCTAGTGCATCATTAGTAAGCTGTATGTTTAAAGAAAAATGGTGAAAAAATATGCTGTGTAGTATTCTTGACCACCTAAAAATGCTAGTTTTCTGGTTGTATCTCAATTTATTTCTTTGTTACTCTTATCCAAACAAGCATGGCAGTTTAGGAGAGTGAAGTTACATCCAAAGCTGTGCCCTGGATCAGTGATTGAGGTGCTAATGAAGCCTCTTGATAAGCATGGCAGCCAGTAAACTAGTATTATCAGAAGTACAGTTCAGCATTGGAAGCCTCCATAGTTCCCAGCTTTAGAACACATTGCAGCATTTGTTGTATTTACATTTCAACAACTTCAGTTTAACCACCTCAGTACCAGCATGCTTTTTCATTTCCAAAAATCTGATCACCTTGGGGTTGCTACTTTCCAAAAATAAGGCATTTTAGGGGGTGTCTGCACTGTCCTTAAATGTGTATTTGATACATTTATAACAGAAAGTAGGGGAAAGTGTTTTTTTTTATTTTTAATATTTGGTCTCTAGGCCTGGATCATACTATTGCAGGTTCATAGCCCGCGTTTTGAGCCCATTTATTTGAATGGTCTGCCATGCCTGTGATTCCCATAGATAGCAAGCAATTGAGCTGCAAGTTTGAAAATGACTTGCTAAGTTATTGCTAGACTTCCCAGGCTTCACAATTTTTGTTGGTCCACATTGCATGACTCCAGGTCAACTTTCTTTGCAAATGTTCTGCATTTCTGCTGCAAGTTCTGGTTCAGTCATGTTGTGCAATAGTCATCGCACTACAGGGGGTCACTGTGATTTGCGCATGCTCTTGCTGTAAACTCACCACTGCAAGTTTGCTCTTGCTAAAGACTTGCCACATAAATTTGCTACAAATTGGAAAAGTGTCAACTAGAACTTGTGCTTCAAGTGCTCTGCAATTGTACAACTTGCCAGTGAAAATATGCAGAAAGTTAACACGATTTACAGTTCAACACAGCCACAAATTTATGGCAAGTTATCCTTGCTATCTGGGGTGTTTCATGGCTCAGTAACTTCCAGTCAAACAATCACAGTGCTGAAAACGGAAAAATGGTCTGAAAAGGAAGGGGGTGTAACATGATGGTATTGGGTTGGTTAAGGTTTTTAGAAAGGTTTTCCACCTTCCAGGCCCCTTTTTTCTATATGTATGACCGTAGCTGGAGACCGAGGAATCATAGGGCACAGTTTGCTGCCCTATTGCATCAAAAAGTGCAGTCGCATTAATTGCACCCATGGTGTACTGCTACCATATAGCCAGTAAATAACTGCTGTGACTCCTCTATTACCTGCTCTAACATTTCCCAGTAATTGCTGGGATAAAGAATCTGTCCCCAATGCTCCTCAAACAGGTTCAAAATGCATGATAAATGCTAGGGGTGTGTTTACAGTGCATTTCTACTGTGAATTACTGTATGGCAGGGATATGCAATTAGCAGACCTCCAGCTGTTGCAAAACTACAAGTCTCATCATGCCTCTGCCTCTGGGTGTCGTGCTTGTGGCTGTCAGAGTCTTGCAATGCCTCATGGAACTTGTATTTCTGCTGTATGGTGTATGGCAAGTGTTGCGAGTTACCAACGTCTGCAAAACGTTGCTGTCCAGATCAAAATCAATGCAATACAATGTGTAGTGACACAAATGTGATGAGATTTTTACATGTGTACTACCCAGTCTGCTGTCAATGTAAAACTCAGTCCAAGCGTTTATAGAGCTTCAGTAATGCAGATCAAATGCCTGTTCATTACCCTTGTGTAAATGAAGCTTTAAATTTAGAAACACTTGTAGGACACTTGGGTTGGCTTTGTTTTCTGGACTACATTTATGAATAAATCACCCCTTCTGAGTAAGGTTTTATTTTCTTAATTCACTTCAGAGGCAATACTGATTCATATTTTTCACTTGTTCCACTTATGCACCCTCTTCCATAAAGGAAATTATAGTTGCAATTCTATTTTGCCTTTATTCTGTTTGTTTTCCTAAGAATGTAAGTATAATTAATCCACAGTATGATCAGCATTTAGTATGGCATTTAGATAGATGACGAGCTAAGGGGACAGAGCAGGCTTTGACCATTTGAACTTGAAACCCCCCGAGAGCTTTTTATTCTAATAAAACAGCAAAATATTGGTTATGTGACACCCCTGCATCAAACTCTATCACATTAAGGAAACCTTAGAACTCGGGTCTGCAGTCTGGCCTGATACATTACAATTCATCTGGGAGGCTTAGGAGGAATAATTACATCTATGTATTTATTCTACTGTCAGAATGTTGACACTAGTTTCATAGTGTCTGTGTCATTGAGAGTCATAATTAAATAACATGTCAAATGTATTGATTATGTGTATAAGGATCTGTTTGATACATCTAGAAGGCCTTTTGTCTTGGCGAGCTAGCAAAGATTTGAATTGTAAAGTTTGCCAAATGCATCAGCTCTGTGTTTAGAATGTGTTGTTCTTACAAGAAAGACCAATTTTCTCATCCCTTGTCAGTCTGACATTGAATAGAATATTATTTTGTTATTCCAAGACCATAATGTATCTATTTAAAAAAGTGTATTTAGAGACAGAGGCAGCCAAGTATGCCTCAATCTAATTTTTTCAGTAAATTTCAAGGAAGACCCTAGCCCTTCCACCTCCCAAGTCCCTCAGTTGGCCCTTTAATGTGATGGATGGCTCCATTGACAAAATGCTTGTACAGTGGTAGAAGGCATGGTCAAGTTTGTGATGGTTTCAACACAGTGTAGGTTTAGCACATACATTTTTTCCATCCTATTCTGGATCTATATCAGGAGTAGCCAAGTCTAAAACCAGCCTCCCCTTCTCCTGTGCCCTCTGGAATGCCCAATCTGTCTGTAACTAACTCTCCCCTCCACGCCCACTTTATCACAAATTCCTTTAACCTAATTGTCATTACTAAAACCTGGCTTCATGAATCTGACACTAATTCTCCTGCTTCCATCTCCCATGATGGCCTTCTCTGGACTCACTCCTCCCGACCAAAAGGATAGAAGAGACGTGGAGTGGGAATCCTTCTAGCCCCATTCAGCACCTATCAGGTTTCTGTTCAAAAGCCAACTGTGTGACAGTCTCCTGAATTTCTCTTATGGCTGTGGACTGTGAGTCCTGTCTGAGCTCCGTTTCTTCCACCCTGTCTAGAATATGCGCCATGTCAGCTCTGACTCCGGTGATCTCTTTCTTTATGGATTTTTCAAGTCCATGAAACATCCCAGCTAGTTCTTTTTTGAGCCCGCTCACCAGGGCTGACATGTATGAGTCCGCGGGAGAGCCGGGGTCCTCCATGAGATCCAAACAGCAGGACGATGCAGGCGATGCAGGCGAACTCTCCCAAGCAGATGCTGCAAATGAGGAAGGAGAGGCACTGTGTTTGGGGGTCCTGACTTGGCTCCGGCGCGATCCAGATTCCAATCTGCCAGCGGCCAAGTATTGTTGTATGGGACCCGTAACGGTAAGAGAGGACGCCAAACCCTTCCCGGACCTCTTGTTAGTCGTGGAGCGAGATTTAAGTTTAGGTGTCTTTGCTGGCATAATTAGAGCTGTATAACTGAACGCTGAGCAGAGACTGTCTTACTCACATCTTGTTCAGCGACATGAGTATATTGTTAGGTAGGCAGCTATGTGGCGATACAGGGTTGTATAGGGTGCTTCTGAGGGACAGGGCCAAAGTGGTTTTCAGCCACCGCAAAATCCAGGGTAGAAAGTCCTGATAAGATGTATGGCTTTAGTGACATACGGTAAAGTGCCCAAGGATTAGTAGAGTGGCGGGACAGCAGCGCTCAGCAGTAGGGTGTTTCACTAGGAGGTTGAGTGGAGCTGTGAGTGTAGCAAGATGGCCACCTGGTGCAGCAGGTAGGCCGCAGCCTCGCACTGTAGTAGCAGGCACCCCCGTCCAGGTAGGCCACAATCCGGGTAAGATCTAGGGCTGCCCACAAGGTCCACCCCCGGGAACAGCTAGAGAGGGGATTGCAATGGCTGTAGCAGCAGCCTTGATGTGTAACAAAGGCCCCAGGCACCCCAGACACTCACCGGCGTGTGGATCAGCAGAGACCTGCTTATGTAGAGTCTATCCGCTGCTTTCCGCAGTCCGCCGGGGGTTGTGTGCATCGGATGCATCTGGGGCCGTGGCAAGCGATGTCCTCCGAGGGTGTGGGAAGCCTGCCAAGTCCGAGGGAGACACCTCTCCGCCTCCAGGGCCGTGCGGAACGTATCGGCGGAGTGTAGGCTGCAAGATGGTGCCGGTTATAGCACGCCGCTGGCCCAGCAGGTTTTCCCCGCTAAAGTGTGCCCCAGAGAAAAAAAATTCTGCTGGGATTGGGGCTTCCAGGGTGTCTCCTCTCCACTGGGCTCAAAAAATTATTTTTAGAGTTGTCTGCGGCAGTGGATAGCAGTCCAGCACCTATCAGGTACTTCATCCACCTCCCTCTCTGACACTCTCCTCTTTTGAGGCACATTGTATTCATCCATTTTCTCCTGTTTCTCTAAGAATTGCTGTCATCTACCGGCCCCCTGGTCTGGTATCACCCTTCCTTAATGACTTCCCTGCCTAGCAACCCTACTTTCTGTCTTCTAAATCCCCACAATCATTCTCGATGGCTTCAACATTCCTGTTAACGCTAACACTACTAATAATTCTAAACTTCTCAGTCTAACCTCATCTCTTGACCTGAAGCAATGGTTACAGGCTCCTACTCCAATGGCAACACCCTTGACCTTGTTTTCTCTTATCTATGCACTCCCTGCAACCTCTCTAACAATCCTCTCCCACACTCCGATCACCACCTTATTAGTGTCACTCTCTCCCGGTCTTCCACCTCCTCTCCCTCAAACCGTCTAGCAGTTACCCGTAGAAACCTTCGCCACCTCAACCCTTCTCTTCTCTGCTATTGATCACCTCTATGACAAAATATAACCCCTGTCCTGCCCCAACCTAGCCATTTTTGTTTACAACAGCTCACTGTCATCCTCCCTAGACAAGCTCGTCCCCCCGCCCCCCACTATAGGCAGAATGAGGCCCTGACCGCTACAACCCTGGCAAACAGACGACACCAGAAGTCTCAGAAAATTTAGCCGCACTCTTGAGCGTCTGTGGCGTAAGACTAAGTTCTAGGAAGACTTCAGCTAATATAAATCTGCCCTCCTAAAATACTATTGCTGCCCCCACACTGCCAAACAGACCTATTTTATCACGCTCATTAGCACATTATCATCCAGTTCCCGACAACCCTTCTCGACCTTTAACACTCTACTCCGTCCTCCACTGCATCCACCCTCACTCACTGCCCAGGAGATCGCCAATCACTTTAAAAATAAGATTGATACCTTCTCCTCTAAACGCCTTAAAAGATTGGTCTACAATCAACTGAGCGACCATCTGACCACGAACAAACTTCTTGATCCCCTTCAGTCTGGATTTTGCCCTCAATACTCTACGTAAACTGCTCATTTTAAATTTGCAAATGCCCTACTAATGGCTAAAACCAATAGACACTTCCTCAATCTTAGTGTATCCAAAACCAAGCTCATAATATTTCCTCCCCCATGTTCCACTTCCCCTGATTTCTCTGTCAAAATCACCAGCTCAACTATCGACCCATCCCCCCACGCCAAGGTCCTAGGTGTACTCTGAACTATCATTTTGGCCCCACATCCAATCGCTATCTCACTCTCAGGGCTCTCTGATTCCTATAGTATAAAAGTGTATTGTATTTGTACTGTCTACCCTCACGTTGTAAAGCGCTGTGTAAACTGTTGGCGCTATATAAATCCTGTATAATAATGATAATAATCTGTTTTTGAAGAATAATCCTTTGTTTATCTTAACCACTTGAGACCCGCGCTATAGCCGAATGACGGCTACAGTGCGGATCTCCTTTGCCGGGACTACGTCTATTGACGTAGTCCCGTGCACGAGCGGCCTGCGCGCCCTCTGAGGGGCGCGCGCGGCGCGCTCTGTGATCGGCGAGTCTATGAGACTCGCCTGATCACCGATCCGTGCAAGGGGTCGATCCCGACCCCTTATCACGTGATTAGCTGTCAGCCAATGACAGCTGATCATGTGATATAACGGAGCCGGTAATCGGCTATTATTCCTCCTCGCGCTGACAGCGCGAGGAGAAAAAAAAAAGCCGATCACCGACGGCCGTGATTGGGACTGATGTCCCGATCACGGCCAGCCCTGCCAGTGCCCACCTGCCCCCTGCCAGTGCCCACCTGCCCCCTCATAACTATACATAATAAAAAATTAGTGCCCCCCCGTCAGTGCCACCCAGCAGTGCCCACAGTGCCACCCAGAAGTTCCCACAGTGCCACCCAGCAGTGCTACCCAGCAGTGCCCACAGTGCCACCCAGCAGTGCCCACAATCTGCCTCAACAAAGGTGCTGCACCCCAGTGCCACATATCCGTGCCCATCAGTGTCATCTACCAGTGCCCAGCAGTGCCGCCCATCAGTGCCCAGCAGTGCCACCTTTCAGTGCCTATCAGTCCCATCTATCAGTGGTACCTATCAGTGCCCATCCGTACCACCCATCCGTGCCACCCATCTGTGCCACCCATCTGTGCCACCCATCCGTGCCATCTTATCTGTGCCCATCTTTGCCCATCAGTGCCGCCTTATCTGTGCCCATCGGTGCCGCCTTATCTGTGCCTATGAGTGCCGTCTTAACTATGCCTATCAGTGCCCACCAATGCAGCCTATCAGTGCCCACCAGTGCAGCCTATCAGTGCCGCCTCATCAGCGCACTTCAATGAAGGAGAAAAATGACCTGTTTGCAAAATTTTATAACAAACTATTAAACATGATTTTTTTTTTTTTGCATTTTTTTTGTTTGATTAGCAAAAAATAAAACTCCCAGCTGTGATTAAATACCACCAAAAGAAAGCTCTATTTGTGGGAAAAAAAATGATAAAAATTTCATTTGGGTACAGTGTTGTATGCCCGCGCAATTGTCATTCAAAGTGCATCAGCGCTGAAAGCTGAAAATTGGTCTGGGACTGAGGGGGGTTTAAGTGCCCAGTAAGCAAGTGGTTAATCTATAAAGTTGGATTGTTTTTCTGCCCCAGTCCACATTCCTGCAATGATGGTGTAATTATCTCACAGCTGGACCCCCTATCTTTGTGCATAGTGAAGAGGGGACATACAGTGGGCATAGAAAAAATCACCCCCTTAAAAATAATCACATTTAGTTGCTTTCAGCCTAAAATGAAGACAGACACAGTTTTTGTTTAAGGCTGTATTTACTAGTGCAACTTATATGCAAGTGAATGATATAACACCAACGTGTCAGATTTTTTTTTAAATTAAAAAACAGATTCACTGCGTTGGAAAAAGGATACCCCCCATGTCAGTATTTTGTTGAACCACATTTTTCTTTAATTACAGCCTTTAGTCTATTGGGATATGTCTCTACTAACTTTGCACATCTAGGCTTTGCAATATTTGCCCACTTTACTTTGCAGAACAGCAGAACCTGTATGCTTTACTGTAAGCCCTTGTACACACGGTCGGACATTCCGATGGACAATGTCCGATAGGACCGTGTTGTCGGATAATCTGACAGTGTGGGCTCTATTGGACTGTTTCCGTCGGAGTATCCGACGGAGCAAGTTTTCCAGCTGGGCTATAAAATTTTCTGACAACATGATCTGATCAGACTTTGTCCGATCATGTGTAGAGAATTCCGATTGGACAAAGTGCCACGCATGCTCAGATCAAATTCCTAGACCAAAGCTATTGGCTACTAGCCTGAACGTAGTCCTGTCCTAACGAAATAACGTCATCACGTTAAGTACGATCGGATTTTCTGACAACTTTGTCCGATTGTGTGTATGCAACAGTTTCGGACAAAATCTGAATGTCCGACCATGTGTACAAGGGCTAAGAATTATGTTATTTGGCTGGTGAGCTGTATTGGCTTTCTGCCAGACATATTGTTTTGTGTTGAGGTCAAATAATTCATATTTAGTCTCATCTGACCAGAATACCTGTTTTCATGTGGCCTTCGAATCTTTAAGGTGCATTTAAGGTGGTCACATAAGACTAAAGTTGAATTTCTTGGCCTCAATACTAAACAATATGTCTGGCGGAAATCCAATACAGCTCACCATCCAAATAACACCATCCCTACAGTAAAGCATGGGGGTGGTAATGGGGGTGTTTCTGTGCAGCAGGGACTGGAGCACTTGTCAGGATAGAAGAAAAATGGATGGGGCAAATTACCATTGAATTCTTGAGGAAAATCTGCTGCCCTCTGCCAGAAAGTTGTCAATGAGAAGAAGGTTTACCTTCCAAGCACACAGCAAAAATGAATAACACATGGTTGAATAAGAAAAAGGGGAATGTCCTTGCATGGCCTAGTCAGAGCCCAGACTTAAACCCCATTGAAAATCTGCTGAATGACTTGAAGACTGCAGTCCACAAATGGTTACCATCAAATTTAACTCAACTTGAGTGGTTCTGCAAAAAAATTAGTGGGAAAAGCCCCATACACGCTATCAGTTTTTCTGCTGAGTTTTTCCTTCAGGTTTACCAAAACCATGTAGTGCAAGGGCCTGCCTGATTGCATACAAATTTAAACTCTTAAGGTTTGACCTCATATTATATGGTTTTGGTAAATCTGAAGGAAAAGCTCAGCAGAAAAACTGATAGTGTGTATGGGGCTAAAATGGTCTAGAATGTGCAAAGTTAGTAGAGACATGCCCCAATAGACTAAGTGTAAGGCTGACCGCAGGTCAGCCCGTATTTGTAGGAGGAGTCAGGTTGCATATAGCCTGCCCTCCTCTGCCTCCTCCTCTCGTGGACGCTTGCTTTCATGTCCCACCCACCCATTTCCTTTTTCTTTTCATTTCATTCATTACATTTCATAATTTTAGGCATACTGACCATGTGACCCTGGCACACTTCAGGTCTATGTTCTTTGTTGCTCTTTGTTCCTTTTTTTACTATCCATAGATTGACTCCGAGTACAAATGCTGTAATTTAAGCAAAATGTGGTCCAACAAAATACGGACATAAGGGGGTGATCATTTGATCAGTGATTCTGTTTTTGAATTTTCTTTATCTTTTCTGACATGTTGGTGTTATATCTTTCACTTGGATGTTATAAGTACAACTGTCTTTATTTCTACCTGCAAAGCAAAATGTCATTTTTTTAAAGGGGGCGGGGGGGGGGGGGGGTGAGTCTTTTCTATTCTAAGTTCTTTATTTTGTTATCTGTTAGCTTCAGCAATTGAGCAGATCTGGGATTTATGGTGTGTATGTCTCTTTCTTAGAATGCCCAAGTAATATGAAGCCTGCATGTGATTCAACTTAGTAGCAACCACAAAGTCCCTTTAAACAAAGCATCAAAAGTTAACAAGCCTTAAAATCCCTACTAATGGTAGCTACAGACATCTTAGCCCAGGCCCAGGTGAGGCCTTTCATTTTTTCCACTGCACTGGTGTCACTGTGTTAAGTCTAATGACCCCCAGTGCAAATTAATCAAAATATAATACAATAACATCAGCATTATGACTGTTCCACAATCATTCCATTTGCAGCCTGTCATTGCTGACCTAGTCCTGAAAATACTAATTGTCTGGCTGTCATTTGCCTTTTCAGTGACTTTCCTTATCTGCATACTTGTTTCAGGTCACTAACTTAGAAAGTATTGATGCAAGAGGGTCAGGACAACAGCCAGACAATGAATAAGGGCAGCAATGACAGTCTTCTCTCATTACAAGGTTACTTTAAGGCATACAAAACCTAGTTATTGAACACAACCCTTCAATCTGTCAAGACCTTGCGGAAACTGCATACTGTGTGTCCAACAGAATGTCTGGTTTTATATTTATATCTGCACTGTGCACTGAGCATGCAACAGCATCTTTACTGTGAGCTTAAAATTATGCTTTGTTTGGAACGTGTGCATTATATTATTAGTTGACTTAGTGAACAAGAAACAGAATTCTTCGGTGAATGGAAGTTATCATCCAGTGATTTTCTTTTT
Source organism: Lithobates pipiens (assembly GCF_037356315.1). Taxonomy (NCBI): domain Eukaryota; kingdom Metazoa; phylum Chordata; class Amphibia; order Anura; family Ranidae; genus Lithobates; species Lithobates pipiens. Next base: position 372,157,527 of record NW_027507748.1, on the reverse strand, counting down.
GCTATTTTATCCTCAGTCCCCAAATAACTTCTTACATCAGGGTAAAAGCAGGGAATGTGATGAAACTGACAGGGCTGAAAAAATCAATAGCACATATGTCTAAATGATACCTTCTCTTCCAGATCAATTATAATGTGAAAAGAATCAGATTGCTCAGGATTCGACATGCACTACTTCCAAGCCTTAATGTAATGTAAAGAATGTTGCAGCTAAGGTAGAAACGTGCTCGTATATAGTACATCCTGTCACCCACTTGAGTGTGTTTTGTAAGAACATCAGCTACAAAGAAACTACTTAGCTTTTCTAGCCAAACATGTGATTGGTGACTGGTTAACCAAATGTATGCTGTTTGCCTTGTAAATGGGGCAAGAAGGTTTCTTCCCTGAGCCATAGTATGTCTTAGTATTAAAATCCAAAGTAACAGACTTCAGTTTAATGAGCTTTGTAAATCTGACCTAAAAAGTGTCGCTGGGAGTCTTTGAAATGAGTTTCCTTCAACTTCCCCTGAGCTGATTGTGTGTTTTAGGAGAGGTTAAATGGGTTAAGATTCTTAGCTGTTCTAAAGCCATAGGAGTGATTCCTCATTAATCTTTTTCACCCCCTAAGACATCATCTCCAGATCAAGGCGGATTTACTGCATAAGATAACATACTCAGCAATGGGACACAGCTTCTGAAAGGACAAAAGGGTGACAGTGTAGGAAGGAATAAGATGTACTATAGTACGTGCATGTAAATATGTGTATATTTATCTAATTTTTATTATTTTTATGTCTATGCGTTCTTGAAGTTGGTGTGTCTTTCCAGTGTTTTCCAGACTTGCTTATGTAATGCATGTGTTGTGTGCAATAGCTTTGATTACATTGACTTAATAAAAAAAAAAAACTATTTTTATTATTTGGTTAATCTATCCAGTAGGCATATCTATTAACTAGTGTGGCTAGTGTGTACTCATTAGGATTAACTGTATGTATCAGCAAAAAGAATTACATATGTCACAAAGAGCTCATGCAATCACAGTGTGCTCAACAAATTACAAGTGTAAGTGCTGTATAGAAAATCCTACCCATGGACCCTGCTGGAAACCACAACTGGATGTCACTTCTATTCACAGGGTGATAACCCTGCCATTGAAATTTCAGTTAAAGTTGTCTCCCCAGCATCTGCTATATGGTACTAAACAGGGAACCTTGGGGCAGTGTTCCCAACCAAGGGAACATTTAGAGCCTGCATTTTAGCTTTAGAAAGCAAATTAAGGAAAGGGAAACTCACCATGTAGACTGCAATATAAGGGAGTAATCATTTTTTTGAACCGGAAAATAAAAGTTTACATCTACTTTAAGTGCAGTGTGGTACCACAGGTAAAGGTAACATACGGACAAATAAGCTTGTTACTTAGTGTGGGCAAAATACTGGTTCGCTTTAAAACTGCAGTATATAAAGTGGCATAAAAAAAATATTTAAATACTGTAGTTGTTCAGCAAAACAGTGTTTTTCCATTCAGTGGTGTAGTATATAAAGTAGTATCTTCCTGCTGGCTGTGTCACAGTTCACACAGTTAAAGTTTTAGTCTAATATTAAATTCACTTTGGGATCGGAGTTTGAATAGCTGTCTCTAATGTCTAGCATAAGACAGTGCCCAGAGATGTGAATTTAGAAAAAGTGCCAAAACTGTTAAATTTTCAATATAGGTTTCTTGCTAATGGCAGCATGATTTATAAAGTAAATATGTGACGTGCACTTCATTTAAGCGCCTTTTTTTCTGCATGGTGAGAATATTTTTCTGATGATGAAACAGAATATATATATATATATATAATTGTATATTAACATTAACATCTCATAGATGTATGATGTTCTACAGCTGCTACTATCTCCTATAGCACAGAATTTGCCAAAGCTGTGTTAACATTTAGGATATCTTGTACGACTACGGCTCTGTTCAGTGTAAATGGGGAGACTGTGAATAGAAGGCTTGGGTGATGGCAAGTGTCTTATCAGCGTAAGATGGAGAAGGTCAAAACAGATAATCGTGACAATTTGATCTTAGAACCTTTCTCTGGGAAGTCTAATTTTAGTTAGTGAAAGGCATCTTCAATGGAGACCCTGGAGCAATTCACACACAGACCACCCTGGTAACCTTAACCTAACCCTAGAGATAAAGGTTGGCTTATTGTGTTCTTGTTCATATCTTTGTTTTTTGCTTACCACGGGATGCTTGTTATAGTAAAACAGATAAAGGCTATGACGAAAAACACAACAAAAATGTGTTTTGGGGCCTCATCTTATGGGAAGACTTGTGATTTCAGAAAACCAAATTGTCAATTGCTCCTATTGTAAGTCTAAATTTCTAAATAAATAAGAGGTCATATTCCTATACAATATCACATTTTTTCATTTTTTGAAAGAAGATGCCTGTTATCTCCTGGCGTCTACAGTGACGTTTAAATTCTGTATTGCTTTTAGGAAGATTCACATGCAAAGTGACCAAAAACCCGATAATTAAGCCCTGTGAATTTCTGAAAAACAGCCATTTCAGTGGGAAAAAAATGCATGCTGTTTAAGGGGTTATCATGACTCTAACAACTATATATTTTGAAACACTTATAAAATAAATACCTAAATGTGGCTACTCCCCTTTATCATGTTGTTGAGGAGCAGGTCTAAAGTCTGAATCAGGGATAAAAAAAAAAAGCTTGATTGTAAAGTTGGTTAGCATTTCACAAACTGTATTTTCTGGTTCCATCGTGATGATGGACCCATGCATGAGTCACCATGACTGCGCTTGGACTCAGACTTGTTATGTTTTTCCTGATCTTGAAGGACTTTAAAGCAGGGACCAAATTATCTAGGGTGTCTGGTTTAGGAGATCAGCGACGTCAAGAAGATCTTAATTGGTTATAAGTAAAGATTTAAACACCTTGGCTTTTTTTCTTCATTAAGTACACCATTAATCTGTAAAGATTATAGTTATCGTTAACCCTTATAAAATGTAGTCTGTAGAGATTGTGTTTCACGTAGAACCACCTACAATATTTCTAATTCCAGGGTAAATATTTTTCTGATTGATGGAATAGATTGTCCGCAAACATTATTAAAGTAAAGTCACGTTTGTCTAGTCACTAAACTCATGAGGGACATTACAGGTAACTATTTTGAGCTGTGAATAGCTTTCATAAAAGCAATGAAAAGCACTATTTTATACCGCGTCCTACATTACTGACTAATATAACGTATTTATATACACTGAGCAAAATTTTAAATGCAACACTTTTGTGTTTGCATCTATTTATCATGAGCCAAATACAAAGATCTATAACTTTTTCTATGTACACAAAAGGCTCTCAAATATTGTTCACAAATCTGTCTAAATCTGTGTTAGTGAGCACTTCTCCTTTCCTGAGATAATCCAGCCACCTCACTGGTGTGGCATATCAAGATGCTGATTAGACAGCATGATTATTGGACAGGTGTGCCTTAGGCTGGCCACAATAAAAGGACCTCCACATCCAGCATCTTCACCTTCAAGATTGTCTGAGACCAGCCACCCGGACAGCTGCTCCAACAATCGGTTTGCATAACGAAAGACTTTCTGCACAAACTGTCAGGGAAGCTCATCTGCATGTTCGTCTTCCTGGGTCTTGACCTGGCTGCAGTTCATCGTCGTAACCAACTTGAGTGGGCAAATGCTCACATTCGATGGTGTCTGGCACTTTGGGGAGGTGTTCTCTTCACAGATGCTTCCTGGTTTTCACTGTACAGGGCAGATGGCAGACAGAGTGTATGGCATTGTGTGGGTGAGCAGTTTGCTGATGTCAACATTGTGGATCAAGTGGCCCATGGTGGTGGTGAGGTTATGGTATGGGCAGATGTATGCTATCGACAACGAGCACAGGTGCATATTATTGATGGCATTTTGAATGCACAGAGATACTGTGATGAGATTCTGAGGCCCATTGTTTTGCTATTTATCCATGACCATCATTTCATGTTGCAGCATAATAATGCACAGCCCCATGTTGCAAGGATCTGAACACAATTCCTGGAAGCTGAAAACATCCCAGCTCTTCCATGGCCAGCATACTCACCGGACATGTTACCCATTGAGCATGTTTGGGATGCTCTGGATTGGCAATTTGTCAGCGTGTTTCAGTTCCTGCCAATGTCCAGCAACTTCATACAGCCATTGAAGTGGAATGGACCAACATTCCACAGGCCACAAGCAACAACCTGATCAACTCTATGCGAAGAAAATGTGCTGCACTGTGTGAGGAAAATGGTGGTCACATCAGATACTGACTGGTTTTTGGACCTCCCTGACCCCCCCCCCCCCCCCAATACAGTAAAACTGCACATTTTACAGTGTTTTTTTTATTGTGGCCAGCCTAAGGCACACCTATGCAATAATCATGCTGTCTAATCAGCATCTTGATTTGCCACACCTGTGAGGTGGATGGATTATCTTGGCAAAGGAAAAGTGCTCACTAACACAGATTTAGACAGATTTGTTAAAATATTTGAGAGAAATAGGCCTTTTGTGTACATAGAAATATAGAAAATAGATCTTTGTGTTCAGCTCATGATAAATAGGTGCAAACACAAAAGTGTTGCATTTATAATTTTGCTCAGTATAGATAACTTATTGTTGAGTGGTTTATCCTTAAGGGAGTTAATACTGAATGATTAAACTGACCTCAGTGTTAACATGCATTGGGGTGACACCATGCACCCAGTTTATATGCAAATTTTACTTCTTTAAAAGTCTAGTAAACCTAGCACAAGCTACTTTATATGAAAGAGTAATACCATTTACACATACATTATGTATGAAAATATTCTTCGACCCACATAAGATGAGATGTTTTATTGATGCTGTGTTGCGTACAGAATTATCAGTAACGTATGGTAAAACCTGTCCAGTGTACATCTAAAAGGACCTTATCATTGCATAGAAAAAATGTGATCCCCACAACACCATTGTTACCTCATGTTTTGTTCAGCTCCAGAAACTTTAGTTATCAGTGGTAACCCAGTTGTAATAAGCAGTAATGATGTGTAATGTCTTTGTCAAATGCTCCTAAATACTACCAAGAGGTCACCTATGTGCATTGAAATAATGCTACTCACAACACTAACTTTATCTTTAGTAAATTTAGTTATCCTTAACTTATTAAGTTATAGTAACTGCTCTTACATAAACATTTTACATATATATACTGTACATATACAGTATATACACACACTACATTTTAAATACATTTGATTAAAAGTTTGACTTGTAACAATTCTATTGCAAGTTCTCTTTGGGATAAAGTCAAGGTTTTTTTCACAAAAGTAAACCTGAGTGTGTAAGAATTTGTCTAGTACAGTTTTTTTTCTTTTTTTTTTTAATTGTTTTTAATCTGGCTCTTTCTCTTGCTGAGGCATCTGCCTGGTTACCAATACTCTTAACTACTAATTTATGTTGCAATTGGCACCCGACCTCGAATGACACATGTAAGACTCTTATACAGATAATCCTCTCTTCATCTTGAGAATTATGTCGCTATAGAAGGGTCAGTGGTGTGAGATGGCACAGCTTGAGGTGCGAACTGCAGCAACAGCTAACACACTTTACCTAGCTGATACTGTGAATCCCTTAACTGGCTGATCAGGGGTTTTAAATAGAGTCCCTTCTGTTTTCACCCTAAGAAGGACTTCTTACCAACATGTCAGCTTGTGGTCATTTTTTTCAGCTACCTTATCTACATAAATTTAGTTTTTGTTAATGCATTTAGTTACTCCAGAGTACTAAGAATTACTCAACCAATAGATAGTGGAATCAGAACATGCTTATTTTTATCTACTTGATTAACAGCATACAGTGGCTACATATACCTGCTAACATGTTAAAACTATTTCTGTGTAAACAACACAATATAGTCCTAGTCTGCAATTTTAACAACTTTTTACTTCTTTGTATATAATGCATTTTTTAAAATATGAACTTGCAGCACAGTGGCTTAGTGGTTTGCACTTTTGTCTTGCAGCACTAGGATCATCAATTTCAATCCCAACCATGACAATACATGCATAGAGATTGCATGTTCTCCTTATGCTTGTGTGGGCTTACTCTGGGTACTCTAGTTTCCTCCCGTACTCCAAAGATATACTGGTGGGTTAATTGGCTTCTGCCTAAATTAGCTCCAGTATATGTGTATATACATTTGAGAAAGGAATCTAAAGCTGGGTACACAATAGAAGTTTTTTTTTTTCATTAAACTCAGTGGGCCCTCACGCTCTCAGCCATTGTAGGCCAGCGCTAATCAGATGCTGGTTTTCCAGCATACCTGCTTGACAGAAGCCAGTTGTTATAACCAGCTTCTTTGGAACAGACAGCTGTACACATGGGCCAAAAGTCATCTGGTTCCTGCTGAACCAACCAATTTTGGCAGATTTTTGGTGTGTGTACAGTTATTTAGACTGTAAGCTCCTTGAAGATGGGCTAATGTGAATGTACAATATATGCAAAGTGCTCCAAAAAAATAGTATATCACTGAAGGCAACTATAATCTGTTCAGTTTAAATTTACCGTGAACATAACATGTTTACAAGAATCTGCATTATTTTACATGCTCTTCAAAAAGGTATTTCAAAGACCTTTTTTTCTTTGCTTCTATAATATATACTGTCATTTTATTCATGGGGATAGGGTCATTACCCTCATGCCTAACCCCCCATAGTCTAGAGAGCAGCTATAGGGGCTGCTGATAGATAAGGAATGAGGCAAGAGTGGTATTTTGAGCTGAGGGTACAAAAGGCTTTCTTTTCTGCATACATATGACTATCAGAGTTTTTATATATGTGCACAGCATATAACAGAGGAATGTAAACATCAGCATAAAATACATTTGTATAACATGGTTTCCATAAACATCTTATTGTAACGACATCAGAAACAGTAAACCAATGTACTCTTTGGCATTAAAATATATAGCATTACATTAGGAAGCACAAATATTAGGAATTAATGTGCAAAATAGCTTTTATGTCACAGCCTGGTGTCATCTGGACTGACTTATTCCACATGGAAGATAAAATGGCTATACACATATTAATCCACTGTGCAAAAATACACTGATATCTTTCAAGCTTGAAAAAGCATCCATATCATAAATTAATCTCTGTGATGCTGTGGATGGAGATACATCATTTTTATACTCTTTGATAAATAAGCACCATGTGATAACAGTTAATTGTTAAAGATCCCTTTAATGGGTATTCTCTTTGTGATGATTGATAAATATAAACCTGGAGTTCTTCGTATCCTTCACCACCACATGGCATTGAAGTGCATTCATGCCGCTCATGACAACACATAGTAAGGATTTAACTTTGCCAGCAAAGCCAATATCTTCTAAAACTAACTTTCATAAACAGGCAATATAAGTTTCAGATAGTCTGCCAGTTGGTGTAAACACCACTAAATGTCTGCAGCCCTTCTTGCATGGATAGACATCTTGTTAATGATGAAGGAAGAAGTCGAGGTATGCTGAAAACAAAGAAAAACTCTTGAAAGAACTATGATTTTCATAGTAACAGACATGGCTAAGCCTTGTCATGCTAATATTTGCTTACAGATGCTTAAAGACTTTGAAGCAAAACAGAACATTCAGCCGGAAGAAGAGCAAAAAAAGAGGGAAATTAATTTCTTCTGTTTTAGCAACTCTCTGTAGTATTTCCAAGTGTTAACAAACCTATTTTAGGCTCTGAGTTTGTAATTTATAAGCCTTTATTACAGTTCCAGAACCGATCTTTGATTTGCCTATGTGGCTTGGCCATTGCTAGGTATATGCATGTTGCCTCTTGTTATTTATACTTTTAGCCATGTATCAGCAATTTTGCATCCTTGGTATGCCAGAATGTTACCTGCACCAAGTGCATGTATATGCAAGTGTGCTCTTTCTAATCTATACGTTTAGCCATGTATTCGCACATCTGCATGCTTTGCATGTCTACACCAAGTTCCTCTATAACTTGTGGTCTTTGATGAATAAGAAAAAGTGATAATCATTGAGAATGAAAGCAGGTGTTAAGAAGGCTAACAGTGCCCATCTGGCATTGTGAAGTATGTAAAGCTAAAGTGAAATCTTTCACTTTCTTTCAGATTCCATCAGGCCTCATATTCTCTAAGCTGCTAGAAAAAAGAAAACAAACCAATAAAAGCCAAATCTTTCTTGGGCTTTAAAAAGCTATTGTTAGGAGTTCTGTGAGGGTTCTGTGTAAAAATGTGTGAGTTTAAGGATACCATGAGTGAAAGCAGACTTAAATTCTATATCACCTGGGACACTTAGAGGCTTGCTTGCGCTGTATTGTTAACTCTTTCGTCTAAGTTAGAAGGTTGCAAGCCTTCCTGTGAAGTGACTTCAGTTAAAGATAATCTTTATTAGGCAATGAAAACAAACTAAGGCAAGGGATGGGGTGTAATACCTTAAGGTATATGTACATATACCTTCCATTACACTCCTTCTCTCTACATCCCCCTACCGCAGGGTACTTATGGCTTTGGGGATGAATTGGTCAGCAGGGGATTGTAGGGAAGGTATGTGTAATTACCATATTGTCTACATAACTTTTACCTTGGCTTGGATTATTTGGGGTATTTGTATAGAGTCTTTATAATTTCTGCTCATCTCAGATAACCTTGAGAATAATCAAATCTTAACAAAAAATACAATGTTGATGTAGATCACTTGCTTTTTGTTCTGGGGCTATATACTGGGTCAGTCTGTGTTCCACTTCACAGGTGTGTAAAAGAAGTGCAAAAGATTTATAAGGTATAATAACACCAAATGTGACAACATTTGTGGTAAAGTGGCAAAATATTTTTGCCAATATAGTGTATTTCAGTTAAAGTGATTTGTTGCTTAAATAAAAGTGTGAACACAAGTTGTTTCTGGAAAGAAGATTGTAAAACCTTGCCTCTCCTGCTACCCACACCCCTGAACACTGCTCAGTTGAAACAAAATCCTTCTCTAAAGTCTACAAAAACCAGCATTTCTGGCAGTGTCGATCTCCTGTGTCGCCCGTTGTTCTCAGTGGCTTCTTCTGCCAACCATTATGGCACTACTGTGTCCTGTACCGACATAGAGATCGTCAGGAATATCCAAGGTGCACATAGACTTGACAGGAAGATTTTTCATTAATGGAGCAGTGTGATCAGCTGGAGAGGTAAGCATTTATAATCTTCTTTCAATGTACAGCCTTTTTTGAATCTCTAAAGTTCCTAACTGTTGTCTTCTTTAAATTTGTCTGCCATGATGGTTTTCAGAAAATAAATCAAAACTTAATCTAATGACATTTTTGTACCATGAAAAATCCTATTTTCTTCTTCTACCATACTAGGTATGGATGCTGGATGTGATGCTAGTTTTGTGGCAATGTTCAGACAAGTCATATCTGAGCATTTATCCATATAGCCATGTTCAATTGTCCACAGAAAGTTTCCTTTTTTCTTAGCTTGTAATTGTGGGGTGTTTTACATCATCAAAACATAAGTTGTTTTGGCGTTGACAGACTTTTACCTCATCATAAGTTGGCTAGTTGTTTTGGTGTTTTCAGACTTCAAAAGGATGTCATTCAGAAGCATAGATTGTTAGGTTGTTCCATACACATAAATAAATGATATGAAATTGTGTTTTCTCCATACACATCTTAAAGTGAACCTGTCTGCACATTTCAATAGTAGAGATTGACCCCCTGTACACAGTGAAAGCCTTGCTTATCTGCAATGTAAGGGTAAACAAAATTTGCTGCTACAGCACTATTAGCGCAAGTATAATATGTCAGTTTGGACACTAGATTGAAGCCTTCAACTCCACTGCTGACTTTCGATGTACAGTCTCATGTTATCTGCTGTACTCAACTAAGCCAGTACATGGAGCCTTGACATCACATGGCAAGGGGGTAACTGCCAATACTAATTAAAACAAAGTTTGCTGCATCAGTAGTGATTAAGAATTTTATTTTTTTGAAATACATTTTGTACATAGTTGTATATAGTACAAAAAGAAAAGCATACATCTTACTCCTAAAACATACACAAGGACATAACGCATCGGGGGGGGGGGGGACTAGGGTAGTAAGGTAGTGATGTACAAGACATACATGATATCTCTATTGTGAACAAGACTGAATGCTTCCGGCTTGTACTTGATTCCGAGCATGTGTGGACATTTGTCTGACGGACTTGTGTACACACGATCGGAAAGTCCGACAACAAACATTTGTTGGCAGAAAATTTGAGACCTAATAGCCAACATTTGTTGGCGGAAAGTCCGACAACAAATGTTCGATGGAACATAAAGATAGTCAGACTTTCTGCCAACAAGCTCAAATCCAACATTTGTTGTCGGAAAATCTGATCGTGTGTACGGGGCATTACAGTTACTAGTGTGCATTTGTTAGCTTTTCAGTTACTAGTGTGCTTTTGTTAGCTACTAACATAACTGTCAAGCCATCAAATGGTTAGTGTCATAGTTGATCACATGTATAGTACCGTGGCAAATGCAGATAAAACAGAGGCTAAGATGGCAACTTTCTTGGCTGTAAAGGATAGAAAAGTTTAGTTCTGTTTTAACAATGGAGCACTTCTAAACACTGCAAGCACTTTTATGCCTTATACCCTGTACACAGGACCAGTTTTCCCCTCAGAATAAACTCTGAAGGTTTTTCCAACGGAGTTCCAAGGGAATTCCGCTGAAACTGTCTTGTGTACACACGATCACACCAAACTCTGATCATCAAGAACGCGGTGACGTACAGCACGTACAACGGGACTAGAAAAAGGAAGTTCAATAGCCAGTAGCCAATAGCTTCTGTCTCGTACTTGCTTCAGAGCATGCGTAGTTTTTGGTCTGTCGGAACAGCATACAGACGAGCGGTTTTCCCGATAGGAATTTGTTCCATTGGAAATATTTATAACATGTTCTATTTCTAGGTCCGTCAGAATTTTCGAAAAAAGAAAGTCCAATGAGACATACACACGATCGGAATATACCATGAAAAGCTTCCGTCTGACTTTTTCTGTCAGACATTCTGCTTGTGTGTACGTGGCATTACAGAAAATTTCCACCATGTAAATCTCTGTGTGAACATGCACTGATCGTTTCCTCACCCTATCTCCAGAGAAGATACTGTATGTTGTCTGTCTACAGCATACATTCTTCCCCATTTGTCTCTCTCTATAAAAACCACATCAGGGAGTACCTGGAAAAATATTGAACAAGTCTTAGTGTAGAATAGAGAAGCAGTTTAAACAATGTGTTTTGTCCCATTATTGAGCTATTTGGCTATCTGAAAGTAAGGACGATTGGCTTGATGTATAGCAGTAATATTGGCTTGAGAATTTGCTAGCAATAGACATGTGTCAAAAATGTGATCCCATTACACATTGGACCAATTTACAGGTGTAAGCATAAATTGTTTTCACAGACAAGCGTAACTGAATAAATCTTGATTTTCTTACATATTTAACTAAAGCCTCTTAAAATAGCATTGCAGCAAGTAAGTGGCTTTCAATCCTTTGTTTGGGTACTTGTCAGTTGATTGGCATGTGAAACTATTTGCTGCCGGGCTGAACTTTTTAGTTATCCTGTAATTGTAGAGAACATTCTTTATTGGCAATGAAATGATTAATTGTTGAGTCTTTATTACCAAGTAAAGCTGTGAGATTTTTTTATTTATATCTGGGTATAGTTGTACAGTATCCATACACACTATCTACTGTACTGAATGCTATGGTTATATATTGTTTATACTGCTTGAAAATAATTAATCTTGAAGCCTATAAAACAAAAATCACATGTAAACTTTCCAGGGCTATTAAAAGGCTTGATTTAATAGATCTACTTAAAAACAAACTGGTTGCTAAGTTATCTTGATATTTGAGACTTTGCCTGTAAAATTACCACCATAAGAGCAATTTTGATATCCCAGTGTTGTCTTAGAAAGTTAGCTCACTTAAAACAGGCAGCAAAATAAATAATATTTCTTAAAATGCAGCTCCAGACACGTGATATGAACCATAGCTTACAGCAAGAATGAAAGTTTCTTGAAGAAAAAAATAGCAAATAAAGAAAAGATAATATAGCGTATACAAATGTGACACAAGTCATCTTGTAATTGAATGTTATTAAAAATGATCTTTCCTTTTCCATCTGCAGCTCTGTAATTTTCTGTATAATTTAATGCAATATGGCTACCTAAAGGTGTTCTGTACACAGAATGTGTACACATCGCCCCCTAGAAACATAATTTTCTGCTTGCGTGTCTGGTTCACTAATTTCCCCAGAAGTCTGCATTAACATACAAATCAGATTTCAGCAACAAAATGTAATTTTTGGTGAAATACTTCCAATAGGAAATCACATCTAAAGGTATGCAGGGCCAGTAGCTTTCCTCATTAGAGCTTTGCAGGTGCACAGCTGATTGGTCATTATGAAACCACTCCCCTTAGACTCACTGTGCATATGGGCACAGACAAACACACAGGGATTTCTTCAGAATAACGAAAAGTAGGAATCTGCAACAAAGTGTGATAAAATCTTTGCAATGTACATAGATCACCATAGAGATCCCACTGGTATGTTTATTATGTATAGCTGGCTTTTGACAAAGTCCCTGCCCTTAGGCCAAACCCCATTTTTCACCCATCCTACGGCTTAATCAGAGAGGTCATAAATAAAAGCCAGATATTAAGGGGAAAGAAATTACTGCAACTCTGTATCCATTAAGACATCATGAAATGTATTTTTTTTAATTTCAATCTGTTTATTACATTTTTAAGAGGGGGATTTATATAGTTCAAGACAGAACACATGATCATCATAACATTAGTAGGGTTTCAAGATACAAGTAGTCAAGAAAAGTTATGTACAATACCCATATAACAATTGGCAGAGGTTGTCATGATTTGGCCCAAATAAAGTTATATTGACAGTGTAACCCCACATAAAACTAGTGTCAGAAACATAGTGGCTTGAATGCTATATATTTCTCATCAGAAATGTGTTTTTTTTTTAAGTGATTGTAAAGTCTATTTTGTTTTAATAATAAACATATTATACTTACCTGCTCTGTGCAATAAAATTGCACAGAGCACCTCCGATCCTCCTATTCTTCTTTCGCCCGCTGGTGCTCCTGGCTGCTCCTTCCCTTCTCAGGGTGGCACTATAGGAAGCCATCGCCTATTGTGGCACACCTGTGGGCCCAATCCCCAGCAGCACTACCTGTGTCCATAGACAGTGCGACTTCGCCTTCACCCCTTCAAAGGAAATTACTGACAGCAAAGCCAGTGTGAGTGGACAGAGCCACTACAGACGGGCATAAGTGAGTGAGGGCTCGGGTAAGAATAATGGGGGGGGGGCAATAATACTATCTAAACATTTTTTACCTTACACACCTGCATTAAATAATTTATACAGTATGAGGCAGTAATTGTTATACTTAGCATTTCAAAAAGAAGAGTGTGTTATACCTCATTAGGTGTAATTTTATGTATACAGCAAGTTTACATCTTCAGTTCTTTATAACTGGGCAATTAGGCTAAACACTAGTGCTGAAGTTTGCAGTCAATTCAGTTTCCCATTTTCTTCAAGTACTGGGTTAGAATAAAAGCAAACAGTCATATGTAACTTCACATCGCATTACGATTAAAATGTGGAATCTGTATTGTTCAGTATAAATAATGGTATTAATAATAATAATAGTAAAAAAAAAACGTTATTAGAGCTAAGATTAGGAGAAAATAAGGATCAGATGTAAAAGCATTGCAAGACTGCATTTTGTATTTAGCACAATGCAGCATGCAGTCTTTCTGTCTTTGAAACCTAATGTGATAACACATAAAATGAAAAAAAAAAATGCAAGGATCAAAGTACTATATAATTTGGTGTAGAAAGTAGAGTTGTTGAAATCTGGGAAGCACATGTGTGCATATTGAAATACATGTACAAAAAGCAGAAGCTTACAACATGTTCACTGTTGTGACTCTGTGTTCGGTACAGTCCCCTTCCTTACGATCAGTACTAACAGGCCATACTTACCATAAAGTGAAAATAGGTATGACAGTTTGATTTACTGTAGGTTTTCTCTCTTTTTATTTTTACTTACCTATCCATTTTTCTATATAATCAGGTTTTACTGAAGTGAAAACAATACAGAAATATTATACTGATAAAAAAAGGAGAGCATTGATACAATGAGAAAACATAGGCATTGTATAACATAACAGAAAAGCTCTAAAGAGCAAGAAATACAAATGTAGAAAGAGGGAAAACCCTTCATATAAAAAAGTGTGCCTACAAAACAGTGCATGATGTAAAGAGCATGCTAAATCAAGTCCTATTAGTCTAAGTTCGGGGATATTAAATAAATATATTATTAAATAAATAAATAAATAACCAGTCCAGGTGAGTAAAATAGGCAGGGTTGCTTCGTGTCATAGAACAAAATGTTTAAGCAATATTTCAGCAGAATAATACAGCCAACCCATCCACACATCCCTAAATTTGTCATTTTAAACAAATTTGTTGGTTTTCAAACATGTGTATCCAGCTTTCTGCTTCCATTATATCCTTCACCTCCCATTTCCAATTGGTCAGTGAAGGATATCTAGTTTGTTTCCAAAATCTAGAGATTAAGGATGTTGCTGCATTTAACAAATGGGCGGTGATACTTTTCTTATAGGATTTAAATGAGGATGGAACATTATGAAACAGGAATTTTTATGAGTCTGAGGGTAATTTTCTGGATCCACGGGGTGATTGCTTCCCAGAAGGGTACAGTCACATGGCAGAACCACCATAAGTGAAGGAAAATGCCTTTTTGGCCACAACCTTGCCAGCATTGATCATCTGCATGTGGAAACAACTCGGTTAGGCAGGAGGGGATTTTATACCACCTTGTGAGAAATTTATAAGTCGACTCTTAGAAGCGAGTACTAATGGAAGATGCATAAGTCCGTTTAACTATTTTCTGGATTTGAGAGGGGGTAAATTCCAATCCAAGTTCCTTTTCCCATTCTCTAATGTAATACGGAGTAGAAGCTAAGTGTGTGCTAAGGACAAGCTTGCATATAGTGGAGAGGAGATTCCTGGAGTTTGGGAGTTGTACACACAAAGACAAGAGCTGAATTTTTTTTTTTCTCCTGCTGTAGACCAGAGAAAGCCCCCTAAGGGTGCTAAAGAAGATGTCTTGGATGCATATTGGCCCATCGCATTCAGTCTGTCCTAAACCATCAATGTAGTCCTAGTCAGGAGATCGCCACACTAACATTGGATGTGTTAGTACGGTGATCTATAATTTTTTTTCGGTCAATCTGCTGGGATGGATAAAAAAAACTTGTTGTGTGTACCCAGAATAAATATCTCATGATATATTTTCTTGGAGTGCTGACCTTTTTAGGTGCCTCTACAGCAAATTAGGACAAGACATGCAGGATTTCTTTAAAAAGAATATATCCATTAATGAGCAGATGGTAATTAAGTAATGTGGCCCTAACTACTAGGGATGGGCTGAGCAGACCCCTGTTCGGTTCGCACCAGAACTTCCGAACACCGTGAAAGTTCGGACCCGAATAACAAACCGGGTTAATCAACAGTGATTGCTGTATAACTGACAATGGCCCCAAAAATGGGTAACAAATGTCCGATGTGTCCGCCATAATGTCGCAGTCACAATAAAAATCGCTGATCGCCACCATTACTAGTATAAAAAATAAAAAATTATTAATAAAAATGCCATAAAACTATCCCCTATTTTGTAAACGCTATAACTTTTGCGCAAACCAATCAATTGCTTATTGCAATTTTTTTTTACCAAAAATATGTAGAAGAATACGTATCGGCCTAAACTGAAGGAAAAAAATGTTTTTTTATATATTTTTGGGGGATATTTATTATAACTAAAAGTGAAAAATAATGCGTTTTTTTCAAAATTGTCACTCTATTTTTGTTTATAGCGCAAAAAATAAAAACCGCAGGGGTGATCAAATACCACCAAAAGAAAGCTCTATTTGTGGGAAAAAAAGGACGTCAATTTTGTTTGAGAGCCACATCGCACGACCGCGCAATTGTCAGTTAAAGCGACGCAGTGCCGAATCGCAAAAAGTGGTCTGGTCTTTGACCAGCAAAATGGTCCGGTCTGTAAGTGGTTAAGAGGTCCTGTCATGCTTTTTTTTCTATTACAAGGGATGTTTACATTCCTTGTAATAGGAATAAAAGTGACACAATTTTTATTTTTTTCTAAAAATAAAAATAATAGATAAAATAAATAAGAATTTTTTTTTTTTTTTAACGCGCCCTGTCCCGCTGAGCTCGCGTACAGAAGCAAACATATTTGTGAGTAGCGCCCACATATGAGGACGGTGTTCAAACCACATGTGGGGTATAACAGCGATCAGTAGAGTGAGAGCAATAATTCTAGCCCTAGACCTCCTCTGTAACGCAAAACATTCAACCTGTAGAATTTTATAAATGTCATCTATGGAGATCCTTAAGGGTAAAAGTTTGTCGCCATTGCACGAGCGGGTACAATTTTGAAGCGTGACATGTTGGGTAAAAAATTGGGCTAACTTTACTGTTATCTTATTTTTTAATTCAAAAAAGTGTATTTTTTCAAAAAAAGTGCGCTTGTAAGACTGCTGCGCAAATACGGTGTGACAGAAAGTATTGCAATGACCGCCATTTTATTCTCTAGGGTGTTAGAACAAAATGTATACTGTTTGGGCGTTCTAAGTAATTTTCTAGCAAAAAAACTGTTTTTAACTTGTAAACAACACATCTAAAAAAGAGACCCGGTCCTTAAGTGGTTAAAAAAATAATAATAATAGCTGCCTGGAAATCTCCCTCACCTCAGCCAGATACACACAGGTTACATACGCTGCAATCGTTAGAGTGAGAGCAATAATTCTGTCACTTGACCTACTCTGTAACTCTAATCATGTAACCTGTAATAAATTTTACAGCGTCGCCTATGGAGATTTTTAAGTACTGAAGTTTGGCGCCATTCCACAAGTGTGCACAATTTTACAGTGGGACATGTTAGGTATCTATTTACCTGGCGTAACGTCATCTTTCACATTATCAAAAAATTTGGGTTAACCTTACTGTTTTTAGGGGGGTTTTTTTATTCATAAAATAGTCTCTTTCCAAAAAAAAGCATTTGAAAAATTGCTGCGCAAATACTGCGGGACATAAAAAGTTGTAACAACCACCATTTTATTCCCTAGGGTGTTTGCTAAAACAATATATATAATGTTTTGAGGTTCTGAGTAATTTTCTACCAAAAAAAATATATATATATATGATTTTTACATGTTAGGAGTGAAGTGTCAGAATTGGCCTAGGTGGGAAGAGGTTAATTACCATAAGTAAGTAATATACAAATAATTATTATATATTGTTTTTAAGGTAATTTACTATATTTTCAAAAACTGTACTCAAGCAGGTGGCTTAACGGACAAATTACTGAAGTTTGAAGTTATAACTTCAAACTAGTAATTTCACAGTAAATAGATAAATAATAAATTATTAAGTTATGCATATAGCATAATAAATATATGATTTATCTTGATTAAAACAGTACCTTTTCGGCAGCAGATTCTCATTCTCCCTCTTAACTGTGTGAGAAAAACATGGGATTATGGGTAAATCGTATACCTAAACCCATGTTTTTTCCTTGTGGTTAAGAGGGAGGGAGCATTTGTCTTTTAGACACAAGCCCCCGTTCTATGACACTGCTGTGAGAGGCGTGCCTCGACTGCAGCATTTTTATTGGCCTCCTGGGTGTCCAAGCTGTCCATTGAGCTCAGTGCCTCTGACAAGAAGTGAGGAGAGGCACTGTGAGCTCATCCTCTCAGCCTGCTGCAAACAGAGTGGGCCAGTTTGTATTTAAACTAGCCGTTCTATATGTAGCTTCTGTGATGTGGTGGGGTAGGACTTCGGCTACCTATCGCCCAAATTTGGGGTCTCTGTGACCCCAGGTCGCTGAGCTACGACCCTCGAAGCTCAGTCCTTTTTTTTATGTTCATGGCTCTGCCTCACCTGCCTCGCCTGCCTCACCCGCCTCCCCTGACTGCACGTCCCTGCTAAATACATGCTAGAAGGCCTTGGCAGATAGATTTTGGACACCGTTTCCTGGTACGAAAGATATAATATTCTTTAAAAAGGCACATCTTATATGGATCCCAATATCCTTGTTTAGGAAAGTGAAGACTGTATTTTCTTTGTTTTGTCTGGAAATATAAACCAGCCAATGCCCAATTCCAGAATCTGAGGACAGCCCGGCACGTATATATACACTACCCATTGGCTTCCTCTTGGCCAACCATACCAATAAGTACCCCATTTACTTTCCCCTGGGTGTCTGAAGTATTCTTAAACTATACCATTTTATATTCTCTCCTCTAGACCATACTTTATATGCTCACTCCCTACCATTATTCAAATTCTTCTGTGAGGGACAAGGCCCGATAAAGACACTTTTTTCTCCATGCTCTATCGTTTTTTAGTGAACTTGGCCCAGGATGTATATCATACCTTCATTCAGAATTGGGGGAAAGACTTGTAGAATAATTTCTCTCGTACTCAAATTGACAAACTGACTCACTTCTCCTACAAAGCCCCCATCAGTAATACTTACTAGGAGGCAGGCTACACACTGCCCACTTGCTGGTATAGGGTTCCCACAATTATACACTACACATTTCAATCAGTTTCCAACAACTGCTAGAGTTGCGGGCAAGCAGAGTATTCTAGCCTTCGTGTCTTTTGTAACTGTTCTAAGTTCCTGTCCTGGCAAACAGTTGGACTTATCACACAAAAGTTCAACGATTTCCACGTTCCTGCTGACCCAGCATTCTTCCTTCTCCATCACAACACATTCTGAAAAAGACCTACTGTTTAAGAACTCTCTACTCGTTCATTTAGTTAAGGAAGGCAGTGCATGTATTACTTCTCTTTGGCTCTGATCAGAGTTTCCTACTATTGCACAGTGGATTGCCAGGATGCATGACATCAAATTCATGGGGGACCTTACATCCACTATTAAGGGGAAGCCTGGCGATTATCCTGTTAGTGTAAATTTCTCCATACACAGGAGTATACATTCTGTCTGGTAGCATCTTGGAACTAGGATGCCACATTGACAAGATGTATGATTCAATTTCCATTGCACAGCTTGTATCCCCATTTCTATCCTTCTCCCCACCCTATTTATCTTATTTCCTTCTCCCCCTCCCACTCCTACATTCACTGTGCTCTTCTTATGTTTTGAAGGTTTTGCTTTTTTTGTTGTTTACTGTAAAGCCGCGTACACAAGGGCGGACTGTCTGTCCAACTTAGTCCGCCGAAACACATTTCAGCGGACAGTCCGCTCGTGTGTGGGCTTCAGCGGACTTTTTCAGCGTGCAGTCTGGCGGACTAAGTATTTCGAAATTTCCGTAATATTGTCCGTCCAACTTTGGTTTCAGCGGACAGTCCGCTCGTGAGTGGGCTAGTTGGACGGACTAAGTATGGCGCATGCTCAGAAAGGATTTACACGGCGGAAGGTTGCATTGCTGTGTATTGGACGTCCTATTTCTAGTCCCGTCGTACGTGCTGTACACGTCATCGCGCAAGCTTTCAACGGACTGTTTGTTCATCGTGTGTGGTCAAGTCCGTTCATTCGAAAGTAGGACGGAATTTTAAGATTTGATATGTTTTTTTATAATATATGCACTACTTAGCCTATGCATTCTGTAAACTCCTACTACATGTAAGGTATATGTTTATTCATTCATTAAAGTAGATCCAAACCTAATAGTTAAATCCGATATAAGCTTAAACATATTAATGATATTTCATTATGAATTTACAGTATTTGTAAATCTGCAGCTTTCATTAAAAGGAACACCTGGTTATCCTGCTATAAGGGTCCTTGTTCAAGCACTTCCTTCTATAGGGTGACAATTGTTGATGCCTTCGGTCTCTTTCATCCTGGCACATGCTTTTTCAGGGGAGACTAAAATAAGCTGTACCATTCCACATTGCATGGGCATTTCCACTGAGAAGTGACATGTAGAAGTTGTTGAACTGCATATAAACTAGAAGTGTCTGCTAAGAGGCTGAAGGAGAAAAGCAGCATTGAGATGCTACGAAAAATGAACAAAAATTTAAAAAGTTATGTATAAAAACGAGCAATTGTCAGATACATATTGCTGTAGAAAATGTAATCTAATTCAACTAGTGTTTACATCTATTTGCAACTGATAATACATTTATTTTTCTACATCTGTACATCAATAAATCACATTTAACCCTATCTTATTGGACATGTTTCCGTTTGCATTCAATGTCATTGTAGATACCAACCCGGCAGTGAAATCCTTCTGGAATTGGTCTTTGCTAAACTCCCGATTCCTAGGTTTGCAAAGCAAACTTCAGCCTTGTACTATTTACCTTGGCAAGTGCTCGGCCAGATTGATGATCTGTAAAGTGGATTTGTTATTTGGCTGTTTGCTTTGGCAGCTCTTAAAAGAAGTTAACTGATTACAGTCCCAGATGTCATTGCATATATTACGGTTCACTATAACTTTTCTTTAAAGTTTTAATTTTCTCAAAAAATAATATAAACCTTTTTTTAAAGTTTTCATTTTAAATATCATTATTAGACATAGTTGAGTCCGTAAGTTCTTATTTTAATATTTTTGTCTTTGTCAGCTTTGAAGGCTAAAAGTGAATAGGACGAGTAACAGGATTTCCCTCACACATCATATCTGTGTGGTTACTCTTTTACTTTTTTTTTTCTAGATTTACAATGCATTGTATCGTTTTTTAAGTTTTACTAGAGTTTTTATTTATTGTTTGTTTTATGCAAGGTTATTGATTATAAAGAATGATATAGGTGTACATTTGTGTATTTGGTCTGTTATTACTAGGTCTTCTGGCTTAACTCCTTTTTTTAGCATTGCATTGACTCTGTAATATTGCATGCCCACTAATACTACGTAATGCATACTGTACATTTGTGATGGTAACTAGTATCTGGAAAATATGTCAAAGTTTCATTTAACAGCAACACACTTATGTTTTCTACATGCGTATATATATATATATAACAAAATATTAAAGTATATTTAAACTAGAGGTCGACCGATATGGGTTTTTCTCTGGCCGATGCCGATGCCGATATTTAGAAATCATGGCGGCCGATAGCCGATATATGATGCCGATTTTTTTGGGCCGATATGTTAGGCCGATTTTATTTTATTTATTTATTTATTTATTTTTAATCCCCCTTGATCTAACACACCTTTCCCACTGGGGCGTTTTAAGGCGCTTTTGGGCTAAAAATAGCGCCTGTAAAGTGCCTGTAAAATGGCTCCCCTGCAGTCTGTGTGAAAGACACAGTGCTTTCACACTGAGGCGATGCGCTGGCAGGATCTTAAAAAAAAGTCCTGCAAGCAGCATGTTTGGAGTGGTGTATACTGCTCATCCACCACTCCTGCCCATTGATATGAATGGGCACCACTGCCGAAGCGCATGCAATGCGATTTGGCAGCAGTGCTTCATGGGCGCATTTAACCTCTTCCTTGGCCGCTAGCTGGGTTATATGTGCCCCACTAGCAGCCAAATAGCACCGCTAAAATGATGGTAAAGAGCCGCTAAAACTTGCGTTTTACCATCAACGCCTGCCCGCTCCAGTGTGAAAGCGGCCTTCATACGTGATACAGAAAATTTCTTACACTTAAACATTTATTAAACAAAACAAACCTCCAATCAGTTTACTTGTATGTATGATTTAGATAAAAATTATATATATATATATATATATATATATATATATATATATATATAAAAAATAAAAACAGGTAGTCAAAACTTTTGGACAAAAAAAAAAAAAAATGGGCTAACTTTACTGTTTTTATTTTATTTTTATTTTTTAAAATGGTGTATTTTTTTCCCAAAAAAATGCATTTGAAAGACCTCTGTGCAAATGCCGTGTGACATAAAATATTGCAACAACCGCTATTTTATTCCCTAGGATCTCTGCTAAAAAAATATATATAATTTTTGGGGGGTCTAAGTGATTTTCTGGCAGAAAATACAGGATTTTTTACTTGTAAGCAACAAGTGTCAGAAAAGATTTAGTCTTTAAATGGTTAAACAGAACTTCTACACACTGAGATGACTTAATTCATTCAGAAGTATAAACATTGTATCTTTCTGTTCTTTTCTTGGCAGTCTGCCCAGAGTGGAGGAAAGGGTTGCTATGACGACTCAGTCAACTTAGACCATTCTATACAGAAGTCATTTCAAAGTCCCGCTGTAGTTCTAAATCGGCTTTTTATCAGCACAAATCGGCCGATGCCGATTATTTAAAAAACGGCAAATATCGGCCGATATATCGGCCGGCCGATATATCGGTCGACCTCTAATTTAAACCCAAGAACAAAAATTTATTATATACTACTACTTAAATGTGGTGTCTGCATTAGGTTTTTTTATTTTGACCTGGGAAACCTGACATTTACACACTTCTGATTCTAGGGTGACAACGCTCACTTACCATATTGTATCTATGGAGGAAAAGCATTGTCACAGTAGAACAGAACACCTAATTTCCCTGTTCTCTATAACACAGAATAAAGCCTGGTACACACTAGTAGTTTTATTTTCATTCAGCCCAGCGGACTGAACAAAAAAAATCTGGAGAGATTAGGAGGAGCCGATGTACTAACTATCTGATGTTAGTACATAAATATCCCCCGCTGAGATATTGTGTTCTGACAGGGGGACCTTCATAGCAGAATCACTCCACTCTGTGTTCTTTTAACCACTTGCTCCCCATGCTACGTATGAAAACATCCTGGCTTTAAGCAGCTGCAGACATGAGCTTGGTAACATTTTTTACAGCAAATGATCAGCTGTTCAGTAAAAGTGATCTGGGCAGCTGTACAGCCACACAATCACTTTTACTGTAATGAGAAGGCGGCCCGCAGTGTAAATGGCCAGCTACAGAGAAGATTGTGGAAATTAATATACCCGTAAGTGACAATGGTTTAATGACCCCTCCACCTGCTTAGTACTAGGGGGTTTGTTAGCGCCCTTGTGGTAGAAATAAAGTTAAATTTGCATAGTTAATCTGGTTGAAAAAAGACATGTCCATCTAATTCATCCAACAGAGGAAACAAACAAAAAAAAAAGTAAAAAGAGTAAAAAGTTTTAGTAAAATAATAATTGTTTAAAAAAATGTAAATGTATCCCTGCCTCCTCCTGTGCATACGCTTAAAAGTGCGCATAGATCTCGCACATGTATTTACGCAGCAATTGTATGTGGGCTAGCACCACTTACTTCAGGGAGAAAGCAATAATTCTAGGTCCAGCATTAATGATTGCCTCTACATTGATACCTCTACACTGATATCCTATAAAAGCTTTCAAAGCATCATCTATGAAAAATGTTAGGTACCGTAGTGTTTCATCATTTCACAGGCGCACAACATTTTTTACATCTTTGGTATCTGTTTCCTTCACACAACATCATCTTTACATTTTAACAAAAATTGGGTGATATTTTCTGTTTGTGTGCACAAAAATTTATTTAATTTTATTTAATTTTATTTATTATTTTAGTGTACTTTTTCCTGAAACTTTTGTTTGATAAACAGCTGTGCAAATGTTGCATGATATAGAAAAATATCAACAGCCACCATTTTATTCTCCAGAACCTCTGCTTTCAGAAAATATATAATGGAGCGCAGTGCAGAAGGGTTCTGTGTGTCTTTTGCTCTGTTTCAGGTCCGAATTCAGGCAAAACTTCAGACCTGAAACTGTAAACGGGGATGCATCAGACCCCTTGCTGCAAGCTGCTCCACAGATAGTGTGCATCCAGCTCTCATGGATGTGCAGTAATGTTTGTCTGTCAGCTTACCTCTCCGTGTGTTCAGCTTAAAGGCCAACCACTCTCACCTCGCTGCTTAAGTAATCTCTCCTCAAAACATGGCTCCACCCCAGCCCCTATTAGGGAACTTTATATTAACCTGTGCACTGCAAGCCAGCCCTGCTGATCAATATTGTGTGTTTGGCTTTCATGCGCTACTTGCTGTGTGTTCTACGTCTGATTCCAGTTACCGATCTTGGCTTGTTCTTGACTATCCTTACCTGCTTGTTCCCCCGACCTTTGGCTATCTCCTGACTATCCTTTGTTGTCGCAGCCTGCTGCTTCCTCTGTACCTCCCTGTAGTCTACCATGAGCGTCACCTGGGAGGCCCTAGGGGCCGCAACCTGGAGGCAGACTGCAGCTAAACCCATCTCCACCACTAGGGGCCTCTGGTGAACACCCGCTGGCTCTTAGATTCTGTGCCCTGGGAAATCTCATGCTCTAGCTCCCTGTGTCATCCGTGTTGGTACTACAGAGTACCTGCTCTCCTCTATCACCTAGAGCTCTATCTGCAGCAGTCAGCCGTAGGGTCCACTACCTTTCGGTGCACTCCAGACCCCAATGGGGTGCATCTGTCACCTGGACTCAGGTGACCTGACACCAGCCTAAATGTACAAAGACAAATCCCAAATAATGATATGCCAACATGTTTTTACTTTTTTCCTAGTTGTTTTATAGAAACACTTGACTTGAATTTAAAACTTTGAATGTACATAGTTGGATAGTTTGTCACGATAAAAAAAAAAATTACGTGGCTTTCAAGTTCAGCAAAAAAAAGAAACGAAAAAAAACAATTGTACATATATATTTTTTTTTTACACATTGAAGGAAATAACAGCTTTGAATGTGGTGAATAGGGCCTCATTCACATGGGCACTGAGACAGTCTGAGGCTGGGTTTCACACAATTGCAATTAGGATGCGTCTTTTTCCACATTCCAATTCGCAATAGCAGGAGATTTTGACCGGCTCTCTATGGAACCAGTTCACATATCTCTGCTGTGGCTCTGGTGCGAATTTCCACAGGAGCCCTTTGCATCTTTTGGTCCATTTTAGGTTCAAATTCAGCCAAGATCAGACCTGAAACGGTGAACGGGGATGCACCGGACCCCAAATGTTGGATTAATGGTACTATACAATGCATAATTGGCTTACAGTGCTGCCTTTTCCTCTCCCAGTGTGTTCTACAAGGGATTACAGAAAGGTAATAAAAGGATAGATTCAGGTGCAACACTTTTTGAAGCAAATTTATATATTTACATATAGATAAGCAAACAATGTACTAAATTGGCAGACAGGTAAAAAAGGCATCTTATATTGTATTCCATTTTGCACTGATTCCTGTGTAAATTACACTGACAGTGAAGGGGTTAACCACTAGGTGGCAGTGTAGGGGTGAAGTGTGTCCTAGGGGCATGTTGCTAACTTTGGGGGGGAGCGTGGCTGTGTTTTACACATCATTGATCTCTGCTCCAATCACAGGGAGCAGAGATCAGTGACACTGTTGCTAGGCAGAACGGAGAGATGGCTGTTTACTTTAGCATCTCCCCGTTCTTCCTCTCCGTGAGGCGATCGCGGGTATCCCCGCGGCAATTGAGTCTGCAGGACATGCGACCGGACTCACAGAGCTTCCCACTGGTGCGCCGCCGCCTTTTAAAGGACAACGTACAGGTACGTGATTCTGCCTGTAGGTGCCCTTCTGCTGAATGAGGCGGTCGGGAAGTGGTTAAATTATAAGTATAAACTACCTTGAGGATTATATGCTGAGAATATGAAATGGTAGATAGATATTAATACATTGGGTGGTTATAATAATTTTTTTCTGGGGAGATATATATTTATATATATATAGCACATGCACTTTAGACATTTTGGGTAATTAGCAAATAGGAGGCGCAATCCCCAAATATAGGTTATAAGTATAAACTAAACTTTTTTTTGTTTTTTGTTTTTTGTTTTGAATAGAGCAGTATTGAGAAGTATTTATAACACCTGGCAGTTTTTATTGTTTTCTGTGCCTCCATTAAGGAGATTCATCCTCTCTATTTGTCCTGTTTACCATAATCATTGACCGTGAAAGCAAAAGCAAATGCCCCATTTTGGGTTATCCCCAATTGGGCCACTATTTATTCCCTTAATTTGCAGGGATTTCGCTGGGACAGGAAATTAAGAGAAATCTCTGCAATGGGACACAGATGATGAAATCTGAGAGAGATCCCTCCCTTGCTCTATCAAAAAAAAAAAAAAAAAAAAAAAGTTTGCCTATAGCTCTACTTTAATACAATTTAATCTTAAATAGTAGATTGTACAACAGGGTAATTATTCAAATATTTTACCTGTAGATTCAGATGTGTGAAGATTCTGCCTTGCTCTTGTGATCACTACCTGATGCCCACCTTTTAGTATAGCTAGAGACAAACGTATCTGGGTCTTGAAGTAAAATGTGTACTTGGGCCCCATGACATGTTATTGTATGCCAATACCTAAATTGCCGTGTTATGCATATTTAATTCATAAATCCTAGATACTGATTCTGCTGCTCCTGTTGCAACACCATCTAGAACAATAAATAATAATAATAATTATATATATATATATCTTTGCTTCAGGCAACACTGACAATGATGATGTGTGGAGACTGCATATGTAAAGCAAATAAAATTCTGTCTGCTGTTTTGAATATTGATTTTAATTTAGATAGTAATAATTAAGTAAAATGGTTAACAACACAAGACTGAACGCCTGCTTGAAAGAGTATCCCCATTCTTGTGTGTCTAGGGAAGTAAGGTATTTTTTTTCAGAACTTTCTCAGATGCTTTTTTCATGGATACTGCAGATAAGCGATGGGCCATTGTGGACATTTTTTATTTATTTTTTGTTAGGAATGTATAATGCTATAATAGCTCTTAATTCCTGTAGATACACATGTCAGTGAGGGCTTGTTTTAGTATCTCACAATAGTGAGTACACCCCTCACATTTTTGTAAATATTTTATTGTTTCTTTTCATGTGACAGCACTGAAGAAATTACACTTTGCTATAATGTAAAGTAGTGAGTGTACAGCTTGTATAACAGTGTAAATTTGCTTTCCCCTCAAAAGAACTCAACACACAGCCATTAATGTCTAAACCCCTGGCAACAAAAGTGAGTAAACCCCTAAGTGAAAATGTCCAAATTGGGCCCAATTAGCTATTTTCCATCCCCGGTGTCATGTGACTCGTTAGTGTTACAAGGTCTCAGGTGTAAATGGGGAGCAGGTGTGTTAAATTTGATGTTACCACTCTTAAGCTTTCATTCTGGTCACTGGAAGTTCAACATGGCACCTCATGGCAAAGAACTGTCTGAGGATCTAAAAAAAGAATTGTACTCTACATAAAGATGGCCTAGGCTATAAGAAGATTGCCAAGACCCTGAAACTGAGCTGCAGCATGGTGACCACGACCATACAGCGGTTTAACAGGACAGATTCCACTCAGAACAGACTTTGCCGTGGTCGACCAAAGAAGTTGAGTGCACGTGCTCAGCGTCATATCCAGAGGTTTTCGTTGGGATATGGGATTTGGAGGGGTGGGGGGGGGGTCAGCCTGTCAGTGCTCAGACCATATGCCGCACACTGAATCAAATTGGTCTGCATGGCTGTCATGCCAGAAGGCAGCCCCTTCTAAAGATGATGCACAAGAAAGCCTGCAGTTTGCTTAAGACATGCAGACTAACTACATGGATTAGTGGAACAATGTCCAGTGGTCTGTTGATACCAAAATAAACGTATTTGGTTTCCGATGGTGTCAAGCGTGTGTGGCGCCAACCAGGTGAGCAGTACAAAGACAAGTGTGTCTTGCCTACAGTCAAGCATAGTGGTGGGAGTGTCATGGTCTGGGGCAGCATGAGTCCTGCCGATACCGGGGAGCTGCAGTTCACTGGGGGAACCATGAATGCCAACATGTACTGTGACATACTGAAGAAGAGCATGATCCCCCTCCTTCAGAGACTGGGCTGCAGGGCAGTATTCCAACATGACAAATACACCTCCAAGATGACAACTGCCTTGCTAAAGAAGCTGAGGGTAAAGGTGAGGGACTGGCCAAGCATGTCTCCAGGCCTAAACCCTATTGAGCATCTGTGGGGCATCCTCAAACGGAAGGAGGAGGAGCGCAAGGTATCTAACATCCACCAGTTTCGTGATGTCACCACGGAGGAGTGGAAGAGGACTACAGTGGCAACCTGTGAATCTCTGCTGTAAAACTCCATGCCCAAGAAGGTTAAGGCAGTGCTGAAAAATAATGGTATACACAAAATATTGCCACTTTGGGCCCAATTTGAACATTTTCACTTAGGGGTGTACTCACTTTTGTTGCCAGTGGTTTAGACATTAATGATTGTGTGTTGAGTTCTTTTGAGGGGACAGCAAATTTACACTGTTATACAAGCTGTACACTCACTACTTAACATTGTAGCAAAGTATCATTTCTTGTTACATGAAAAGATAAAAAAAATTACAAAAATGTGAGGGGTGTACTCACTTTTGTGAGATACTGTAAATACTTGAATGCCCATCACCTAGCCACAGGTTCATAAAAACAAAAACAAAAAATACATTTAAATAACTTTATTGAGTAATTGTTATTTTTTTTAAATTCTATTTTCAATAGTACTGGCAATTTTTTTTATTGTTTTCTCCTGTGGTCAAATTTTGGTATAATTCTCTGTGTGGTCCATAAATATTTTCAGTTCTTTGCTGCAATAATCAAATTGCGTAGATAAAAGAAATATGATTCTGCCAAATGCTTTTTTCACAGCCTGTGGATGTGTGACAGTATGTCACTTTGTGTGCAAGGTTGTGTGGGTCCATGATGGTCCTATATTTTAAATTTCAGCTCTTCCTGTTGTGTTGTGGTTAGAGTGTCTTTGTCATGACCTGCTGGTAATGAGTATACCAGATGGAACAGTTTCTACATCTTTTGAATCATTTCTAAACATTTTTTAAATCAAATCCACAGATGTGTTTTGTTCAAAGCAAACTTGTGAGAATCAAATTATACTTAAGATTTCACAAATGACTCATAATACCACATTCACTGAACATTTTGTGTTTAAAAGCTTGAATGGCCTATGCAGTGGCTGTTGAATTTGTAATTATGTGTTTAGTACAATGTAGCTGTTAGTAATGTAGTTGTTTTAACATGTGATGTTCAATGTTTTACTAGAATCAGTGATGTCAAAACAAGCACAATTTTTCCATTAGGCTGTGTTCACATAGGTGGCAGTTACTACTGTTGGTGCCACCTGTAAAACTCAACAAGGTGAGTTGAATTTGCTGCAGCATGTTTATGAGCCCCTCCATCTCCCTTGTCAGACTTTTGGTGGTGTTGAGGGCGGTAAAAATGTGGCCAAACAGCTATTTTGAATTGCCCTGTGTGAATAAGGTCTTATGCTGGTGATATTTTTAATTATTAATTTTATTTAAAGCCCCCCTCCAAAAAATACTCTAGTTGTTGGGCCGCCCCACACTGCAAGGGTTAAATGCTTTTTAGGGAAATGAATAAGCTGTAACACTTACCTTATTCATAATCACAATAGGTCGGTCCACTCATCTACTCTTGGTAACATGCTACAAGGTGCTGGCCCAGCTCGAAGCTGGCAACTCTCCAAATGTTTTTTTTTTTCAACCGACACTCCCCACTCACCACCTCTCCTTATAGTAGAACTCCACTCAAAAAGGAAAGTTCCACTTTAAGGCCACCTCCATTGTTCCTCTTTGTCATTTGACATTTTTTTGGGGGGGAGGGGGAGCGGTTCCCTGGTTTTAAAGGGCACCTGCTCCCGCCTCCACTCGGATCGCCTAGGTGCTCTGAGTGAAAATTCTTCTTTCCCTCCTCCCTTCACCCGCAGTCTTCTGGGACATGTCAGAGGTTCCAGAAGACTGCGGGACCATTCATAATGAGCTGCACAGCTCGCCACCAATGCCACCCCCCTTCCCCTGGTTGAGCACAGCTCTGGATCCTGGTACAGGTAAGGTAAGTGTCTAATTATTAAAGGCCAGCAGCTACAGTTTTTGTAGCTGCCAGTTTTAAATTTTCAGAAAACTGATTGGAGCTCCTGTCTACCTTCTTTCTTAACTACAAAATGCTTTCAATTGTTGTGTTATTATTCAATATAATCTTGGCAAACATTTCATAAATATTTTTACCTTCCCTTCTTTTCTTTCATCTCCTCTCTCTTTTCATTTTTCTCCTCTTGCCCATCTTATTTCCTGTCTTGTCTATCACTCCTTTACTCCACTCGCCTTCTGTCTCTTTTCTCTCCAGTCCACTTCTTGACTCTCCTTTGTTGTACTCTCTTCCCTCTCACCCATGGCCTCTTGTATATTTCCTCTCCACTCATCCCTCCTTTCTTCTCTCCTGCCCCTCCTTTTTGCTCCTTCCTATTTGATTCATTTATTTCCCTCGCACTACTCTACTCCCCTCTGCTCTACTTCCTTCTCCTCTTCTCTCATCTCTCACCTTTCCAGGCCTGGCCTCCCCTCTTTTCCTATGCATTAGGCCAGGCAAAGGCACGGTTCAAATCTTGGTTGGTTCAACAGGAATCGGCCAAGATTTCAAATGTTAATGGGCAGACTAAATGTACCAATTTGAAAGATCGACCAACTTTGGTACAACCAGCCTGTCGGATTCACTTACGATTATCCCAAGTGGCTGCTATAGTCGCTAGTCATAATCACTGTCTCTCCCTGCCTGACGCAACCCCCCCCCCCCCAATGATAGAAGACAATGCCTGATTCCCTTGTCAGGACTACCTGTGTTGATGGGGGAATTGTGGTTGCAGGAAAGAAATTTGCATCTTGTATGGCCGGCTTTACTCTCTTCCCTTTCCCCTCATCTCTTGCCACTTGTCCATAATCTCTTTACTTGTACCTCTTCTCTCCTGTCCTGTCCTCCCCTCCACTCCTCCCTGTCCACTCTTCACATCTCTGTCCTCTCATCAGTCTCCTCTCCATCATTTTACTTTTGGGTTTCCTAATTCTTACAAATGCTTTTGACTCTATAAACATGTACATGTCGTAACCAAGTTACAAACATCCGACTTACAAATGACTCCTACTTACAAACGGAGGGGGACAACAGGAAGTGAGATGAAATCTACCCCTAGGAAGGGAAATTCACTCCTGTAAGCCCTTGTACACACTGTCGGACATTCCGACAACAAAATCCGTTGGATTTTGTCAGATGGGTTTTGTCCGAAACTGGTGTTGCATACACACGGTTGGACAAAGTTGTCGGAAAATTCTATCATTCAGAACGTGATGACGTTATTTATTTATAGCGGGACTATGTTGCGGCTAGTAGCCAATAGCTTTGGTCTAGGAATTTGATCTGAGCATGCGTGGCACTTTGTCCGATCGGAATTCTCTACAAACGGTCGGACAAAGTCCAATCGGATCATGTTGTTGGAAAATTTTATAGCCCAGCTCTAAAACTTTGTCGGTCAGATATTCCAACGGAAACAGTCCGATGGAGCCCACACACGGTCGGATTATCCGACAACACGGTCCGATCAGACATTTCCCGTTGGAATGTCCAACCGTGTGTACAAGGGCTAAGAGTTATTATGGGAAAAAGGTGTCTCCACTGAAGCTTTATCACCAATCCTTGTTTCCGCAACAACCTAAAATTTTCAAAATCAATTTGTCACATGGACAGAAAGGGAGGTAAAATTTTCTAAACAGGGGCACAGACAGCAAAACAAACATTACAGGGGTGCTAACCCTTTCCTATACTATCCAAAAAAAGGTATTTTTTTTTATTTTGGCTGGAGTTAAACTTAAAAAATTTACCTGTTCTGACTTGCATACAAACCTACAGGGCCTATCTTGTTTGTAACCCAGGGATTACCTGTACAGAACTGACTGAATTCTCCATTCAGTACAGCCATCTTTGTGACAGCTACAGTACTTTAAAACTGTATAAGCACCACATTTGGTTGTGACTTGCAATGCTTTAAGGACAGTTTAAGTGCAATTTTGTTTACTTTTGCCAGGAGTCACACTTACTATTATATGAGTTAGCCATTCTTGTTGTCTCATTAGTCATTCTGTGTCAATATTAGTTAATGTAGTGATCCTTTAAGTAATGGGAATGTTGTAATAAATGCTTAAGAAGATGTATAGCAACACTTGTACTGTAACTAAAGCTATGTTATGATAGCTTGAAAGCTATACCTGTTTTAAATGGAATGCTATGTGTCAACACGCTGTGAAGTTTAAAATAGTTTTTATTTTTTGAATCTTAAGTTATCTCTTTGCTTAGCCAGAACATATCAATTAATCTGAAAGGTGGCGTCTTTCATCTTTTGGGCCCAAGGCTCTCTGAATTGAAAGTGACAGCACTGCAAATTGCCTTCCAGTATAGTTTTCCCTTTAAGCAACAGGGGCAAATTTTCAATGTCTGAAGTCATTTCTTGTTACAGTTACTGAAGGGAAAAGTACACACCCTGTGAAATTGTAGCAGGCCTTTCGACACTCTTGGCTGAATGATCACCACGGCCCTCTTTGCCATGAGTTCAAACCCACATTTAGACCACTAATGCCCTGTGGGGTTTGAAAGGTAATTCCATAGCTTTCTCTTTCAGCAACATTGTGCCTAATGAATAAATCCACTTTTATGGATATTTTTATTTTTATAAGAGATTTATTGTTTAAATCTATTCAATATCATATGCTCAGGGATTGGATAAGATGATATGGGAAAGTTGCTGTAGTGCACCCCCTACACCATTCTGTAATGCCAATTCCTTAGTGTCTTGTGCTATATCCCTTCTACCTTCATTGC
Source organism: Lithobates pipiens (assembly GCF_037356315.1). NCBI lineage: Eukaryota > Metazoa > Chordata > Amphibia > Anura > Ranidae > Lithobates > Lithobates pipiens. Next base: position 372,124,742 of record NW_027507748.1, on the reverse strand, counting down.
TTTGTTTCTGTTCTCCCCCAGCATCCAATACCTTATCACAGTGCCCCTAGTTACATGCCAATCACAAAAATTACATAAAAAAAGTTACTTCTCACCAACAATATTGTGGACCTTCCATTGCAATATAATACCTAGGGGTCACTTTGATTGGCAACATTGCATACAATATAAGCAGTTGTTGCAGAAATGTTTGTGAAAAAAAACGTGAATCCAAATCTCAAGAGGGTCGTAAAAGAGGCTTTGGGACTTTGTTAAGTTATACACCACTGTTCTAAATAGATCACATCTAATGCCTTAAAATTATTTCAGTAATTAAGTATATGATAAAGATGAGAAAAAGGAACTGTTAAGTGATATTACTGCATAAATAGGATTCTGAGTAGACTAAACCTTTTTATCTGGCATTCTATACCTGCATTCAGTTAATTTGTGGCCGTGGGAATCCAATGTCATAATTTGCATGAATACAATCTATTGCAGGTGCTTTTGCAATTAAGTTTTGTATTGTCTGCTGGAAGAGTAGTCATAACAAGTGCATATAAACAGAACACAAACTCAGATCACTGATTTTGTATTAAATACACACTACTTTTTTAAATTGTCAATTGCTCTTTTCCCCAAAGGGACTTAGACCGTAAGAAGTAAACTGATGGGGGTTCTGTCACTTCCCAATTCTATACAAAAATAAAAGCATTGGCTATTTATCCGCTTGCCAACCTTATACTGTATATATACGGCTCTCCTGCACTGGATCATGTACCTAGTCCGGCAGTTCCGGGTTGAGGGCGCGCAGGTGCGCTGCCAACATCCCGTTTCTGCTGTGATTAGTCACAATGGGAGATAATCAGCGGGTATCGCAGACTCGATGTCTGCCGACACCTGCTGATTATTTGTTACACAGGCCTATGTAATCAAGGCAGATCATCGTTCTGCCAGCAGGGAAGACATCAATCCTGTGTTCCTGATAAGCAAGGATAGGGATCCAGAGCACCTCCCATAATTTAGTAAAGCATAGGCTAGGAACACATTTAACCCTTTGATCGCCCCCTACCAGGCCAGTGTCATTATTACAGTAACAGTGCATATTTTTTAGCGCTGATCACTGTATTGGTGTCACTGGTCCCGCAAAAGTGTCAGTTAGTGTCCCGACTCTCTGCCGCAATGTTGCAACAACGCTATAAGTTGCTTTTTACCGCCATTAGTAGTAAAAAATAAATAAAAATTCCATAAAAATATCACCTATTTTGTACTTTTGTGCAAACCAATCAATATACGCTTATTGGGATTTTTTTTACCAAAAATATGTAGCAGAATATATAATGGTCTAAAATTGATGCTTGAATTTGATTTTAAAATGTTGTTATTGTATGTGTTTTATAGCAGAAATTAAAAAATATAGTTGTATTTGTCAAAATTGTCGGTCTGTTTTTGTTTATAACGCAAAAAATAAAAAACACAGAGGTGATTAAATACTACCAAAAGAAATATCTATTTCTGGGGAAAAAAAGGACATACATTTTTTTTTTTTATATAGTGTCGCACTACCGCACGATCGCCAGTTACAGTAATGTAGTGCCATATCGCAAAAAATGGCCTGGTCAGGAAATCTCCTGGAGTGGTGGATATGCAATTTAGCATTAATTATTTTATTGTAATTTTCAAGGGAAAATAATCCAAGAGGAAACAAATCAGTGCAGAGTGAAATAAGCATTTGTAAAAGCACAATCCAAGGACATTACTATACATGCAATTTAAGGCATTATTTCTGACATGGTATAGGTCACAGCAATTCAGAAATAAAGACTTTTGCCCTTTAGGATGATTATGAATAAACTGACTACTAACATAAATGTAGTTCCATATTACTGCTTTCTTAGACCTAGGTGTCTTGGCTGTTGTGCATAAATGACAGGTCCACTTTAAAAAAAAAAAAGCTGTTGCTTACTTACTTGCCTTTGTATATGTGTAAGCCTTTCATGCTTTCTGCTCAGTTTAGTGTGTGCAGGAACGTAAAAAGGTGTTTTTAGAGCATGTCTCAGCACCACTTTCAACAGCATTCTTGCATCCCAGCTCTCTAGAATGGCATCAGTTGATATTTATACAGCAGGACACAAATCACTGACTTCTGACCCCATTAAAAAGTGGAAACCACTGGAGAATTCTGTTGCTCTCAACTTATAAAAAGCATAGGGTTTTTCAGGTGCAAGTGTAGAAAAGCAGCTGTTGTTTTCTGGATGCTTCAAATAAACCATATCTTACTGTAACTTCCAATTAAGTGCCAAATTTGTTAGCCACTGTGATTTTCTAAAGACTTTTTATCATTAACTTGTTCTGCAGGGCTACAAATCTGCAATAAATATTTGTCTTACTCCGTTAAATGGTAATCTTTTTTTCCCAAGCCGTCAAACAAATATCTATAAAATGTTGCCAAGTATTAACAAATATTTTTTGTTCGAAATGTAGATATTTAGGCATTAAGAAAGAACAAATAAGCATGTATTGCGGTAAGCTCATAACTACTAGATTGGTTAAAACCTGGAGAAGCCTCATGGCTGAACATATATATTTGACATCAGTTAGTATTTATGAGCAACATGGTGGTTTCCAGTTTAGCTCTTCACTGGTTTTGAACTCCTGGTAGTAGCTAGTCCTGAAATTCTGAACCCCTTGGAATATATTACCCAAAAGTTCTAAGTACGACCACGCAGTCTCATCTTGCCACCAATTTAAAGTACAATTGAAATTACAGCAATAAATATGACATTATGCAACTAACCTCCATTTTCATTGTCTCCAGATTCCTATCACAGCAGTTGTGCAGGGAGTCTAAATGTGAATGTGTGGCTAAAAAGACATGAGTTAAGTACACACTAACAGGTTTTTTTTTATAAAAAAACATGACAGCTCCAGTCAGGACTTCCCGCCGAGCTGCCCTGCTGATCTCCCCCGCTGAGGTGCTGTGTTCTGACAGGGGGACGCCCCTTCCACCAGAACACTCCGATCAAAATTCTCCACCATTGGCTAAGAGCGCTGGAGCGCTGATCCTGAGTAGGTCAGCTGCTGGTTTTCCAGCATGCTCCTCCCAACAGAAGACGGCCAAACAGCCAGCTTCTGTCGGACCGACTGACAAACTCACGGGCTGAATGTCAGATGGTTTTTATTAAACTGGCCGATGTCTTCTGACCTTCAGCTCGTGTGTATGGGGCTTTAAACCTTGGGCACTCAATAATCAGCTCTAAGCAATGGACCAGGTGTAACAATCTCCTTCTGGAAAACTGTATCTATTTAAGGTCACTTGTTATGAGGGATATGGCTGTTACTCAGGTTGTCAGCCCTGGAGTACAAGACAGGAATCAGCATTTTTACTGAGAGAAGAGGATTTTTGAGGCATTTCTAGGCAACAGTCAATTAAAATGATAAAACATGGAAGTATAAACTGATAAATGTCATGAAATATCAGTTGGGCTTAATGGGGGCTTTATGTACAGTAGCGAGTGTAGATTCCCTCACCGTTTGGGAAAGCGGCACAGAACAAGCTGAAGGCTTCTCATTGGCATAATGCATGAAGCATAAATACGTATTAAAAACGAAAAAAAAATCAAAAACACGCATAAACACACTACAAAAACATGCTGAAAAAAACATAATTATTTAGCAGCCTTATGCCATGTACACACGACCGGACTTTCCATCAGAATAAACTCTGACGGTCTTTCCGACTGAGTTTCCGACAGAGTTCTGACCGAACTGACTTGCCTACACACGATCACACCACAGTTCGTTAATTTCGAACCCGATGACGTATGATGGGACTGGAAAAGGAAGTTCAATAGCCAGTAGCCAATAGCTGCCCTTGCATTCTATTTGGTCTGTCAGACCAGCATACAGACGAATGGTTTTCCCGAAAGGAATTGATTCAGTTGGAAAGATTTAAAACATGTTCTATTTTTAGGTCCGTCAGACTTTTAGATTAAAAGTCTGACGGAAGCCCACACTCAATCGGAATATGCGATGAAATGATTCCGTCTGACCTTTTCTGCAGTAAAATCCGGTCGTGTGTACACGGCATGTCTGAACCGTAGTCTCTAAAGAGATAGACCAACACAAAGTGGCACACGAATTGTCAAGTGGAAGGAAAATTATAAATGGTTTTCAAAATAATTTACAAATAAATATGTGAAAAGTGTGGTGTGCATTTGTATTCAGCCTCACTGAGTCAATACTTTGTAGAACCTCCTGGTTGCATGTTTAGGGTTGTTGTCCTGCTGGAAGGTGAACCTCCACCCCAGTCTCAAGTCTTTTGCAGACTCTAAAGCCCCGTACACACGGGAGGACTTATGTCCGACAGACTTCCGAAGGAATTCCGTCGGAGTTCTGCTGGAATTCCGACGGAGTTCTGACAGACTTTTCGGCTGAGCGGACTTGGCCACACACGATCACACTAAACTCCGACGGATTCGAACGTGATGACGTACGACTCGGCTCGAATAAGGAAGTTCATAGCCAGTAGCCAATAGCTGCCCTAGCGTCGGTTTTAGTCCGTCGGAGTAGCATACACACGAGCGGATTTTTCGAAGGGGACCGGGTCCGGCGGAGTTCCTTCGGAAAAATTTGAAGCATGTTCCATATTCTAAAGTCCTTCGGACTTTGGCGAGTCAAAAGTCCGTTGCAGCCCACACACGATCGGATAGTCTGACGGACTCAGTCCTTCGGACTTTGGATGTTGAAAAGTCCGCTCGTGTGTACGCGGCATAACAGGTTTTCTTCTAAGATTGGCCTGTATTTTGCTCCATCCATCTTCCCATCAACTCTGACCAGCTTCACTGTCTCTGCTGCAGAAAGGCATCCCCACAACATGATGTCACCACCATGTTTCACTGTGGGGATGGTGTGTTCAGGGAGATGTGCAGTGTTAGTTTTCCACTACACATAGCGTTTTGCTTTTAGGCCAAAATGTTCAATTTTGGTCTCATCTGACCAGAGAACCTTCTTCCGCATGTTTACTATGTCCCCCACATGGCTTCTCACAAACTGCAAATGGGACTTCTTATGGCTTTCTTTGAACAATGGCTTTCTTCTTGCCACTCTTACATAAAGGCGAAATTTGTGGAGTGCACGACTAATAGTTGTCCTGTGGGCAAATTCTCACACCTGAGCTGTGGATCTCTGCAGCTCCTCCAGAGTTACCGTGGGCCTCTTGGCTGCTTCTCTGATTAATTCTCTCCTTGCCTGTCCTGTCAGTTTAGGTGGACGGCCATGTCTTGGTAGGTTTGCACTTGTGCCATACTCTGTGAGATGTTCAAAGCTTTGGATATTTTTTTTATAACTTCACCCTGCTTTAAACTTCTCCACAAGTTTATCTCTGACCTGTCTGGTGTGTTCCTTGGTCTTCATAGTGCTGTTTGTTCACTAAGGTTCTCTAATAAACCTCTGGGGGCTTCACAGAGCAGCTGTATTTATACTGAGATTAAATTACACACAAGTGGACTCTAATTACTAATTACGTGACTTCTAAAGACAATTGGTTCCACTAGATTTTAGTTAGGGTATCAGAGTAAAGGGGGCTGAATACAAATACATGCCACACTTTTCATATATTTATTTGTAAAAAGAAATTGAAAACCATTAATTATTTTTCTTCCACTTTACAATTATTTGTCACTTTGTGTTGGTCTATCACACAACATCCCAATAAAATACATTTATGTTTTTAATTGTAACATGACAAAATGTGGAAAATTACCTGGGTTATGAATACTTTTTCAAGCCACTGTAATTAGGCTCTACTTGTGCATATATTTTGCTGAAAGTGAGCCTACTTGAGTTAGGGGCTTTTCTGCTTCCAGAAGAATGTCATTTTTTCTGAGACCATAAGAAACGTATCATTGGAGATTGTCAACATGAAGTATTATAACTTAAAGAGGAACTTTGGTCAGAAAATGTAATCCTTATTGATTACTTCAACCTGACACCTTGAACAAGCTGGTTGGCTGCCATGCACAGCTGCACCCTCCAGCTTTAGTAAATCAACCCTACTGTCCCACCCTGCTCTGTACATGCACAGTTGCTCTCTATTCTCTGCACTATGGCTAAAATCAGAGCCGCTAGAAGCTGACCAGTTGGCAGTTTTAAGATGTACTTTTGCTGAATGGGGAAGGAAGCAACAGAAATGACACAGACTGTGCTGAGGAAATACAGATTATTGAGGGAGAAAAGAAAAACAGGAGAGGTGACAGTACAAACTGCTGCCAGGGAGACACAAAAGAATTAAACCTACAAGGTTAGTTTTTTTTTCTTTTGCCCTGATGTTCTCTCCTCCCCCCCCCCCCCCCCCCCCATTAGGCAGATCTGCGAACTTGTAAAGCCTCTATCAGCCTTCCTCTTTAACTGAGCCAAGACATACAGTCAATGGTGGAAATGTATATATGTTAATTTAATATATTTTAAATTAATAAAAAAAATATTTTGAGACAAAAGAGAGGGGAAGAGTTTCCAACAGGGTGACTGCTCTGGGCGATGCTGGAAGCAATTTGTAGCACACACACATTTTGGTAGCATATTATTAATATGGAACTTATGTGATTGTAAATCCTTACATGTACCCAGTGAAGTGATTGGTCTCAGAAGATACACAGAGATGAAACAAATCCTCCTACATCAATCTTTCCTCTACATTAATTCAGAGTGCAGAATTTACATAGGATCTCTCAGTTCTGAAAGGTAGGGGGTAGATAACTGAGGTTATATCAGTGAGGAGAGCACTGAGAGCTGATTGGAGGGAAAGGACAGACCCTCCTTCACACAGGAAAAATCAGCAGGAGGGTCCCTCTCCTGTCACCATTTTTCTCCTGGTGTCAGAAAAACATGTCAGAAGTGATTCATGCTTACACTGTAGCAGAGGAACAAATCAGCAGACAGAAATTACACTTAATGCTCTGGATTAAGTCAAGCACACACTAAAGAAGAAATATGCTTTGTTAATTTTTCATGTTTGTGGTTTACAATCACTTTAAATATTACCAAACTATTCTTTACAGCCAAGGAAGATGCCATCTTAGTTTCTGTTTCATCTGTAGTTGCCATTGAGCTGCACATGTGATCAGCTATGACACCAGCAATTTGATGGATTGACAGTTCAGTAAAGAAATTACATAAATACAATAGTAATTGTAACAGCTATTCAAAGCATGACTTGAATGCAACTGTTTTGGGAAACAGATGAATTGGTGGGTTTACTTCTGCTTTGACAATAAATGTATCAATGATGAGATAGTGAAACTGAATAATTCAACTCATAACTGACCTTATGGAAGACCTAATGCTTATATTCTGAATACCATTGGGTTTGTATATGTGTCCAATCACCCAAATGTATAACTTGCTTTATCTTCACCTAAAACATGATATATATTAGTAAATATATGAATAAGGATGATTATTAAATTATACTATCATGGTAGATGAAACTTTTTTCTTGCATTGATACCACTAGTTGTGCATATAGGAATTGTCATTGGAAATCAATTTAATCGAATTGTGTAATCCTATTGTTTCCATAAAGTCAGTTACCCTTGTGTATTGCGCAGACTGCCTTGCACTACACTTTGTGCCCATGAATATAACTTTCACGGGTGAATGTAAAATGGTGAAGGTAGACTCTTATCTGAATAGTAGCTTTCTCTTGGAATTTCCTTCAGCCATAGACTGTTTAGAGGATGACAGAGAGATGAGTTAAGTGATTGAAAGCCGTAGGCCAGGACGTGTCAAATGCAATAACTTCTTCACTCAATCATCTCACCTTCCGATGCCACTCTGCCTTATGCAGACACCAGATGCCTGATGAATAATGTAAGAGACAAGGGCAAAACCACTTTGATCTGTGCAAAGGAAAACTTTGGACAGTGTGGATTGGTCTAGTATCCACTGTTTTTTTTTTTATTGCAATGTTCTTCTGGCACCATCCAAAGTTAATACCCTGTGGATTTTGATTCTTAAAGTAGTGCATTTAGTGTTCATCATGGCTGATTCAGATAACTTACATCCTCTGACTTGCCATCTGAAAAAAAAAAGATAAAAATAGAGAACCTGCAGCTTTGCAGCTTTACCTGTCAAAATCACTGTGCAGACACCTTGTCAGAGTGTAAAACCAGAGATGTGAGAGCTAAAGGTTCTGAACAAGGGCATTCAAAGCACTTAGGGTAAGGTGGCTTTAAAGTTACCTTACTTTTCTTGGATTTGCTGTGGGAGCTTTTTGTTTGAACTGCATTAAAAAAATAAAAACTTTATACATGAGTAACAAACTACCACCTGCTAGTCCTGGGAGAATATATGTTCCATAAATAGACAAACATTTTTTAGCCATATTGTTATACAGGATTTAAATATCGCCGACAGTTTATTCAGCGCTTTACAATATAAGGGCAGGCTGTACAATTATAATTCAGTTTAATGCAGGAGATTAGAGCTTACAATCTTTTTTTTTTTTAAATTCTTTATTTACGGATTGCAGGTAATACAGGGAAAAACTGTAAAAGACATAGATCACTCAGTTTTCCAGGGTAACAAAAACACTCACATAATCAACCAACACTTTGTGGGGGATCAGGGAAAACCAATCAGTTTGCTAAAGCAGTGGCCCCAGCCTTGTCTAAACCATCACGTTATCGTAGTCAAATTATCTGGCATCTCAGTGTCCACTTAGAAATGAGGGCAAACCCCGGGGCAACGCCCTTCCAAGCCCAGGTCGAGGGGTAGCCGACATCGGTCACTGTCATTTTATCGGACAAAGAGCTCAGCCGGGACCCTCCCAAGGGACACCCACCCCTAGCTGGGAAACCGAGGAAACAAAAAGGAGAGGTTTGTGCAATCACCGTGCATTTTAACTATATGAGGGGGTTGGGGGGTAGGGAAGGAGGGGGGGGCAAGCAGTGAGGAGAAAGGGATGGGGGTAAGCAGAGTGAAAGTTATGGGGGGTTAAGAGTGCTACAGAGCAGGTGGGAGAGAGTGAATCAGAGTGGAATATGAGAAATGATGGAAAGGAGGAGGACTCCGATGGATTCCCACGGCCGGGGCCCTTCCCCTGTATACGTGCCAGAGCCTACAGATAGGATCTGTAAGCGTCGGAGAACCGGAACAAACTCCAGGGCAACCATCGAGCAGTGTGTTCTTCCTCCTTGTCGCCCAGAGCCGAAGTGAGCTGTTCCATACGGCAGATGTCGCAAACTCTCGCAAACCAGTGAGACACCGTTGGAGCGGCCCGCTGCTTCCACACGCTAGGTATGCATGCCCTGGCTGCACTCAGAAGATGCTTTAAGAGGGACTTGTGATACCTCTTGTGCGAGAGTGGGGTCAGATTGAGGAAAATTGCCGCCGGGTCGTTCTGCAGATCGACAGCTGTGAGGTCTAAAATGATACTAAGAACCTGTCTCCAGAAATGGGTCAACTGTGAGCATTCCCAAAAGATATGTAGTAACGTGCCAGGCTGTTCACCGCATCTCCAGCACAAAGGGCTGTGACCAGGGAACATAGCTGTCAGAACAGTGGGGGTCCTGTACCATCGGGTCAAAATCTTATAAGCTATTTCCTGGTATTTACTACATAGGGAGGACTTGTGCGCAAATAGAAGCGCGCGACTCCTCTGTTCGGGCGAGAGCCGGATACGAAGGTCCCGCTCCCATTTTTCCAAGAACACCAGATGACCCTGGGAGAGTTGATCCAGTAGGATGCGATAGGACAGGGAGAGAGATCCTCGGGTTGGTCCCTCCCCTGAGCACATTTCCTCAAACGATGTTAGGGGTCTGCGGAACTCGCTACTGTTCGGTAGAGATTTCAAGAAGTGGGAGAGTTGGGCAAGCTTCCACTGTCCCAGGGCCGTGGCAGCTAACTCCTCGTACATAATAGGGACCGCTGACCACGTTCCAAGGCCAAGAAAAGAAGAGGCCCGCACCAAGTCTTGGCCAAGGTCGAGGCGGAACGATTTGTCCGTCGTGCCTGGTTCAAAACATGGGTGTCCAATAATGGGAGTCATGGGTGACGGGAAACTGGGCACGCCCGTCAGCTTAAAATATCTGTCCAACTCTCGCAGCGTTGGCTCAATGAGAGGGTGCGCCCGTACTGTTCCCGACCAGCTCGGACCACTCCATGGCAGACCTTCAAGTGGAAATGGCACGGATTCACGTTCCAGTCGAACCCACAGCTTATCCCTCAGATGTCTGCACCAGTCGACTACTCTGTTCATGTGTATCGCCGTATAATACCACGCCGGGTCTGGGAGGCCAATCCCACCCTTGTCTTTCGGTCTGAGCAGTAGTGCTCTGCTGAGTCTTGGAGGCTTGCCTTGCCATACGTAACGAATAAAGGCAGTGCGCATGGCTTTAAAAAATGATTGGGGGATTTTTATCGGTAAGGCTTGTAATAGGTACAAGAGTCTGGGCATTACATTCATTTTGAGCACATTACATCTCCCAAACCAGGAGGTCGCCAACTTTGACCACCTCTCTAGATCTACGGCAAAAATTTTTAGGAGTGGCTGAAAATTCAATTGAAAAATCAGATGTGGATCCGGGGGGATCTTGGTACCGAGATATTGTATAGCTTCAGTAGCCCAACGAAAGGGAAAGTTAGAGCTTAAACTCGTTTGGGCGTTGGTAGACAGTGAGACATTGAGTGCCTCCGATTTCTGTAAATTAATTTTAAAATTAGACAGTGAGCCATATCGTCTTACTTCCGCTAAAAGGTTCGGTAAAGTAATGTGAGGCTCCGAGACATAAAACAAGAGGTCATCAGCAAAAGCTGCGACCTTGTGGTGGTACGAGGGCGTGTCCAATCCCTTGATATCTACGTTCTGCCTGATATGATGCAGCAAGGGTTCAAGCGACAGGACAAATAAAAGGGGGGACAACGGGCACCCCTGCCTCGTTCCATTGCCAATAGTAAAACGCGACGAGGCAAATCCATTGACCCTTACCACCGCCGTCGGAGACGAGTAAAGGGCCGAGACCCATGTAAGCATGGGGGGAGGTATACCCAGACTTCGCAGAGTGGCTAGCAAAAAAGGCCAGCTCACCCTGTCGAACGCCTTTTCCGCGTCCACAGAGAGCAGCATAATCGGTAGTTTAAGGCGTCTAGCACGTTCAATAACATTGATTGTCCTGGTCGTGTTGTCTCGGGCCTCCCTATTGCGAACAAACCCTACCTTGTCCAGAGGTATCAGGCGCTGAAGAATGGGCGCCAACCGCTCTGCTAATATCTTAGTGAAGAGCTTGAGGTCGCAGTTTAATAAGGAGATGGGCCTATAGTTTGCGCAGAGCAGAGGATCCTTCCCCGGCTTGGGTATGACCGATATGCTGGCCTGTAACAGCTCTGGCGGGAAGGTCTGACCCTCCAATAGAGCATTAAAGGCTGACACAAATGGCGCGGATAACAGAGAGAGGAAGGCCCTATAGTATGGGACCGTGAACCCATCCGGGCCTGGTGCCTTGCCCTTGGGTGAGTCTTTTAACGCAGCCGACAATTCCTCCGGGGAGATTGGCTGCGAGAGAAGTTCCATCTCTTCCTGTGTCAGTGACGGGAGGTTTGCCGAAGCAAGGTAGTCGTCAATGGCTGCCGTGTTGGCCTGGGGGGCTTCTCCTGAATCCCGGGGGTGCAAGTTATATAGGCCTTCATAGAAAGATCGGAAGCTCTCTGCTATCTTCCTGGAATCATGAAGCTTAGTCCCCGAAGGGGAAGCTATGGTCGGGACGAAAGACGCATTGCGCTGGGTGCGCAGGGAGTTCGCTAGGGACCTACTGCATTTGTCTCCATATTCATAGTACGTCCTGCGGACCCACATAAGTCTGGTTTTGGCCTGAAAGAGAGAGAAGTCTCTGATTTGCTCTCTAAGATCTCTCACCTCCACCTCCAACGCAGCAGTCGGTTGAGATTTATGCCGTTGTTCACATGCATGAAGCTTGGCAATAAGTGTGGAGAGAGCCTCTGTTTTGGCCACTTTAAGTCTATGACCATGTTTAATAAGAATGCCCCTAATGTAGCATTTATGAGCAGCCCAAAGCATGAGGGGGTTGGAAACGGAATCTCGGTTATGCTCAAAGTAACTGTCTATTTCCCTAAGTAGGTCTGCATGGGTCTCAGGGTCTTTCAGGAGAGACTCATTCAGTCTCCACCAGGACTGACCCCGGGACTCCTGTTGCAGCTTCAGCGTCAAGGAGATCGGAGCATGATCGGATAGGGCTATGTGGCCTATCTGAGCGTCTGTGACCGCCGGGATAACATTGTGGGCGACCAGGAACATATCTATACGCGAGTAAGAACCATGAGCGGAGGAAAAGAACGTATAGTCTCTATCCTGTGGGTGGAGCGTGCGCCACACATCAATCAGTCGATGAGAATGCAGCAAATCTCTAATGTGCGAACGCGTTCTCGCAGATATCGCAGAAGTGCCCGACGAGGAGTCTCTGTGGGGGTCTAGGGTGAGGTTAAGGTCCCCTCCCACAATCAGAGTGCCCTCCGAGAATACAGCCAGAGCATCCAAGCAGGTTTCCAATGCCAGCAGCTGGTCCACATTCGGCATGTACAGATTTGCCAGAGTAAAAGTTTGCGAATGGAGGGTTCCCTTAACGAAGAGATATCTCCCCTCACTATCGGCTTGGACAGCTAACACTTGCCACGGCAGATTTTTAGCAAGAAGAACACATACTCCTCTAGATTTGGAGGTAGGCGACGTACTGTGATAAGCCAGGGGGAAGTGTTTACTGTAAAGCCGGGGTATTTGGCCTGTCCTGAAATGGGTCTCCTGGAGGAAGGCTATTTGGGGCCTCAGCCGCCACAATTCTGCGAGACAGCTGGACCTTTTTTCAGGTACATTCAGTCCTTTCACATTCCAGGAAACCAGCTTCAGTGTCATGTCGGCAGCGGTACCCGGCCGAAGGGCCCCACCAGAGTCGGAAGTAGAAATAGAAGTCAAATACCAAGGAAAATAAGAAGAAAGAGGAAAAGCAGTAGGTAGGGGGGAGGGGGAAGGAGAGGGTAGAAGGGGGAAGGATAAGTCGGGGAGATGCTAAGGCTCCTATCGGAGAGAACCTGGCGGTTAAGGCAGAAGGGCCTAGTGGGGGAAGCGGTAAGGCACTGCAGGGGGAGGAACTCGTCGGTGCAGTACCCCTCCAGCAGCCTGTGGTCCATGCATCCCCAATTGAGCATGCACGGAGCTTCTTTGGCATCTTAACTTCGACATCCAACACATCATAGAACATCACAGCAGCTATTAACAAGCAGTCAACAACAGTAGGACAGCGCACAATCAGACCAACCTATTTAACTTTGCAACACAGATTATAGATAACATCATCCATTAGCTAGTAGCAGGTAGTCAGCAACAGTAGAACAGTGCATAATTCAATCAACATATCTAACTTTGCAACACAGAGCATGGACAACAGTATCCCACCCAGGCAACCGCCCCGCCCCCCCCCCCCCCCCCCCCCAAAAAAAAAAAAAAAAAAAAAAAAAGGGGGGAGAGGGGGGGGGGGGAGGGAGGGGGGAGAACAAGGGGAGGGAGCAGGAACACCGTCCAGGAGCATCCGGGGGACACCCCCAGGAATTCCAAAAACAAAAAGAGCTCCGAGATTCGGGCACCTAAATATAAACAGTGGTTAGAACGTTAAACAGTACCGCCAGCATCCCAGGTCACCGTCCAGTAAGCGCCATGTCCATCACTGGTCTTGAAGTGTCCCTCCCCTCCCCGCGTGAGACCGCCGGGGGGAATGATCCGTTGCAAGGTGTAGAACACTAAATTGGACGCTCCAGCCACCTATATTTATAGAGAAAAAGCAATAAAGAAAAAAGGGGTGTAACACAGGTACAGTGGGTAAACTACTGCGCTCTTTCAGAGTTCACGATCTTGAGGGGCCTGCGATCGTTGACGTTGGGATCGACGGCGGCGTCTCCCTCTCTGCGGCCTACTTGAGGGGCTGCTCGTCGGGGCTCCCAGGTGAACGACCGGAGCTAACCAGTCTGGGATCGGAACCGGGGGCAGGTCCAAGGCCTCCAGGAAGGACGGGACCTCAGAAGGGTGTCGCAGCGCCAGAGGTCTCCCATTTCTGCGCACTATGAGGTGGAACGGATGACCCCACTTGTATGGTATCCGCCGTTCAGTGAGGCGTTCCAAGAGGGGTCGCAGACAGCGTCTCATCTGGAGGGTCTTGCGGGAAATATCTGGCAGAAGGATGACTTGGGCCCCGTCAAAATCAACGCTGCCTTTGCGCCACGCCGCTTGCAGAATATCCTCCCTAACCGAGTAATTGTGGAGGCAGCATAAAACGTCACGTGGCCGGTTCTCTGTGGGGTTCCTGGGACCCAAGGTCCTGTGGACTCTATCAATGGCTATGGCTGTGTCAGCAACGCGGTCCAGACAGGCGTTAAATATAGCAGTAACTGTGGCTTTGAGGTCTGCTTGGCCCGTGGCTTCGGGCAGGTCTCTGATCCTGATGTTACGTCTGCGGTTGCGATTCTCAAGGTCATCTACTAGAAGTTGCAACTGTGCGACTCTGTCAGCAAGGGTATCATGTGCGACTTTCAGGTCAGAAACATTAGTGGTCAGTGAGGTAACATCTGATGTCAAGGTGGTCACCCGCTCGTTCGTAGCCGACACATCACGTTTGACCCCTGCGATTTCCTGACGCAAGGTCGTTTCAATCCTGGTTGCCATACAACTAAAATCCTCCTTAGTGGGAAGGTTTTGTAGCAAAGTCAGTATGGTTGTGTCTCCTAATAAAGCTTGAGGAGTGGGTAGCAGATTGGCCCCCTGTGCGGCTGAGGCAGGAGTAGCCTGGGCATGTAAACTGGGGGTGAGGCATCCACTGTGAGAGGGTCTCTGGGACAGTTGGGAGTTATGGGGAAACCAGGGTGGCAGGCTGCTGCGGTCTGGGCTGTCTATTGAGGCCATAGACAGTGAGCGGGGGAGGCATGGGGACAAGTCACTCGGTGGGGAGAACGGCGGCAGGTCGTGTCCCTGCACAGTCATCTGCTCACCTGCTCCCTGTGCCTCATGTCCCGGAGCGCCGGAGGCCGCGGGCGCCATCTTGGATGGATCCGGCGTGGAGACTGGGGGCTGCAGCGGGACTAAGTACTTCTCCATCGCTGCAGTGAAGGGCTCCGCTCGGCTGGCAGGGTTCCGCTGTCGTGCGGGGATGTCGGCGATGCCGAAATGTGCGATCCTATTGAGGTACCGGCTTGCGGAGGGGTCACGGACCGGGAGCTCCAGAAAAGAGCGTCCTCACTCCTGCATGTCTAGGCCACGCCCCCTAGAGCTTACAATCTTAGAGGGAGAGTCAGGAGATACAAAAGTTGATAACTGTGGTGGATGGGCTGATGGAGAAAATAAATGTACAGTTGTTAGGTGGGGCAAGATAGGCCTCTCTGAAGAGATGAGTTTTCATGTATTGTGTGAAAGTGGACAGAGTAAGAGATAGTCGGACAGATTGGGGTAGGAAGTTTCAGAGGATGGGAGAGGCTGGAGGTGAGCATGAGATGAGGTGACATGGGAACTAGAAAGCAGGAGGTCTTGGGAGGAAGGAAGAAAACAATTTGATTGGTATTTTGAACTAGGTTAGTGATGTAGCTGGGGGCAAAGTTGTGGATGGCTTTGTAAGTTGTTGTTAGTATCTTGAATTTAATTTGTTGGGTGAGCAGAGGCCAGTGGAGGGATTGGCAGAGAGGAGTAGCAAACACTAAGCTGTTTGTAAGGTGGATGAGTCAGGCAGCAGCATTTATGATGGACTGAAGGGGGATAACCTATGTAAGGGTAAGCCAATGAGGAGTGGAGGCGGGAGATGACCAGTGAGTGAATTATAATCTTTGTGGTGTCATTGGTTAGGAAGGGGCGTATCTTGGAGATGTTGCAGAGGTTGAGGCAGCAAGCTTTGGACAGTGAAAGGATGTGGGGCCGAAAGGATAGTTCTGAGATCAGGATTACACCTGTAACCTTGACGTGCGGGGGTGAGTTGGTATTTGAGTTGTTGATTGTGACAGAGAAAGCATGGGAAGAGTTGTGGGTGAGGAAATATTCTGAGCTTGGTTTTGGATAGATTGAGTTTGAGGAAGCGGTGTGATATCCAGGCTGATATGTCTGTTAGTAAATTAGTGATGTGTGAGGAGACTGATGGAGTGAGCTGAGGGGCAGAGAGATAGATTTGGGTGTCATCAGCATAGAAATGGTATTGAAAGCCATGGATGGCAATAAAATGACCCAGGGAGGAGGTGTAGATTGAGAATAGGAGAGATTCAAGAACAGAACCTTGGGGAACCTTGATAGAGAAAAGAAGAGGAGATGAGGGAGTAGAATTGTAAGAGACACTGAAGGTGTGGTGGGATAGGTAGGATGAACCAGGGAAGAGTACAGTCACGAAGACCAAAAGAGTGGAGTTTTTTGAGGAGGGGTGGTTCACTGTGTCAGACAGCAGAGAGGTCCAGGAGTAGGAGTACAGAATAGTATCCATTGGTTTTAGCCTTTAGTAGAGCATTTCTAGAGGGAAAGATTGAAGATGTGAGTTAGAGAGTGCAGAATAGAGCCATGGGGGACCATAGCATTTGCGAGGGAACAGGGGGCGGGTGGCCAGGTGGGTATTAGGAAAAAGTTTAGCAACCTCGTCAGTGGTAACAGGGTTGAATGATTAAAATAATGAATGCACCTGTGGACAAGGGGTGTTAAGTGGGGAAGGTATTTTCGCATTTGAGATCTTCTCACAAATTATATCAATCTTTTTATTTTTTTTAAGTGATTGGATATATAAATGTATAATTAAACTTTCATGATTTTTTTTTATTTGCAGTATTACTTTTGGCTCAAAATGGATAATTGCTAACTTTTTTTTCCTTAATGCACACACCATGCACACATGCACAGAATCTGTATGTCAGCTTCCTGTGTGTATACCTGTGAATGGGAGCCACAGTCAATAAAATATAACCAATGGTGTTGATTGAATTTGTCCATCGCACTGGATTTCCTGATGAACACGATTCACTGTGGAAGTGTATTGATAGGTGTAAAAATGCTGCTCTTGCATGCGTGCACTGTCTGCCAAAGGAAGTGATTTCAAATAAGATTTTAAAGTGAACCTGTGCCCAAATTGTGCATATTATAATGTCAACATATTCTGAACAAACCGTTTAAGCTCTCATTTACCTCTGTAGATGTAGACATCCAGGAGAAATTCATCTTTAAATTCAGAGTTTTCTATGGTAGCAGAATCTTGGCAGCCTGACAGATCAAACAATAGGTGTTCTTAAAGCTGGTTACTTTTCAATACAGCCTCTGACTGACCCTGGTTATCCAGGAACAGTTATTCTGTGGAGTGTCTGGCTGCACAAAAACAGGCCACAGCTAATTGGTCATTTTTTATGTGGTCATAGCAGAGAGTGCAGCCGCATCCAGAGGAGCCTTTTGAATGCAGCAAACTATCTGCCAGTGCAAATGTAGCCTAAACCTACTGAGACTCCACTTTAGAGTTTTTGTTGTGATTTTAAATTGGTGGATTACTTTCTAGTACAAGCAGATGAGGTCTTTAACTGTTTTTTTAAGAATATGTTTATATACCATACAGTATGTCTATAGTCTGGACACAGGTGCACTTTAAGATTGCAAAGCAGGACAGCACAGGAAAAAGAATGCTAGCTTCCAGTCGTGATATATAAACTGTATATCAGCGTCTTCAAAAAGGTTCTGCACTTTTATATTTTTGTTGAAAATGGTGAGGATTGGAGGGATGGAGGGATTTCCTCTTAGGCCGCGTACACACGGGCGGACTGTTCGTCCAACTTTGTCCGCTGAACAGTGTTTGGGCGGACAGTCCGCTCGTGTGTGGGCTTTCAGCGGACAGTTTCAGCGGACAGTTTGACGGACAAGGTTTTTCGGAAATTCCGTAAAACTGTCCGCTGAAACCTTGTTTCAGCGAACAGTCCGCTCGTGTGTAGGCTTGTTCGTCAAACAAAGTTGCGCGCATGCTCAGAAAGGATTTTCACGCCGAAAGCTATAATGCAGTGTATAGGACGTGTTATTTTTCGTCCCGTCGTACGTGCCGTTCACGTCATCGCGCACGGTTTCAGCAAACTGTTCGTCCGTCGTGTGTGGCCATGTCCGTCCATGCTAAGTTTGAGCGGACTGTTTGCCGAAACTGTTGGACGGACAAAGTTGGGCGAACAGTCCGCGCGTGTGTACGCGGCCTCACTTCCTGTTTTGGCTATGGGACAGGAAGTGACGAAAATTCATCCCCATGGGACACGGATGGCAAAATAAAAAAAAACTGATGGGGTTTATATCCCTCCCCGTACACTATTCCAAATGAAAAAAAATGTTAATTACACTTTAACATTTGGGTTTAGATACACTCTAAAAAAAATATACTATATATATATATATATATATATATATATATATATATATATCTTTTTTTTTTTTTTTTATAATTTTTACATGGCTTTTGCCCTGTGAGAGTTACCCATGCATTCTACTTGCTTTGACCTGCAACATAGGACTACATTTTCTAAGCCTACTATTTACTATACGTAGCCAACCTCAGTTCCTCACACACATCTGAAATTTATGTGCATCTTACACTTTCCTTACCAACCCACAGTGTCTTCTTTGTGCAGTGTTGTCTTTGTACCTTGGGGTATTGTTATTAAGTAAACTTAGGTTCTGATTGATTTATATCTGTCATGGCTCCCGGTGCCATATGTTTTCTCTTCACCAAAGTCCTTTGGTTGCTATACGGTATGGACTTGTTCTTGCACTAATTTGGCTCTAAACCCCATAATAAGGGCCTGTTCACATTATGGTGTTAAATGCATTGGTTCATTTAAATGGTACCCTAAAGCACCTTGCTAATGTGAGTTGTGGTGCACTATTAAAAATTGGTGCATGCACCACTTTTTGACACCACACCGCACTGCATGTTGATATATTGCTGCACGTTACTCTGCAATAGGCTTCTCTCAGGAGTTGCATATCACCAATGCATGTATTACTGCACATTACCACAACACTATACAGTAAGTCCCTTACTTATGAAGAGTTTCGTTCTGGGAGCTCGTTTGTAAGTACAGCAAAGTCAGGAGTCCCCCTGTCAGAACACAATATCACAGCTGGGGAAATCGCTGCAACAACATTGCTTGTGTTGGTACTGTGATCCGTCTGGGTTGAATGAAAATAAACTGTGCAAACACATGTTTGCATCTTTAAAAGTTTGCAACTCAAAGGTTTGTATGTAGGGGACTTACCGTAGTGTAAATGGGCCATAAAACTCACCCTTTTACACCCAATCTGCTACATCCTAACCTAAAGTAAAAATAAACATTGCTAGGTTTCTTACCTTTTAGAAGCTTACAGGTACTGCTAGGGCAGTACTTCTTCAATATCTCCTGAACACAGCAGCAGCAAGAGCTGGTTCTGTGTGAGGCAAGAGCCTACACGTAGATCCCATCCACGTCACAGCTGCATTTGGGTTACTTTAAGCTATGGAGCGGCAAAACAGGGGGGTGGATAGCTGAGTTTAGTGCTGGGTTTATCATAATTGTTCACATTAAATATCTAGGTCAAAATTGGACACAGAGAGTTATACATAAGTGCTATGAAAATAATTCTCACGTACATTCATTATATGTACTGCATTGCTTTTTTATTTTTGTAGAACATTCATCTTCCTTGGGTGCAATCCACCTTGTCAAAAAAATGACAACCCTTCAACTAAGTTAAGCCAAAGCAGATAACTCTTTATAGAAGCTTTGTCCCGTCTTCTCTCCTGTCCTCAAACCCCCGATGTCTGGTGTTTATAGTCTAGTGTTTGGTGTGATTGGCGGAAGATGATGTGTCAGCTGGAAACAATGATGTAATCCACTAGAGGAATAGGAGTCTAATGTACTGTTATTCCTGCAATAAGGAAATTATTTTTACATCAGTGTTATCTGATCAAAATAGTACTTGGTGTTGCTCAAGCCTTTTGGGTAATTGAAAGGTTTGTTTGGCTGAGCTGTGTTTCTTTTGTTTCTGTTACAGTTCATATATGCTCGGGGAGTTAACATTATCTCTGCTCACTTGGGTATTGTTTTATGAAATTGTGTTCTGATCTTGCTTCTTGACATTTATATGAAAATGGGCAATATATTAAACTAATTCATAACTGGCCTATCATTTGGGTCATGATGTTAGAATACTATTTTTCTTTCCACTTAATATAAATCAATTGAAATTTGACCAAGCAACAACTTGGCAAAAGATGAAGTATTCCTTTTTGTCTCTGCTGTCTTTGGAGTGTTTAACTTTATTTTTAATCTCAGTAACACAAAATAGGGTTAAAAACAATGATTTTTCTGCATATTGGTAAGGACCAGTGAGGCTGACTCAGCGGATATAAGATTAAACATTTTCTTTAAAAGCCAAATTGTGATGTGAAGCTAGATTAAAGCATAACTGCATTTTATATAAAAATTATAGATTGGTACTTTTCCCTGCAGGCTCTGAAAAATGGCAATATAATAGGTTACATTTTCTTACACAAAGCCTTGTTTCTCGCAATAATGCTGGCAGCCTCCTGGCCTGAAATCCTTTCTGCAGTGTGCTGAAAAATGTAATCCTGGCAAATAGATTGCTCATGCGGCTGAATGCTAAGTTGGATTCTGGTCTTCAAACAGCTAGGCCACAACAGAATTCACCTCAAGGGAATCTTCCTCAGATCACCCCCTGAGGAAGATACGAAATTCCCTTGTATCGACACATGTAGGGGAAGGGACAGCATGCTTAGTAAATCAGCTGTTAGGAACGATCAGCATACCATACTGTTCCCGGCTGGTTTCAACCATTAGTTTTTTGCTTGATGTAGAATCACTGTAGCGCCTGTATATTGTGAGTACCCTGTGTGGGACCTGTTTGTTTTTGTTTCAATAAATTGCATAAGCATACTACACTATGAGATCCATTTTTCATTGATTTACTGAGGCACATTGGCGATTGATCCAGGATTCCGGACGCACTGTTGAACCCTGTAGTGCAGGGATATGCAATTAGCGGACCTCCAGCTGTTGCAGAACTCCAAGTCCCATGAGGCATAGAAAGTCTCTGACAGCCACAAGCATGACACCCAGAGGCAGAAGCATGATGGGACTTGTAGTTTTGCAACAGCTGGAGGTCTGCTAATTGCGTATCCCTGCTGTAGTGGTTCCAAAGCGTGTATTGACCAAGCTTAAAGTGGAAGTAAACCAATCGATTTAAACAGTTAAAAAAAAAAGGCATGCCGGGAATGCTAACTGCACATTGGCTGTGCTCTCAGCCAAACTATCAAACCACCCAATGGTTGGTGTCATAACGAATCACATGTGCAGCACCATAGCAGT
Organism: Lithobates pipiens; assembly: GCF_037356315.1. Taxonomy (NCBI): domain Eukaryota; kingdom Metazoa; phylum Chordata; class Amphibia; order Anura; family Ranidae; genus Lithobates; species Lithobates pipiens. The sequence continues at coordinate 372,103,361 of NW_027507748.1, read as the reverse complement.
TGAAGATTAAACAGAGACAAAGATGGCAGCTTCCTTGGCTGAAAACGATAGGGGAGTTTACTTCCACTTTAACAGCAAGGTCACACACCTTAAGGTGAGCCTTCATTACATGGGGGGAACACCTGAGTGAGAAAACAGCGTCTGATTATCGCATCACTTTCACAACATGCTGAATCACATGGAGTGTGGAGTACCTGTAAATTGAATCAATTTGAACTTTGCACAGTGCACTTAAGCACTTTTTTATAATTCCAGTATTTGGATCTATTTAGATTTTTGCTGACTTATTTGCTTTACTATTTTTAATCATTATATGAATGCACATTGTCACTTTATTATTTGGTTATTAAGCACTTGTTATTTTATATATATTTTTTATCATATATTTTATACATTATTATTACCACGGTGTAGAGGATATATTTTTACCAGTTCAGAGGCTTTATGCTTATACTTTTGATAGTGCATTGTTTTTTAATGCAAACAGAGGAAATCTGTCAGGAAATCCTCCCTCTCCAGGTCTCTACAGTTATCTCCTCTCGGAACAAAGTCATACAAACCAAATTGTTATACAGGTACTATTATACTCCATGTCTTCTTTTTTGTCTGAACAGATTACTATCTGCTGTCTGTTCTAGATGTACTTTAGCTAATGGTACATTCTATCATATGATGTGGAAGTGCCCTTTCATTAGTTCTATTACCCAAATACCCAATGTATGTAACCCCTTTATTGAGCTACATTGATGATGAGTGTCTAAAAGTATGCATATCTATTTACGAATAGTATTGTTCTATGCAAAGAAATCCATACCCATGCAATGGAAATCACCGACCCCAGTTGGCTAACTGATTGTTTTAATGCATTTCTTTTCCCTCCCCGACATCATGTGACTTGTGTTACAAGGTCTCAGGTGTGAATGGGGAGCAGGTGTATTAAAGTTGGTGTTATCGCTCTCACTCTCTCATACTAGTCCCTGGAAGTTCAACATGGCACCTCATGGCAAAGAACTCTCTGAGGATCTGAAAAAAAGAATTATTGCTCTACATAAAGATGGTCTAGGCTATAAGAAGATTGCCTAGACACTAAAACTGAGCTGCCACATGGTGGCCAAGACCATGCAGCGGTTTAACAGGACAGGCTCCGCTCAGAACAGGCCTCATCCTGGTCAACAAAAGAAGTTGAGTGCACATGTTCAGCATCATATCCAGAGGTTGTCTTTGGGAAATAGACGTATGAGTGCTGCCAGCATTGCTGCAGAGGTTGAAGGGGTGGGAGGTGAGCATGTCAGTGCTCAGACCGTACACCGCACGCTGCATCAAATTGCATCAAATTGGTCTGCATGGCTGTCGTCCCAGAAGGAAGCCTCCTCTAAAGATGATTAACAAGAAATCCCTCAAACAGTTTGCTGAAGACAAGCAGACTAAGGACATGGGTTGCTGGAACCATGTCCTGTGTTCTGATGAGGCCAAGATAAACTTATTTGGTTCAGATGGTGTCAAGCGTTTGTGGTAGCAACCAGGTGAGGAGTACAAAGACACGTGTGTCTTGCCCACAGTCAAGCATGGTGGTGGGAGTGTCATGATCTGGAGCTGCATGAGTGCTGCCAGCACTAGGGAGCTACAGTTCATTGTGGGAACCATGAATGCCAACATGTATTGTGACATACTGAAGCAGAGCATGATCCCCTCCCTTCAGAGACTGGGCCGCAGGGCGGTATTCCAACATGATAACGACCCAAAACACACCTTCAAGACGACCACTGACTTGCTAAAGAAGCTGAGAGTAAAGGTGATGTACTGGCCAAGCATGTCTCCAGACCTAAACCATATTGAGCATCTGTGGGGCATACTCAAATGGAAGGTGGAAGAGCGCATGGTCTCTAACATCCATCAGCTCCATGATGTTGTCATGGAGGAGTGGAAGAGGACTCCAGTGGCAACCTGTGGAGCTCTGGTGAACTGCATGCTCAAGAGGGTTAAGTCAGTGCTGGAAAATATTGGCGCCCATACAAAATATTGACACTTTTCACTTAGGGGTGTACTCACTTTTGTTGTCGGCGGTTTAGACATTAATGACTGTGCGTTGAGTTGTTTTGAGAGGACAGCAAATTTACACTGTTATACAAGCTGTACACTCACTACTTTACATTGTAGAAAAGTGTAATTTCTACAGTGTTGTCACATGAAACAATATTGTAAAATATTTACAAAAATGTGAGGGGTGTACTCACTTTTGTGGGATACTGTATCTAGTAAAAGCAAATACTTCTTAGCAATCTTATATTATGATGTTATTTTTATTTACTTTGAGAAATTGAACCTGGGGGAATCATCTGGATGTGGAAAAGTTTAGCTAGAACAGAAGTATTCGTGGGTTGATCATAAACTGAGCCTTATTTTTGAAAAGTGTCATTAGACCCAAGGGTGTCTTGAATTGAGGTGAGAAGGCATTGTACACTGAGGTGGTGATGATCATCTCTTTGCACATATATTTTTCGTAAAGACTGTCACGGTGCATGTATCATTTTGGATTGAAGTTTTCCAGCAATCAAGAGCTTGTTTGTTTTTGTTGTGCATGTATAATATAGTGTGTCACTATTTCACTGAATTTTATTGCTAATTGGTTATTTTTAAATCAAACACACTAACATTTACATTAACATTTGGATTAGTTGCAGCTGTTTTTTCATTTCATTAATCATTTACGTATTTCATATTAGCGCTTTAGTTACCACATTTTATTTTTATTATTAAAGGTAAAAATATTTTAGCAAGACTAAATGTCAACTTAATTTGGGACAAATATAGGAGCTTTTCTGAATGTACCATGTTTAATAAATATTAAAATATAATTTATGGATTGTACTTGCTGCACAGTATTACTCTATAAAGGAATTCTCTGCAACCTTTCAAATTCCCTACTTTGCGCAAGTTAAAATGAGTATTTTATATATACATCATTACAGTGCTTATGGTATTTTTGTATACTTCATTATAAACATTCGAGAATATAAAAATACCTAAAAGATAAATGCCTACATCAATTGTTAACAACATTTTCTACCCCTTAAATATTTTAATACATAATTTGGATTATACCCAAATATATTAAATATAGTATCATATTATATTTTTATATATGTGTCCATCATATGACTTTCTTGTTCTTTTGTGTATACATTTTTTTCCTTTACAGTATCCTGTAACTGGCCACATGCCCAGGCAGAGTGTAGAGTTTTTACAATACACCATCTAGGTAAAGTGAATTCACATGTAACCAGATGTAATCCATAGCACAGCAGCTACCACAAACGTCCATGAAACAAGACAAATCCAATTTAGTGTCTCTGAGAAATTCAATCTTCTGCTTTTGTACACTCTAGAAACTCTTGCACTGTCAGATCTCCCTGGCTTGTGGGTAAATGTGATACCCTGTGTTGATCTGCTATGTATCCAGTCTACGTTTACATGTGTATGTTAAAACCACAGGGCTCCTATTTACACTGCTGGAGTTTTCGACTGTCCCAAGTGTGGAAATCCTATACACTCTTGAATTATGTCTTCCAAGAAATCCTTTTCTATACACTAGCTTGTGATAATCATGTGGCACGGCAGGTGAAGGAATTCACTGTTTGAATTTAGCAGACCTCCTTGTCAGTGCAGGTAAGTTAGACATAGAGTTAAACATAACCAATGAAACTGGAGTCCCCTGGTCTGTCTAAAGAACTTATAAACTCTGACAACCTGAAAATAACAATATTTGATATATCTAAAGCTTTGATGTTGAGTTTCATGATACAGTTCAACCTATAACTCATACTATGAAGTCTATATCATTTATATTAAATTAAGAGCTCACTTTCCCTAAGGATAATATTCAGTAAGTTGCAAGAACCACACTCAGCTGTTGCCACCCATCAAACCATGTTATACCAAATGTATTTTTACATCATAACTCATTGGTGTGTTGTGAAAGCTTGTGTTCTAGTCAATGGCAGAATTACCACCATTGCAGCCCACGTGGCTGCTATGAAGTACAGGGATGAGGAGCAGTGGGTACCTTTGCATTTAAAATGGGCATCCACACCAGCTTGTGACAGTTCACCTGATTGAACCCAATTGCATACCCGCCATCACTTGTAAAAGTCGAGGCATCAGAAGAAGTTATCTATTACTCACTTTCTCTGTGGCTCAGATGGATGACAGCCAGTGCAGAGCCTGATAGAAGACATGGGTAGTAAACTACTTCCTCTGACAAATCTATGTTTACAAGTGATAGTTGCAATTGAATAACCTGTCACAGCTTGTGGGGATCCTGCTGGTGGATGTCTGAATGGTGGTGGGCATATTCATTTGGGTGTGGCCTGCAACAGAGACATAGCAGGGTATTGAGCAGTAGCAGCAAATTAGTTAATAAAATACTACTAGTACATTAACATTTTGTTCCTACTCTGCGCAGTCTCACTCTGCTGTACATTCCCTGTATAACACCACTTCATTTGGTATGTCATTTTGTACATTCCTTATGCCACACTGCCTCATTACATATGCCATGGATATGACCCTTCAACAGAAGTCGGCCGAATGGCCGCTGTACACATGGGCCAAATGTTTCAATAGAAACCGGCTGATGACGGCTATCATTTGGCCTGTGTGTACTAGGCATAACTTTGACTTACCTGTTGTCCCTTCATTTTTGTGAGTTACTCTATTTACTTATACCTCCAGCGCTTCCCTATACCTGAAATTACTGTCTGTAACTCTATTGTGCCTACCATTAATCGACAAACCTTTCTCAAACTTCATCAAATAATAGATCAGCCTAACTTACAATATCTTTCTGTTCAGTATTTACCTAAACTTTTCCACACTGGCTAACCATAGACATAAGGGGAACAAAATGATCTCTTATTTCTAAAGGATCCTTTTATACAGTAAGATCTCATGTACACTGCTGCTGGTAAACGGATGTTCAGAGGCGTTGGCTGCTTTTTTCAGTTGCCCCTGAACTCATCCAATGTTATCTTATGTGTACATGTTCACAGGTTTGTTTAATGTTGTTTTTAGGCAGTTGAGTTTAGAGGCCTTTTTTGGAAAGCAAAAAAAATGAGTTCAGACGTTGAGTTTAGAGGCATTTCAAGTGCCAAAAGCTTCTAAACGTGGCTAAATTCCACGTTTCATTTACCGGCGTTTTTCATTTTTGGCTATTTTTTCAAAGGCTTCTAAATGCAAACGTGGCAAAATACGGCATGTAAACACGGCAAAACGGATGTTTTAAATGTGGGTTACTATCTATCAAGTTAAATCGTTCAGGAGAGGTTGTAAAAATGTCCCATGTACATTAAGCCTTATGCCGCGTACACACGAGCGGACTGTATGGCGTACTTAGTCCGTCATACAATCCGACGGACAGTCCGTCATACTTTCGACTGAACGGACTTGACCACACACGGATACCCAAACAGTCCGTCGAAAGCTTGCACGATGACGTGTACAGCACATACGACGGGACTAGAAATAGGAAGTCCAATACACAGCAAAGCACTCTTCCGCCGTGTAAATCCTTTCTGGGCATGCGCCATTCTTAGTCCGTCGAACTAGCCTACTGACGAGCGGATTGTCCGCTGAAACCAAAGTACGACGGACAGAATTTTGAAAAATCCGAAATACTTAGTACGCCAGACTGCACGCTGAAAAAGTCCGCTGAAGCCCACACACGAGCGGACTGTCCGCTGAAATGTGTTTCGACGGACTAAGTACGCCATACAGTTCACCCGTGTGTAAGCGGCATTAGAAAGCATTTATGTAGATAACTGGTCAAGTGCATATTGAAGCAGCATTAAACACAAAAGAAAACAATTATTTGGCTCCATGTACAGTAGCTTAAAAAAAACGCTCCTAGCAGCAGCTTTTGAACATTTTTAATTGTGTTTCTAGAAACAAATAGTGCTAATTTATGTGTCCATGCACATTAGTCTAGAAGCATTTTAGGAGCACACTAGTCTAGAAGAGTTTTAGTCTAGAAATGTTTTTGAAGGTTCAGCTTCTACGACCAGAAAGACAAAATCTTTTTTTTTTCATTTTTGGGAGTGATTTTCAAGCAGAAAAAAACTCTGAGTGCTCCTAACTGCTAGCTAAAAGCTGGCAAAACACTATTATGAACATTTTTCACCCAGTGTTTTTGGACATTTTTTTAACTTTTAGTGTGCATGGAGTCTTATTATATTGCAGCATACCAAATTTTAGATGTGATGTCTGCATTGGTTTTCTTTTTTTATATGTCTTTCATTCATTTTCATCTGGTGATCCAGCCAACAAGTCTGTTTCAAAGAACAAGCTCTCTTGCAATTACAGGGATGAGACAAACGATTTAACACTGACAGAGGTGCTTACAATTATCTTCTTTTGTTTGATTAATGTATGTAAAACCTTTATGCTAAAAGGAAAATAACTGTTTGCTTTAACTGCTTATAAAGTATTAGCTGGAGTTCAGGTTATTATTATTATTCAGGATTTATATAGCGCCAGCAATTTAAGCAGCGCTTCACAATATAAAAGGGAGACAATACAGTTACAATACAATAAAATACAAGAGGATTAAGAGGGCCCTGCTCAGAAGAGCTTACAATCTAAAAGATTCAGTTTGTTGTTGAATTTACATCTGATAATATTCCCCTTCCACCAGACTGAAAATGCTGCTGTCCAAATGTGCTCACTATTCTCATTAATCCAGAGTGGTGACACTCTAATACAGGAGGTGTCAGGAACCATGAATCAGACTGGGTCACAAGTGCAGTAAAAACCACACTTTTTAATAAAATGGTACAAACAGAGCAAATGTAGTCAAAACATAGCCAGGCTTCGGTAACCAGAGCGGGTAGTCGGAGCAAGCCATGGAAACAGATATCCAGAGATCAGCGTAGTAGAGGCAGTAAACAGGATCGGGAACCAGAAGGGAAGTCAGCCATGCAAAAGTCTTTAACAGGAAAACACAACAGAGAGTATTCAGATATGTTGACCAGGCGATGGCACAGGAGATCTGATCCAGGCAGTTTAAATAGCCAGCAGGGCTCGCTGATGAGCAGGAAATGAAAACCAGGTGAGTCACTGTGGAATGAAGAGTACTGGCAATTAACCGACAGCTGAGCACAGAGCTCTGGGAAGGAAGGGCTGAGCACAGCCCTGACAAGGAGGTGTGTTACTGGCTGGATCACCAGGGGAAAGCAGCCTAAAAAAGAAAATCATTGCAGCCACCACATTTAATGATTGGTAAGCTGCAATATAATACATTTTTGGTTTTGGGTCTAATATTGTTTTCAGCTAAATCAACCATGCATGATCATTATAAAAAAAATATATAAAAAAGAATCATTTGAGGGTCAGATTTCTTGACTGAGGTCACATGTCCATAGCTAGCTTTTAAATGTGTTGTCTATACAATGTCCAAAAACATAATTATACACTACAGGTCATCCACGATAACAATAGCAACAGCAATATTTTTTTATAACAGGTTAAACTGATTATCATTTTTTCTGGCATTGTAGGTAATTTTTAGGGAGAGGATCAGTGATAACCACTAATGGCAGACTTACTAGAAGCAGGTAGAAAGGAAGGGCTAGCTTTTATAGCCTCTAGTGGTCATTTAAAAGAATGCATGTTCTTATAAGTCACTTGGTTTCCCTTTGGTTGCAGCATTGTACTCTTAGGACAGGAATGGGTTGGGAATAAAAGACATGCACTCCACTAACCCACCTGATGGTTGGAAGAAATGTGACTATGGAATTAGAACAGATAAACCAGTGTTGTGGAAGATATGTATAGTACAGATGGTATTCATAGACTGCAAAAGTTGTGATAATAGTATACATCTAACCAAAGTTTGATTAATTTCATAACCCCTGTAGAGTGAAACGTCCTAGATAACAGATCTGCCACAGCAGGGACAGCCACTATGTAAGTTGCTTGCTACAGCAGTGAGTTAGAATACATGAAAACAGCTGCAGTGCAGATGTAACAAAGCTGTATTTTGAGTCTGTGAGTGAATGTTGACAGTGGAAATCACATTTGCTTGTCGGGAGATTTGCTACATTTTATCCGAGTCATCCGTGCAGCCTCTGTCACTCAAGAAGTCATTGTGATTTTAAATTATGGATGCAGCTATACCATCATCTTTCATTTCTGTGCTTTGACTGAAGCCATGTTAATGAATGATCTGTGTATTAATCAAGAGTTATATGGAAAACAGGAAATCGGACATAGATTATCATAAGCTGTAAGGACATGCTTTACATTATGTTTCACTGATCTATTTTCCATAGAGACTAGTGATATTTCCCATAGAAAATCAATTGGGTAGAGTAGATTGGTGGTTTATGTTTTCTTTTTGTCATGCAGTGAGATGTTGAGCTTGGGTTTCCTGGTATTAATGCCATCATTTTTAAAAGGAATTTTTCATTGTTTTGTAATGTTTCTTTCTAAAACTCAGGTCCTGAGTTTGATTTCAACAAGACCAGGATCTGCGTGCATTATGTTCTCCCTGTGTTCTGTGGGTTTCATGCAAATATTACAGTTTCCTTTTACAGTTTAAAAACATGGCACTAGTTAAACTGGCTTTTTGGTAAGTTGGATACTGTAGTTGTATATGAGACAGGAAGATATGGGTCTAGGCCAATGTTTTCTGCTGACTTACTGCTTTTGTTTGGGTGCCAGTTTTGATTATGACAGGTTGACTAACCTACTTGATAGCTGTTTCCCCCAAAAGTGGTTCACTCTGCCCTTATATACATGAAATTGTTGCTGAAAATGACTACTTATTGTGAGTGAAATCTTATCTGTACGGTCAGCAAAAATTTAAAATAATGCAACTTACCAGTCCGTAGATGTGGTGTTTGCATGCATTTAATTTTTCTGGCTTAAAATGATTTTAGCAAGCACAGAAAAATACATGTTAATCTTGTCAGAAATGCAGTGTCTGTGTCGCTTTCTGTGAATTAAAGTGATATGTCAAAAAAAAAATGTCTTTACAAGCCTACCTTTCCTAAACTCCTAAATATCTCGCTCCTGAAATGTATTAGAGATGAAAAGTGGAAGATAGGTTTGTAGTAGAGTCTTAGCCCTTGTACACACGGCCGGACATTCTGACAACAAAATCCATCGGATTTTGTCCGAAACTGGTGTTGCATACACACGGTTGGACAAAGTTGTTGGAAAATCCGATCATTCAGAACGTGATGACGTTATTTCCTTACGACGGGACTACGCTCAGGCTAGTAGCCAATAGCTTTGGTCTTGTAATTTGATCTGAGCATGCCTAGAACTTTGTCAGATCGGAATTCTCTACTAACGATCAGACAAAGTCCGATCGGACCATGTTGTTGGAAAATTTTATAGCCCAGCTCTAAAACTTTGTTGGTTGGATATTCCGATGGAAACAGTCCGATGGAGCCCACACACGGTCGGATTATGCGACAACGTGGTCCGGTCAGACATTTTCCGTCAGAATGTCCAACCGTGTGTACAAGGGCTAAGTGTGACAACAATGGCCCCCTCCATAGATACAGTGGAGTGAGTAAGTATATCCACTCTAGGGCAGGAGACGTGCTATTCCCTGGATTACCATGTAATACCACTATATAATAAGCTACTATATATTTTTTGTTTTTAGTTTTAGATAAGCTATAAGAGCATTATTTGAGCATTCTCCTGTGTACTGTTGAGAACTGACCAGTGACCACAAAATCCTCCATATACCTAATTAATAACTATTTTCACCTAGTAAACACAATCTATATTTCCTGGATTTTTCCTTTAGGACAACACGAATTTTCAAGTATCTGAATGGGTGCTCTGCGCATGGGTTTATCTAATTATATTAACATTTCTTTGATCCATCTTTAGTATAATTGGTGGTTTACACTCAACACTTTTTTTTTCTATATGGCACACTCTTACAAGTGAATACCAAAAATATATTTCTTTGCTTCTATAATCTTCTAGATAGGGATGTCTTCATATGTTGACCTGCATGCTTAGGGAGCAGAGTAAGAGGTCATCCATAATCTAAAAGGACAAGAGGGGCATGCCTTTGTAAGGAGCATATCAAGTTTCACATCTGAAACTCAGCAATGATAAATTTGATTGATGAAGAACCATCCACACTGATTTATGAAAACACATTCCCATAGTTTGCAAAGTTCAGGCTTCAAAAGTTTCTGACATTGCAAAAAAAAAAAGAGAGATATTTACATGTAGTAAGAGTCCAACTTGACATATTGCTTGTCTGTGGAGGTTAGATGGCGTCTCCATAATGACAGTATTATTTCAACATTAGCTGTGTCTCCTGTGAACTTTTTCCACGACAACTTGATCATTTCTTGGGCAAAATATTTTATCTGTTCTTAAAAGTTACTTACAGTAAAAAGATAATTTCTATAAATAATTGCGTTTCATTTATTAACAATACAGTTATTCTTCATATATTTAGATTTGCATTTTTCCCTTTACCGTCTTTTGTTATTGCTGTTAAAATATTGTAACTGTATGCATGGCTAATTTTTAACAAGAGGTATTAAGTGTATATGAAGTTGGGTGCAGTGCTATCCCATCGTTAACTTAATAAATACATGTAAAGTGCAACATCTGTACTATTAGTCAGGTAAATATCCAACAAACAAGCAATGTCTCTTTAAGGTAAATCCAAGAGTGTATAATATAATTCACTGTCCATATATCTTCTTATCCCAAAGTTCCTCTTGCATTAAATTTCCCATCCCATTTCTCCACACTGTGTTTTCCTCTTTCTTTCAAATTGTGTACATCCTCAGTCTTCACATGCTATCCCTTTGGAAACATACTCTCCCTTAGTAATGGACCATAACTAAATGTAGTAAGGTTTAATTGATGTTTTGATCCTTCTCCAGGATCCAGAATGTCTTAATACAACTTAACGTTGATCCTCTTGTTAATCATAAATACATTATCTCACAAGAGTGAGTACACCCCTCACATTTTTGTAAATATTTTATTACATCTTTTCATGTGACAACACTGAAGAAATGGCACTTTGTAATGAGTGTACAGCTTGTATAACAGTGTAAATTTGCTGTCCCCTCAAAATAACTCAGCACACAGCCATTAATGTCTAAACTGCAGCCAACAAAAGTGAGTACACCTCTAACTTAAAATGTCCAAATTGGGCCCAAAGTGTCAATAGTTTGTGTGGCCACCATTATTTTCCAGCACTGCCTTAACCCTCTTGGGCATGGAGTTCACCAGAGCTTCATAGGTTGCCACTGGAGTCCTCTTCCACTCCTCCATGACAACATCATGGAGCTGATGGATGTTAGAGACCTTGCGCTCCTCCACCTACCATTTGAGGATGCCAAGCAGATGCTCAATAGGATTTAGGTCTAGGGACATGCTTGACCAGTCCATCACCTTTACCCTCAGCTTCTTTAGCAAGGCAGTGGTCATCTTGGAGGTGTCTTTCGGGTCGTTATCATGTGGAATACTGCCCTGCTGCCCAGTCTCTAAAGGGAGGGGATCATGCTCTGCTTCAATATGTCACAGTACATGTTCCATTCATTAAAAATACAGTTATTCTTCCTGCAGCCCCAGACTGTGACACCCACCACCATGCTTGACTGAAGGGCAAGACACACTTGTTTTTGTACTCCTCACCTGCTGGCTGCCACACACTCGTGATACCTTCTGAATCAATTAAGTTTATCTTGGTCTTATCAGACCACAGGACATGGTTCCAGTAATCCATGTCATTAGTCTGCTTGTTTTCAGCAAACTGTGGGCTTTCTTGTGCATCATCTTTAGAAGAGGCTTCCTTCTGGGACGACAGCCATGCAAACCAATTTGATGCAGTGTGCGGCATATGGTCTGAGCACTGACAGGCTGATCCCCACCCCTTCCACTTCTGCAGCAATGCTGACAGCACTCATACATCTATTTCCCAAAGACAACCTCTTTGGTTGACCATGATGAGGCCTGTTCTGAGTGGAACCTGTCCTGTTAAACCGCTGTATAACCTTGGCCACCGTGCTGCAGCTCAGTTTCAGGGTCTTGGCAATCTTCTTATAGCCTATACCATCTTTATGTAGAGCAAGAATTGTTTTTTTTCAGATCCTCAGAGAGTTCTTTGCCATGAGATGCCATGTTGAGCTTCCACTGACCTGTATGAAAGAGTGATAATAATAAATAAAACTTAACACACCTGCTCCCCATTCATACCTGAGACCTTGTAACACTAACGAGGCCCTTGACACCGGGGAGAGAAAATGGCTAATTGGGCCCAATTTGGACATTTTCACTTAGGGGTGTACTCACTTTTGTTGCTAGTGGTTTAGACATGAATGGCTGTGTGTTGAGCTATTTTGAAGGGACAGCAAATTTACACTGTTATACAAGCTGTACATTCACTAGTTTACATTGTAGCAAAGTGTAATTTCTTCAGTGTTGTCACATGAAAAGATATAAATAATAAAATAAAATATTTACAAAAATGTGAGGAGTGTACTCACTTTTGTGAGATACTGTATGTAAAACACACATAGGGATTATTAAAACTGAACAGTACAAAAACAAGCGCAGCTGTGCATAGTAGCCAATCAGCTTCTAACTTCAGCTTGTTCAATGAAGCTTTCACAAAAAAAAAAAACTGGAAGCCGAAAGGTTTCTATGCTGAGCTGCACTAGATTTTGCACTCTCTAGTCTTAGTAAATTAACCCCATAGTTTAAAACCGTATAAAAATACACATTTTCAAAAAATTAAAACTAGCTCCAGTGCATTCCACACTTACACAGTTTATAAACAGCATGAACTTCGATGCATTTCAAAGTCACACATCCCAGCTCTCTCTGTATTCTAATGACTCTCTCTATGTGTGTGTCAGAAACCATGAATCAGACCGAGACAGAAGTACAGTTATATCACACTTTTTTAATAATAAAAGTAAATAGAACAGATGTAGTCAAAACAGAGCCAAAGTTCGGTAACCGGAATGGATAGTCGGACAAGTCAGAAAGTCAGGAAGCCAGGGAACAGCGTAGTGGAACAGAAAGCAGGATCTGGAGCCAGAAACAAGTCTTTAACAGGAAGCAGGAGTCTCTGTGATGTTGACCAAGGCAGAGATCATCTGGGCTGGATGGCTTAAGTAGGCAGGACTGACGAGCAGGATATCATAAACAGGTGAGTCACTGTGGAGAGATAGGAGCTGGCAATTATCCGACAGCTAAGTGGCCAGCTCAGATAAGGAAGGGCTGAGCCCAGCCTCAACAGTGTGCACACCTCCAATGGCAGGCTTCCTCCAACGCATTTCATCATCAAAGAACTTCTACCCGGGTAAGTCTTTTGATGAAATGTGTAGAGTAGAGCCTGACCATGGGAGTGCAGGCACACACAGACAACAGAGTACAGAGAGAGCTGGCGTGTGTGGGGTGCACTAGACATGTAAGTACAGGTTTAACTATTGTATTGTTTTGAAATGGTTTAATCCTATGTGTCTTTTACATATGCATTTTTATGACCCACAAGAGGATCACTGTTGAGTTGTATTGCCACATTCTGTATCCTGAAGGAGAATCAAAAACTCAGTTAGGCCATACTATGCATTTATTTAGGGTCCATTATTATAGGTCAGCCTATTATCCAAGAGATAGCATGTGGAGCCTGAGGATATGCACAGTGAGCTTAGAAGAAGACAATGTTGGAATCACTTTTATTAGACGAGAGACTTGATGGATGAGGACTAGGATAAGAAGATATATGGACACTGGCTGGTACTTTACACGCGTGGATTCACCCTAAAAAAGACATTGCTTGTTTATTGGATACTTACCTGATGGCTAATTGAGATATTTTTACACACTGATAAGGTACCGGGGTTCATTTTCTAAAGTTTACTAAAGGTAAATAGACTATTCACTTTGCAAGGGAAGTTGCACTTTCTGAGCCTGGCAAATCAGGCAATGCTCTCTTGACTTCCATCATCCAAACATACCGAAGCAAACAACCTATTTGCTCTTAATAGTTAACCTATTCAAAAAATTAAAAAATTTTAAATTTAATTTCATTCTTACAAATTGAGGTAAATATTGTGACCCATCATTCACTTAGAATGCAATATCTATTGATTTTAAAATATATCATATCTAAACAAAGGGCACAGAAATGAAAGTGTTCATATATAAGGAATGTCCCACTTTATGCTTTTATGCTAATAAAATAAGTAAATATCCTCAACTGATATGCACCTTTACAAAATGGCCTTTCCCACCCTCACTCCTTAATGAGTCTACTCTGTCTCTCACTATTATTTTCAAAAGGATTATGTTTGTGGCTTTCTAGAACGTTAGAATTATCTCTAGTGGGAAAATAAGTAAGTTTAGGGTACACTTACAATTATAATGAATTTGCTATGTATTCCTACATAGCTTGTAAATGTTGGGCTGTATGATATATTTAGTTTGTTTTATCTAATGAAGGTGCCATTATCTGATATATGAATGTCTTTGACCTCCGTCACCATTCCTAAACCAAGGAATGCAAGACACTCGAAAGCAATATTCATACTGATGTAATAATTTACCTATTCTTGAATAACATTGCTTCCACTTAAGATTTTTGCAGGCAATAATCTTCAAAATATATCATTTAATTTTGAATCTTAAAAAAATAAAGGGTCACTTGAACTATGTTAATAGAATTGGATCATACAGCTGAATTCTGTGTGCTTAGAAGAATCTAATAAAAAACAATAACAAACTTGGTGCTGTATGCTTCCTTCCATTGATCTGCCTTTTGTTTCGTTCCACATTACGTTTTAATCAAGGTTTAATGACATAGCCTGAAACTTGTAGCCATTAGCTGTGATGAAGATTTAATTGGTAAAGTATGATAAATTAGAATGACCCTATCAAGAGTCATGATTTATTTTCCTTTTCTTATTGTTTTCTATGTACAGTGTCTCCTTCCTTGCAGCCAGACAGAGCAAACCCATTGTGTTTATCTTCCCTATTTTGTTTTATGTCATATTTCCATCAGTTACCATGATCACATGCATTTGATCTTCATGCTAAACCAGAATCTATTGCTTGTGCAATAATTCCATTCTAATTAATATGGTTTGTTTGTATGGCGCCAAAAGAATTCCACATGGCATTCAGTATGAGGAGACATTAATGGAAAAAACAAACATTAGGGCTATTGATTGGTGTCTTCTGATCCAAATGATAGCCTGGGTGAGAAACAATGTCCTCCGCTTTTAAAAGAGTTAGTTACTACCTATAACAGAGCCACTCGACTGAATATTGCAAAAAAAATAAAAATCCTAAAGCCCCTTGTAGATGGACTAGTCTTGCAGCCAACGTTGAGTTTTGTCTATCCCTGAGGAGTTTGCTGAGTGCCATTGAAGCTGTTCCTTCTTACTATTACAGATACATGCCTGTTTATTAATTCTATGAGCAAGGGCAGGCTGTAACATATAGAAACAATCATAAATAAAACATGTCTGTTATAAATAAAGCATGTCCGTAATATGCGTGGCACCATACTTGCCTTCCCTGTAGCCCATTTGTTGATATACAACCTCTTTGCTTCTCTCCTGCTGCAGCAAGGATTAACCCGGCCAGAGGGGTCAAATACCCTTTTCACTCAATGCAGGCATTGGTTCCTCCTGCTGGCTTGTACATCCATGAGTTGGTGGGAAACCCCAGTGTGTATAATGGAAGCAGCTATTCTACACACCCAGAAGTGTGGAATGCTTGCAATGGCCAGGGAGAACCAAAGAGCCAGTATATCACCTGTATGCTTGATTTGAGTAATGTGAGTACCTCTGTTTTTAACAATAAATGTGCATCAGTATTCACAATATGTGCGTCCTTTGTTCCTTTCCCTTTATGGTGGCTATCTGAGTCTTCATGATTCAGGGTTAAGGCAATTATATTGGTGAGCATTACATGCTGGGACCTAGTGGACTGTACTTGCTTAGCCCGCTGACACCTGGAGGTGTTCAGTATGCATGTAATTGGGGATCATAACAATCTGGTAAAAGGCTTTTATTGTGGTGAAGGACACCTGTGTATGGTGAACTTTCCAATCTTTTCATGTGGCTTGATATCTATGGCATGCTTCACTATTCTAACAAGAATTTGATTATTTTTCATCACACTATGTTTCATCTGCTTGTGGACTAATAACCTTTACTGAACTATTTAATTCATTGTTTAAAGGGGTTGTAAAGTCTTAACATGTTTTACCTTCATGCATTCCTTGCACTAAGTTAAAAAAATGTGGGTGTCGCTCCCCTTTACTTACCTGAGACCTCATTCAATCTAGCACCGCGCATGTCTGCAGCTATTCTCTTCCCTCACTTCAGGGTCTCGCTGGCTTTTCTGGGGCACCAGGAACCATTGGCTTCCAGTGCTGTCAATCAAAGCCAGTGACGAGGAAGCAGGGGCGGAGCCGTGTCCCGCTGTCTTTTTCAATGGCTGCAGCAGAGGTGTGAGCATGAGCGAGTGCCCCCATTCGAAGCAGCTTCCCTTGGGGGCACAGGCCAGAGAGGAGGTGCCAGGAACGCTGGCGGGTGACCCAAAAAGATGAGGTTCCCGCCTGCTCTGTGCGATTCCATTGCACAGAGTAGGTAAGAATAGACATGTTTATTTAAAAAAAAATTTTATTTACCTTTAAACCCCTTTAATTATATATTTTGTATACTTACAGTACTGATATAGTACTCATTTTTGCATTGCAACAAAAAACGCGCCATCATTTGTTTACCTTTGGTTATCATTACTGTCTTGTATGTGTTGGAGAGCCATTTCTTAATTTCTTGCTGTATCATGTGGACACAGACTGCAATAAAAACACATTTTTAGTAGAGAAGAGATAGAATCTCTGTCTGGTTTTCACTGCTATCTATGTGCCCATTAAGGAGCACTGTCTAACTTGCTATATTGGTCCGGAGAACTGTCACTGAGACAGGAACTGAGAATTTATCTCACCAACAAGGACACAGTTAGACCAAGGTTCTAATTCTTTCCCTCCACATGCAAAACTAAACAAAAACAAACTTTTGGCTGGAGTGTCACTTTGGATACCCCTCATATTGCTCCCTTTCTGTTAATTATTTTATAGTCATATATTTTTCTATTTTGTAGTTTTATTGCTTGTCATGTTCTTATTTCCATGGTTTTCCCTCCCTTCTTTTAAGATGAAATAGCCATTTAACTATAAATATCTTTTATGGTAAAAATTATTAGGAGTTCACTTAAAGTGTCAAATAAAAGTCACATTTCCTGCCTAATTGTTTGTCGGACCTAAGATCAATTTATTTTCCTTCTTACACTTAGCCACAAATGTTTATGCCACTTGACCTGAGATGCAATGAGCCTTGAGATATTTAAGTAGAGTGATGCCAAAACAATGATGGCGAAAGCCCTCTACCAGTGCCAGAATGAGCATTTATTTGCTGATTTGGAAACACATGTGTACAGCTACAAACTAGAAAAATAATTGTACAGGTAAACATAATGATTGCATCCAAACAGATGTCAAGCTATAAAATAGTGACTGGTTTGCATCATATTGTAGAGAAACCTTGACTTAGGTAAAACTTGAATGGTGCACGAATCATGTTATTTTAGGATTTTCTTTTAAACACTGTCCAAATCTTAATGTATACACCAATTAGAACAGAGAATCCAGTTTGCGTACAGTGAAGATGTCCTTCCTACCTGTCTAAACCAAGGCTTAAAATTCTCTTAGCTTTAACCTGGCAAGCTAGGAACCCTAATGCTTACCCATGTAAAATTACAGGTTGATTGAATAAAACAATATAAAACATCTGGGGAAAAAAATGGAAACTGGAAGATTGTTTTACTCCAAAGTCATAATAGTGTAGCATAAGCCCTACTTAGTATTAACTTTTAGTTATTACTGTTATGACACCTGTGTGACTTTTTAATTTTCCATATCCTTAGGTTGATAGAACTCTACAAGCGCTTTATGTATTTCTGCAAAAAAAAATCTGCCACACTGCTCTTTGATAAGAATATGGGGAAAGGGTGTAATGTTAGTAGTGTCAGTGCTTATTTTCAGTGTGAACCATATTAAACCCAAAACTATAATGTAATACAATGGGTATAGAAAATAATCACCACTCTTTAAAATAATCACATTTTGTTGTGTTGCAGCCTGAAATTAAGACAGACACAATTTAATGTTTTATCCAGCTGTATTTTCTAGTGCAACCTATAACATCCAAGACCTATAACACAAAAACTGAATCACTGAGTTGGAAAAAGGATCACTCCCTTTATTCAAGCCTTTAGTCTGTTGGGATATGTCTCTTCTAACTTTGCACATTTAGACTTTGCAATATTTGCCCACTCTTCTTTGCAGAACTGCACAGTTAAGTTAAATTTGATGGTGACCATTTGTGGACTGCAGTCTTCAAATCATTCCACAGATTTTCAATATGTTTTACAGTAAGTCTGGGCTCTGACTAAGCCATGCAAGAACATTCACCTTTTTCTCCTTCAACCACTGTGTGGTCATTTTTGCTGTGTGCTTTGGGTCATTGTCATGTAGGAAAGTAAACCTTCTTCCCATTTACAACTTTATAGCAGAGGGCAGCAGATTTTTCTCAAGAATGTTACGGTAATTTGCCCCATCCATTTTAGTCTTACCTGACAAGTGCTCCAGTTCCTGCTGCAGAGAAACACCCCCATAACAGGATAATATCACCTCCACACTTTACTGTAGGAATGGTGTTATTAGAATGGTGAGCTCTAATGGATTTCCACCATGCATGTTGTTTGGTGTTGAGGCCAAATAATTCAATTTTAGTCTCATGTGACCACCTTAAAGATTCGCTGTCCAAGGGCCTCGGCTATGGAATGCTCTACCAATCAACATCCGCCTGGAAGAAAATCACCTGGCTTTTAGGAAAAAACTCAAGACCTTCCTCTTTTAGCAGATGATCAAAGCTCGCCACAGCGCCTAGAGGCGATTCAGTTCACATTGTGCGCTATACAAGTATTTCATTAATTCATTCATTCATTCATTAAACGCACCTTAAAGATTCTGTGGCCACATGGAAAAAGGGGTTATGGTCAGATGAGACAAAATTAGAATTATTAGGCCTCAAAACTAAACGAAGGAGAAAAAGGTGAATGTCCTTGCATGGCTTAGTCAGAGCCCAGACTTAAATCACATTCAAAATCTGTGGAATGACTTGAAGACTGCAGTCCACAAATGGTCACCATAAAATTTAACTGAACTTGAGAAGTTCTGCAAAGAAGAGTGGGCAAATATTGCAACGTCTAGATGTGCAAAGTTAGTAGAGACATGTCCCAACAAACTAAAGGCTGTCATTTAAGCAAAAGGTGGTTCAACAAAATACTGACGGCGGGGCTGATCCTTTTTCCAACTCCGTGATTCTGTGTTTGAATTTTTTGTTCTCTGACATGTTGGTGTCATATCTTTCACTTGGATGTTATAAGTTGCACTGGTAAATACAGCTGGATAAAACAAAAAATGTGTCTGTCTTCATTTCAGGCAAAGCCACAAAATGTGATTATTTTAAAGGCGGTGATTTTTTTCTATACCCACTGTATATTGCAACTTACCAATTATTAGATCTGGTGGCTGCATTTGTTTTAGTGAGTTTTTTTTTGCCTCCACTCTAGATGAAGGAGAACAGGGGTACCTTTGGACAGCAGCATTATCAGTCTGGGGGGAGGGGATTGTTTAATTTATTAGCAGATTTATATACACTAAAAAACTGAAGCCAACCCCTAAATCACACTGCAGTTACACAATGTGTTATTGCAACAGTTTTTTCTTTTGGAGTAAAAGGTTTTGCATACATAAATATAAGCTGATAATTGTAAGCATCCCTCTCAGTGGTAATGGTTTGTCTCAACCCCCTAAGTGTTTCATCTGCAGGAGAGCTTGTTCTTTTGACGAATGACAGACTTACTGGCCAGATCACCAGTTGAAAAAAGGGAATGAAAGCCTTAGATGGAAAACAAATGCAGCCACCACATCTAAGAATTGATAAGTTGCCATGTTTGGTTTTGGGTTTAATACCACCTTAATGTCCTCTTTATCTCCCATTCAGCATTTGAACCTTAGCACATAGGAGCCAGTGCGTGAAGTACAATTTTATAATACTTGAGTTGGGCGTCAAAATATATGGAATCAGGCATGTCAAGCTCAACTGAAACCGAAAATTGCAAGGAGCTGCATTAAATCTACTTTGGACTGCATCTATTTAGTTATAAAACATATTACAACATTTTGGTGATTAATAGAATAAATAAAAAAAATTGTATTCATCAAAATGATTTAAAGTGCAAGGAAACCTTTGTACATAGGGGTTGATTTACTAAAAGCAAATTATCTTTTCACTTTGTAAGGAAATATTCCGTTATGCATACTAAAGTTTATATATGTATATGCAATGGTGGAAGTTTTCAACACGTTTTATCATGGGCAAAGTTTTGTGAATGTTGGCTCTAGTTATAAGGCAGAAAGGTGAAAAGAAAGTTCAATATCAAAATCCCATTTATAGCTGTCAGGAAGGTTTCAGCAGTTTGTCAGTAAACACACCCTTACGAGCCTGCACTTTGTCAAAGTTTTGGTAATCCCTTTAATCTGTGCATATACTTAACTAACATTATTCTTTTTTGCCATTCTCCTTCTGGGCATTCTTTTTGCTTTAGAAGGGCATGATAATGTAATACATAGCTAAGCCATTATCCACTCTCTTTCTTCTTAAAAGTGCACTGATGAGCTGCCTATTGACAAATAGGAGTCCCTGCACAAAATCCCGAACAGTTCAATAACTTATAGAAATAATCATTTTTAAAACATTTGAGAGATTTTTTAGATATTTATATAAATTTTTAAATTTTGTTTACTGAAAATTTCATCAGGATTTCTGACTCGTGATTAAACTAAATAATGAAAGAAAGAATTAAGGTTTTCCTGAACTAAATAAGGTTTTGGCAGATCCCATTGTGACATCATATTGTGCCATGTGGAAATGTTTTTGTTGTGTCATATGACCTATTATACAAAGGCTGTACGGGAATGTATTCATCCTGTGTTCTGAACCTAGAGAAGCAAAAACGGGCCACTTTCCTATATTGGGTCCAAGTGTAGTCATCGCAGGACTACATAAGAAAGAAAAAAATGGCCAAGAGCACTTTAGATTGGCCAATTTATTTAAAACAGACAAGAAAAGTTTTTGAACATACTGGGTACATTTTAGAATGCTGATCACAGAACCCAGTTTTAACATTGTAAAACAAAATGTGTTTTAAAAATCTGATCTCATTGGCAAACATAATACCAGAAACTGAGAACACTGCTAATACATCTGTTGTTGTCCTCGTACTAATATACTACTTGACGGAATCAATCCCTAGTTTTTCTTTGTATTCCAGTATTCTTTGTATTCCAATGTTATATTTTTTGTACTATACTTTTTTCTTTTCATAATGCTGACCGCACTGGAAGACAAATTATAAATGCCAATGTTAAAAAGGATGCCACACAGGGGCAATTAATGAGGCCATGTTCGACCTTAACAGATAAAGTGTGTAGATGTTTACTGGGAGAAGGCTTTAAGATAGCTGTTGCTTGGCCTTCTGCAGTGGTCATTGCATTAGATGTATTTTAAATGCATTTTTATAACATTTCTACAGAGTTTTACAGAGAGCATTGAACAAGCCATATAGCTCCCTGTTTCTAATGGAGCTTATAGCTTAATGTCCCTGCCATAGTTATAAATGAGCACCCACATATTAAAGCCACTTATAAGTAAAACGAAGCTAGTTAACCAGTCTGTCTTTGGTTTGTGGTGGAAAACCAAATCATCAGCAGGAATCTCATGCAAACCTAGGTAGACCAAAAGACTTCATGAAGATATTTGTCCTTGGTGGGAAATACACCCAGGATTCCTGCACTGAAAGACGAGGAAAAAATGGCAACAAGCTAGCCACAATGCTATCTATAGCTGCATATGCAAAGCAAAGCAAAAAAAGAGGTATGCAATGAAAAACAGTAAGGATGGGTTCACACTATTGAAAATTGGATGTGGATTATGGATTATGACCGGATCTCTATGGAGCTGGTTCACACATCTCCGGTGTGAATTACACTGGAGCCCTGTGTGTCTTTTGGTCCATTTCAGGTCCGAATTCAACAGAAATAGGACCTGAAACAGTAAATGGAGATGCACCAGACCCCTGCTGTGAACCGGAGCGTGCTGCGGTGTGAACCCAGCCTTACAGTATAGTTTTATATAATGTGGATGTAAACCAAAGTTATTTATATTGTACAATTCCATGATACCCAGCTTTGCCAAGCATACCCAGTGAAACCTATTTTACAGTAAATCATCCATGCAATTTCAAAACTCTGGGGCCAGGAATTGATTATAAATTATGGAGTAAAAAATACTTGTAGTTATTGCTACAATTTGCATAATAAACGGGGCATGTGTTGCTGCAGTATAGTTGAGTTTTCTACATTAATAAACTTTTATGTGGTACCTTATTATCCTCTAACTGGTACTAGTAACACAAGTTACTGTATATCCCAGAGGCATCGTTAGGGGGTAGCTATTGCTGCTAGAGCCCCGAATCTGGGGCCCATAGCCCCGAGTCCAGGGCCAGCCCTACCGTGAGATTGTCCCGGGCTGCCTGACATAGTGCTGTTCCGCACAGTCGTGGCACTCTAACTGAATCTGCACTCGAAGCTTCACTGACAGCCAGAGCCAGGAGATGAGGGTGAGAGCGAGTTTCCTCCTTTGCACCACCCATGTCATAGGGTTGGGAGGAACATTCTCACACAAGCTCCTGAGCTGGGAGGTGGCAGGTGAGTGCAAACCACGGAAGGGGTGGAGGGGGGAATCTCTACTACCCTAGCCTCTCTCTGTGTACACTAGCCTCTCTGTATACCCCAGCCTCTCTGTATACCCAGCTTCTCTGTGTACACAAGCCTCTCTGTATACCCTAGCCTCTTTTTTATACACTAGCCTCTCTGTATACTCACCCTTTCTGTATACCCAGCCTACCTGTATACCCTAGCCTCTCTGTATACCCAGCCTCTCTGTATACAGTAGCCTCTCTGTATAACCTAGCCTCCCTGTATACCCAGCCTCTCTGTATACACTAGCCTCTCTGTATACCCTAGCCACTCTGTATACCCAGCCTCTCTGTATACACTAGCCTCTCTGTATACCCAGCCTCTCTCCATACACAATCCTCTCTGTATACACGAGCCTATCTGTATACCCAGCCTCTCTGTATACACTAGAATCTCTGTATACCCAGCCTCTCTGTATACACTAGCCTCTTTGTATACCCAGTCTCTCTTTATACACTAGCCTCTTTGTAAACACAGCCTCTCTGTATACTCTAGTCTTTCTTCTATATACCCTAGCCTGTCTTTTTTATACCCTAGTTTCTCTGTATGTAATAATCCACATCTGGTGGCAGCTTACGTTGCAAGTGACAAGCTGCATCTTGATGCAACATGACAGGCTCTCTGGTGACCCCGATGTAAGGGGGGCTCACTGGGGACCCTGATGTAAGGGGGAGGCTCTCTGGGGACCCTGATTTAATGAGGGTGGCTTACTTTCTTTACTTTGCTGCTATGGGCTCTAGCCCCAGATCTTTTGTAGACCTAGCAATTTCCCTGGTATATCCCAACAAAATGTTCCTCAGAATAGGGGCATTTATCACTTTAAGAATTGAAAAAAACGAGAGAAGCGCCCCCCAAAGAGATTACCAAGCTCTGGGCTGCAATCTGTAATGGAAGATAAAAAGGGAAAAAAACAAGGGAAGCGTCACTTTAACAGGTGACCACTTTTGGAAAAAGGTGCCATTATACAGGGGTTGGACACACTAGGTAAAACAACAAAATCGTTACCTAATATGGTGTTTAACCGCCTTTGGCAACCAAGAGGGACTAAATTCTTCTGGGAATCAACAAATCTAAGTCTTGAATGGTGGATAATGGAATCAGATATTAGTCTTCATACAAAAATGGTCCCAGTTCTCACAGAGAATGGCCAGAGGCGGAAATTGAGCCCATTTTCACCGCCGACTGTTTTAGTGAATTCTGGCTACTGGCACTATTGGTGTCTTCTGTCTACTGGCTGTGTTGGTGTGTCCTGACTACTGACAGTGTTGGAGTATTCTGACTACTGACAGTGTTGGTGCCTCTATCCACTGTAGGTTGTGGAAAATGGTCTGGATGCCACAGCTTTTATATTATTTACATAACTCCTCCATCTGAATGCCACTAAAGTATTTTATCAACATTAACACTATTTCAGGGACCCTATTTGGACAAAAAAGAAATAAACAGGAATAAATGTCAACTCCTATACTACCCTAAAACTCTGTGTGTTATTGCAGCTCCAAATGGTTGGATGCATTTTAATGCTGCCCAATCGCATCTGCTGGGCTGGGAATGTGGGGGGTACTTTAACGCCACTTTTAAATTACTTAACAGTTTTATTCTGATAGACAGTGTTGATGTATTCTGACTACTGACAAAGTCAGTGTGTTCTGAATCCCCTAGCATGTTCCCCTAGCTGGTCCCCTAGCAATACCACATTTGGACAAACTAAACAATCATTTATTATAATACAAAATACTTCAAGTAAGCATTTATCATTTCTCAGTGCTTTTAGCTGCAATTTTTTGAATGACTGCAACTGGTGGGGTTGAATCCCCTATCAAGTTCAATACCACATTGGAAGTAAATAAACAATCATTTATGGAAAGAAAAATGCTACATTTATCATTTCTCTGTGCTTTTTTTCGGAACCCTCCTATCGTATCCTTTATTGCCAAGGAAGCTGCCATCTTAGCATCTGTTTGATCTGCAGTTGCCATGGTGCTGCACATGTGAGCAGTTATGACACCAGCCATTTTATAGCTTGTCCGTTTGGATGTGATCACAAGCAGGGCCATTTGAAGGAATTTGGGGGCCCCAAGCAAAATGGACATGGAGGCCCCCAACCCCCCCCCCCCCCACACACACACACGCACGCACGCAAAGCCTACAGGAATCACAGCATAGCGATACAGTTTAAGTTCACCAACACTTTATATAAATAAAAAAGGTTTACAGTGCAAATACTGCTGTTGCATTTAATGTGCATAAAATTTTAACATTTTCAACAATTGAACATTTGCACGAAAAAAAAAACTACGATAAAATCAAATATACATTTAAAAAGTGCACAATAACTAAATCCAACATACTTAAAACACACGCACACAAACTTCAAAAAAGAAGCAATAAAATGCAAATGGGATGGGCACGGCAGGAGATTTCAGTTTTCTGTTCCCGGCTGGCCGGACTGAAAGGAAGTGAGCGTGTGCACTTCCTGTCAGTCCATCTGGGAACAGGGAACAGGAAACTGAATCTCCTGTACACATGTGGACTGCAGGAGGAAGTAAGAGGAGCTCGGCCACGCTACAGGCTGCCTGCAGCTTATAGGAAGCGGCGGCACGGCTGAGGCCCCAAGCAATTGCTTGTTTTGCCTGTCCTGTCACGACGGGCCTGATCACAATCAAATGTGACAGTTATGATTCACTGCATGCTTTATATAAAACTGTTGTGGGAAATATTTCAGTGGAAGGGTTTAGTTCACCTTTATTTCAGTGACAGGTTCTCTTTCAGCTCAGCTGGTAATGCTGCAGCAGGCCTGTTTGCATTAAACCAATAATAGCCTTTTGCCCTTCCCATGCACATGAAGTGAGTGCCTGAAATCTGCTCAAACCACAGAAGGGAGTGTAAAGAGAGCAAAAGATAAAACAAAAGCATGAAGAAGACTTTGTAAATCTCAAGAAGGAAAATCTTTCAATGTGGGTAATCCCTGGAACCCACACATGCATTAACATTCACGCCTCACACGTCGATAGAAAAAAAAATATTTTAGACCTTGAAACACTGCTAACACTTTATTTGTATCTTCTGTGCTTACTGAAGTATCCCAGGAACAAGAGACTGACCCTTTTCTAAAGTGTTTGTTCACACATGCAGGGAATCCATGTTTGGCAAAACTTCAAAAAACACGTTCTTTGTTATTCAAAGGTCTACTTGCAAGAGACAAAATAGTTTTGTTTCTTTATCTCTCCTCAGAATAACACAAGTCAAGAAGGCATCTTTCATCAATCTTTTCATTTACTGTCAAGGAATGTGAGAAAATTGTCAGAGTGAACTCCACCTAGACTCCACTTATTTACACAGTTATTTATCCAGGAAGGTGTGAAAAATATTCTGCATGACTGAAAGGATGCTAAATACTGTACAAGGCTTTTGTCTAGGTTTTTTTTTTTGTATGGAAACAGCAGAAGAAAAAAATGGATCTTGTATTCTTTTGTGCGTCACCGTGTTCTCACTTCACAGATAAACCGTGATTTGTACAACATTATAGTGATAGATTTAGCCTGTCAAATTAAAAGTCTTTAGAAGTGAGGTAAATCCAGAGAGGTTTTAAATGGCTTAAAGTTTCATTACACTTTTCAGAAAGTTCAGAAGGGGTTGGTGGAAGTTCAAGTGCAGATGTCACACAAGAGTTTGGTTTTTTTTTCTGCTGCTGAAAGCTCTGCAGTGCCTGGAATTTCATCTGCAGTAAAGCAAGAGATGCATCAATGTGATTCAACTCAACTGATGAAACTCCGGGGCCCAAAACAAAGCGGAACAGGCCATATAAATCCATGACTGCCTGTGTCTGGTTCTGTGCTCATACCATTCCAAGTTGGAATTATCTGGCCCTCTTTGCTGATGTATGGAGTAACTGGCTGTTCGAGTGTTTATGAACAGTTATCATCCACTACTTTGGATGTTATCAGAGGAAGGGACGCCTGCCGCAGGGCTTGGTCTCTCACCCTTTCTATTACCACCTGTCATTGACGGAGAGTGTGCGGTGAAACTGCACATTCACTGAGTACAAGTGTAGATAGTTTCTGACGGCTGATCAAAGGGGAAAACCAAAGGGGCTGATAACAAGGACATGTTTCATGTACTTTTAACTTTGAGACGCCCAGGCATTTGTACTTTTTTCTGTTGGTTGGCAGAAAAACATTTAGTTACCTACCAGAACAATAAAAGAATTAAAAGGAATTTTTTTTTAGATCAGTGCAGAAGTGTCATCCCGTGTTTTCCCTGAACATTGTTTAACTGAGTATTTATGCAAATAAATGAACACTTATTACATGCAGAATATATGTGCCCCAACCCTGACTTTTCTAGTGATCTTGAGTAGAAGTTAACAAATCGATTCTAAACAGTGCTTAAAAATTAAAAATGTATTCCAGGTATTTATATTTTATACATAGTTACATTGGTCTAGCTTGGCCAATATAACCATGCATATACCATATGCCAATGCCAATGGAAGCTGGAACTCACTGAAGTAGACAACGCTACTGCAGTGATCTCAGCTCGGCATGGGCACCATTCTCTGATTAGAGAAGGTGGAGAGTTGGTTGACTTCACACTCTCCACTGTGTCCAATCAGGGGACACTGCATTCATTCAGAAAATACAAAGAATTCTCTGAATGGCAACTACTCTGAGCACCTGACCTGCAGCAGCACTGCCACTTGGCACAGGACAGGAAGTGAAGATCACTGGAGTAGCCATGTCTACTTCAGTAAGTTCCGGCTTCCCAGGGCATTATGGTATTTTCATAGTTCCATTAGTCCAAGCTAGACCAATGTAATTCTTCTTTAAAGTGGTTGTAAACCCTCACATGTACCCAGTGAAGTGACTAGCATTAGGTGATACTCAGAGATTTAACAAATCCTCCTATACAAGTTGTATATGCAGCCATTTCTTCTGTAGATCATTCTGAAAACACACAGAAGAAAGGATTTCTCTTTAGTTCTAGGAGCAGGGGAAGAGGATCTAAAGTCTTCACACAGCTCTGAGTCCTGATTGGAGAAAAGGGACCCAACCCCTTCTCACAGTAAGGAGAACAAGCACAGCTGTGGATAACAGTCACAGGCTAAGTGCTGCAGCTCCCTCCCCATGGCCATTTAACTCTTGGTGTTGGGAAAAGCTGACGGAGTCATGCTGGTAGCAGAGGAACCAGGCAACAGAGAGAGAGAGACAAGTATAGAAGGATGTGCCTTGTTCATATTTCATGTCT
Organism: Lithobates pipiens; assembly: GCF_037356315.1. Classification (NCBI taxonomy): domain Eukaryota; kingdom Metazoa; phylum Chordata; class Amphibia; order Anura; family Ranidae; genus Lithobates; species Lithobates pipiens. Next base: position 372,075,160 of record NW_027507748.1, on the reverse strand, counting down.
GAGGTTTACAACCACTTTAAGGCAATCCTTTCCTCCTCCTTTATTAAAAGAACTGCTGCCATATTTGTACTATTCATAAACTAAATACTGGTTCGCAATCTGTAAAAAAAAAAAAAAAAAAAAAAAACTCTGCTACATTTTAATCCCCAAGACTAAGTTAATTCTCATTTGTATACCCCCTTCCCCCCATGATCTTGTCTTGTATATGTGAAGTGAAGCTAGGCTGTCAATCACAGCCCAAACATTAAAGACACCTCCTCCATTTCTGCGGCAGTCACATATGAAGCTTTTCTCTACAGAACAGTAGATATAACCTCAGTAGCCAAGATGGGTAGTTAGAGACTGAAATGAGGGTTTGGTTGATAACTTTTAATAAAAAAATAGAAATTTGCTCTGAAATAGCTGATAAAGGTACAACTATGTTTGCATACTTGTGGAATTGAAAGCTTCATTTTAGATGAAATTTCCCTTGTTGCCAATATCTCATATGGCATTTATATTGACAAACACAGGGAAGGGCTTGGTGCATAGTAAATATTACCGATTCTATCTGAGCTATTTGTACTAGACTTAGCAACATTTTTCCTTTTTCAGATTACATTCATGCATACTAAGTCACGAGTAAGTGTAGCAGCTACAGGTATTTCTTACCTCTCCTAGAGATTACAGTATTACCTCTGACAATACCTTCATCTGATTTTCTCTCCAGAAGGACAGAGCCATCATTCAGGGTTCAGCATGATCTTCTGGGAGTGTTAATCTCTTGGTGCACCACTACGCTAGGTGGTTCTTTCCATTGGCCCCTGTGTCCCTGCTGTGTACTGTAGCTTCTTTGATATTGCATATAAATGTGAAGAAATATATAAACACTTGAAATAAAACAACGAATGGATGAATTACCATGTTTATTGGCGTATAACACACACAGTCGTATAACACACACCCCAAATTTAAGAGGGAAGCTTAAGGAAAAATGTTTTCACAGCCCCCCTCTCCCTGCACTGTACACAGCCCCCCATCCAGTACACAGCCCCCTCTCCCTGCTCAGTATACAGCCCCCCATCCAGTATACAGCACCCCTCTCCATGCACAGTATACGGCCCCCCATCCAGTATACAGCACCCCTCTCCATGCACAGTACACAGCCCCCCACCCAGTACACAGTCCCCTATCCCTGCACAGTACACAGCCCCCCATCTAGTATACAGCCCCCTCCCCCTGCACAGTACACAGCCCCCATACAGAATGCAGCCCCCCTCTCCCTGCACAGTACACAGCCCCCCATCCAGTATACAGCCCCCCTCTACCTGCACAATATACAGCCCCACTTCCAGTATACAGCACCCTCTCTCCCTGCACAGTATACAGCCCCCCTCTCCCAGCACAATATACAGCCCCACATCCAGTATACAGCACCCTCTCTCCCTGCAAAGTATACAGCCCCCATCCAGTATACAGCCCCCCTCTCTGCACAGTACACAGCCCCCATCCAATATACAGTCCCCTCCCCCTGAAAACTGCACAGCCTCCCTGTACTCCCAGGAGACCCCCAGTCTCCTGAGACAGCGCTGCCAGCATTCTTTAGTTTACTTTAAATTCACTGCCAGCCCCTCCCACACTGCTCCTCATGTGTCGATCCTATTGTAAAGTGAAGCTTCCATATACCTCAATAGCTCAGTTTTTGTTCACTGACCTGGTCACATGATTGCTCTCCTCTGACGTTACATAGACGGTCATGTGACCGTTCTCCTCCTCCAATCTAAAGCTACACTCGGAGGAGGAGGAGTGCGAGGAGGAGGGCAGCCAGAAAAAAAGGAGCTATTTAGATATTTACAAGCTTTGTTTTATAATGACACAAACACAGGAGGAACAGTGTAGGAGAAGGGGCTCACAAGTGATTTTTTTTTTTATCAACTTTAGACTATGCAGGCAGCGCTGTCCCAGGGCCAGGAGAGGCGGGGCAGCCGGCCTGATACCCCCTTAATGGGTGACTCCAGGGGTGGACCGCCCGATCCCCGCCCCCTGTTGGTAAAACATCTTATCAGCATATAACACGCAGGCACTGTTTACCCTTGGTTTTCAGGGGAAAAAAGTGCGTATTATACACTGATAAATACGGTAGTTAAAAACCCAGTCCTACAGAGATTTTTCAAAAGGTGGGAAGTATGTGTGTGTGATAATGCACAGACAGTGCTGTAGGAACTGTAAAACAGCCTGATCTGCACTAGTAATGGGTAATTCAGGGAAGGGATATGGCTGTTCATGTCCACCCATTATTTACTAGCATCTAATAAAGTGAAAGATAAAAGTACTTTAAAACTTAATAGAATATAAACCATAATTGTGCATTATGCATCCCTGACATAGTCGAGAACAAATACATCCATTTTACACAAGTGTGTATAAGCATATGCTTATCCTTTTGGTTATTTGGCATATTGATTACATACAGTATATTACCAAAAGTATTGGGACACCTGCCTTTACACACACATGAAATTTAATGGCATCCCAGTCTTGGTCCATAGGGTTCAATATTGAGTTACCCACCCTTTCCAGCTATACCGGCTTCAACTCTTCTGGGAAGGCTGTCCACAAGGTTTAGGCGTGTGTCTATGGGAATGTCTGACCATTCTTCCAGAAGCACATTTGTGAGGTCAGGCACTGATGTGGACGAAAAGGCCTGGCTCACAGTCTCCACTCTAATTCATCCCAAAGGTGTTCTATCAGGTTGAGGTCAGGATTCTGTGCAGGCCAGTCAAGTACCTCCACCCCAAACTTGCTCATCCATGTCTTTATGGACATTGATTTGTGCACTGGTCCAGATCATTTGGTGGAGAGGGGGATTATGGTGCAGGGTTGTTTTTTCAGGAGTTGAGCTTGGTCCCTTAGTTCTAGTTAGCTTTGTGGGAACAGTTTGGGGATGGACCCTTCTTGTTCCAACATGACTGCGCACCAGTGCACAAAGCAAGTCCATAAAGACATGAATGAGCAAGTTTGGGGTGGAGGAACTTGACTGGCCTGCACAGAGCCCTGACCTCAAGCCGATAGAACCCCTTTAGGTTGAATTTGAGCAGAGGCTGTGAGCCAGGCCTTCTCATCCACATCAGTGCATGAACTCACAAATGCGCTTCTTGAAGAATGGTCAAAAAGACACACTCCTAAACCTTGTGGACAGCCTTCCCAAAAGAGTTGGGCCAACTCAATATTGAATTCTACAGACTAAGACCGGGATACCATTAAAGTTCATATGCGTGTAAAGGTGGATGTCCCAATACTTTTGGTAATATAGTGTATATTAACTAGCAATAACAACATGTAGGTTCCCAAAGTATACTTGGAAATTTTGTAAACTTGTAGCCAAGTAGGTGTAGCTCAATGTCAAAAGTCACCCAAAGTATCAGAGTTATTTATGAACATGACTGGTAGGAAACAGAAAGATAATCTTTGATAATTGCAATAAAGACAAAAAAATTAATTAAATCGGTAAGGCCTCATGTACAGTGCTGCTGGTAAACGGACGTTTAGGAGCATTTGGGAGTTTTTTCAACTGCCCCTGAACTCTCCTCTATGTTATCATATCTGTCCATGTGCACAGGGTTGTTTACAGTCATTTCTAGACAGTTGAGTTTAGAGGCATTTTTTTGGAACGTAAAAAAATGCGTTCAGAAGCTGAGTTTACAGGCATTTCAAGGGCCAAACACTTCTAATGCAGCTAAACACAGTAACTTGCATTTAGCCGCATTTCGTTTACAGCCATTTTAAATTTTTGTCTATTTAAAAAAAATACATATATTTTTTATAACGCTTCTAAGCGCAAACGCGGAAAAGCACCGCTAAATGCAGCAAAATGGGCGTTTTAGATGTCCATTACTATCTGTCAAGTTAAATCGTTCAGGAGAGGTTGTAAAAATGACCTGTGTACATGAAGCCTAAACGTAATTGGATTTTTTTCCTGTATTATCATTGGTAGGAGGGAACAAACGTATACAACTGTTTTGCTATGACCAATCTTATAGTAAATTTGTGAGTGAAACAGGGTGTACCCTGAAACACTGCCTCAACTCTGAAATCAGAAATGTTATCTAGGGGCGCTGATCACCTACCGGGCCCTACCGATCTAATGTATGCCCTATATCCGTTCGACCTAGCATGAGCATGAGCATGAGCATACACCTACTATGATTCTACCTACTCTTATTCTATTTGTATACGTAATTGTGAAAGACTGACTAGCGCTCGCCAGCTTATGTTACCATACCTGGTTAGTTTTTTTTTCATTATTTTCTTTTATCTGTAGTGTTTCTACAAAACCTTAATAAACGGAATTGAGAAAAAAAATTGTGAGTGAAAGCAGAACTAACCTTGCTTGAGTCAATGCTGCCTTTAGTGTTTGGTCTTTACGGTTAAAATTACATAGTATATAATTTATATAGTGGATAAACGTTCTTGTCTAAAATTATATCGTATATAATTTATATATTGGATAAACATGCTGCTTGCATATAAATGACTATAGTCGGCTTCCTAAAACAAACCAAATATTTTATCCCATTTATTGCCTCTTGTAATTTTGTTAATGGCCCGAAAGATAGTTGTTTGTAATCCATCATTTGTAAATATAAACTGTTTTTGCACAGGTTTGTGCACTTATAACAAATTGTAATGCTATCTTGTTTTACATTGTTCATGTAGGATTTAAAATGTTCCATTCATTTCTGGATTTAAATGAGAGGCTTTGTCAACACGAAATGCAGTGACCGTGTGCAAAATGTAGCAAACAATCATATTTCCATTTACCATATTTAAGAGAATAAAATATGGCTGTGACTGGTTGCCCAAGGTTATTACTATCTCCTTACAGTTTTTGAATTTTGTACTTCTATTTCTTTTAAATATCCCAGGAACACAAATTTCCAGAAACATTGAAAATATTATATAAAATATACACTGGTTATGACCACCCACCATACCATGACCGCCCACCTAATATTCTCTAGGTCCTACTTTTTGCCACCAAAACAGTCCTGACCAACTGAGACATGGGCTTTACCTGAGCTCTGAAGGTAATCTGTGGTATCTGGCACCAAGCCAATAGCAGCTGATCCTTTAAGTCCTGTAATTTGTTAGGTGGGGCCTCCATGGATCGGACTTGTTTTTCCAGCACATGCTCGATTGGATTGAGATCTGTAAAATTTGGAGGTCAAGCCTACACCTTGAAGACACTTTCTTCCAGTTATGATGCTCATGTGCCAATTTGGCTGAGGACAAGTGTCAGCATGGGCAGCCTAACCAGTCTTTGATTATGCTGCCCCATACACAACATACTGTGATGCACTGTATGGTCTGACACCTTTCTATTGGAACTTTTTTTAGCAATTTAAATTACAGTAGTTCTTCTATTGGACTAGCAGCCTTGGCTCCCTATGAGCATCAATGATCCTTGGCTGCCAAAGACCCTGTCACGGGTTCACTGGTTTTCCTTGCGTGGACCACTTTTGATAGGTCCTGACCACTGCAGTCTAAAAACATCCCACAAGAGCTGTAGTTTTGGAGTTGCTCTGAGCCAGTTGTCTAGGCATAACAAGTGGGCTCTTTTTAAAGTCACACAGATCTTTACACTTGCCCATTTTTTCTGCTTTTTACAAACCAACTTCAGGGACATGTTCATTTGCTGCCTAATATATCACACCCACTTTCAGGTGTCACTGTCACTAGATAATCAATGTTATTCACTTTACCTGGCAGTGGCCATAATGTTATAGCTGATCTTTGTCTATAAAGGCAACACAATTGCTGCATATAGTTTAGCTATCTTTCCAACTATTATGGAAAATGTGCTATTCTCAAGGAATGTGTGATATCTAGAGATCAGAGTTCTTAGGGTTGATTCCTAGGGTTTTAGGTTATATGTTTTATGCAGGCAATGATGAGATGGGGTCATTGATGAGATAAGCATCTTACACAGGTTATTGAGGAGTGCTCGTATCTCCTGCATGTTGTTGCTGCCATTGTAGAAGTGACCCATATTATAGGCAACTGAATGGGAATGACATGATTTGCTCAATATACCAAACTCATACTCCCCTATTACCACTGTGTTACCTCATGACCAAAAATGTTTGTGGCCCCACATGTCAGTGCACCTTGTATAAACATAGAATAATCTCCATGTTTTAATGAAATTTCCATTTTGTAATATGTTGTTTACATAAAAAAATGTGAAAAAGATAATTAAACAGGAAGTTAATAACTGTGTCTCAATTGATTTATTTTGTTACTTTTTGGATGGAATAAACTGTTAAGTAATTTGAATGATTTGGATAATATACAATAAAAATAAACATTTAAATATACTACATTTGCGTCACTTGTGAAGGGAGAATAGCAAAAGTAGATTAATCACTTTGTTTTATTCATTCTAGGGGCCTATGATCGTAGCGTCACTCTTCTGGAAGTGTGTGGGAGCTGGCCTGAGAGCTTTGGGTTGCGCCACATCTCTTCCATTGAAAGCACAGATGAAGGTCTCCGTGAGCGACTGGCTGACGCTATGTCCGAGTCCCCAAACCGAGAAGTGGTGGTATCAGGAACAGGTACAAAAAAGAGGTGTGATATGAGGTCCCACAATTCTCTTTGAAATGATCTTTGTTTTATGTATTGCATTGTTCTTCAGATTTTTAGCTCCATGATTGTGAAGTATGATAACATTCAAATTAGTCCTTGATCCTTAAGGCTGGGATCATACTTATGTGAATTAAATGTGGGTTTCCCCACATCCAATTTGCATGACAGGAGATTGTGACCGACTCAATGGACCTGGTTCACACATCTCCGGGATGGCTGTGGAGGGAATTGCACAGAAGTCCTGTGCGTCTTTGGCTACGTTTCAGGTCCGAATTCAGGCAAAAATTCAGGCCCCGTCCCTGAAATGGAGAACAGGAACACACCGGACCCTGCTGTCAGCCGAATCCATTTTAAGTGTGAACCCAGCCTAAAGCATGTCTGTACTTTACCTATTCAGAGCAAAGCAACAGGTTTTCACCTGTCGACCAAGCCTTTTCTGGCACTTTTTGTTTACAAGTTTAAACCAGTATTATTTTGCTAAATATTACTTAGAAACCCCAAACTATGTATATATATTTTAGAGAATAAATTGGCAATTATTGCAATATTTTATGTCACACGATACTACACTTTAATTAATTTTATTGCAAAAAAAACACAATATATAACCCTATTTGTAAATATAAAAGATGATATTACGCCGAGTAAATTGATACCTAACATGTCACAGTTTAAAATTGCGCATGTATGGCGCTCGTGGAATGGCGACAAACTACGATACCTAAAAATCTCCATATCCGACACTTTAAAAAAAAATGTTTAGAGGTTACCTGTTTAGCATTACAGAGGAGGTCTAGTGCTAGAATTATTTCTCTTGCTCTAAAATTTGCAGTGTTACCTCATATGTGGTGCGAACACCATTTATATATGCATGCGTGACTTTTGTATGCATTGGTAGCAGCGCGCGAGCACAGAGGTATGGGGGGGCTTTAAACATTTTTTTCTTATTTTTTTTATTTTTTATTTTTATATCGTCTCCTTAATTTGTTTTAATCACTTTTGTTCCTATTACTAGGAATGTAAGCATCCCTTGTAATAGAAATAAGGTCTTTATGGCTCTGTGGACATATGTCCTCTTGCTGCTTGGGTCTGCATATTAATGTCTATGCATGAATAATAATGTATGTGAAGGTTGTAAGGGGGAGATATCCAGTCCATCTGGATATATATCGATGGAAATTTTTTTTTTTTTTTTTTAATCTTGCTTGTTATCTTGCACCCTCTTGAATAATAGTCCTTGGGCGTTTGTAGCCACCCATAATTTCAACAATTTTTTGTGTTTATGTATATGTTTACTAAGTAGGAAAACTTACACCACAACAGGGAAATTACAATTCCTATGTATGTCTGCTGGTGCAGTAAGTTCTACAGAAGTATTATGTCCTTTAAAGCAGGGGGTAGGCAACTTTGGCACTCCAGCTGTGGTGAAACTACAAATCCCATCATGCCTCTGCCTCTAGGAGTCATGTCTGTGATTGTCAGGGTCTTGAGACTTGTAGTTTCACCACAGCTGGAGGCCGAGGTTGCCTACCACTGCTTTAAAGCGTCAATGGATGGATACACAGTAGCAGGGTATGTAGAACATGAACAGGCTGATCACGTGTATACATATACTGAAATATATGGCAAATACCTAGGTTTCCTTTAATAGTTTGATAACATTTATGTTGCTGGCATGCAGTATTTAGGTTTTAATTTTGCAAGTAGTTGGTACTTAGTGATGCCATCATGGGCATCTAAGCTGCCACCACATAAAAGGGCTGATGGAAATGCAAGGAATGTTGTAGACATTAGCAGTTGGGTTGTGAAATAAATTCACATTATGCTCTCTGTGGTCTGTGCATCTCCTGAACTCCTCTTGGCTCTTTAATCCCAATGTAATCCATCTCTGAAATGTTCAGTTATATAGAAAAATAATCTCATTTGTTTTCATAGATCTAATAAGCTGACCTCCCCACAAGAGGTTAAGAGATGTTAGAGACACTTATATATGTTGTGCTTCTTGATTCTTGTAGAGAAGCTTGCTTTCACTTTGTTATATCAGACAACATTTTCCATGACACTAAAGACCTATGCTACTATCACCACTGATTTACATATCCTTCCAATCTCATTTTTTGTGGAAGTATTTAGTGATTGCTTAAATTGAATAGTTAAGGTTTATTCTTACAGCTCACAGCAAGTTAGATAAAATCGCAAATGCAATATGGTACAGTGCAGCACAAACTTATTATAAAATAATAATAATAGTATATCAGTTTTAGATGAAACACATATTTGTATGTTATTTTCCACTGCTTGAAGCTGGAATGAAAGTGTAATTCAAAACACCCTTTTCTGTTGGTTTTGAGTGTTAGATATTAAAAACAAAAGCTGGTTGACAAATTTTATTTTCTGAATTAATTTATTTTCTAAAAATCTATCATCTCCCTTCCATCCCTTTGGCTGTCTGTCTGCCCATCCATCCGTCTGTCTTGATTAAATTTAGTTTTGCCTGACTTGATTCCAAAGCCATGTAATTGCCAGATTTATAGTGTGTCATGTAAGCATGTGTGAAAGGCACAAAGGATAGGTTTGGCATAGAGGATGTGCTGGCAAGGAAACACTTGACATGATTTATGGAGGCTAGATGTTTCTGCCTTAGTTATTTTATTAGCTTGTGTTTGATGGTGTGCCAGAGACTATTGTCTTTATTACTGTCCTATTTTTTCACTCTGTGGTGACAAAATCTATAATTGTCTTTGTTGTTCAGTTGTATTTTATATTTTAATTAGTGTTTTATGATGCTTTGTAGGATTTGTCAAACTGGTGTTGCAATAACATGCTGTATACACCTCTTAGACCATAAATATGTCTCCATGCTTCCATCATTTATGTTCTGCAGTATGTACAGTATGTGCAGAACTTGGTGTTGTGTGCAAATATTCAAACAAAGTCAGCAGTCAACTGTATATTGTTTCTTTATAATAATGAACTATCTGAGGCTTTACTCACATTAGAATTTTTACTTTAATGCAAACAGGTGCCATTTAGGTGTTGTGATGATAGAAGCCTTGCTTCCATTGTCTGTTGGGGTCATCAGACTTGATTTATTTTATTTTTTTTGTACAAAGCACTTCAAAAGACCATAGGTACTGGTTTCAACTTAAATCTAGGCAGCATCTGTACAGAGAAAATAATACATAAACCACAAAATAATCTACAGCTTGCCCAGCACTTCATGATACATGGTCATGTCCAGGAATTCAACCTTGTGTCAAGGAAGCAAAAGCCTTTTTCTTTTTAATTACAAGGCTGCCAGCACATAGTTTCTCTCTTTGTCCGCAGGCCTCTTCCAGCTTTTTCCAAAAATACTGAGATTCCCTCTCAAAAGGAAGTTTTTTTTCCTATAAAGGATCACCACAGCAATACCATTATCATGCTTTATAAGGCCAGCTTCAATTTTTATATCTGACCAACTTTCCCAGTGCTTCTCCCACAATGGGTACAAATAAAGAATGGGCTGGTCTTATACTTAAAGTGGTTGTAAAGGCAGAAGGTTTTTTATCTTAATGCATTCTATGCATTAAGATAAAAAAGCCTTCTGTGTGCAGCAGCCCCCCAATACTTACCTGAGCCCATCTCGATCCAGCAATGTTGCACGAGATCCTTGGCTGTCCAGGACTCTCCCTCCTCATTGGCTGGGTCAGCAGCGAAGCGCCAATGGCTCCTGATGCTGTCAATCAAAGTCATTGAGCCAATGAGGAGAGAGAGGGGGCAAAGACAGGCTGCAGCTCCGTGTCTGAATGGACACGCCTAGCTGTGGCTCTACTCCGGTGCCCCCATAGAAAGCTGCTTGCTGTAGGGCACTCAACAGGAGGGAGGGCCAGAAACACTGAAGAGGGACCCAAGAAGAGGAGAATCTGGTGTATAGTATAAGTACAAGTATAACATGTTTGTTATTTTTAACAAAAAAAAATTGAGATTTTACTATCACTATAAAATTTTTGCACCCACCATATAATTCACACTTTTGCACAAATTCTATAAGCACCTAATGAGCTGTGATCCAGGGACATCTAAACTTTTAATGGAGACCTGTGGGGAATTGGGTTAAACATTTTAAGGCAGCCGGTCAAACTGTCTATTCTATTAGTGGAAACATTAACATTACTTATGATGATTGTGTTGTTATTGAGCTACATATACTGTAGATTAACTTTAATATGGAAACACACACTTTAAAATATTGAAAGTGCCCCTTATACCCTGTAGAAATGTTATAATCTGTTGCAAATATCTTAATAATAGAGGACAATCATTCCCTTTTCTATGGTTTCAAAGTTTTTGCTACATGTACATGTATGACACATTCACAAGAGTGAGCAGGAATCTTATTCAGCACATCCTGTACTACCATGTGTGACTCTGGCTTTTCCTCCTAATGCTTGTGTTTTCCATAAGAATCAGGAAAAAGAACGGAAATAGTGATTATTTAACATAAAACTAGCCCTACACTGCATGTCAGTTAAATTGTCATCTTAAATGATAACTGTTGCTAATGATGTAAGAACCGGTTGCATCGCTAGTAAATATCTGGCTGTGAATGTGCAATCTTATTCTGTAAGGCATAAAATAAAGCAAACAGTAGCAACAAATCAGAAATTACTGTAATGCCGCGTACACACAATTGGAATTCTGGCCAGAAAAAGACGGATGAGAGCTTTTCATTGGAAAATGCGACCGTGTGTATGCTCCATCGGAATTTAGCTGTCCGAATTACTGCCAGCCAAAAATTGATAGCATGTTCTCAATTTTCCCGAAGGAAAAACTATCTATCAGAAATTCCAATCGTGTGTATGCAATTCCGATGCGCCAAAAATCACACATGCTCAGATTCAACTATGAGATGGAAGCTATTGGCTACTGGCTATTGAACTTCCTTTTTCTAGTCCCGTCGTACGTGTTGTATGTCACCGCGTTCTAAACTATCGGAATTTGGTGTGACTGTGTGTAGGGAAGACAGCTTGAGCAGAATTCCATCGGGAAAACCATCAGAGCTTTTTCAGATGAGAGTTCTGATTGTGTGTACGTGGCATAAGAGTAGGAGCAGACAATAAACTCTGACTCCTATTATTTAGTGAATTTCCAGATTTCAGAACAAACTACGTATGGACTTGTGCTGACCAGAGATTCATTTTTTTTTGTTCAGCTAGTCACACATGCATCAAAATGTGTCTGTTCTCTGCTGAACCAGCCAATTTGATTCATCTATGACCAGCTTTTTTCAGTAGCCAATGAAAGAACCAAACCCCAAAGGGCAAAGTGCTGCAGCTCCTGGTAGCTGGTCAGAACATATTATGGTAATGTCATAGTGGTACCAATTAAATTCTCATAAGTTGCTGTGGGAAGTGCTATCTGGTTTTCTACTTGTACTATTTTAGTGAATAAGTACTTCACTTTTGTATGGTGGTATCAAAAACGTTTATATCTGATATCTAATTTAAATAAATTGACTTTCATAGTTTTAAGGTGGCACAAGTATTATTTGCAGTTGTGCTTTTTATTTGCTAAAGTTCCTTAAAACTTTTATGGTCATATATGGTGAATTTTAACCAGTGAAAACATTTTATAATCTGCAATTTTTTGAACTTCATTACAATATGCAATGTAAAGACATATATAGTAGGTAACTGAAAATCGTCTTACTTTAGTCGGCCTATACTAGACAGTTGAATGCCAATATCTTATTTTCTGGGGTACCCCATGATTAAAATCAGCCCAGGCTGGTGTATCCACTACTTGGATTAAAACTTTGTGATGGTAATTGCTACTGTAGATGTATCAGCAGCAGTTGTTCAAGTTATGTTACAGAGTGCCCATGTTCTTGGCTGTTCTTAGAGTATTACTCATTTGTGAAAATAAAAATGTGTAACTTGAGGTTATCCTTTCCCAAGCAATTATTATTCCATCATGTAGACTGTTTTACAGGGCTTATGGTATGCAGGTGCTTTATGTAAAAAAATCCAAGTAATAAGACCAAACCTTTCCACTTGGCATTTTCATTAGTTGAACCAGAGATGTCTTGAGAATAAATATGGATTTTTTTTTTCAAACATGTTTCAGTTTAAAACTGCTGAAGACATTTTTTGTGGATCTTAATTTTTACCACTGAAAAAATATCTGTAAAAATTCCATAGAGATTAGAACAGGATAGTGTTACATCAACGACAAATGAAAAGAAAAATTTTACTTCTAGGTTACAAAAACAGGTTTTAAAATGAATGATATAATAATAATATTAGCTTAGCACACTTCCTGTTCTACTTCTAAAGTGTCAGCTTTAAACAGAACATGCTACCTAGGTGTTATCTGTTTTGAAAAGAAACAGAATATTCTTACAGTATTTAAAGTGTATCTAAACTTTAACATAGAAAATCATTAAATGATAACTTCCCATTACCTAGGTGACTTGCTTTCTTTTACATGCATAGATTGATTTTGTTCAGCCTGCAAAAGGAATGTAGCAGTTTTCTCCATCTGGATGGATGACTCCCCCAGCTATTGTACTCTGACAGCTGGTACCTCACTATGATTATCAGCCATTCACAGTAATCATGTGACCACTAAGTTCATCTTCCCTGTTGGCATTAAAGCGGAGCTCCACCCGATTTATAGACAATAGATCCCGACTATTATAAATCTGTTCTAAATATAAATCAGACTTTTTTTATAAATTATTTGCAATGTACCTTTTTTTTATACACATCTTGCCTATTTCCTTGTTCTGGGTATTGCGGATATGGGCGGGGTTGCTGCGGCTATTCTGTCACTCCCTTTTGTTCTGCACTGTCTCCTGGGATCTTTTTTGCCTGTTCCCAGGAGTCTGTGCGGCGGCCTAGCGTGAGTTGTCGCACGATTTAGAACCCAGCAGTGTTGGCGGCGCTCCGATATTCCCTTACTGTGCATGCACGAGATCGGAGCTAGCTTGCATGCTGGGAGATGGATGTCATAGAAGCCCGGAAGAGAATGCCTGTGGGCTTCACATGCCCACAGGAAAAATGACAACGTTGTAGATCTTCTTTTATAAAGCAGTCTATTATTGAGAAACAGCAATGGGCAAAGAAGAAAAAACGGAACATGTGAGTAACATATTTAAACGCTAATTCGTTTTTAAATGTCCCAAAAAAATAAAATCGGCGGAGGCAGTGGAACCCTGCTTTAAGACCCATTTAAAAGGCCACCAAGTGGCAGCAGGAATGGGGTTTGAGTATATTTTGAGTTGTATTTACTTTTGCAGTCATACATGAGAGCCCTCCACTTTCTGTTTATTATGTGATCTAATTCACAGAACGTATCTAAAATAATTTGCCAGGTACAGTTTTTATTATAATACATTAATATACAGTGCAGACCCCAAGCCTTGATGTTCCCAACCCTTTGTTAGAGCAGACAGTGTTCAAATCTAGTTAACATCTAATAATAAAATATGCCAGCACAGTATAGACAGAGTTAATTATGGTAAACATAACGTCCTACAACCTCTTCCTTAGAAATACATAGAGAAGAAAGCTATCTAAGGCTCTTCATACATTTTTGAAAGGAAAAAGTAAAGAAGCTTAAAAAGGTAAGTAGCAATTTTACAATATTTGTTTTAAAGTTATGCTATGTGAATGGTAACATGTAACAAATATAAAGTAGGTGTCATCTAAAATTGGCTGCAAAAGTGCAAATACACTTTAAGTAAGCAAAGCTGCCCTTTAAAGGGTCTTTAGAGAAAGGCTTTCTCTTTTTGGCACTCCGAATCATTACATCAGTTAGAAATTAATAGACTGTGTCAGTCCAATAAATAGTCAAATTAGAAACTTATGAAAAAAACAGCAATACATTAATAGTTGCTGCTGTTTTGTTATATTTTTGTGTAGGCAGTCCATGAGGTGTTTCTTCGTAATGTGAAACCATCTAAATATTGACAAATATTAATCCAGTTATATGATCAATAAAAAATCACTCAATGTATTTTTAAAAGCCACAAGAATGAAAAGTCTGTGTTATCTAGAACAACTAATCAACTTCAATGGGTTTTTTTTGTGTAGAAAAGAAAAGAAAGATATGGAGCATGCATAGCTCGGAACTGTCCCTGATTTGGAATAATGTCCCTCTGTCCCTCTTTCCTCCTCATTTGTCCCTCATTTTGGTCTGATCCATATAGTTGAATATAAAAAGGACTTTTTATCTTTCAAAAAGTGTTTCTCAGCACTAAACCTTTCATCCAATTTCTAAATTGCTGCATTTGTATATTTTAAAAAGCTAATATAAAGGAATAATAGTGGTAAAAAAAGCACTTGTGGATTTAATTAACCTTTTTTTGGTTAATTCTCCTTTAAGGGGGTGTGGCAGGGGCGTGTCCTATGCCTACATGCATTTGTTAGTAGGTGTCCCTCATTCTCATCTCAAAATGTTGGGAGGTATGAGCATGTATAGATAGCAGCATGCCTCTTTAAATTGGTAACCTTACAGAGGGGTAGTCAGCTACTCAGCACTCTCTTGCAGAGGTGTTAGCCTAATGCCAGACAAATATGCATCAACTACTTATTCAATCCATTGGATGTAAAAAAAAAAAAAAAAAAAGCATTGAATTCACCACCAATGATATATTTGCCAGCATCCATGCTGGATTTGAGTAAAATATTCCATGATTGGTTCATCAAACAGTGAAATCAATAATTTGTGTTCAGCTAACAGTAGAGAAATGTATAGGAATCAGCGTGCTGATGCTCCTTTATTGACCAGTCTTCAGCCTCTAGGAGTAAAGTTGACTAAAGGAACAAAGAGGTTTATTTACTAAAGGCAAATATACTGTGCACTGCAAGCACACCCGCAAGTGCAGTGCAAGTGCAGTTGCGCTAGATGTGAGGGAAAACTCGGAAATTAGGGGAAGCTCTGCTGATTTTTAACATCCAATCATGTGCAATCAAAAATGTTTATTTTTTATTTTAATTTGCATGTTAGATCTAGAGCTATTACTATTTGCCTTTGGCAAATCAACCTCAAAATCTGTCATTGGAAAAGTAAAGGGGTTGCCAATGATGACTTCCTTGTGCAAGTAGACTAACTGTTACACTGATAAAGAAATAAAAAATAAGGCACTACTATAAACCACAAAAAATCATGAAAGTGATAACAAATATTGCACATTCAAAAATATGTGAAAATATGAAAATAGAAATAAGCGTCCAATAATTTAAAATAGTCCTTTCAAAAGTCTTCCAATTATCGTGCTCTCAAATGTATGGTGACCTGTTAACCTTATACAAGTGCTCCACCACGGTGCATATAAAATGCATACTCACCAACCACGAGCCTTTAATTTAATAGACCTTAACATTTGGGATGATAGCTGATGGTACTCTTTAGATCCTAATTCAGGTACTCATCCGAGGTCACCTTATGGGATCCAAAGCCAGCAAACACTCCAAATATTAATTTCTTACTTATTGTATTTTCTTGATGCTTGTGATGTAGCCAGGGCCTTCCAGTTGCCTGCTTGTAAGCGTATTTTATCAGTGCCTTCCAGGGAGTTCTTGGGAGTAAGTGTTTAAGGCCTATTAAAGGCTCACGGTTGGTGTATGTGCATTTTATGCACACTGTTGTGGAGCACTTGTATAAGTTCACCATACATTTGTGAGCATGGTAATTGGAAGACTTTCGAAAGGACTATTTTATACAATTGAAAACTTATATCTATTTTCATATTTTCACATATTTTTACATGTGCAATATTTGTTATCACTTTCATGACTTATTATGATTCTTAGTAACTCCTACATTTTTTTTGGCTTTGTTTGTCTAAAGTGGACATCTCCCATTAAAGGGGCAGCAAATATATTGTAAAGTCCTCCAGATTGTATGGGCCAGATATATCAAATTGTTTGAATGGCCGTTACACTGGCCTCAGTTCTTTAAGGGCTGGTGCACACTGGTGTGTTGCAGTAACATGCCATAAAACATGCATTTTACTGTACATTACCGCAAGCACACGGCAGTATGTGTAATGCAGTGTGATGTGCTGTGGTGCCATTCATTGTGAGTAGCACTCCAACGCACTAACACAATGACTATACCACACACATGGTTTGTAATGTAATGTAGTGCACAGATGAAAATAACTGTCACCTTTTTTGAAAATAGGATCTTTATCCTGGTGTGTTAGATTTGTTAATTATGCTTATTGCTTACAGTAGTGTCAGAAACCATGAATCAGACTGAGACACAAGTACAGTTAAATCACACTTGTTTAATAATAATAAAAAAAGGTAAACAGAGTAAACGTATTCAAAATATAGCCAGAGTTCAGGAACCGTAACGGATAGTCAGACAAGCCAAAACGTCAGGGAGCCAGAGATGAGCGTAGTAGAGCAGCAAGCAGGATCTGGATCCAGAAGGAATGTCAGCCAAGCAAGTCTTTAACAGGAACACAGGAGAGTGTCTTGTTTACAGACAGTCATTCGGCCTCTGTCGGGATTGATCGGTGGGTCCCGGCAGACATCAGGTCTGCTGGACCCGCTGATTGGCTACCACTGTGTGTCTGGTCCCACTGTGCCGCAAATCCAGAAGTAAAAATTACGTAAGGTACCTCATTCTGCCTGTCCCAGGGTGAAATTTTCTCTCTTTTTGTTGCTCATTCTGCCTGTAGGAGCCGCCGCCCACCAGTACATGTATGTGGGGTGGTCGGCAAACGTTTAAAGAGCCAAGGAGCAAGTAACCCATATAAACCAATGAACAATCATCTTTCATTTTGCTAGTTTCTTCTTAATAATCATATGCTAATTTTCACTTACTGCCATGATGCTACTCCATATCCATCATCAGTTCCCTTTGCTCTACAATTTTCATGTGGAACATGATACAACAACATTTTGTAATAATTTATATTTAATTCATAAGCCACTGAAATTGTACCCCTATACACACATATAGACTCTCTTTATACTTCCTACTAATTATAGAAAATAGGGAAGAATGATTGCTTTGAGGAGGAGAAAGGGAATGAAATAGGTTTCTGTAAATGTTAAAGCAAGTTTTATTATTTCAACTGAAATGCACTAAAAAAGACTCACATTTCAAAGATTCTGCAACACAATTAAAAAGGATATTGTACATATGTTTGAAATTAATTTCAATACTAATTCAATCAACATACAGTATTATTTCAAGTGTTTCAAAGGCAATGTGCGAGAGCTAACAGATTTGAATATGGTTCTAATATTTTTGGGTGTGCCAGTAACAAACTGTCACATTTTGTTTTTAAACATGTGTATTTTATAATTTTTTATGGAAATGCAAGTATAACATATTTATAAAAAAAGATGCTAATATATTTAAGCACCTTGTATACATTGTGATGATGGAAGGAGTTTTGGAACATGTTTCTGTTCAAAGAAAGCACTGGTTATATTCAAGCTTTCCAAACAAGGCAAGGTGGAAATTGCCCATACCTATCAATCATATTTTATATTTTATCAGCCTGATTAAAGTGAAATCTGATTGGCTGTTATGCGTTAATCTGCTCATACACAAGCTTAATATCAGGAAATTACCCAATTTGCCTATGCGTGTACATAGCACTATTCAGTGACTTTCCTGATGGAAACGCTGTGCTTCAGTGTTGTCCAGAGGGGATGGCAGATCACCTGTGCAGTAACCATGTGCAGGTTTCCTTTTGCCAGAAGTTCTACAGCAATTGTAAATAAATATACAGTATACTCACCTTGGCACCATTATTCCCAGTATTGGATTATTTAAAAGAGAAGTATGGTTTTCTTTTTTTGTTCTAATCATACCTAGGTGGATGGAGCATCAGACCGATGCTGCAGCTTTCCCCCGGCATCTCTGCACTGAGAACCGTGCCACCGAACACCGCCGATGGCTCGGCTTTCACTCCTCTCCGAGCAGAGCAATGCTTACTGTCAGTCAGCATCGCTTCTGATTTGCTCCTACACGCTCATTTGATCGATGAGCTGTGGAGGTGCGGGAAGCGGCCGTCTTATCGACTCCCTGAGACTGCCATCAATCAAGGCAGCTGGTGGGTCCAGACTTGGGAAGTCGGGATTACACAGTACCTCAACTGATGGCAGTGACATCAGCGGAGAGAGGATTTCAGACCGCTGTCCGCAGAAAACGGGTCACAGGAGTGCAAAACGATTTACACTCCTGTGATCCATAGGAGAAGCCCAGCCTAAAAAGCTCAACTAACAATGCAGCATTCATTTAGTTTTATCAAACACTGTATGCAGACCCTCTTCTGCCCTCTTAAATGGCTTTTGCTGATTTCTTGGCTTCTATCACATTTCAGCAACTTAACTCCTCCCAACAGCATTTGTTGGATGGTCCCTTAACAATAGAAGAAGTCACTAAATTCATTCCTTGCCATCCAATAAAACCCCAGGACTGGACAGTCTACCTGCAGAGTGGTATTAAGCTTACATTCTTCCTCTAAATTGCATAGTTTGTTTCTCGAAGCCTTCATGGCCAACAATCCTCCTGAGTCAATGGCTGAAGCCTCTATTGTTCTATTGCCCAAACCTGGTAAAGATAGATTGCAATGCAGTTCATTCTGTTCTGTCTCACTAATAAATAGTGATGTCAAAGTTTTAGCCAAGGTGTTCTCCTCTCATCTGAACAAGGTCATTCTGTTACTTATTAGTTCAGGTCAACCCGGATTTATGCCAGGAAAGACCACTTATAACAACATTCAATGATTGTATTTTCTTATCCATGCCGTTAAACTACAGTGGGCTGGTTATATCATTGGATGTCCAAAAGTCATTCAACAATGTTTGTTGGCCTTATTTTTTAGAAACTATGTGTCATATGGGTTTCAGCCCTCTATTTATTAATACACTAATCCCTGAGCATCCGTGCACACTAATAACGTTGTATATAATGCCTTCTCCCTCCAGAGGGGTATCAGGCAAGGTTAACCTCTATCACCACTCTTATTTATTATAGCTAGGGAGCTATTGGCATTGGCTTTTCGCCAGATGTCAACTGTGTGTGCCATTTGCTGGGGCCCTCTGAAGGAGAAGATTTCTTTATACACTTCATAAACTTTATTTTGTAGCTTGATGCATGTGGGGAAGGTGTTCAGGGACATCTCCGGCATTGGAGTGAGTTGGGATAAATCCATCACCTTCCCTATAGGCTATAAGCAGCCATATACCTATCTACAACACCCTAAACTGAATATATCTTCCACCTTTACATATTTAGGTTCAATCCCAGTTTGAACCTCTTAATCACTTCTATAGTGCAGCAGATAGAGACTAGGTTGTATACATGGTCTTCTTTACCCTTTAATTTTATAAATATCTTTAAAATGATATTTCCACTCAAATTTCTTTGTCTTTAGGGCATCCCTAGTACTCTTACCCCAAAAATTATTCCATATTAGAGTTTATCCTATTTTCCTTAACTTTTAATAATACCCAGCTGTGTTTTGCCAAATCCTCTTTGCAAGCCTCCCATATTGAAGGTGGCTTAGCCTGTCCCAATCTATATTGGTATTTTCTTGCTGACTTGCTTTGGTCATTTCAGCACCCAATCTAAGATACAGCCGTTTGTGCAGGAATGTGTGCATTGGGAGTGTTGCATTCCATTGGAGAACAAGTTGCACCGAAGTCGGTACAAAGTAGTACAAAAATATTTTTTGGAGTCGCATCAATTAGAATGGGGACCATTGAAATACATGGATTTTGACTTGTCATATGACTTCACATGTGTCAAGTCGCACAACAACTCGCAGTAGTGGAAACAGAGCCTAAGTCTGTTGGGATATGTCTCTACTAACTTTGCACATCTAAACTTTGCAATATTTGCCCACTTTTCTTGGCAGAACTGTTTACGTTCAGTTAAATTTGATGGTGACTGTTTTTGGACTGCAGCTTTCAAGCCATTTCACAGATTTTCAATGGGGTTTAAGTATGGACTCTGGCTAGGCCATGCAAGGACACTCCCCTTTTTCTCCTTCAACCACTGTGTCGTCTTTTTTTGCTGTGTGCTTTGGATCATTGTCACGTTGGAAGGTAAACCTTCTTCCCATTTACAACTTTCTGGCAGTGTGAAGCAGATTTTTCTCAAGAATTTGACAGTATTTTGCCCCATCCATTTTTCCTTCTTGACAAGTGCTCCAGTCCCTGCTGCTGAGAATCTCCCACATAATAAGATATTACCACCTCCATGCTTTACAGTAGGAATGGTGTTATTTTGATGGTGAGCTGTATTGGATTTCCATCAGACATGTCGTTTGGACAAATAATTCTATTTTAGTCTCATCTGACCATAACACCTTTTTCCATGTGGCCTTAGGCCTGATTCACATCTATGCAGGTTACAGTTTACATATTGCAGGTGCATTTTGCATTTTTCAATACATGTTTTTCATCCATTGAAGTCTACGGAACCAAAAACCAGAAAAAAATCCCTGGTCCTTTCCATAAAATGCACAGATGTGAACGGCATCCATAGGAAACTGTGATAAATGGACTGTAGTGTGTTTCAGCAAAACAGAAAATGCACAAAAAAATACATAGATGTGAACCAGGTCTCAGAATCTTCAAGGTGCGTTTTGGCAAAGTTCAGTCGTGACTGCATGTGGCCTTTCTTGAGGTGTGGCTTTTTTCTTGCAATTGTGGAGAATTAATGATATTGTTGCACACAATGACCACTCTGTGCCCTAAATTCCTGCAATTGCTTGAAAGCTGCTGTAGGCCCCTTGGTAGCATGTCCGACCAGTTTCCTCCTGGCTCTTTCATCCAGTTTGGAGCCACGTCCTAAGCCAGAGAGGGTCTATGTTGTACCAAATACCTTTCACTTCTTAATAATAGACTTCATTGTGCTTCTAGGCATTGCTAAAACCTTTGACGTTTTTTGTATCCATCTCCTGACTTGTCCCAATATTTATCCCGGAGATCTTTTGACAGTGCCTCTCTGCCCAAAAGTTGATTGTTTGCTTCAATTGCATTACCAGGGACTGAAATGCTCCAGGAAAGCTATTTTTTATGCTGAGCTAATCAAAATGACCACAACTGATCACAGTTGAAAGTCAAATGGCTTTGTGTACCACTGAGAAGGTGATTAGCTACACCTGATTTAGTTCACAAGTCATTTTAGGAAGGGAGTGATTATTTTTCCAACTGAGTGATTCTGTTTTTTTTTCTTTTCTGACATGTTATATCTTTCATTTTGATGTTACAAATTGCACTGAAAACCGTGTCTGTCTGCCTTAATTTTAGGCTGCAAAGCAACATGTGATTAATTTTCTATACCCACCTAATCTTTTCCAATGCCTAGTTTATTCATAGTCTGTTCACATATCCATGTCCTTGCTTTGAAGATTAAGCATACTCTGGCTTTTACCTATCTTAAAAAAGTACTCTCTCCAGATCCGTATTTTTAAAGAAAACCATTTAACCACTTAAGCCCCGGACCATTTTCCAGCTAAAGGACCAAGCCCCTTTTTGCGATTCAGCACTGCGCTGCTTTAACTGACAATTGCGCGGTCCTGCGACGTGGCTCTGAAACAAAACATTTATGTCCTTTTTTTCCCCACAAATAGAGCTTTCTTTTGGTGGTATTTGATCACCCCTGTGATCAATGAGCGACAATTTTGAAAAAATCGCATTATTTTTTACATTTAGCTATAATAAATATCCTCCAAAAATATATAAAAAAAAAATTTTTTTTTCCTCAGTTTAGGCCAATACGTATTCTTCTACATATTTCTGGTTAAAAAAATCGCAATAAGCCTTTGATTGGTTTGCGCAAAAGTTATAGCGTCTACAAAATAGGGGATAGTTTTATGGCATTTTTATTAATATTTTTTTTTTTACTAGTAATGGCGTGATCAGCGATTTTTATTGTGACTGTGACATTATGGCGGACGCGTCTGACAATTTTGACACATTTTTGGGACCATTGGCATTAATACAGCAATCAGTGCAATTAAAAATGCACTGATTACTGTAAAAATGTCACTGGCAGTGAAGAGGTTAACCACTAGGGGGCAATGTAGGGGTTAAGTGTGTGTTTTTTTTTTTTTAACTATAGGGGGCGTGGCTTGGCGTCTGACGTCACTGATCGTCTTTCCCTATAACAGGGAACAGACGATCAGTGACAGCCTCAGTAGGAAGCACGGGGAGAGGTTTGTTTACACTTACCACTCCTCGTTCTTCAGCTCTGTGACCCGATCGCGGACATCTGCGGCGATCGGGTCCACGGGTCTCGCAGCCGCGGTCACGGAGCTCAGGACTGGGCCAGGAGTGCGCCGCCGGCGGCGCGCTTGCGATCCATGGCTGGGCACTTAAAGAGCAATGTACCTGTACGTGCTTGTGCCCAGCCGCGCCATTCTGCTGACGTACATCGGCATGAGGCGGTCCTTAAGCAGTTAATGAGTCATAAAATCTTGGGACTGAGAAAGCCATCACTGGGAGTCCATTACCATACCACTTATTCCAATGCATGGAATGCATTAAGATAAACATTCTGCCTTTACATCTATTTTAATTATGTATCACTTTAATTCATTTTTACTTTTGCTTATGTCTGTTTCATACTATCCTTTATGCAACTATTTCTTACATCATTTTCATTTTCTACCACACTTGTGTGCTTAAAGGGTTAAATGCTCAGTTGACCTGCCCTAGTGACAGTCACCTCAGTCTGCTGACTCTTATTGTTGTCCCATGAGCTGAAAAATCTCTGTGCAGAGAGATGTTGACAGTGTGTACAGCACAATACCCAAAAGCAGTTGGATAACTCCCTAGATTTGCAGTTTGCACGTTCCCAGCAACAATACAAACTAATTTCACGAAAGCATCCCCTTATGAAGCCACATAGAATTAGAAAATCACAAAAACAAACACAAAAACAAATAAGTTTGTGATTTTCTTTAATTGATAAAATTGTATAGAGAAGAAAAAGATGATTTAAGTTCTTTGGGACAAACATTTTGCTGGAAGAGAATTAACCACAACCATATAATAGGTTTTGCAAAGACTTCCTGACAGTCTTCCCCCTTTTCTATGGTGTCTTAGTTAAACATAAATTTCAGCTTTACAATTATGCTCTTGTGTTACACATGTAAAAGCCATGTGACTTGTATTAATGTAATAAAAAAACTGTGAATGTTCCAAGAATGCTAGAGTGCAGTATTATTGTAAATTCCCAGAAGTTGTAAGCATAGTGTAATGTTAAAGCTACACTCCTGTAAGCAGCTAAATACACATTTGAAATTCATATATAGGAACGATTTTCCTGCCAAAAAAGTTTTGATTCTTGGTCAAGGACTTACTAGCCTGCTGAATGAAAAGTAGAGGAGCAGCAGTACACTGTTGAGGCCATCCCTCTGCTCAGTCTGCCTTCTGCTTCTGTCAGCATGTTCCCTGTTGACACATTTGCATGTTGTAGAGCTTAACTGGCTCCTAGTGTTGACTTTTTTCTCTCCATGTCTGCCGGAGGGCTGCTGTACTGGAGGCTAATATCAAGACACGTTCAGATACTTATACTAATTGTAATTGCATTAAAAATTTAATTAACAAGGTTTTCGATGAATATATGACTGCATTAATTATATTTATATATCTGCTTGGAATCCAGCTTTAAAGAGATGCTGTCAAATTCAGTCTGTTCCATTTGAACATAGTGCTTATTAAATGCATATATTGGAGTCAAAAATGCAATGTAGAAGAAAAGGCATCATTTAACCCGTTTTGCCTAAATTTCAAATGCATCTCTATAGGACATGCCGTGTACGAAGAAACGCAATGCAAAGCAGGTGAAATGCAGCCTCTCAACTGTCATTTACACTATTCCATTAAACACAATGGGAATTTGCTGACTTGTGTTTGACGAGCATAAAAAGGCTGAAATTCTGTAATATAAAATTTGTTTATAAGATCTCACATGTAGACCAACAGCTGCAGAGAGAGGCATGTGTTCTTGCATAGATTGCTGCCTGCTTTTTTCGAATTCTGCTAAATAAATAAAAAACCTTCCAAGAAGATCACTATAGATTTCAAGTAAAAGTGGCATTTAAAGGTTCCAATTAACATTATTATTCTGTACTTATAAAGACCCTCTTTCGTAATCATATTTTGGAAAGCACAGACCTGAATACTACCTCTCCTGCAGCACTCAGTGAGAGAACTCATCCCCTGAAGTCTTCTACGGAAGCCAAAACTTCCCTAAGTGTTGGTTTCTGTGGTCCTCCATACTGTAGCTCTCATTATTTCCTACCTCTAACCTCATGTCACTACTGTAGGTAACAGTCACGTGAAATCAAAGAGATCAAGCGGTGAGAGCTACAGAAGACCATGCAGATTGACTTTTCCAGAAGTGTCAATTTCCCAGCTGACCTTTCTAAAATTATTTTATTAGATAGCAGGATCTTTTTATTACAGCCTTCAATTATACTAATTTCATATACTTTCCTGAAACATATTACATATTTATCCATAAATGTAATTACATTTTTTGCATGAGATAATATATAACTTATGCTTACTGACTCTAAAGCTTATCCTAACATTCATTCTGCTTTAATAAATTTGGCAGTCATTAGGAAGGAAAGGCATGGGTAAGAAAGTAGCCCATAAGTTTTCCTCTGGAAGTTTCAGGTCTAGGTCACATGTAGTAGAGCAGCCATTCTCAACCAGGGTTCCGTGGAACCCTAGGGTTCCTCCTTGGTTGGCTAGGGGTTCCTTGAGCTGTGGCAAAATGACCTCCCATCTGATGGGACCTTCATAGTTCCAGGTCCAACACCACTTGGCAGAGCCAGTGAAGATGACAATCTTATCACCACTGCAAGTGGAACATTTCTCCCACTGACCTCCACCTGTGTAAGGGATGCTTTTCCAAAAACCCATTATAGACTAACCCCCGGGGGTTCCCTGAGACCTGAATATTATTTCAAGGGTTCCTCTGGGGTAAAAATTTTGAGAAAGGAGCTAGTAGAGCTTTGGTGACAATATGTTCAGGTGCCGCCCTCAATGGAGTTTTAGGTCAAAATGAATAAATACTCTGTTGACACCAACATCCAAAGTGCAGAGGTGCTGAGATTTGTGTGACTAATTGTTGATGTGATCATGATCCACACCTAAAGCTCAGTGGTATCTGCTTGCTAAAGTTGATGCTAGCCATACATGGCTCAGTTTTCCTTCCTTTAGCATGTTAAACAGCATGAATGGAGGAATCTCCACTGCTGACTATAGTGTTTAGCAGCCGTAGCACCCACAAATGACTGAATACAGTGGAACTGCCAAAGAATTATGCAGTCACTCTTCTCCTGATGTTTTTCCACGTGGCTCAATCAATTTTTAAATTGACTTTTTCAAGCCAAAAGTTGCTTGCAAGGTCACCCATAGTTTGGATTTTGCATGATTCAGCAGTAATGGGCCAGTATTCAAACCATCTATGGTCATGCCTAAGTGTATGATCACTTTCTTTTTAAAGTCATTATACCACACAAAAGCAAAGGCAGTGTCATTGCTACAACCTCCTGACGCATGTTTCAAAATGAATGTTCCACCCAACAACTGCTAGCCATAAACCTATCCTTAACATTGATAGACAAGTGTCTTTTTTTTCTCAGTCTACCTATATAACATGGTTTGTCAGTAAGTAGTAATCTTCTAGTAGCTTTAACAGGCTGTGTTTTTTCTGTAGAAAACTGCTAGTAAATAGAAGTCAATATCTCTGGTTCTGCTTTGTTTCTGTTTAATAGACTTTGGGCAGTTTAATAAATGTTTCCATTTGTGTGCGTTTGAACTGAATGTTCCAAGATGTGTTGTAAGAGTGCTTTCAGAAGTGAATACAGCAAAAATTGCTAATAATAGAGTGTACCTATTGTTCTATCTAGGCATTTTATAGCTTCAGTGGGCATTCATGAGAGAACACCCTACTTATTTACTAGGAGTTAATGAAATCACTTTGTATGCCGCTTGTTGTAGAGGCTTAACCTATTATCTGCTTGTGAATGGTCCAGTTTAGTGTTCTGTTTGTTGCAAGGAGCACTTCTAAGATCAGTATTCATGAAAAACAAAGTGAAGTTTGTAATTCACTGTCAAACATCTTTTATGGGTTAAAAATGTTTGTTCCCTTTCAGATGGATTTTTACATAAATAAAAATATGATTTAGCAATATCATTCATTTCTAATGAATTGAACTATAACTATATATTAATAAAGTATGTAAGCACACAGGGGATGCTTCAAAAATCGAAAGTAAATGACAGGAACAGAACCTGCTGTACTAATATTTTTGTCAGACTAAAAAGCTGCATGATCCATAGTGATAGTCAGGTCTGGTCAATTCAGACATTCGTCACCAGACAAACATCAGCTCAGTTCTCATTAAAATACATCAGTTATAACAACCATTCAAAAGCTAAGTGTCTGTCAGCTTCAGAAAAGTCTAGGCCAGTCATCCCCAAGCTATTGCCTGCAGGCCAGTACTTACGGGCTGCTGGCTGCCATGGACCAGTCCTTGCTATTGTTTGCTGAGAAGCCACTGTGCAGAGTTGCTGTGGATACCAAGCACTAGAATGCAGAGTGTTCCAGCATCTGGCAATGTGACAGGCACCATCAGGTGGAGTGTTCATCTTCTAGATGATGCCCGCATAGTCCTGGCTGTGTTATCATTGAGAGGAGCTGTATGCGACATAGAGTTGAAGATGAAGGTGAGTGCCTCTGAACAGAAATGATAGGGCGCCACTGACTACTGACACAAGGGGGCACCACCATGTCCAGTCTCTTATGCCTTGATTATGCACAGTATGTGCAACTGTGTTGTTTTAAATGAAATGCTAATGTGTTTTTTTTAGCAGGGTAATACAGTTAGAGAACTAATAGGAATAAATAAAAACACATGCATGCCCATCGTATCAAAAATGGAAAAGTTTCCATTATCTTCCAAAAAATATAATATGCTTATCGTCCATTTGGAAAAACAGGATTGTAGAATGGTCTGCACCACTTCCGCTGCTGCCTATGGGTGTTTTGGACACTGGCAAACAAGAAAAAATTTAGCCAGACCTAGGAGGTTGGACACTTTTTCCTTTGCTTTGCTGTGGAAAAAGACTATTTCACTTTTTTAACATTCTTTCCTTCTATTAACATAGTTGTTCTTTTGTGAATGATTTTTGTTTAATAACTTCAATCCAACTTCAAATATGCTGTTTGAGCTGATCTCTTCATAGCAGCTTTATGAGTTGGCTAATCCTCAGCACTTCCTGGGAGGCAGTGCCTCAACCCTGCTGAACTGAGCATTGCGGGACTGCCCTGGAATGTGACCTTCAGGTGCTGAGCTCTGCAAATGAGGACCTTTGGGTACTGTGCTAGCTGCAGAGTACCCTCCACGATAAGAGCTGTGGTACAGTTTATGCTGTGACTCAGTATCTAAGAACTTATTTAGTGACTCATCTTTGCAAGAAAATATTGTTACTCTCATTAATGCAGTACATTCTATCTTGCAAGTATGGGACCAATCTGCTGTTCCAGGCATTGAAATTGAGCTTTCTGTGCCCAAGGGTATTTATTGACAAATGGTCTCATTGTAGATGATTCAGTCATCTCTCTAGAACTCCTAGATGTTCTAGGAACAAACAGGTAGATTGCGTTATTTCCTTTAAGGATGTTACTGACTTTAACATAGACTCTATTCTGAAACATCAGTTTGGGTTTCCTATTGTAATTGTCTGCCTCGTCTTGGTGCAAATTTGTGCATCGGAGGTGTTGGAGTGGAATAACACAAATAAAAGGGTGTACACACTCATCCTCAAGGTTTTTGAAATAATTTTAAAGGCCTTGTGTTTTAGTTGTGATAGTCTCTTACAGACCACCAGGCTTACTTCTTGCAAAAGTATAATGTCGATACACATGCATATGGCACTTTGGCTCCGTACCTTGGAAGTTAATCATGCCCTTAAGAATCATCTAGTTTTTTCATCTTTCAAAGGTAAACACATTTTTGGCTCTGGCATTGATCAGAAAGGAATGTACCAACTCCTCATTGCAAAAGGTACACAGATGACCTTGAGTGGCCTCATTCTGCTTCTGTTTCAAAAGCAGTACTTTGTAGATGTCTTCAGTATTTTTCCCATGCAGGCGGCAGATCTTGGCACCACAATCCCTCCATGTTTTCTTCTTATTCTTCTGCATAATAGCATACCCCCACTTCCATGTGGGAAATTGTCTGTTTTTTTGCTACCACAAGGGTATCTTTTTAGTTTTTTTCTTAGCAGTTAAAGTGCTCCAGTTTTCTCCTGCAGCTCATTTTTTCTGACCTTTGGTCGACTATTTATACTAAACATTTTATGACATATTCACACTCAAGGGTGCCCTATCTTGGGAGTTATATCCCATTTACAGTAAGGGAAAAATGTATTTGATCCCCCGCTGATTTTGTACATTTGCACACTAACAAATAATTGATCTGACTATAACTTTAATGGTAGACAGAATAACAGCATAAAAATCCCCAAAAACGCATTTCAAAAGAGATTTTTTGAGCAGCATGATTTCAGTCCTTCACGGCATAGTGTGTTACCAATTGTTTTCTTGGAGACTATGGTCCAAGCTGCCTTGAGATTATTGACAAGATTCTCCCATGTAGTTCTGGTCTGATTCCTCACCGTTCTCATGATCATTGAAACTCCACGAGGTGAGATCTTGCATGGAGCCCCAGACCGAGGGAGATTGACAGTTATTTTGTGTTTCTTACATTGGCAAATAATCACACCAACCATTGTCACCCTCTCTTCAAGCTGTTTGATGATGGTCTTGTAGCCCATTCCAACCTTGTGTAGGTCTACAATCTTGTCCCTGACATCCTTGGACAGCTCGTTGGTCTTGGCCACGGTGGAGAGATTGGAATCTGATTGATTCCTTCTGTGGACAGGTGTCTTTTATACAGGTAACAAGCTGAGATTAGGAGCACTCCCTTTAAGAGAGTGCTCCTAATATCAGTTCGTTACCTGTATAGAAGACACCTGGGAGCCAGAAATCTTGCTGATTGATAGAGGATCAATTACTTATTTCACTCACTAAAATGCAAATCAATTTATAACTTTTTTTAAATGCGTTTTTCTAAATATATTTGTTGTTATTCAGTCTCTCACTGTTAAAATAAATCCACCTTTAAAATTATAGACTGATCATTTCTTTGTCAATGGGCAAACCTACAAAATCAGCAGGGGATCAAATACTTTTTTCCCTCACTGTAATTCTGTACTAACCTTTTGCTGTGGGGTCTCCTTCTTCCATTGTGGGGTATGTACACTTTCTATTGCTTGACCTTCTTAATGCTCTTACCTTCCCTGAGGAATTATAGGTCTCTGTATAACTAAAGGAATAATTTTTTCCACTCATCCTTACCCTGAAGATGATACTTGGTTCATCAGTTCACATAGCGCTGTGCTGAAGAATGGATATCCTGCACCACAGCAATTCCTGCAAGAATCTTTGGATAGTTTGGAAATGCTATCTTTATTGTTCCCTTTAAGTTTGCAAAGGTAACCCTTTCTTTTGGAGATGTGTCCTTCTTCTGTGGGATACCAACTATACTTTACTTTTATTATTATCATGCAGGATATATATAGCAACAACAGTTTGCACAGTGCTTTACAACATAATCGCAGACAGTACAAGTATAATACAGTTTAGTACAGTAGTAATCAGTGGGCCTTGTTCAATAGAGCTTACAATCTAAGAGGAAGGGTCAAGAGTTACAATAATTTTGGGGGATAGGCTAATGGAGAAAATAAATGTACGGTTGTTAGGTGGGGGCACGATAGGCCTTTCTGAAAAGATGGGTTTTCCGGGATCATCGAAAAGTGGACAGAGTAGGATATAGTCAGACAGATTGGGGTAGTGCGTTCCATAGGATGGGAGAGGCTCTGGAGAAATCCTGGAGTTGACAAGGGAGCTAGAGAGGTAGATTTGAATGAATGAATGAATGAAATACTTATATAGCGCACAATGCGAACTGAATCGCCTCTAGGCCTCTAGATTTGGGTTTCATCAGTATAGAAATGGTATTGAAAACCATGGGAGGTGATTAACTGACCTAGTTTCTTGTACTTACTTTGCAAGTGAATTTTTCCTTGACTTAAGCCTGGTACACACTACAGTTTTTTTTCAACAACAGCTCCGGTCTGGTCCGAAGCCAATGTACTAACCATGTAAGTTTAGTCCAGCGATCTCTCCCACTGAGCTGTTGTGTTCTGACAGGGGGACTGCCATTGGCTGAGAGCGCTAATCAGGAGTTGGTCTGCTGCTGGTTTTACAGCATGCACATTCGACAGAAGCCAGCCAAAAGGCCGGCTTCTGTCGGACAGACTGACATACACACGGACAAAATGTCGGTCTGTATTTTTTGTACCGGCAAATGTCTCCCGACATTCTGCCCGTGTGTATGGGGCTTTAGTGAATGTGGTGAAAGTTCTCTTTGCAAACAAGAACCAATCATGTGCAAGGAGAATTTTAATAAACATGCTTGCACATGATTGGATGATGGATGTCGCAGAGCTTCACCTCATTCACTATGCTAAGGGAAAACTCCATTGCAAAGTGAACATCCTTCTGCTTTTAGTAAATCAACCCCATATAGTCTGTCGTGTTTTGTTTACTTAGTTCAACCTATTTGTTTCTTATGGTGTTTGTTAACCACCATATTGTTGGAGTAAACTCATGACTCCTTTAGATTCACTTACACTGCAATTTTCACTCCTGCTTGGCACACCAGTTGATCCTATATGTCCTTAAAACAGCCCTTTTCCTTAAAGTTATACTAAACACACACTGTTTGATTTACATTATCTCTTCTACTTCTGTATGTGGATGATGGCACTACAATTATTTTAATTAAAAAAAAAATAATCTAAGTACCTCTTTCCCAATCGATATTCAGCTGTCATATGACCCAGATCTTTCCCAGCCTGTCTGTAGGCAAACAGTGGTGGGAGGAGCTTCTAGTCCTCTGCTGCTGGTCACATGTGAAAAAATAACTGCCTTTGGAACTTTGGAATACAGAGTAAAATCAAATAATTAATATCAATAAACGATTTTAAATTGTCATACTAATATATATGTGAATTTATTTCTATGTATTATTTTTTGGCAATAACATGGCGTGGGCGGATTTATGCCAGTCACAGGATGTTTCACTCCCCTCCAGCCTGAGCCTTAGAATAAAAGGTAGGTGAAGCCTCCATCAATAAAGTTGTAATATTCCACCCTCATTGTGTTTAACTGGTTAGTGGGCATGGAGGAGGAGGGAGTAAGTGTGTTGTCATTTACCACTGTGTATATGCCCACATGTGTGACTCATTAAACACATGGGCTGCTTAGATGTAATCGGAAGGAAATGCCCAAGGTAGAAACACATTGAAAACTGAGCATGTGCACTAGCTACCAACACTGCTCTGCAAAATCCTCAACAGTAGTGGGGACATAGACAGGAAGGGGAGACAGAGAAGAGCAGTATCAACCATGTTTTATGCAGAATACAGAAAACAAATCCCATAGTGACGGAGTGATTATGAACAGCATGTAATACAGCATTTGCTAATAGTTTTTAATGATGTGGGTTTAATGATGCTTTAATGGAAAATGGTCCTTCATCAAGTCTTCAATCGGGCATTATTTTTCCTTAAGGCTCAACTTACAGGGTTTACCAGTGGCTTTGCTCACCCCTCATTTGGAATACTTTTGCATACCCGTACCATAAAATAATTTTCTTCTAATCAACTGAGCAACACGGGTCCTGACGCTCTTTGTTATAGGCCATATGTACTTTTTGCTTACAAAACTGAGGCATGAGGGTTGAAGACAAGAGGGTAGATTAATGTTATTTTGTGTGTCAGTGTCCAAACCTTTTGAAGGTGGCAGTATAACCCACACATCATAGTTCACTCTACAATCCTGTGTCCCCCACTATGTGTGTGGGGCCTATTCACTTTGCATGTGGGGGTACCTTTCGCACAGAGTGCACTCATCGATGCCCAGGACCAGGTGGAGGCTTTGGTCATGTGAGAAATCAAACATTAGGGAAGTTCCAAATCTTAAAGATGAGCCTTTACTGTGTGCAGTGATAAAATACAGAATACCTCTAAAAAGCGAATTGTCCCATGTCACCGTACACCGTAACGCCGCACCCTTTTTATAGTGGGCTGGCTAGGACCAAAAACGCTGGGAACTGGGATTACAACAGTTAACCCTTTCTCCAGCCTGGGCCAGCCACTAAATTACTGGAATGAACACATTTCTACCTGCTTACAAGTAGACTTGAAATAATGTTTTACAATAAGTACAATAATCTTGTTATAATGAGTTCTTTCATAGTAAAGGAATAACATATAGAAAAATAAGGCAGGTTGCTTCACACCTGAAATTTTGTCCCTCTAGGCCTGGGCGTGCATTGCGCTTTCAAAAAGTCAGATTGCAGTAATGTATGCACACTTATGCCCCATACACACTATCAGATGTTCTGCTGATTTTTTCCTTCAGATTTACCAAAACCATGTAGTGTAGGGCCTGCCTGATTGCATACAAATTGAAACACCTAAGGCTTGACCTCATATTACATGGTTTTGGTAAATCTGAAGGAAAAACTCAGCAGAAAAAAATGATAGTGTGTATGGGGCTTTAGGGGTTTATTTATAAAGTAGTAAATGTGACTATTACTGTCATTGTCACACATGAACCTGGAAGATTCACCTGCAGAGAATGTTTGCTGTATTTTAGATTCACTGTATTGTAAATGTGCCTCTGGTTTCATATGAACATAGGATCTGGGGTACAAAATGGTGCCATTCTCAGAACAGTATATTTTAGGAATGGCCACCTGTGATTTAAAATGTCATGAAAAAAATAGGACAAAGAGCTTGAAATAAAATCAGATCATTGAGAACTGTAGCCAAGTATTAGACAGATTGATGTATTATGGAAATATATGTAACTGCTGTTTTATGTGAAAAGAAAAATACACATAAATTACATGTGCAAACTGCAATGAATAAGCACAAGGACACAGTGGGTAAAAAATAACACCGATAAATAACATCTAAAAATAAGATTCTTTTATGCTCAAATGTCTCCTGTTTCAGTTAAAAACTTGAGGGGAAATCATTAGTCAAATAATCTCCAGACCTATGACACTTAGACCCTAGATACTACATTGTGTATTATTGGCAAAGCTCTACCTGGAATATGGGGCTAGGCACATATCCCTGTGTTAGATGCTTGATTTAACACTGCATTCCATTGGAAAGTAAAATGTTTTGACCAGTAAGTAAAATACCATACAGAGGAGTAAAATTATGTATCCTCGTGGGTGAGCACACATTTTT
Source organism: Lithobates pipiens (assembly GCF_037356315.1). Taxonomy (NCBI): domain Eukaryota; kingdom Metazoa; phylum Chordata; class Amphibia; order Anura; family Ranidae; genus Lithobates; species Lithobates pipiens. The sequence goes on along the minus strand of NW_027507748.1, from coordinate 372,041,153 downwards.
TTATTACCCACTATATCTTTACAGAACACTAGTTTATGTCTGATTGAAGGATTTGTCTGGAAACAAAAATACTCTTCAATGTATGGTATATTCACTTATACTGGTTTGTTCTATGAGCCTGTGAAATGCATTTTCTTGGCAAAGATGAAATTTCAATTGATTGATCATATGTTAGGAACTTCCATTGAAAATCTTTCTGTTCTACAAAGCCCCATCAATAGGTCTGTTCAGACATGATTTGAAAATGGGGGCCGTTGGTAACCTTTTCGTACACAGGATTGTATTTGAAGACTTTGAATGTGCATTAGCAGCAGTTGCTTTGCAATCTGTGATCACAACCTTTTGTACCTGGACCCAACCAACGGCAAACACACCTTTATACTCCCTGGTCCTACTGGCAAAAAGAAAAGTGGGGCAGATTGTAAACTGGGACACTTTTTTTTTTTAAAACAAATGTTATTAAAAAAGCCTTTTTTAAATGCTACAAATACTGGTAGAACAATTTATAAATGCAAAATAAAATCTATATACCTACTATCATTGGTCCATAGTGCTATCATATTTTCATCATAGTATGATTTTACTAGGTTATTTATAGAGGGTCACAACTTTCATGCCCCCTTTGCCTCTTCTTCTTTTGTGAAGGTCTCAATATCCTCATTCTTGGCTCCATTCAGCTCCATTCCCAGAGAATGAACCGAGAATGTACTGTACATTACACTGCACATGCACAGTGATACGTTTTTAAGACTTCTACTTGAGGACTTTTCAATGGTTTGCTTTGTTTTTAAATAGTAATTTTAAAGAGCTCTACATGGTGTAAATAATCATCATAAAAAAAGTGTTTCATATATCATATGTGAGAATACAGCATCATGGGGGTAGCCATTTTTGTTTATTACTTAAGCAGGCATTGTCTCTGATTTTCAGTGGTACACAATTGTTGTTTTTTTGGTCGTTTTGATACCTATATCTGCTTGGCGGACCCATTAAAACCAATACAATATTTGCTACTGCTCTATAAATACAAAACATGAAATATGGATCAAATATGAATAAAGGAAAAAAAGTATATAAAAAAAGAAGCCTATTGCAGTCACCATACCTAAGGTTTGGCAAGCTGCAATAAATTACATGTTTTTGATTCAATTTAACTGTGCTTTAAAGGATACCTATGGTTACAGCATACCCTTAAATGTTATAACATCAGCATTTTAATAATACAGTACAAGCAATTGTTATTTTTGACAATCAAATATACACTTACTTGAACATTTTTTTCATGTGGGATTGCTGCCTGTCTGCTGGTGATCTCTTTCACAACTTCTTGGACTCCCCATTTAGTGTTCATCCTCGATGCGGCCCCTGAGAATGACACAGGTTCCCCTACAATAGTTCAGAGGCTGCCATCCACAAGCATAGTTCCATACACACCAACAATACAGGCTCAGTCTAGGGCATGTATTTATAGAATTTTTTGCTGAATAACTTGAAACAGGAGAGGAGTTCAGAGATTTCAGGATACTCCAATACAACAGTAGCAATCAATAGGAGAGTAAACTTCTTAGTATAAAATCCTTATTGTAGCAGGCACACACAGCTGACTGCCAGCCGGCTTCCACAGGTAGAGCATCAGTGAGGGAGAAAAAAGATCTTTATCCAGACCAGGACTTCAGAACAGTGCTCTCCATTTATCAGCAATCTTCTCCTGGCCCTCAGCCCAGTTTTTACTGGGCTGAGGGCCTGGGCCTTCCACAGGCCAGGGCCTTCCACAGGTAGAGCCTCAGTGAGGGAGAAAAAAGATCTTTCTCCAGACCAGAACTTCAGAACAGTGCTCTCCATTTATCAGCAATCTTCTCCAGGCCCTAAGCCCAGTTTTTACTGAGGCCCAAACTGCAACACTTTTCTCTCATTAGCTGCCACCCAGGGGCAGCAGCCCCTGGAAAACTGGAACCCTCCTAGCAGAGGAAGAACACTCTGCAAAGGCCTCCCAAACATTTATTACCTCCCAGCCACCTTCTAGATGCCACCTTCAAGGCATTGGTTGAGGCATGATAAATATTCAAAACTGGATATTTGACACTCCCTGCCTTATATTCTAAAAGCTTCTCACAGAAGCAGGTAGGAGACCCCCAGATCCCGGCCTACCTCCCAGTGTGAAATGGTAATGGGGTACGATGTACCCCTACCATTTCACAAAAGAAGTGTCAAAATGGTAAAAAAAAACAATATCTCTAAACGGGTGACCACACCCTCTCTGACGATACTGGAAAGCCATAGGGAAGTCCCCGTGGCATCAGAGGGGGCAGGGTCACCGGGTGGCCCCGCCCAGAGTTATATAAGAACTGAAGCGTCACCCTGTGGGAGCCTCCCATTGAGGCTGATCATCTGGAGGACGAAGCGGGGAAGAAGCCAGAGGAAGATGGAGAAGACTGGAGGAAGAAGCAGAGGAAGATGGAGGAAGAAGAAGATGGAGGAAGAAGAAGAAAACCGAAGGAAGACCAGAAGAAGATGGTGAAAGAAGCAGGGGAAAGATGAAGACATTATTAATAAAGGAATTGTCAAAAACTGGCTATTGTCTTTTTTACCATTTTGACACTTTTTTTGTGAAATGGTAGGGTACCATTTCACACAGAGGGGTAGGCCAGGATCTGGGTGTCCCCTTGTTAAAGAGGGCTTCCACATTACGATAACCCCCCCCCTGTGTGAAATGGTAATGGAGTACGATGTACCCCTACCATTTCACAAAAAAAGTGTCAAGATGGTAAAAAAGACAATACCACTGGGCAAGGGCTGTGTAGATGAGGCCCTTGTCCCCATCAACATGGGGGCTACCCCAAAGCACCCTCCCCATGTTGAGGGCATGTGGCCTGGTATGGTTCAGGAGGGGGGCCGCTCTCTCGCCCCCCTCCTTTCCTGAGGCCTTCCAGGTTTTGTGCTCGGATAAGGGTCTGGTATGGATTTTGAGGGGGACCCCTATGCCTATTTTTTTAATTTGGTTCAGGGTTCCCCTTAATTTCCATATCAGACCCAAAGGGCCTGATATGGATTTTAGGGGGACCCCCACACAATTTTATTTTTTTTGGTTCAGGGATCCCCTTAATATTCATACCAGACCCAAAGGGCCTGTTAATGGACTGGGGGGGGGGAATTCCATGCTATTTTTTCATTGATTTTTATCTATATTGGCGAAACCCGACAATTCATTACAGCCGCGATCAGTTTTTCCTTTAGAAATGTAATTTTGCTGTGGTACTGTTCTATACACAAGAAAAATGTGCAGGCTTACAGGCATATGATAGACATGCACGATATTTAAAGGAATATTTTATTTGATTTTTTTTGCAAATAACTTTTTATTCGTTGAATACAATGCAATACACGTCATGCGTTTCACTGTTGCATTAAAATAACAAGAAAGGGAACAGTAGCAAATAGTCCATGCCTATCGACCTACAGAGTATAGCCACCTGGAGTAGGTACAGACCAGGCCAAGGAGGCTCATCCGCAGTCGCCAGGGCCTTCACTGAGAATCGGTATAAAAAAGCCACATATCACTGTTTCCAGGAAAGGAGCCCATATTACGGAAGCAGATACTAACTAATGCTACTATATGCACGTACTGATCATTATCGTCAAAGCTACTCTCTAGAGAAGGAGTAAAAAGGAAGGAAGAGAGAGCTAGAAAAGAGAAAAAGAAGGAAGTACCAAGTGAAAGAAAAGAGGGAGGTAGAGGAGGGGAAAGAGATAGGGGAGGGTGGTCACCGTGAGTTGTCCGTGCACCTGGTCATGTATTTTATTTTTATTGTTTCACTTTAAGCATTAAAAAAAATCACTGATCCCGAACAAAACTACCATTTAAAAAAATAATAATAATTTCATTGATACATATACCCTGGGGCAAGACCCGGGTCCCCAAACACTTTTTATGACAATAACTTGCACGAAAGCCTTTAAAATGAACACTTAATTTTTCATGTTATTGTCCCATAGACTTTAATGGTGTTCCAACGGCTTTTTCAAATTTGCCCCAAACACCGCATGCTGTTTTGTGTTTTCAGAACATCCGAACAACCAAAGTTCAGCCCAACCATTCGCCCATCCCTAGCTTCAAGGTTAACACTCCAATCGCAAACTCAATATATATGCTGAAAACTATACTTAACTTAAGCCTAAGGGGAAAACCAGAAACAAAATAAAATTTTGTTTTTTAGACACCCTGTTGGTAGAAGAGCTAACAAATCACATTCTTAGATTGTAAGCTCTAAGGAGCAGGGCCCTGATTTCTACTGTATTAAAGTGTATTGTATTTGTACTGTCTACCTTCAAGTTGTAAAGCACTGCATAAACAGTTGCCACTATATAAATTCTGTATACTTATAATTATTCGGGGAAATATATCAAAACTGGAACAGACAGAATCTGGAGCAGCTGTACATGGCAACCAATCAACTTCTATCTTCAGCTTGTTCAGTTAAACTTTGAAAATGAAAGCTAGAAGTTAATTGGTTGCCATTATGTTTAAGCCTGTTATAATTTAAAGACTGGCTTGAAACCTAAGTATTTCTGACCCTGTTCAGACCAGATGCTTACTGACAGAAATATTCAGATTTGACTACATATGTGTATGGCCAAATATCTTTAAGATTGGGCCAAACATGTGTTAAGCTGGAAGGTCTGATTTTTCCATGGCTAGTTTTATTATTGTTGCTTTTAAAGTCTCACAAATCATGTGGATTATTATCTAAAAACAAAAGAAGCGTTGTTTTTAAGGGAAATAAGCAGGATCCCTAGCCACACTTTTACTGCACGTTGGACACATATTTAGAACTGTTTGAAAGTATTCTGACCAAAGGCCCTAGATAGCAACTGCTTCCAGGCTAATCACTTAAACAGCCAACAGACATGTACTGTACACTGTTCTGCCATCTGCCAATTCTCACTCATTATTGTAGAGTTATGACTGCTTCAAGATACATTCCAATTATTTCTTCAGCTACTAGCTCACTTTGTCTATATCCACAATTACATGTATAGAATCTGTGGATTAGTCATTGTTATACAAAGAATAAATCAGGATCATCCATGTTATACGGTATATAATGAGTTTGTTACCCAGTTATTTTAATAAAAATAGTAATGAGTCATAGGCTTCACTTGGTATTTAAAAACGTACATAGAAAAATCCTTCGTATAGTGTTAAGCCCCATACACACTATCAGTTTTTCTGCTGAGTTTGTCCTTCAGGTTTACCAAAACCATGTAGTGCAAGGGCTTGCCTGATTGTATACAAATTGAAACTCCTAAGGTTTGACCTCATATTATATGGTTGGTAAATCTGAAGGAAAAAATCAGCAGGAAAACTGAAAGTGTGTCTGGGGCTTTAGAGACATTTGGCAAAATGAATGCTTTTGGTATTTATATGCTTTCTAAGTAGCAGAAAAAGGTGCACAATTCTGAGTTTTTATGAAGTTGTGGGCACTATCTTTAGTATGACATACAGTAGCTGAGCAGATCCAAACCAGGTAAAAAAAAAAACATCTTCCATGACGCAATAGGAACCACCTCTTTTCTTCTTCTTTATGGGTTTTGATAACAGCATGACATAGGTTGGTGTTTGTACCCCTGTACTTAATTCTCTAAGTATGAAGGTATTGGGTATAGATGATCAACTAATTTGGTCTGCGTATAAATGGTTTAATTTAATAATTGTATCTTCTGTTCAGTTAATAACAATATTCAGCTTTTTAGTTAGAGCACTCAATATTTTTGAAATAATATTGTTTCAAGTGCATCTGCCTTGTCTGCTATTATATGTGTTACAGTTTAGGGGGCTTCACCTCGAAGTCTCAAAAAGTTATTTTCTTTCATGCTTTGTGCCTCTTTTTAGGGTCACTCTACCTATTACTCGCAGGAGGCATTGGTTGATCCCTGAGTAGAAGAATCCACCACATTTTGGTGAGGTGTGTCACATTTACTTTGACCCGGTTTGGAGTATTATGCCCTGGAGGTTCAGGAATAAAGAGCCTTCCTGTTTGGGAGTAATACTATAGGTTATTCTGGTTCACCAAGCACTTTTTATAGTCCTAGTGCATAAGGTGTTTCGGTTTTTAGAGCATGTGCTACGGATGCAGATCTTTACTGCTGAAAATCTTTTTGAGGCTAAAGCATACCCCACATTACATAGGGATCTGTGCATTGAGGTGTGGGTTTTAATTGTCACCTTTCGTGGGAAATAAGTGGAAGCCACTGGTTGCTTACTGTTGGTAATCTAAGCCAAGGAAGCAAAATAGTGAAACCTTGTACATTGTATTAATTACCTATATTGTTCCATTGTACTTGTAGAGTAATCTGTACTCCAATGGGAATATTTATATTTTTTTGTCCAATGCTGTGATAAACCAAAATTTGAATATTTGAAGCATGGTACAATTTAAAACCATTGCAAATGTAATAGGTAAAAAGGTGTTTTCACTGCCCCTCTTCCCACACACTGAAAAACACAGTCCTCTAGTAAACAACAGGGAAATTGCAGCTATTTGTTGTTTAGGTTACTTGAAGGACTGGAGTCTGACAACCTTAAACCACCTCCTGGGTTCGGACACTCTCTTTGTTGGCTGTCATTTGCTGTTTTTGGAATAAAATCATTGGAACGTTCCTGTGGTGTGCAGTCGTTCTTGTCTTCCTATTGATCATCGTCGACGAGCCGTGGCTTGCACCCAGCACATCTGGACTGTAGTGACTGCTCACCGGCTGGAGTGGCGTCTTCCTTGTTTGAATCTTCAACCTTAAATCAGACCTTACCGGAAAAAAAATATAGAAGATGCTGACTTTTCATTCTGCAATTCCTTAGTTTAATATTTTAAACTGGCCATACATGGATCGAAATGTGTCTAGTTCAGCAGGGACCTGACAAATTTTGATCCATGTATAGGCACCCTGGTTGATCTATCAATCGACTTGTGTACAACCAGCTTGTTGATTATAGCCATCGGCCATAGCCGGCAACACTACTAATTGTCTAATTCAATTCACTACTAATTGACTAATTCAATTGCTTGTTAACACAAATTGCTAATCAGCCAATCACATGGCAGCAACTCATTGCATTTAGGCATCTAGGCATGGTGAAGACGACTTGGTGAAGTTCAAACCGAGCATCAGGATGGGAAATAAAAGGAAGTGACTTTGAACGTGGCATGGTTGTTGTCTGGCAGACGGGTGGTCGGAGTATTTAAAAAAATGACGATCTACTGGGATTTTCACGCACAACCATCTCTAGGATTTACACAGAATGACCTGAAAAAGAGAAAATATCCAATGAGCAGCAGTTGTGTGGACAAAAATGCCTTGTTGATGCCAGAGGTCAGAGGAGAATGGGCAGACTGGTTTGAGATGATAGAAAGGCAACAGTAACTCAAAAAACCACTCGTTACAACCAAGGTATGCAGAATACCATCTCTGAATGCACAACACATCGAACCTTGGAGCAGATGGCTACTACAGCAGCAGACCACACCAGGTGCCACTCCTGTCAGCTAAGCTACGACAGGAAACTGAGGTACAATTTGCACAGGCTCACGAAATATTGAAGATTGAAGAAACATTGCCTGGTCTGATGATTCTCGATTTCAGCTGTGACATTCAGATGGTAGGGTCAGAATTTGGAGTAAATAACATGAAAGCATGGATCCATCAATGGTTCAGGCTGGTGATGGTGGTGTAATGGTGTGGGGTATATTTTCTTGGCACACTTTGGGCCCTTTGGTACAAATTGAGCATCGTTTAAATGCCTCGGCCTACCTAAGTATTATTACGGACCATGTCCATCCCTTTATGACTACAGTGTACCCATCAGCTACTTCCGTCAGGATAATGCACCATCATCCCAAACTGGTTTCTTGAACATGACAATAGGTTCACTGTATTACAATGGTCTCCACAGTCACCAGATCTCAATCCAATAGAGCACCTTTGGGATGTGGTGAAACAGGAGATTTTCATCATGGATGTGCAGCCAATAAATCTGCAGCAACTGCATGATGCTATCATGTCAATATGGACCAAAATCTCTGAGGAATCATTTCAACACCTTGTTGGATCTATGCCACAAAGAATTAAGGCAGTTCTGAAAGGGGGTCCAACCCATTACTAGCAAGGTGTACCTAATAAACTGGCTGGTGAATGTATATATAAATGTGAAGTCCAATAAAAGTCTTTATAAACAAAGAAAAAATGTGATGTGTATTCTTAACCACTTGCCGACTGCTGCACGCCGATATACGTTGGCGCAATGGCAGTGGTGGACAAATTTAAGAGCCAGGGATAGCAGGCACGCTGCTGCATACAGTGTGAATGTGCCAACGGGACCGGCGGACTCGATGTCTGCCAGTCTCCCGACAATTGTGTTACGAAGCCTCAGAACAGGGAAGTGTAAAAAAGCCATTTCCCCATTCTGGCTTGGGTCATGACAGAGATCACCGCTCCCTGTCATCAGGAGCAGTGATTGATGTCATGTGACTTGAAGCCCATCCCCCCACAGTTATAATCACTCCCTAGGACACACTTAACTACTTCATCGCCCCCTAGTGGTTAACCCCTTCACTGCCAGTGTCACTGTATAAATGACAATGGTCCCATAATAGTGTCCAAAGTGTTTGATGTGTCTGCCATAATGTCCCAGTCCCAATAAAAATCGCAGATCACCGCAGATCACCGCCATTACTAATAAAAAAAAAATAAAATAAAAATGCCATAAGACTATTCCCTATTTTGTAGACACTATAACTTTTGCACAAACCAATCAATATATGCTTATTGCAATTTTTTTTTTTTTACCAAAAATATGTAGAAAAATACATATCGGCCTAAACTGAGGGAAAAAAAAATTATATATTTTTGGGGGATATTTATTATAGAAAAAGGTAAAAAATAATTTTTCAAAATTGACGCTTTTTTTGTTTATAGCTCAAAAAATAAAAACCGCAGAGGTGATCAAATACCACCAAATGAAAGCTCTATTTGTGGGGAAAAAAAAGGACGTAAATGTTAATTTGTTTGGCTCCAATGTCGCACTACTGCGCAATTGTCAGTTAAAGCGACACAGTGCCAAATCGCAAAAAGTGCTCTGGTCAGGAAGGGGGTCCAGGGCTGAAGCGGTTAAACACTGCATGTTCCAATAGCAAAAGAATGTGTGCTCCAATCCACAGAAAAAACTCTGCACTCAACAGATAGATTTGACGACTTATTGCCACAAGAAAGTCAAATAGCGCTTGTTGGTATACCCATAGACCACCAGGCCACCAACTAGGGAACCAGGGACACTGAACACCTCTTCACTGGAGCTTTACACCACTGAACCGCTGGATAAGAACCTAGAGCACCACACGCCCCTTCAGGGATATTATAGCTGGTATCTCCACCTTTGGTTTCTCCTTGTTCCTATGTGATCCTCTTGGGTACACCAGATACTTATGTAGTATGTAGAATGTAAAGGAGGGGAAGCCTCCCATCGTATAACACCTTTTTTTATTTTATGCCATAAAATATATCAAGTAATGAACTTACGCATTGTATTATTAGATAGAAACCACTATACAAACTTACAGAAAGTACCACTGGTCCCCATGTGCATTCTAGCAAGACTGGACGTGACATGCCAGAAGTTTCTCCCTATGGGTTTCGCCATTACCATGCATCACCCTCATGAGCAGGTGCAGAAGAAAATAAATCACTTGATTCCTCCATCAGCACACTGATGGTGGAATCCCTCCCATGGAGCTATTATGTTCTCCTGGTTGGAGGAGTGGGGGGAGTAGTCACTGCTGAGAGAACACAATGTATATGGCTAGTGTCTATAGCTACTGGCAGTAATCGCTTGCTGAAAATCTTGTATGCTGGTTATACCCAAATTGATCGATGGACCAACTTGAGTACAATCAACCTGCCCATAGATGGTTTGAATTTCAGACAGTCTTTACTGAACCGGCCTAGCTTTGAACCATCTGTGAGTGTAGATATTGTTAATTGACCAGTGACTGTTTTCTTTGTTAAAAATTGGAAATCCAGCAGTTACACACAAGCTTCTCTCTTGTAAATCTCAAGATTTTTACTGTACTTGTAGAGTCATAAGGTGGTGATAGAAACCATAATATTCTATTTTTTTGTCAGGAACCATGAAACAAACAGAGACAGAAAATGCAGTAAAAAAATCACACCTTTTAATAAAATGGTACAACTGGTAAACATAGTTAAAAGGCAGTGGTTTCAGTGGGGAACATCGATAGTTTCAAAAAACGATTAGATAAGCATTTAAATAACCACAACATGCAGAGATATACAATGTAGTACTTGTGTCTTTTTTCAACCTCACCTACTATGTAACTATGTATAGCCAGAGTTTGGTAGCCAAATTAGATAGTCAGAACAAGCCAGGAAATCAGGAAACCAGAGATCAGCGCAGTCAGAGACAGAATCAGGAACCAGAAGGGATGTCAGCCAGGCAAGCCTTCAACAGGAACACAGCAGAGAGTCGCTAGATATGTTGACCAGGCAAAGGAATTTGAAGAAATGAACCAGGCAGTTTAAATAGCCAGAAGGGGCTGGCTGTGGGCTTGACTGATGAGTAGGAGATGATCAACAGGTGAGCCACTGTGGAACCATGAGTACTGGCAATTAACCGACAGATGAGCAACCTAAACACAGAGAATGAAGGGCTGAGAGCCCAGCCCTGGCAGCTTCTCTGTGTAAAGGTATCCATAGACATAAAGCAATAAAAAGTTTCAGCTGGACCAAGTGACAATCTCATGTCTATGTGGTACTCACAGACACCATTAGGGGAAATAATTCCCAAATATTAATCACAAGAACAAGAGCACAAGAATACTAATTTACTCTTTATACATTTTCTATATGGGCCCAATAGCTAGGCTGTGATTGGCTATGGTCTAGCCCCACCTCCTGAAATAGGGAAGAGGAGGAGGAGATGAGTGGTCAAAACTGCAGAACAGTAACACGAGTCCAGGGAGAGGGAGAACAACAATAAGCTGTGTAGGGGAGAGCTCTTTGACTGTGCTGAAAGGCAAACGGTCATTTACAACTGATCTCTGCACTCACGTCTGACTTCTGAAATTTGTACTCTGCATCACTACTGACCTATGAACTCTACATCACTTAATGACCCCTGAACTCTGGACACTACTGACCGTTGAACTCTGCTTCACTTACTACTGACCCCTAAACTCTGTAGTAAGTGATGCAAAGTTCAGAGATCAGTAGTGACGCAAAGGTCAGTAGTGATGCAGAGTTCGGAAATCAGTGGTAAATGACACGGAGTACGGAATCACATAGAGTTCAGAGGTCAGTAGAAAGTGACACAGAGTTCAGGGGTCAAGAGTAAATTATGCAGAGTTCCCAGGTCAGTAATGACACAGAGTGCAGAGGTTAGTAGTAAGTGAAGCTGAGTTCAGAGGTCAGTAATAAGTAATGCACAGGTTAGTAGTAGGTGATGCAGAGGTGAGGGGAGAGTAGAAAGTGAGCCCTGATGAAGTGCCCCAAAGTCTAATGTTGGGCCCTGGACCCGCCAAAGTACCTCTACTGATACTGTGCTCTACACACCCTATTTAAAACTGTCTCATTCTATACTATGTAAGCCAACTCAAACTCTGTTACCTACACTTCTTTAAACCATGTCTAATATTCAGTGCAATTAGAAACACATCCACTTTTTGCTGCTGCATGTTGTGTGCAACGCATTTTCTTGTTTGCAAGCAGGAGGGCAAATTTATATTCTTGCACACAGGCCCTCTGCTTTCAGAAAACACCCCTAATAGCATCATTGTATACACAAGTACAGCAGCACACGGCCATTGATGTCAGTGACAGGCAGAGGAAATACAACCACAGTGAGTGGGCTCAGCCGCCATGTGTTTAAGAGGCTTAGGTGCTCCTCTTCATCAGGGCTCATTGATAAACTTAACTTCTCTCTTCCATCTTAAGAAAGGGCACAGTTTCCTCTCAAAGGAATTAAGAAAAAACTGCGCCACCAATCTTAAATAAGGACCTATAGCCTTGGTAATTATTGCCCTGTGTGTTTCATCATCGATGTCCTTGAGGATAGCATAGGGTGGGCCAGGACGTTTGTCATTACTACGCACATTGAGATCGTTTTCCGGCTGGAAACGATTGAACCAAAAGATTGAGCTGTATATATTCATGTCAGTGAAGACACCGGGAGATGTTAGTGGCTTTTTTGTTACTTTTAATAAATCAGGATTTTTAACGATTTTATGCTATGAGAGTTTCTTCTTTCTTTCTCCTTCATGTGATTATGGTGTTAATGGGGGCACCTACTGTCTGATTACCTATAATGCTGCGTACACACGACTGGACTTTCTGGCAGACTAGGTCCGACGGTCTTCCCGACTGACTTTTCAGTGGAGTTCCGACGGACTTTCCGAACGAACGTACTTGGCTACACACAATCACACCAAAGTCCGACGGATTCGAACGTGATGTCATACGACCGGACTAGAATAAAGAATTTCATAGCCAGTAGCCAATAGCTGCCCTAGCGTTGGTTTTCGTCCGTCGGACTAGCATGCAGACAAATAGATTTTTCAACTGGACTTGAGTCTGTCGGAAAGATTTGAAACATGTTTTAAATCTAAAGTCCATCTGATTTTTAAACAGCAATGGTCCGATGAAGCCCATACTCAATCAAATTGTCCGGCGGATTCGTTTCAACACGGTTGAAGAGCACATTAATTAGCAGCTTGTGGGACTTGTTATTTATAATTTTTCTGCATGAAATTGCACTTTGTTCTTTGTCAGCACATGGCACCTGCACTTTATCTTATATGAAATAAGCAATATTGATTGTTTTTGAAAATGTACACTATACAGTAGGAGATATTTTATATGAATATTTACACATGAAATATGTAACATTGAATAGTTGATATATAGTTTGCACACTGTTTAGGTGGAATATTTTAGCAGGTTTGCACATTTAGGGATTCACACTATCCTTTTTTCATTATAGAGTTTCCTCTCAGCCAATATATCTAGCTGAGTTACACCACCTTACATAGCAACTTTAATCAGAGTAAGACTGACCATATACAGATCATGTTCTGGTGACAACTCAACAAATTTAGATATTTCTATTCTTTCTTTATTGGTGACAATGGTCACAATTAGAGATGAGCCCGATGTTCGAGTTGAACGTAAGTTTGACTCGAACATCGGTTGTTTGCCCAATAGCGAACAATTTGGGGTGTTCACAGCAAATTCGAAAGCCACGGAACACACTTTAAAAGTCTATGGGAGGAATCAAAAGTGCTAATTTTAAAGGCGTATATGCATGGTATTGTTTACACTTTGTAAAAAGTGTTTAGGGACCTGGGTCCTGCCCAGGGGACATGTATCAATGCAAAAAAAGTTTTAAAAACTTCAGTTTTTTCAGGAACAGTGATTTTAATAATGCTTAAAGTGAAACAATAAAAGTGAAATATTCCTTAAAATTTTGTGTCTGGGGGGGGTGTCTATAGTATGTCTGCAAAGTGCCGCATGTTTCCCGTGTTTACAACAGTCCCTGCAAAAAATTACATTTCTAAAGGAAAAAGGTAATTTAAAAGTACTCGTAGCTAAAATGAATTGTTGGTCCCGGCAATACACATAAAAGTCATTGAAAAAAGCGGCATGGGATTCCCCCACAGTCCATTACCAGGCCCTTTGGGTCTGGTATGAATTTTAACTGGTTCCCGACTGGCGCACGCCTATGTACGTCGGCAGAATGGCACGGGCAGGCATATTGACATACAGGTACGTCCAATCTTTAATGCCACCCTGCCATCGCGAGCACACCGCCGGCGGCACGCTCACGTGCCGGTCAGGACCCCCATGAGTCCGGTCGCGGGTCCCACGGACTCGATCGCTGCGGGCATACCCGCGATCGTCTCACGGGGTGGCTGAATGGAGAAATGCCGTTGTAAACAGCATTTCCCCATTCTGTCTAGCAACTAGTAAAGCTGATCTCTGCTCCATGTGATTGGAGCAGAGATCAGTGTTCACTAAATGAAAGCCCAGCCCCCCACCCACAGTTAGTAACACACCCCTGGGAAGACTTAACCCCTACACTGCCACCCACTGGTTAACCCCTTCACTGCCAGTGTCATTTACACAGGAATCACTGCATTTATATAGCAGTGATTGCTGTATAAATGACAATGGTCCCAAAAATGTGTCAAAAATGTCCGATGTGTCCGCCATAATGTCGCAGTCACAATAAAAATCGCTGATTGCCACCATTACTAGTAAAAAAAAATATTAATAAAAATGCCATAAAACTATCCCTTATTTGTAAACGCTATAACTTTTGCGCAAACCAGTCAATATTCACTTATTGCGATTTTTTTTACCAAAAATATTGAGAAGAATACGTATCAGCCTAAACTGAGGGAAAAAATGTTTTTTTTATATATTTTTGGGGGATATTTATTATAACAAAAAGTTAAAACTAATGCGTTTTTTTCAAAATTGTCGCTCTATTTTTGTTTTTAGCGCAAAAAATAAAAACCACAGAGGTGATCAAATACCACCAAAAGAAACCTCTATTTGTGGGGAAAAAAAGGACGCCAATTTTATTTGGGAGCCACGTCGCACGACCGCGCAATTGTCAATTAAATCGACACAGTGCCGAATCGCAAAAAGTGGTCTGGTCTTTGACCAGCAAAATGGTCCGGGGCTGAAGTGGTTAAGGGGAACCCCGAACCAAAATGGAAAAAAAAATTACTGGGATCCCCTGAAGAAGTCACGTGATTGATGTAACGTGTAGGGAGTGGCTGGAAGCGAACGTAATACAGGAAGTGACATAAGACTGACGGAAGACGACAGACGGGCATTTTTCTTTAGAGCTGTGCTTTTATCTATTCAATGTGAGAGTCTTATTCATTTTAATTAATAAATTGAGCAATTTTATTTTAAAATACTACACCATTGGAGGCTTCTTTCCCCCTTTCTCTTTCTGAATGAGTGGCATAATACTGCGTAGGTGGTGACCTGGCGCCCAGTACATTTTCTGCAGGGATGGCTAGCCCCCTGGTGGTTTAATACATATGTGCACATTACTGAGCTATAGAAGTAAAGGAGTGGAAGACCCCCTGGTGGTGGAGAATAAGACAAGCAGGAGAGGTCTCTAAGTGAGATGCGATTATGACAAAGGAGTGGAGGTGAGAGTTCTGAGAGCCCAGATTTGCTTCTTGCTGATTATTCTCTTCTGTTTGTGGGAACCAGTTTTCAGTGCATCTTTTGTGGCTTATAATTTTAATAGACTTTTTATATCCAGATCTATGAGATGGTGCATATTCTACTTATCATTTAGGACTATTAACAGTGACATATTCCGTTTTGCCTTTATAATCACCATTTACTATATGATTTATATTTTTTTATTATACACATTTTTTGCACAGGATCATTATGTACCCTAGAAATAAGTTTTGACTAGGGTTTTCCGAAGGAACATGCATGCTCGCGGGTGTGATAAAAACACTTGCAGGACATTACATTTTAGTGCAGTTGCATGCATAAAATTTGTCACTATCCTATACAGCTATAAAAATCTTGGAACAGTGACATGGCAGGAAGTATTATCTATATTAGTATTATTTAACTGTTGTACGGATTAATAGCTATAACAGTTTTTGGTGAGGTTTATCTCACAGCAGCATGCAGCCTAACATAGGTTACCCTAAATAGCTCAAAATAACACTATGAAATATGTCGTGTCTATAAAGAATGGTGGTTTGTGAGACACATGCCTTAACAAATATGATCTATTTTGGGCGATATTTCTTCATTAGCAGCAGCTGTGTTCAGTGCCATGTGCTTCAAGTGTATAAGCTCAGTAGCATGAAAAGGAATGGCTGTTTATTTTCAGGCAGACAACACGAAGGAATTGAGCCGTGTAGGCTGCTTCACAATGAATATTCAGTTGTGTCTGACATCTTTGGAAGATACGTGAACACTTTCTAAAAGCCGAGCGTGACAGGTCCCCGGGTTGTAACGCAGGCCTCTCAGGAAGTCTTAGAGCAGAGCTGACTGATAATGTAAAAATGCTCCCCCTCCTTTGACAGTCCAAATGTTTCAATCATTTAAGGAGAAACATTGTTGCATTGTGGCTCTTAAGTGAACAAGAGTCTCTTTGATTTCTGCAGAGAGAGTGAGGGGGGGGGAACGAAAAAGAAAGGGATAGAAGTCAAATTTTGGATTGTGCTGTTTAGAGCAGGGAGGTCACAAGGCCTTAATGCATTTAGCATTGACTGCCCCCTCTTGTAGTGCGTCTATTAGTCAGTAATTTGATTTGTACCTATTCATTTGCAGTCCCTGCAGCAGCTCTGAGCTGGCCCCATGTATAATTGGTGCTGTCTCTATTTTTACTTCATTAGATTAGCCCTGACTCCTGGCCACTTGTTGTCTGCGCTTGTCTGCCCATTTATACAACCTAATGTAACACAAAATTCATTACTGATCACATTACTTTCAACTCTGAAGCCAGTCTTGTGATAAACATTTTCTTAACCGTTTAAAAGCCAGCCTTCACCGGACCCAGACAAAAGACAAAGGCACATCAAGCAGAGATGAGACAATCAATAGTTTAATAATGCTAAGTAGATACAAATGCAATGGCACATTACAAATTAGACCGCTGAGATTTCTGTGCAGCTGGACGCCATAGAATGGTAAAGAGTTGCACTGATCTGGATTTTGTTGCATTAATAAACTTTTGTCTTTTAAGATGGAGAAATTCGTAGACTTCTAGTCAAGGTCAAAGTATATTTCTTTCAATAAAAAAAAAAAATGAAGGGAATCATAGTTTGCAACATAGTTGCTGAATATATGTAAAAACTGCACAAAATGATCTGCTTTACAGATCCAGAAGCTATTGAGATGCATTTGTAGTACATAAGAAGAAACTCAAAACACACACAAGTCTGTCTGTTGAAAACAAGGTTGACAGTCTGTGACCGAATCCCGTGGCTGCCATATGCTAGATAAAGTTTCCACCCAATACATTCAGCTTTATCCCTTGTTCTTTGCTGCTGAACCTGGCACCAAGCAGGTGACCAGAGGAAACAGAGATAAGATCTTGAGAAACACAAGACTAAACCATTTCAGCAATGTGCCAACTAACTTCTTCATTAAGCAGATGCATTATTGATCAGCTGTAGAGTAGCCTATTATATTACATTTTTAGAGCGCATCATCTTACTGATGCTGTGTATGTATTTTCAAATATCACCAGCCTTTTTTTGTTTCCTTGAAGAACAGTGTTATAGATAG
Source organism: Lithobates pipiens (assembly GCF_037356315.1). Taxonomy (NCBI): domain Eukaryota; kingdom Metazoa; phylum Chordata; class Amphibia; order Anura; family Ranidae; genus Lithobates; species Lithobates pipiens. The sequence goes on along the minus strand of NW_027507748.1, from coordinate 372,023,810 downwards.
ATAGATAGATTGATAGATAGTTTTAAAAAACCCGCTACTAAACACAATGTTTGGCTCTTTGCAAATTTGCAAACCTGTGTTCAGACTGAACTGGGAGCTCTTCCCTACCCAGGACATAAAGTAGTGATGGCAGTGAATGTCTGAAGTACACCCATGCTCCACCTGCAGACAATATTCACTGAAATTTGTCATTCCTATAAAAGCACTTCAATACCCAAGGTGCAAGCTTTGTTGAATTACATTTCTTACTTTTTGGACTATTGTATTATTTTTGTGTTACATGCAAATATTTATTCTTAATGTGGTAATACATGTGTGGCGCACATGACCCAATTCAGACAGTCAAACAAGGAGGTCTTTAGCATGTTTTATGCAATGATGGCTAAATCGGACTCATCCAGATCTTTGGTACCTGCCGCAAACCACCAGATTGCAAAGGGTAGTAGCAGACTGTGTACACACATCAATGGGTCCATCATATTTGTAGACCATGGAAAAAAGAAAGGATCACCCAAGACCAGTTGTTGTCAGATTTGGCCTAAAATGGTTGCCTGTAGCTGTAGTAAAATATATTTTGTTTTAAATAATAATAGTGGACTTTGGAGATAGACAACTTAATTTTAACAGCAAACTTTGTAGAACATTGTATTTATCCAGCTGTAGCCAATGATAATTGTTTGCCAGGGAATGCCTTAGGGGGGCTGAAATATCAGCAAACAATCATTTATTTTCTGAAGATGCTGAGTATGTAGCTTTAAGAATTTTGTAAGACTTTAATTAAAAGAGAGCTAATACCATGTAAAACAAAGACATGTTCCTCCTAACCCAATATAGCATTTTAACATCCCTAAAGAAATCTGGTGGAATGTATTTACTGATTGCTTGAGAGTACTCAGCAAGCATCCTTGTACTCTTTGTTCCTACCCAGCATTATCTTGCTGTCTTCATGTTTTGTTTGTCTTGGTGTCTTTCAGGTGGTAAACTACCAAAGAAGTGTGAGTGTATAAATGTGGTAGCTTTGTTTTTTAATTATGCTTTACAAGCTCTCAGATAAGTAAAAATTTTTGTAAACGTAATTAAAGGTTCCCACAGACATACAGGCACTATCCAACCTCTCTTGAACACTTGAGTGTGCCAACAGGGTGCTAAACAGAGACTTATTCAGAAGAGTAGGCAAGGTGCATTGCAGACACCTCCAGCACATCATGGGAAAACAACAGTATTGAGACAAGTTTGTCTATTGCCCTTAATAGACCTCTGCTGGGGCTGGTAGGCCATACGCTTGGCAATTTATTGAGCTTTCAATTTAATTTCTTGCAACGCATTTAAAAACATACTGTAAAATAAATAGATTTTGCTTGACTGCAAAGAGGTCGGATCAAAATCGGGATTGAAAAAGGTAAAAATCTGAATGCTTTCAACAAAACTTGCCCTATTTTTTTTTTCAGCATTTATTGATGCCATTTCAATTATACCTTTCAATAAACTGAGCTAAAACTGTCAATTTGTTGTCCAGATTTAGATTCAAAATCAACCACATTCTGGTCAATGAAACTCGTGGGTAGTAGATTTTGGTTTCTTGCAAGTACTTGTGATCAGATTTGTGAATACCGGTGTCTTGAAAATGGTTGAAGTGAACTGAAAAACATGTATATTTCTGGCTTAAGGCTCGTACACACTATAAGAAAATCGGGTGAACGTCTGAGGTACAATTGTGGGATTTTCTGAAAGTGTGTGCACAACTTTTGGCAGCCGATTCTGACCTTTTGAACAAAAATTTCTGAAGGGATATACTCCAAAATCATTCTTGTAAGAGAACACAACAAATGATTTACATTTAATGTGTACCATTTTTCATAGGATTTTTGTATGAAAGGCAGACTGCAGATGATCAGAAACAAAAAACAACAAGCCTTTGTCGTATGAGAATTTTCAGACATTATTTCCTTCTACGGTTCCGACTTGCTGTGAAACCACAATGAAAATCGGACGAACGTTCGTGTGATTTCTTATAGTTTTTCCCCCACTTTAGAGCCATACACAGACATTTAATATGAAATAGTTACATGTTAGGATGGCATTTCCAATTGAAACACTTTTGAGACTTTCTTACCATTAACGTGTAATGCAGAGTTGCAATATTCAGGTAGTGTAGAGACACACTGCGAGTAGTATTGGGCATTAGCGGGCTTTGGACGCTTTTATATTCAGAGATTTTCCAATGCGGGTATATTTCTTCCGCCTATAAGTATTTATTCCTTCATATATGCAGGTTTATATGTAGTCTACCATTGGAGTTGCCAACTTCATAGTGAATGCCCCAGGTCCCAAGGCCAAAACCTTCCTGCTATTTTAAATTTGCTGCTGTGGCACCACCTCCACAGCAGCTGCCAGTGTCTGTCCCCACTGCTTTTCAGACCTCAGATCAAGCAGGTGTTAGTGCCAAAAAGTGGCAGGCAGCTTTCGGGACAGAGAGCCAGCATTCAGAAGGACCCCCTTTTAAGGGGCTGGAAGTTTTGCTTCTCCTTGACCCTGTGCACAACACCAGGCCTGGCACATTCTATATACTGCCCTGTATGTTCCCCTATTCCACATCACCTTATTCTGTACACTGTTGTGCACATTCTCTATTCCACACTGCTTCATTCTGTATACTGCACTGCACAATCCCCATTCTGCATGACTAAAGCTGGCCATACATTTTTTTTTTTTTTTGGTCAACCAGCGGGTTGAATGGATAAAATAATTAACAGATTCAACTTGAGTGTGTGGATTGGAGAATTCTTGCTGCTAAGCTATTGTATTTTGACAGAGGGGCAACTTCCCTGCTGTCAGGATACAATGATCAGTGTTGCCGGCTATAGCTGGTGGCACTGTTCATTTGGCATAAAACCCAGCAGGCTAGATAGATTGACTTGTGCACAACCATCCTGCTCATAGATGGACCAGACGAATTTCGATCCATGTATGGCCAGCCTTTTTCTGTATGCTGTACTGTACATTTCCTGTCCCACACTCATTAACACAATGCAAATATTTAACCACTCCCTATGTCATAAGTCAGCAATGGGAGCTTTTGTACATGTCCCCTATGATCTCAATAAATTTAAGTGAACAAAAATTGTACAAAATATGAAGGTGCACCTAAGCACTTAGGAATTGCCCCCCAAAATTTTGTTTCTCCCCCGCCTCCATGTACACACACATAAACGCTCAGGTCAGGTGCACCTACGTACAAAAACGTTGACTACATTTTACCGCACACACCAAAGAGCAATAGTTTTAGGGCTGGTGTCCTGTCGAGAGAGGTCCCCCATCAGATAGTGTCTGCCCTGTACGGCGCAGCGCTTGTGCAGTACTGAGGACAAAGGAGACGCCGAAAGTCTCTGAATATGAACAGCTGTTCATCAGCTGTACATGGTGCCTGTGCAGTTAGGACTACATTGTGCCACACGCTCCCGATGCTCGTCCAACTCTGCAAGGGGTGGGTTTAGGGGCGGATCCCTTTTGGAAGAGGCCCTATTTTCCAATCATGGGCAGAGCTGATAAGTTGGAGCTGCTTTTCGCAGTGGTTTTATCAATAAACTACATGTCAAAACCCACCCTTCAGTTGTGTCAACATGCCCCCCAAAGATCCGCCCCTTTGAGAAATTCACCCCCAACGTATGAGCTCTGCCTTTCATGTGGCCTCTTCTGTATGCATCTGCCCCTACACCCCTTGCTGAGTTGCGTGGGAGTGTGTGGCACAATGTAGTCTTAATTCCGCAGGCGCCGTGTACAGCTGTTCATGTTCGAAGACTTTCGAAGACTTTCGATGTCTCCTTTGCCCTCCGTACTTCGCAAGCGTTGTGCCTGCACAGTACAGGGTGTACACTATCCAATGGGGGACCTTTCTCGGCAGAACACCGGTATTCATGGTTAACCCTAAACTGATGACCTGTAGTGGCGCGTACACACGATCAGACTATCCGGCGGACAATACGCCAGACTTTCCGAACGAATAGACTTGCCCACACATGACCGGACTTTTAGGCAGACTAGGACAAGGACAATCCGCCGGACTTTTGGTGGAGGACCGCCAGACTTTTCAAATGAACGGACTTGCCCGTCCATTTTGAACGCGACTTCAGGTACGACGGGATTAGCAAAGGAAGTCAATGTTGTCCATGAGCGAGATTGACACCTTGTGAGACCCGTCGCCTTCTATGAGGTGACCCCCTAGACCGAAAAATGGCGTGGGAGTCCCCCCAAAGTCCATACCAGACCCTTATCCGAGCACGCAGCCTGGCCGGTCAGGAAAGTGGGTGGGGACGAGCAACCGCCCCCCTCTTGAACCGTACCAGGCCGCGTGCCCTCAACATGGGGGGGTGGGTGCTTTGGGGAAGGGGGGTCCTTGCGGCGTTATGTTTTTCAGCATATAGGGTACCCTTTAAACCAATACCAGGTGACGGGGCTCGCAGGGTGTCAATCTCGCCGATGGAAGTGGCGACATTGACTTCCTTCGCTAGTCCCATCATACCTAAAGTCATGTTCAAAATGAACGGACTTTAGTCCGTGTGTGGGCAAGTCCGTTCATTTGAAAAGTCTGGCTGACTAGCACACAGACGAGCAGATTGTCCGCCGGAAAGCTGAGTTCGCCAATTTTGAGTCAAGTCTTCTTTCAAAGTCCGCCGGACTTTTGGGAAGAAAAAGTCAGTCGGAGCCCACACACGGTCGAATTGTCCAGCAGACTCTGGTCTGCCAGACAGTCCGATCGTGTGTACGCGGCATAAGAACTTTTAAAATGTTGCCTGTGGAAAATTGTGGGTATCGAAATTTGTCACTGATGCAGGCACAATTTTAAGTCTTGACTTGTGTATATGTTTGCTGAGCACAACCTCATCCTTTATATTTTACCAAAAAAAGTAATATATTGCACGTATGTACAATAAAATGAACTTTAGTGTACTTTTTACTGAAAGTTTGCACTTAGTAAAGCGCTAATATTGAATGACATTGGAACTACAACAATATTACTCTCCAGGTTTTCTGCAGAAAATATATGCTGTTTGGGGATTTTAACTAATACTTTATCAAAAATGAATTGTGCAAAAAAAAAAAAATGACTAAAGCCAGCCCAATACACGAATGGGGTTGGATATAATGTAGACTCCCTCAACGTCCCTAGACCAATGGAACATTCCTAGTATTGGATAAAAATCCCATGCATTAAAAAAGGGACTTGCCTAGGGTAATACTGCATTCACTCTTTATTAAAATTGTAATAAAAACTACTCACAAAGATAGAGAATAAAAGAGCATCTATACATCATCCAAATTCGCTAATTCGTCAGTGCTGCCAGGCTCAAACACTAGTACTGGCAGCACTGATGAAATAGCGATTTTTGATGCTTCCTAATCCGCTTCTAGGTTTTATTGTCACAGCTTCATTGAACAAGCTGATTCGTTAATATGCACAGCTGCACAAGATTCTGGGTGCTCCACTTTTAGTAAAAATTCCCCCAATATGTTACAGTATCATGATATAATGTACTATGTCAGCATTGTATAATGAGTAGTCCTTTGACCTTCAAATTATGTTCTATAAAAAAGCAACATTTCTTCACCCACTCACAGTAGTCTGAACCCTCTATTTGCACTTAAACATTGGTGGGCTCCAGGAACCCAGTCTGACTCTGCTTCTATGTACAAAATTTAACAATATATTTGGTGGATTTCTCACTTACACTAAAGCAGGGAAAGCCATGCCAACTTTAGTTGCACAGTGGTTTGAAGGATCGCTGGCATCTCTCAGCTCACTTGATAATGGATTAGAGATTATCCTTCCACATCCTTAGATTGTGGTCTACACATATATTACAATTGTATTACTAAATGACTACATAAAATAAAATGATTAAAATAGAAAAATACAGTTTTATTTTCTTACAATTCATTATTAAACATTGTATTATTCATTTATTATCTGTTAATGTGTTAGCACAAAGTTATAGTCATGCAACATAAAAACAAAAAACAAATGCAGGTACTGGTGCATTGTAGAGCCAGTTAAAACTAGTGAAGATCTCACCAAAACCCTTTACTAATTATTAATGAATTATCACGTGCAGTATCTTAACTACTCAGTAGTTTAGACTCTTAATTATAGAAAGAGATGCTAATCTGATGGCAATCTAGCCCACAGAAGCCTAGGCATTTTGTCAGAGTCTGCATCTGATATACATGTCTTGCAGCAGTAAACAGCATTGATTACCCGCAGGGATAAACAGTTAATTTATAAAAGTATTAGATCAAAGTAAAATATATGCATTGCACTAAATATTGGGCGTGGCTTAAAGGGGCATGTCTCTGTGTCAGTGTGGGGGAAAACATTCCTCAGCATCAGTAAGATTTAGCTCCAATTGGAGAGTTCTCCAAAGACTCAGTCCACTCATTAGAATACCTTTTAGGGCTCTTTCCCACTTTTATTTATCCAAATGTCAAAGTATAACAGTGTTGTGCCTTTGCAGAGTTTGATTAGCATGGCAACAAACACAAATGTCTTTTAGCCTCCATATTGTTTGGGCACACAGCTGTCCATTACTACTTAGGACAGAGCTGCCCTAATCTCTGCCTCTTTGCTGAATGGGTTGCCTGCTCACATAAAGACTGCTACTTTCTTGACTCAGACACACTGATCTGTTCAGACACAGACTACCTCTGTCCCATCACAATCTACAGCTCTGGTTTGGAGGCCTATCTGTATAGGCCAGTCAGGCCTGGACATGTTCCCTACAAATGTTAAGCTTCAAGCTGCTCTTGCAGCATCAGAGCTCTGATTAGCATTGCTTCCATACAGTGGAACAGGAAAGTCTTCTGCTCCAGACTCCCTTTGCAACTTCCTGTCATGTGATGTATTTGCACTGATCAGGGGTCTGTTCTCTTAGTAACACTGGGACAATTGTTTCAGCTCTCTATGCCAGGGCATAAGGTAAATCCATGGGACCCCGGGATATAAATTTAGATCAAATTCTGGAACTGTTGAGTGGAAGCAAGGTGGTTGAGAGATATGAAAATGCAATGGACATAAAATTAATTGTTATTGTTTGGGGTTGGATATTATACCAGCATATGGCTCCTATGCCTTGATTACCTGTGAAAACAATATATACAGTATATGTAAAGTTTAGGAGTAACCGTGGTAGTGCACCAGGACCACACAGAAAGCCGTTTTTATGCTATCAGAATGTCTGTATTCCTCTAAAGGCAAACATGCAACGCTTCCAGCAGCAAACATAAAATGTCTCAATTTCAGCAAAATAAAATACAGGCAGTCCCCGAGTTACAAACTTCCTACTTACATATGACAATACGTAGAAACAGAGGGAGACAATAGAAAGTAAGAGGAAATCTACCCCTAGGAAGGACAATTCACTTTTGTAAGAGTTATCATGTAAAAAGGAGTCTCCACTGAAGCTTTATCACCAACCCTTGTTTCCACAACAACCCAAAATTGTCCAATTCTCACACTTCCAGTGACCAGTATGAGAGAGTGAGAGCGATATAACACCAAATTTAACACACCTGCTCCCCATTCAAACCTGAGACCTTGTAACACTAATGAGTCACACCAGGGAGGGAAAATGGCTAATTGGGCCCAATTTGGACATTTTTACTTAGGGGTGTACTCACTTTTGTTGCCAGCGGTTTAGACATTAATAGCTGTGTGTTGAGTTATTTTGAGGTAACAGAAAATTTACTCTGTTATACAAGCTATACACTCACTACTTTACATTGTAGCAAAGTGTATGTTACGTAGCGTAACGTAAGGGGTGTTTTCACTGTGATATATATATATATATATATATATATATATATATAATATGGGTGTGTGTGGCAAAGGATTCCCATAACAAAATGCTGGTAGTCAGCTTCTTTTGGACCCAATTGTCTCACATTGAAACCTCAGAGGGTGCTGTCAGATAACAGCTCACTGACTAAAGGTCCGTCATTTCATGAACACCTTACAGGACTTTATGCCCCAATTGGTGGATTCCCCAACTAGAAAGAATGCCCTGTTAGATTTACTAATTACGAACGACCCAAGTCTGATCTCAGTTGTAGAGATATGCGACAACTTGGGATCTAGCGATCATAAGATGATCGCGTTTAGCTTAAATCACAGGAAAAAGGGGCATATGGGTAGTTTCAAACGAGCCAATTTTTTTGAGCTACATGACATCAGTTGGTACCAGATTCTGGAATCGTTGAACATGGAGGAGAAATGGGAATGCTTTAGGAGCATTTTAAACAAAGATATCAATAAGTGCATTCCAATGGGCAATGAACATTGAAGAACCAAAATTAAAAAATAAAATATATAGGGAATGGGTCACCATTAACATTCCAGGACTACAACTTCCACGACTACAAGGAATTCAATAAGAAATGTAAAATCACAATCAGGACAACTAAAAATCATTACAAGAGGTATATAGTGGAAGAGAATAAAAATAACCCAACATTTTTTTTAGATATAGTAACAGTAAAAAGACAAAATCTGAGCACATTGCACACTTAAAAGATAAGGATAGGAAGATGTTTACATTTGATACAAAGAAGGCAACTGTACTAAATGGCTTCTTTTCCACTGTTTATACGCAGGAAAAAGAAGGGTTTACAGACAGCGACTGTAGTGTCAGTAACACAACACATGACATACCCACGTGGCTAACAGAGGCCGGAGTCAATGAAAGACTTAATAAACTTAACACAAATAAATCACCAGGACCAGATGTGTTACACCGGAGAGTCCTCAGAGAACTCAGTCAAGTTAGAGCCAGGCCATTATTACTGATCTTTGTGGACAGTATAATGACAGGATTTTTACCAGCTTATTGGAGAAAAGCCAATGTGGTACCAATATTCAAAAATGGGCAGAGACATATTCCTGAGAATTATAGGCCAGTCAGTCTAACATTAATAGTGGGTAAATTGTTGGAGGAAATGATCAGGGACTGCATCCAAGGTTTTACTGAGGAGAAGAATATCATTAATGGTAATCAGCAAGGGTTTATGAGAGGAAGTTCTTGCCAGACCAATCTGCTAACATTCCATGAGGAAGTGAGCAGCCATCTAGATATAGGAAGGGCTGTGGATGTGGTGTATCTGGACTTTGCAAAATCATTTGATACAGTCCAACATAAATGCTTCATTTACAAGCTAAGGTCCTCAGGCTTGGAGCATAGGGTTTGTGATTGGGTAAAAAAAATGGTTACAGTGATGGGTCCAAAGGGTAGTGGTGAGTGGGGTACCCCAAGGTTCTGTTTTGGGACCAATTCTATTCAACATATTCATAAATGATATAGAGTATGGGATAACTAGTTCAGTCTCAGTTTTTGCGGATGGCACAAAGATAAGCAGAGTAATAAACTCTCATTAGGATATAGAAATTTAGCAGAGTGACCTGAATAAAATAAAGGTGTTGGCAGACAAATGGCAAATGAGGTTTAATGTGGAGAAATCCAAAGTAATGCACTTGGGGTCAAAACATATGTGAAAACATGTTCATGTCAAAACATAAACGAATAAATATTCACTAGGTGGAGAACCTTTGGGAGAATCAAGGATGGAGAAGGATCTAGGGGTGCTAATAGATGACAGATTGAGCAATAGCATGCAGTGCCAAGCTGTAGCTACCAAAGCAGGCAGAATATTATCATGCATAAAAAGGGATATACTCCAGGGACAAAACTATAATCCTGCCACTTTATAAAGCTCTGGTTAGGCCTCATTCAGAGTTTTCCGTCCAGTTCTTGTCACCAGTCCTCCGAAGGGATGTGCTGGAGCTGGAGAGAGTCCAAAAAAGGACAACGAAACTAATAAGAGGACTGGAGGACCTCAATAAGAGTCCTTTCACACCGAGAGCATTTTGCAGGCGCTATAGCATTAAAAATAATGCCTGCAATCCGCCCTCAAACAGCTGCTCCACTGTCTCCAGTCTGAAAGCCCTCTGGCTTTAACACTGGAGCAGTGCACTGGCAGTACGTCAGGAAAAGTCCTGCCAGCAGCTTCTTTGGAAAAAATCTGACTTTTTCTGATTGTTTGTAGAGAATTCCGACGGACAAAGAGCCACGCATGCTCAGATCAAATTACGAGACCAAAGCTATTGGCTATTAGCCTCTATGTAGTCCCATCGTACGCAACGAATGTAACCACGCTACGAACGTCACCACGCTATGAACGATTGGATTTTCCGACAACTTTGTCGGACCGTGTGTATGCAACACGAGTTTCTGAAAAAATCAGTCGGAAAAAATCCAACGGATTTTGTAGTCGGAATGTCCGACCGTGTGTACAAGGCATTAGTACCAGGCATTAATCTGCACATCGATTAATCTTTTGTTTCCATTCAGCTAGCGGGCCAAACAAAAAATGAATGGTTTCCTCTGTCCACACAAGTGAGGTGGATAAAAGAATCCTCCCGCTGTGCCATTGTATTTTGATTGTGGGACTCTTCTAATGAAAAATACATTGATAAGTGGCTGCAACTGCTGATCTACAAACATTTTTCAACATTCCCATTGAACAGAAGTTGATTGTTAGATCAATTTCTGTCGAGCAGATACAGCCATAGTTGGATTGAAATTTAACCGGTCCCCACTGAACCTGCTGAATTTCGATCAATCTATGGCCAGCTTTAGCACAAAATAGATATAGTTGCAAGCAGTGAACCCATGTAAGCAAACACAACACCTATCTCATGCTTGATTCCTAGTATTCCTATAGTTACTGCAGAAAGACATTTGATTCACTTTAATATCTACTGATCAATTTTAAAAGCTGTCCGATTTGTATAAATTGTAGGGCATCTCTGCTTCAGTGAAAAAACTCATGTGTATTTTAAGTCACATGTCTTCATGTCACTACTATAAGGCTTTGGTTTTAATGGAAAAAAATATCTTGTGAATGCTTCTGCTTTGCTATTAAGAGACAAATTACATTTTCATCTTAAAATAAAAAACAGATGACTCTTAGAAAGCCCGAGCAGGCATTCTGTAAGTGAGAATTTATCTTATGATCTGGGTAAACAATGTCTCATCATTTAACAGTTATTATAAATAATGACTTTTTAAGCGCTTTTTTGGGAGCTTATAGGCTCCACATAGTTGTGTCATAAGAGCAGCTCTGAAAGGGAGGATTCAGTGACATCTTGCAGGCATCCGGCCATAGACAGTATACATCCCCAACTGTTTGAGCCGTCACTACACTGTGCTTTCTGTGCCTGCCTCTTATGGTCCCAGGAAGTGGAATCAGATTGTATGTGAAGAAAGAGCACTTATGTGTACTTATAGCTGCCAATCTGAAAGAAAAGGTAAATATATATGCATTTATTTGTTTTCAATGACATCAACAGATCATTCCTAGGAATGAAATACAAATCATAGACCAGGTTAATAGTTTCTAATAACATACATTATATCATGAAATCACTTGACATTTTACATCAGTAGCAGTATACAGTGGATACAGTAAATCAGCTTGTAACAACAGATTGTTTGATATAAGTATTGTGGTTAATAATTTGTTTCTGACAGAAGTTAGATGTAGTAAATAGGTAAATATATCAATATTAGATCATTTTTATTAAAAATATAAATTTCTGTCGAGAAAGCTCATCAAATCTGACCAAAATCAAGCCTTAAGCTGGCCATACATTTCTTTCAGCCAGCTGGCTGAATAAAAAGGCCTGAGCCCTGATGGATCGAAATTTGTCTGGTTGTTGCTGAACTGCCCAAATTTTGATCCATGTAAAGCCAGCATTCCTTAAGCCAGCCATAGATGGTTTGAATCATATATGGGCAGGTGATCGATCAACTTGAGTACAGCCAGTCTGCCAGATTTTACGTGCAATTATTGCTAGTGGGTATTATAGGTGCTAACAATAATCAATGTGTTCTCCCGGCAGGGACGACTACCCCCACTGGGAGAACACAATAGCTCGGCATGAGGGATTCCCCTGTCAGAACTGTCTATGTTGATGGGGCAACAAGCAAATTTCTTTCCTGCAAAATTTGCTCCGTCTAAGGCCAGCCTTAGTTGCACTGAAAACAATCATTTTCAGTTAAAAGAACAATTATTATCCCAATTGTGACAAATCATTGTAATGTATGGGTAGCATAATCTTCTGTTTGGTCTTTGAGACTTCTAAAAACTGATTTGTATTCAGAAGAAATAGTGACTTTAACAGAAACCTGAGTGAAAGAAGATCTTCTTTACTGCTCTAAACGATGATGACCTAATTTCTGCATTTTAATTCTGGCACCCAACCCATATTACCTGGTACAGACAGTTCCGCCTATGAGAATTGACTCTTTTCCTTAAAGAAGTATTAAACCAATTTTTTTAAACCACTAACAGGCAGGGTTTTCATGAAAGAAGAGATCCTATTGGTCTCTTCTGTCAAAAATGCTTTTCCTGGCCTGTCATCGGAAATGTACACTGAGCCGTGCATGGGCAACTCAGAGTACATTTACTGCTTTACTCTTCCCACGGGAGAGATGTCATTATGGACCAGCCATTCAAGAGGCCAAATGAACCCAGAAGGAAGACTAGAAGAAGATGGAAGTGCTCGAGTGCTGACAGCTCAACGCTGGATGGCTTAGTTTAACAGGTAAGTCAGTCATAATGTGCTAATATGCTGTGCGTGACATGACATGACAAATCAATGTTGGTTGCTTTAAAAAGAGTGGGGTTAGTTTACGAAAACTGGAGAGTGCAAAATCGGGTGCAGCTCTGCATAGAAACCTATTAGCTTCCTTTTTTTTTGTCAAAGCTTAATTGAAAAAGCTTGAGTTAGAGGTTGATTGGCTACCATGCACAGTTGCACCAGATTTTGCACTCTCCAGTTTTTGTAAATCAACCCCATTGTGTTCTCTGTGACTAAATGCCTGTCCATTACCATCAGTCACACTGTCATAGAACAGACTTCTTACACTCAGTGCTACAATCTCACTTGATTATTGTGACTATAGTCAATATACACTTCACTTAGACTTGCTTTAAAAAATAGAAATGTATTTTTATTTCATATACAGTATATATATAAAATAGGGCTGTGGAAATTAAAGATTAATTCTTCGATTAATCGTAAATTTTTTTGATCGGTACTCACCTCTCCGCCGGCTTCCGGGTCTTCAGGGAGTTTCGTCGGAGAACCGGTCACAGACATAGACGTCACTGGACTCCTCCCCCCTTCCCCAAATGCTTCTCTCTGCTAACGAGGGAATGGGGGGAGGAGTCCAGTGACGTTGAAGTTCTGATTGAACGTAAAGCATACGGGGAGGAGCTACGCATGACGTCACTCGCTGTTGAACTAACATGATTGTCGGCTTTACGTGCTGCGTTTTTATCATCTTTATGACAGTAGTTTGTGTTTGAACACAAAAATTAAATCTTATACTTAAGTGGTGAGCACTTTTTTTTCTACCCATGACCTGGCGTCCTTGTTGAGATCTAAGGAGATGTGAGAGAAGTTTATGGTCCGTGTTAACCCTTTTGATACCTGCTTGGAGGACCACCTGTTTGCACAGAGGTCCATGCCCTAAGGTGAGAGTGATTCGTTAAACCGGAGGTGGAGGGATTGTCACTCTACTGTGGCAAAAAAAATTACTTACGTCAGTGCTACAGTTTGAATTTAAAACGTATTTGTGTAAACTGTGAAGTTAAGTCATGGATTGTGGAAACTAGTGTCAGGGGTGATTGTATATAGTGTATACCACAGTTACCACTGACTAATGCAGAGTTGCAATGCAAGGAGATCAGCTAAAAGTAGTTGGATCTGTATGTGCATTATAATTAATCTTAATTAGTCGATTAATCGATTTAAAAAAAATTGATTGATCGAACGCGAAAATTTTAATCAGTAACAGCCCTAATATAAAATAAAAATGAATATGCAATCAAGTGGCCTATTAATATAACATTTTTAGGTTGTTGAATGTCTCTTGTTTCTCTACAAATTTGGCAGTCAATCACCCAAAGTGTTTAAAAAAGAGATTATATATCTCTTGTAGTTTTGTTGCCAAATGTGTCAAGCTAAAGTCATAAATGCAGCCAAGACACAAAATGTGCTACTTTTCTTGGTCTGTCACCAGCAGACAGTGACAGGGTCAAGCTGTGTAGTATTTTAACTAATTTTTGCTTGCTTTCTATTGCACTGCAACCCATAAAGGGCATTGACCGCCTGATCCTATATTTGGGAACAATTTGCTTTTTTGCAAATATAATGTTTATGGCTAAGGGTCACCAATTCTATGTAGACTAATATAATGGCTTCAACATTCCTGTGGTTAATTTATGCAGTCCTTAAATTCAAACTGTCAGTGTTCTACCAATAGTGCTGCTGTTCTTGTCTTTTGCTGTCATAGTGGTTTGATCCTTATAAAGCAGTGGAGGAAATAGCGTGTTAGCATTTCCTGCATGGTGATAGCTTGGGATGACCGGTATCAAATCGCTCTCAAAGCTATTGAAATAGATATTTTGATGATAGGCAACTCCTATCCTCATATTGATTAGTGGTTCCAAATTAATAATAACTACTGCAGTAGGGAACAGACACAAAAGATACGCTCAGCATCTTTCCAAATAACCATTCTCCTTTATTATGACGCATGTGAAGGTTTTTATACACATGATTACGTAGGTATCACATTAATATTACAATTGTACATTTATGGTAACAAGGGGCGTTACATAGGCAGGCTAATTCTAATCATAACTCGAAAGAATGCAAAACATGTACTGAAAACATTATTAGTGCCGTGTGCACAGTGAGGGCATTGTGCAATACATATAAAATAGAATACAATTATATACAGAACCTACAAATTTCCATTACACTATCATATGATAATTTGATCGTTAGTACCAAAGGAATAAACACAAAATCTTTTCTAGTACGATACCAGAATGAAGAATTTTCGTATAATCAGTATATTATTTGTCCAAATAAAATTGGAAGACCAAGACCATGCATGCTTGGAAATGAAAGAATACAATACAACACATTACATTACTTCCGAAGTTGTATTCTGTCATACAAGACTTTTCATAACTTTAGTAACCTATTGGTTTTTCGATATGAGACTAGCATGCAAAAAAAAAAAAACAGACGATCATTCGTCTGATAGTTCCATGAGGCTTGAGTCTCTGGGGCAAACAAAGATACACAGCAATAGTAATTAAAAGTGGGTAGTTAGTGAGATAAGGCAGGGGGAGGGCCCTAGACTGGGAGGGGGAGTAACAGTCACAGAGTTGAGGATGGTCATAAAATTAAAAGAAGTATTCCAACAACACCCAATACTGGCTTTCAGGCAACTATCCAACCTTAGACATAAACTGAATGAATGAATGAAATACTTGTATAGCGCACAATGCGAACTGAATCGCCTCTAATCAGAAGGAAACCCCCTTCCTGCCCTGACTAATTTTCAGCTTTCAGCGCTCTCCCAGTTTGAATGACAATTACTCAGTCATGCCACACTGCATCCTTTTTTTCATACAAATAGACCTTTCCTTTGGTGGTATTTAATCACTAGTTTTTTTTTTTTTTTTTTTTGCGCTATAAATAAAAAAATCGGAAATTTTGTGAAAAAAATGCCTTTTTCTTTGTTTCTGTCATAAAATTTTGCTAATTATTAAATTTTCTTCATAAATGTTGGCCAACATTTATACTGCTACATATCTTTGGTAAAAAAATAACCCAGATTAGTGTATATTATTTGGTCTTTGTGTAAGTTATAGAGTCTACAAACTATGGTGCCAATCACTAAAAAATTTCTCACATCTGATCAGGCCTTCAGTACATCAGGTGAATCTCATTTCCTAAGGAACTAACAAGTCAGGAAAGCAAAAAAATACCCCCCAAAATACCCCTTTTTAGAAAGTAGACATTCCAAGGTATTAAGTAAGTAACATGGTGATTTTTTTTAAGTTGTAATTTTTTCCCACAATTCTTTGCAAAATGAAGATTGTCAAATTATCAGGTTATTTCTCACACACAGCATATGCATACAACAAATTACAACCCAAAATACATTCTGCTTCTCTTCCCGAGTATGGCAATACCATATGTGTGCGACTTTTACACAGCCTGGCCACATACAAAGGCCCAAAATTGAAGTAGCACCTTCAGGCGTTCTACGAGCATAAATGACACATCTCATTTCTCAACCACCTATTACACTTTTGAAGGCCCTGGAGCACCAGGACAATGGAATTGCCCACAAAATGACTCCATTTTGGAAAGCAAACACCCCAATGTATAATATATGAGGCATAATGAGTCTTTTGAATGGTTCATTTTTTTCCAGAAGTTTGCACCCCAAAATAAATTCTGCTACTCTTCCCGAGTATGGCAATACCACATGTGTGAGACTTTTACACAGCCTGGCCACATACAGAGGCCCAACATTGAAGTAGTACCTTCAGGCGTTCTAGGAGTATAAATTACACATCTCATTTCATTCCTGCCTATCACACTTTTGAAGGTTCTTGAGCACCAGGACAGTGGAATTACCCACAAAATGACCCCATTTTGGAAAGCAAACACCCCAATGTCTATTCTATGAGGCATGGGCTGCAAATAGGTACTTGGGTACTCTGATGGGCTGGTGACAGGCACTCCGGTACACTGATGGCCTGATGACAGGTACTCAGGTACTTTGATGGGCTACAGATAGGTACTCGGGTACTCTGATGTGCTGGTGACTGGTATTCAGGTACTCTGAAGGAGTCTTTGACAGGTATCCTTTCCCACTTCCGGGAGTCTGGCCATTGCCGTCATGCGGCCGTGACGTCAACGCGGGGCTCCCTCCTCCTCCTCCCTCGGCCGCTGGGCTAATAGGAGAGAGGAGCGGGGCCTTGCGCATGAGCAATAGGGTTCCCAGCGTGAAGCCGAAAGGCTACACTGCCAGGTTCCCTTACCCGAAATGGTGGTGGCAGCACCCGACAGCTGATGGAAACATCAACTGCGGTGCTGACACAGAGGGACTGCAGGACAGGTAAGTGTCAATTTATTAAAAGCCAGCAGCTGCAGTATGTGTAGCTGCTGGCTTTTATTTTATTTTTCCCGGAACACCACTTTGAATGCTAGCCTGCCACATCACAATCTTGGGAGCCATCCCACCCAGAGATAAACAGTGCCAGGTGCGTGTGTTGCTGCAGTGCATATATGTTTTTGCTCCAATCTGGAAGCCAGTTGTTAAGAAGTAGTCAAAGCAGCCTGTTCTGCAGGTATATAAAGTAGTTTTACAGATACAAGTGGACCAAAAAACATTGTTTCTGTTTTGGGTAGATGCAGTCTGCTTTAATCAGCTCCTGACTTCTAATATTTCTGAGGTATTCTGGTAACATCATGAATTCTGCACTTGATTTCCTTGTTGCGTCCATTTGGAGGAGCACACTGCAGGCCACCTGTGACCAGATGTTGCCATTTTAGACTGCCAAGCATATGGACATCTTGGGTATTTAATTGTAATTCCAAATGAAATTTGAAATTGGAAAAAAATACTTTTTATA
Organism: Lithobates pipiens; assembly: GCF_037356315.1. Classification (NCBI taxonomy): domain Eukaryota; kingdom Metazoa; phylum Chordata; class Amphibia; order Anura; family Ranidae; genus Lithobates; species Lithobates pipiens. The sequence continues at coordinate 372,006,251 of NW_027507748.1, read as the reverse complement.
ATTATCTTTATTTCAGTATACAGGGCATCTTCAGAAACTGCTAAAAAAAATCCTGCCTTTTGTTGAGGGATGGATTACCTTTGACCTGAAATCTGCTTCTGAACTGCATCTCCCACTGACAGCCTCCTGTCAGACATCCTTTGATTGAAAAAAAGCCAGGAGGAAAATTGGTAGTGGTATCGATATATCATAAAACTCTGGGCATTGTTCGTGCTTAAGAACCGGAACTTGGGGAGAGGGCCCCGGGACCCCATTTGGGAGCGATTTATGCCATTTTTATTATTACTTTTTTTTTACTAGTAATGGCGGTGATCTGCGACATTATGGCAGACACGTCGGACACTTTTGGCACGATTGACAATTATACAGCGATCAGTGCTATAAAAATGCACTGATTACTGCATAAATGTCACTAGCAAGGAAGAGGGTAACACTAGGGGGTGATCAAGGGGTTAACTGTGTTCCCTGACTGTGTGTTCTAACTGTAGGGGGAGGGCACTGACTATAGAAGATGACAGATCATGGTTCCTAGCTATTAGGAACTCACAATCTGCATCTCCTCTCAGAAAAGAAGAGGGATTTGTGTGTTTACACATGCACGTCACTGTTCTGCCTCTAGTGCCCAAGATTGCTCGTGGATGACGGTCATTGCAACCACCAGCCACAGGGTTTGGCACCCCCGCAGTGCAGCAGGCACGTGCACAAGCCTCCAGTGCCACTCGTGTGCCTGCTATCCCGTTTAAAGGAGCCGATGTATGCTATGATGGCTCGGGATCCTGTTAACCTGCCGCAGTATAATGGCGGCTGGTTGGCAAGTGGTTAATGTGTAATTGGAGATTAGATGTTGCAGGTCATTTTTACACAATACAGTCACTACCACAATATATTATATTTGTATAAGATGACAGGACAGGTTTTCTCAGCCCCAGCATGAACTATAACCATGTGCTTCTGCTTCCTGGGTTGTGGAGACTGCCACATGATAGTAATTAGATCTACTTTCCTCTAGTCACACTGACAAGTCTCAATCCTCTGCAAGGACCCTTGTATCCTTAATCCCACGGGCGTCTTCCCTGCAATCTGTTTACAGGCCTCTTTAAAGGACAGTTCCGAAATAAATTTCATGTAACACAGACACTAAAGTCTGGAAAATAAAAAAAGGGAATTTGACGTTAGTCAAGGTTGAGAGCTTTAGTGCCATGAAAAGTGACTGACGTGTGAAAAGGAGCTACAATTAGTTCTTTCCCCCAGCACTTTCATTCAGTCAAGGGTCACTCCTTCAGTAAGCTGAGACCTTGAGCATAATGTGTTGTGACATTTGGAGATGATGAAGAATAATTCCTATATTCCAAGTTGCTGCTGCTTCTCTACTAACCCTGACACATCAGGCTGGCTGTCATTGTATCATCTTTCTGCCACGATGTACAGGAGTTTGTGCAATTCTCAGTAGGTAGAGTAAAGGGTCATCTCTTCCAGCAAATGGTTTTTAAGGATATTTTTGAAATGGTGCTTAACAGTCCACTGAAGGGGAAGTCAAACAGAGAGAAAGGAAAAACCATTAAACGAAATAATCCACTAGAGATGGGATTTTTTTTAGAGCAGACATAAAGAAAATACCGGGATTTAGAATCGGCCACTTCGGTAAGAGCACAAATAAGAAACACAGCATAATTTATGAGTGTTCTGGGCAAAAGATGACTATATAGATTTTCTTAAGGCATTGAATTAATGTGCCATAAAAATGCTTTAACATTTATACTTTTAACATTTATACTTGGCATAGCTTTATACAATGTGTCTTAGTTTCAACTATTACAAGATTTTTTTAAGTCAAAATGATATAAAAGAAAAAGAAACAAGATCTCAGTGACCAAATAAGCACATGCTGTATTGTTTAGGGTACCTTTGTGTAAGGTGCAGGAATGTTCAGAAATGATTTACTTGGTGTTGCTGATTTGCCTGGTGAATACATAGGGGAAGTCAATTCATCTACCCATAGCAATAGTTTTTCCTCTATCTATAGCTCTTATCAAATCAGTGGCATTACAAGGGTTCTAAAAGACCTGGAGCACTCTCAGAAACGTGTGGTCAGAATAAAGATGTGGTTTAAAAGAATTTGGATAAAAAGTGCTTAAAATGTCTAAATTTAAACATCTTTCAGCAACTATACTCTTTTGTTGTACCTGTATGTCTCTCATTGGAATACAACCTAAAGCCTCTGCACATGCATATTTCAGAAAAAATGTGAAGACTTTAAATGAAACGCATTATATATTATATTATATAATGCAAAGTGAAGTTGCATTATATAATGGTTTACGCATAGAATATACAGTATCTCACATTTTTGTAAATATTTTATTATATCTTTTCATTTGACAACACTTTGCTACAATGTAAAGTAGTGAGTGTACAGCTTTTAAATTTGCTGTCCCCTCAAAATAACTCAACACACAGCCATTAATGTCTAAACCGCTGGCAACAAAAGTGAATACACCTCTAATTGAAAATCTCCAAATTTGGCCCAATTAGCCATTTTCCCTGCCTGGTGTCATGTGACTCGTTAGTGTTACAAGGTCTCAGGTGTGAATGGGGAGCAGGTGTGTTAAATTTGGTGTTATCGCTCTCACTCTTTCATACTGGCCACTGGAAGTTCAACATGGCACCTCATGGCAAAGAACTCTCTGAGGATCTGAAAAAATGAATTGTTGTGCTACATAAAGATGGTCTAGGCTATAAGAAGATTGCCAAGACTCTGAAACTGAGCTGCAGCGCGGTGGCCAAGACCATACAGCGGTTTAACAGGACAGGTTCCACTCAGAACAAGCCTCGCCATGGTCGACCAAAGAAGTTGAGTGCATGTCTTCAGCATCATATTGTCAGGGCTGGGCTCAGCCCTTCCTTCGCAAAGCTTGCCGCTCAGCTGTCAGTTAATTGCCAGCTCCTTTCTCTCCACAGTGACTCACCTGTTGATATCCTGGTCGTCAGTCCTGCCTACTTAAGCCACCCAGCCCAAATGATCCTTGGTCACATCTCTAGAGACACTCTCCTGTGTTCCTGTTAAAGAGATGCTTGGCTGGCATTCCTTCTGGCTCCAGATCCTGCTTGCTGTTTTACTACACTCATTTCTGGCTCCCTGACATTTTGGCTTGTCTGACTATCTGTTCCGGTTCCTGAAATCTGGCTATGTTTTGACTACATTTAGTCTGTTTACCTTTTTATTATTATTATTAAACAAGTGTGATTTAACTGTACTTCTGTCTCCATCTGATTCATGGTTTCTGATAGTAGGCGAAGGCCAAGAATTCAGAAGAAGCAGTCAATCCACGGCTCACCTGGAATCTCCCACTGTGGCTGCTCCAGTACAACCGATGTTGCAGGCTGTCCTTGCTGCCTCGAGTATTACCTCTATAAGAGGTATGTCTGGTTCCGCTCCACTTCCCCAGCGATTTGGGGGCAATCCAGTCCAATGCAGAGGGTTTCTCAACCAGGTTGAGATATACTTTGAGATGCTGCCCCAGGCATTTATCATGGACAGAAGCAAAGTAGGTTTCATGATATCTTTGCTTTCTGAAAAATCCTTAGCCTGCGCAAACCATCTGTGGGAGACGTGAAAACCTGTTGTCTTGAGTTACCCAGAGTTTGTGGCTTCTCTTAAAAGGGTATTTTATGTTTCTGCACGCTCCGCTACTGCTGCCAAGTGCCTCATGCCCATCAAACAGAGTACGAGAACTGTTGCCAATTACACCATTGAATTCTGTACTCTGGCAGCAGAGGTTTCTTGGAACAATGAGGCCCTCATGGCTGCTTTTTCTTATGGTCTCTCGAATACCATCAAGGATGAGATAGCGGCCCAAGATATACCCACTGAGCTGGAGAAGTTTATCACGTTTGCCATCCTAATTGACTCCAGACTCAGAGAAAGACTTCCTTTTAAGGAGTGCTTGGAGAAGCTTCCTGTACATTTTGTCTCCAAACTTTGCAGTCCCACCCTTGCCTCCCTCACCTCCCATTCCTCTTGGTACCGAGTTGGTCTGTGAAGATGAACCCATGCACTTGGGCTTCATGCGGCTCTCTGCGGATAAGCCCCTGGTTTTGGTTACCCTTTCTTGGGCTGAGTCGTCCGTCAAGATACAGGCTCTAATCGACTCTGGGGCTGTAGGCCTTTTCATTGATGTTTCCTTTGTATCGAAGCACTCAATTCCACTGCAGCTGCTTGACACTCCACTTGCCATTCAAGCTCTTGATGGGAGACCTCTACAGCCTGCCAATGTGACTCATGAGACTGTTCCGTTGTCCATGGCCATAGGGGCTCTTCACCATGGGATAATCGGATTCCAAGTTATGTCCTCACCTAAGTTTCTGCTGGTTATTGGTTATCCTTGGTTAGAGGCACAACCCCTCTTTTGATTGGCTCCATGCTGAGGTTCTCTCCTGGTTGCCACAATGCAGTAAGACATGATTCCAGAAGGTAGCTAAAGTCCTGTGCACCTCTTCAATCTCCTCCCTGCTGGAGGAATACCGTGATTTTAGCGAAGTCTTTGACAAAAGTCAAGCCGGTAGTTTGCCTCCACATCGTATGATTGCACAATTGACCTTCAACCTGGTGTCATATCTCCTCATGGCCGGGTTTACCCTTTGTTGGTCTTGGAGGATAGGGCCATGGAGGAGTATGTTGCAGACTCATTTTCTTGAGATTTCATCTGCAAATCTTCATCTCCTGCTGGTGCTGGTTTCTTCTTTGTGAAGAAGAAGAGTGGTGAACTGAGACCTTGTATTGATTATAGGGGTCTCAATCGTTTCACGATTAAGAATGCCTATCCAATTCTGTTGATTATGGCATTATTTGACCGCCTCAAGGGAGCAACGGCTTTCACAAAGCTTGATTTAAGAGGGGCATACAATCTCTTGAGGATTAAGGAGGGCGATCAGTGGAAAACTGCATTTAATACCGGGGCCATTATGAGTACCTCGTTAAGCCTTTTGGCCTTTGTAATGCCCCGGCATTTTTCCAGGAATTTATTAACAATGTCTTCTGAGATATGTTGCAGTTATGTGTGGTGGTTTATCTCGACGATATCCTCATATTTTCCAAGTCCCTGGAGAGCCACCACACAGATGTGAGTCGTGTGCTTCAGAAACTAAGAGAGAATCTCTATTGTAAATTGGGGAAGTGTGAATTCCATTGTGAACAGTTTAAATTCCTGGATTATGTAATTCTAGATTGTAAGCTCTAACGAGCAGGGCCCTCGGTTCCCTCCTGTATTGATTTGTATTGTAAGTGTACCTTCTGCCCTCATATTGTAAAGTGCTGCGCAAACTGTTGGCGCTATATAAATCCTGTGTAATAATAATAATAATTTCCAATGCTGGTTTTTCAATGGACCCAGAGAAACTTTCAGCAATCCTACAGTGGCCCCGACCCAAGGGTTTACGTCCTCTGCAGCGTTTTCTTGGCTTTGCCAACTATTATCTGAATTTTATTCATAACTTCTCGTCTCTGGTCAAGCCCCTGACTGATATGACCAGAAAGGACAGTAACCCACAGAGTTGGTCTCCGGAGTCCATTAAGGCCTTTGAGAGTCTCAAGGCTGCCTTTGTTTCTGCTCCTGTGTTGGCACATCCTGATCCTATGTTACCTTTTATCCTTGAGGTTGATGCTTCTGAGACTGGAGTTGGCACCCTTCTGTCTCAACGTCCTATCTCTGAGAGCACTATGCATCCTTGTGGCTACTTTTCCAAGAAATTTTCACCTGTGGAGAGCAATTATGAGATTGGTGACAAAGAGCTGTTAGCGATCATTTTAACCCTGAAAGAATGGAGATATCTCCTTGAAAATACCACTGTGCCAGTTCTCATTCTTACTGACCATAAGTATCTCACATTCTTGTCTAAACGCTAAATGCCTCACTCCCAAAAGGGCACGATGGCTCTTTTCTTGTCTAGTTTCAATTACATTGTCTCATTCTTACCCAGTACTAAGAATGTAAGGGCTGACGCTTTGTCACAACAATTTTCCTCCACTTACGAGATGGAGCCGATTCTGGTTCCTGTGATTTCTCCTGATCGTATTCTTGCTACGGTTCGCACCAGTCTCACTCCTCCTTTAGGTGACAAAATTCTTGCCGCTCAGGTCCCTGCTCCTCCTGAGAAACCTTGTGACCACTACGTTGTCCCAGAGAGTCTCCGTACTATCGTGCACCAGACTTACAATTCTCCCAAGGCTGTTGGCTACCCTGGGAAAAATCAACTCTTTTGGGTCATTTCCCAGCAATTCTGGTGGCCTAGTCTACATGCTCATGTAACCGCCTTCATAGCTGCCTGTTCTGTGTGTGCTCAAAGTAAGACTCCATGACACCGACCCACCTGTCTATGGATTTCATTGTGGAGTTGCCCAACTCCCAGGGCAACACAGTTATCCTTATGGTGGTTGACTGGTTCTCGCAAATGTCCCATTGTATTCCACTTAAGAAGTTGTCCACTTCCACTTAAGAAGTTGTCCACAAGGAACTGACTTACATTTTTGCTCGAGAGATCTTTTTCATACATGGGCTACCCAAGGTAATTTATCTTGGACAGGGGTAGTCAGTTTGTGCCCCAGTTCTGGCGAGCCTTTTGTGCACAGTTAGGAATTCAGCTTGCTTTCTCCTCTGCGTATCACCCACAGTCTAATGGGGCCACAAAATGAGCCAATCAGTCCTTGAAACAATTCCAACATTGCTATATTTCTGACCATCATTACAACTGGTCAGACCTCCGTGGGTGGAGTTTGTCTTCCTAATTATCCCAATTCTGCTTCTCGATTCTCCCCGTTTATGGTAAACTATGGTTTCCAACCTTCCTTCGTTGCCTGACTCATTTGTTCCGCAGAGTATTCCTGCATTAGAGGAGCATCTCCGTGTTCTTCATTCTACTTGGACACAAGTCCAGGAGGCTTTGCGACATGCTAATGATAGGTACAGACTCCATGCTGACTGCAGATGCCTGCCTGCCCCTTCCTACCAGGTTGAGGACAGGGTCTGGCTATCATCTCGTAACCTCCGACTTCATATTCCCTCTCTAAAGTTCGCACCTCGGTTTATTGGCTATTGAGCATGTGTGCGGCATCCTCAAATGGAAGGTGGGGGAGCACAAGGTCTCTAACATCCACCAGCTCCATGATGTCATTATGGAGAAGTGGAAGAGCAACCTGTGAAGCTCTGGTGGACTCCATGCCCAAGAGGGTTAAGGCAGTGCTGGAACAAAATGGTAGCAACACAAAATATTGTCACTTTGGGCCCAATTTGGACATATTCACTTAGGGATGTACTCACTTTTGTTGCCAGTGGTGTAGACATGAATGGCTATGTGTTGAGTTATTTTGAGGGGACAGCAAATTTACACCATTATACAAGCTGTGCACTCACTACTTTACATTGTAGCAAAGTGTAATTTTTTCAGTGTTGTCACATGAAAAGATTTAATAAAATATTTACAAAAATGTTAAGGGTGTACTCACTTTTGTGAGATACTGTACATGCTATTACTCTTGCACTGCAATTAGGGGTTATGGTCTGACAAAGTCTAATTGCTTTATCATTCACATAGGGCAGAGGTAACGAGATCGGCATTGTACGCTGTGTTTTGTTTTGTTCCTCTAAACCCATGCTTTCATTTATGTATTTGATGTAATTTATTTATTTGAGTGTTTAATGCTGAAGTGATCAGGGAGGTTTGCAGCAGTTAGCGATCATGCATTGGATTCAATGGGGTTGATTTACTAACACTGGAGAGGGTAAAATCTGGTGCAGCTGTGCATGGTAGCCAATCAGCTTACAACTTCAGCTTATTCAATTGAGCTTTGTCAAAAAAACCTGGAATCTGGTTTCTATGCAGACTTGCACCAGATTTTGATCTCTCTAGTTTTTGTAAATCATTTCCTATATCTTCATCTCTTCTCTGAATGTCCTCCTCTTTTAGCAAAACTGCTACAGTTGCAGCAGCTGCTGAAAGCAGGAAAAGCAGACATCTCTTTGATTGCTCCTACATGCACTGATACACACCATAAAGATTTCAGGAAGCAGATCTCACAAGGTGATGACTAATAATGTCACAACATAAATTGTTGTCAACATCCAAAGCACATGATGCATTAAAAACATGCATCAACATGGCCAAAACGTGCATTATAAAAAGTGCTACAAATTTCATAAAAACAAAAGTGTAAACTTAGCCTTAGGCCGCGTACACACGCGGGGACTGTCTGCCGAAACTAAGTTCGTCAAACAGTCCGCTCAAACTTTTGAATGAACGAACACGCCCACACACGGCACTTTTTGAGCGGACAAATACGGCAAACTTTGTTCGTCGTACTAAGTCCGCGCAACTTTTGACATGAACGGACTCGCCCACACACGAGGCAACAGTCCGCTCATTTCGAGCGCGTGTGCAGGTGGGCGGGGCCCGCGACGGAGACGTCGCGGGCTCCGCCGCCTGGAATGTACTTAAAGGGGAACCCCAACGCCGAAAAAAAACGGCGTGGGGGTCCCCCCAAAGTCCACAACAGACCCTTGTCCGAGCACGCTACCCGGCCGGCCAGGAAAGGGGGGCGAGCGAGCGCGCCCCCCTCCCGAGCCGTACCAGGCCGCGTGCCCTCAACATGGGGGGTGCCTTCTTATAGCTCTTTTAGAGGTCTTCTGTCGCCGCTGTCGCCTTCCGTTCTTCTTCTTGTTCTTCTTGTTCTTCTTCTTCTCCAGGAGATGTTGACACGTCGCTCTCTCCGGCCGGAATGCCAGAGCCGCGCTGTGCGGCCACTTATATAGGGACAATGGGGCGCTGTCACATGGTATATGTCACATGGGTTGGTCACATGGTGACCCCGCCCCCTTACGATGTCATAGTCCCCATGTGACATCAACCCATGTGACCAACCCATGTGACATATACCATGTGACAGCGCCCCATTGTCCCTATATAAGTGGCCGCACAGCGCGGCTCTGGCATTCCCGCCGGAGAGAGCGACGTGTCAACATCTCCTGGAGAAGAAGAAGAAGAGAGCGACGTGTCAACATCTCCTGGAGAAGAAAAAGAAGAAGAACAAGAAGAACAAGAAGAAGAACGGAAGGCGACAGCGGCGACAGAAGACCTCTAAAAGAGCTATAAGAAGGCGCGGTGGCCCGGCAGAAGAACCGAAGAGGGGGACAAGACCCCCGAAGTCGGGAGAAGAGGCCGGCAGCGGGGAGGAAGAAAGCCGGACTCCTCCGCTAGCAAAAGAGCTACAAGAAGATAGCGGAGGAGTCCGGCGAGAAGACCCCCGAAGACGGAAGACCCCCGGAGCTGTGCAATAAAATATTTTATCTCGTGTGTTGTGTTTTTTTTTTTTGGGTACTTTTATTTTACAGGTGAATGGGTAGGGGTACATTGTACCCCATACTCATTCACATAGGGTGGGGGGCCGGTATCCGGGGGCCCCCTTATTAAAGGGGGCTCCCGGATTCCGATAAGCCCCCCGCCCGCAGACCCCGACAACCAACGGCCAGGGTTGTCGGGAAGAGGCCCTTGTCCCCATCAACATGGGGACAAGGTGCTTTGGGGTGGGGGGGCCGCGCGGCCCCCCCTTCCCCAAGGCACCCCCCATGTTGAGGGCACGCGGCCTGGTACGGCTCGGGAGGGGGGGCGCGCTCGCCCCCCTTTCCTGGCCGGCCGGGTAGCGTGCTCGGACAAGGGTCTGTTGTGGACTTTGGGGGGACCCCCACGCCGATTTTTTTCGGCGTTGGGGTTCCCCTTTAAGTACATTCCAGGCGGCGGAGCCCGCGACGTCTCCGTCGCGGGCCCCGCCTACCTGCACACGGGCTCGAAATGAGCAGACTTTCCTCCGAGCGGGAACAGTTTGCTCATTTCGAAAGTGGCCTACACACGGGCGGACTGTCCGCTCAAACCAAGTTTCAGCGGACAGTTTTTCGGAATTTCCGAAAAACTTTGTTCGTCAAACTGTCCGCTGAAACTGTCCGCTGAAGCCCCACACACGAGCGGACTGTCCGCTGAAACACTGTTCAGCGGACAAAGTTGAGCGAACAGTCCGCCCGTGTGTACGCGGCCTCAGTGTATATGTTTCCATATTAACACATTTTATATATGGGAACGACATCATATTAACAATGAAACTCATAGGAAATTTCTCATAAATTAATCACACACTGGTACCGTACCCCATCAATTTATGGTTAAACTATTTCCCAATCAGTCTAAATCTTGCTGGTACTATGAGCAACACCCAGGCACTATTCTCCATATCTTTTGGGAATATCCCAAACTTCAAACCTTTTGGCAACCAGTCTTTCAACTCATTCACAAATTCACAGACATTTCCCTATGTAATGACTCTGGTGCAGTTCTACTAAACCTTACTCCCATGTCAAGAAAGCGTTATTACAAATCTCTCCTCAAGCACCTTCTCAATGCTGCGTGTACCATGTGATGGGTGTTATTTGTTTTCAACAGATCATTTCTAGGAATGAAATACAAATCATAGACTCAGAGTTAAAGGTACATCAGTAGCAGTATACTGTGGATACAGCGAATACCTCCACTATACATAGCTCAGCTTTAATGAGAGGCAGAAGCTCCAACTTTAAACCTGATGCTCTCATTGTTTGATGTGAACAGATGCTCCTCATCCCCTAGGTTGGACTTTCCCCTTTCCATTCCCATATAACCCTCCCCAGCCAACCCCCCCCCCCCTTTTTTTTTTTTTATCCTCCTCTTTCTCTCTTTGCCCTCCTCTTTTCCATATTAATTCAAACATTTGGTATGTGTTGACCCCAGTGGGCATTAAACTTCCCCCACATCCTAATAACTGTTTTTCAAGAGCATTGGGATTCCTCTTTATTGCAGTGGGAGTGACTACATAATCTGCCTAAGTGGATCCCTAGATTACTTATCCTAGGTACCTGGGAATATTTATGGTTTTATCCTCTGCTAACTTCCTTGAGTGACCCTATATTAGATAGGATGCATTCGGATACTGATAGTTTATATGTTATTTTGGATGGACTACCTATTCTGTGAAGTTATCTTTTCATTGTGTATGCCACAAAAAAAAAATGAAACCTATAAAATATTCTATATGGAACACAATACAACTATCGAACTATCTCAGCATGCCTAGTAAAATATATCCAATATAAACGCTATGATAATAGCATAAGCAAGATACCTAGCCTGTGGTAACTGATTGTGCAACAGCCCTCTTGGTGTCCTGGCTTTGGTCCATGTTGCATCCAGTGAATGGTTTTACTTGCAAGCAATGTGTGTATGTAAAAAATATACAATCAAAATAAAATAAATTGTAAAATAAATTTTTTTTAATCCCTGGGTGCCCTGGTATACAAATCTCCATTTCTTCCACGAACACTTTTGGCTGGCCTGTCTCTCTCACAACCTACTGTATTAGACCCTTTTCAGACTGCGGTGGTGGTGCGGGCGTCGGCGATAAAGTGGCACTATTTTTAGCTTTACCGTCGTTTTAGCGGCGATATCCAAAAAAGGATTAAAACCGCCAGCAAAGCGCTGCTTCTGTCGCGCTTTGCCGGCGGTATAGCCGTGCTGCCCCATTGATTTCAATGGGTAGGAGTTCAGGGTAGGAGTTTAGGAGCGGTGAATACATCGCTCCTTCACCGCTCCAAAGATACTGCTAGCAGTACTTTTTACCACCCTGCTAGCGCACCGCTGGAGTGAAAGGAGCCGCTTTTTTCAAGTGCTATACAGGTGCTATTTTTAGCGCTGTAGCACCTGAAAAACACCTCAGTGTGAAAAGGGGCCTTAGACACTGAGGGATAATAGAATGTTGCAGGAGGGGTGGACACATCAGAGCACCTTGGGATTTTTGGCTTAGAGAGACAGAGGTATGTCCAGGCACCAATGAATGCCTTCTTTTGGTTTATGGGGCCAGTTCAGTAGATAGAATATTATAACAGGTAAGTTCTGAGTGTAACCATCAACAGCAGCCAATTATGTTGGTGCTCTTACTATGTAAAATAGCATAAAAATGGAAATCTGCACTGAACAAATTTTTTCCTTAATGAACCCAAATGTATGTGCCAGACTGCACAAGGTAAACTGCTATCCAAGCTGAATGGCAGCCATCTTCAGGTACCTACATGCCTGGTTATTTGTAGCCCACCATGGAAGCCCTACATGATGGGGTGGTCTGCTATACACATATTATCCAACTTTGAGGGCAGATGTGTGTGACCCACACTCTCCTGTTCCTCAATTTATAGCTTTTACTTTGTCGGGTGACCTCAGTAACTGATAATGATACACAGAAGGCAGTAGGCCAGAATCATCAACCACATGAGTTGTTTGTATTTGCTTTATAGATTAAAGCTTAACTCCAGGTAAGCAGCTACTTGCAAATAGATTTGTATTTCTATCCTCCCAGTTCTAAGCCCTAAGTACACACGGTCGGACATTCCGACAACCAAATCAGTCGGATTTTGTCTGAAACTGTTGCATACACACAGTTGGACAAAGTTGCCAGAAAATCCGATCGTACTTAACGTGATGACGTTATTTCGTTAGGACGGGACTACGTTCAGGCTAGTAGCCAATAACTTTGGTCTAGGAATTTTCTCTACACATGATCGGGCAAAGTCCGATCGGATCATGTTGTTGGAAAATTTTATAGCCCAGCTGGAAAATTGGTCCGTCGGATACTCCAACGGAAACAGTCCGATGGAGCCCACACACTGTCGGATTATCTGACAACACGGTCCTATCGGACATTGTCCATCGGAATGTCCGACCGTGTGTACAAGGGCTTAGAGTTACATAGCTCTGCCAGACAACACAACTGGGCTGGTGACCTGACATTTCTTTGCTGCAGTTAAGCAGCACGCTTGGTCACCTTCCTGCCCCCAGACTGGGACTGTATAGTGAAGGAGGTGAAACTGACTATTGAGGTCATATCTTTGCACTCTTCTCTTGTTGGCAAGTTCCTTGTCAGTCTATGAGTAAGCAGGATACCTAATTGTCCCCTAGTTCTTCCCCTCCTCCTTCATTAAAGTGGAATACACGTGGTGGAAGTCAGGTGTATTTAAATTAGTTGCATTACATTTTTTTACTACGTACATAATATGTAACTGCAGTACTTGTGTTTTTTATATCTGCTGGTGTTCAGCCTTAAAGTGGAGCTCCACCCTAAAGTGGAAATTCCGCTCATCGGATTCCTCCCCCCTCCAGTGTCACAATTGCCACCTTTCGGGGGGGAGGGGGGACAGGATACCTGTCTTTGAAAGGTATCATTTCCCCCATCACCAGGAGTCCGGCCATGGCCGTGACATCACCGCCGGGCTCTCTCCTCCTCCTCCCCTGACCGCCGGGCTAATAGGAGAGAAGAGCGGGGCCTCGCGTATGCGCGGTAGGGTTCTCGGCGTGAAGCCAAAAGGCTACACTGCCGGGTTCCCTTACCCGAAATGGCAGCTGCAGCACCCGACATCGAGCGACTGCAGGACAGGTAAGTGTCCATTTATTAAAAGCCAGCAGCTGCAGTATGTGTAGCTGCTGGCTTTTAATTTTTTTTTTCCTGGAACACCACTTCAAGGAAACTTCCTCATTGTTCCTAAGGGATGGATCAGAGTTAATCCCATTGTTTAAAGTGGTCAAATACCAGCACATGACTAATTGGAATAGCTATAATCTGTTCTGAAAGCCTGATACACATGGGCCGAATATCAGACATTTGGCCTGTGTGTACACCAGCCTGTCTGAAGCATCCAATAGGCATCCGATCAGCGCTGACAATCAATGGCTGTGAGCATTGACCGGTGTGTTCTGATGGGGGGGGCAGTAGTCCCCCGTCAGAACATCATAGCTCAGTGGGGAAATTGCTGTACTAATATTGGATAGTTAGTACAGAAAGCTCCTCAGTTTTTTTTTTTATAGTCAGCCTGCTGGTTTGAACGAAAAAAAAAAATGATATTGTGTACTAGGCTTAAAGTGTAATTAAACCCCAATATCGTTTTCAGCCAAGGAAGCTATACACATATAGCTATACGATAAATTAGGCAAACCCAATTTTGAAAAACAAACATTGGTTCATGTGTAATGACCGATAAATCGTTAAGTGGACATAAATAAATAAATTCTTTGTTTTTTTACATATGCCTAATGCAGACAGGTCAGACGGGAAAACATTAACCGTTCAATTTATCGTTGGTTTGGCAGAAAATTTCTAAGCTTGTCCTTAGTTTTTTCGGCTCGAAAATGTCCAAACGATTATCAATTTTGTGCCCACAAATTAATGGTCTATTGGCCGAATTTCGGCCGATTTTTCGTATAGTGTATGGCCAGCATAACTCTACAACTTCCGTGATGCTGGACATGTGATCAGTTATGACACCAGCCATTGGATGGTTTGACAGATGGGTCAAGTGGAGGGCCACCCTGAAAAAAAAAATACATAAAAAATTTTAACTTACCAGAAATGCCTGTTGCTAGGCACATCGTCCTAATCTGCCTCTTCCTCCTCCGCAGAGATCTTCTATCTTCTCTCCTCCGTGCGGCGTCTTCTGGGTAATGGGTTGCGCTGTGTTCTGGGAACTGTGTGTCCCAGAACACAGCGCGCCCCATTCACAAAGCGCTGCGCGACTCACGCATGCGCAGTAGGAAACGGGCAGTGAAGCTACAAGGCTACACTGCCTGTTTCCCTTAGCCAAAATGGCGGCGCTGGGACCCGAGAGCCGAGGAACGGGTCAGCCTCGGGCGAGCGACATCGCGGGCGCCCTGGACAGGTAAGTGTGCTCATTAAAAGTCAGCAGCTACAGTGTTTGCAGCTGCTGACTTTTTTTTTTTTTTTAAAACCGGCCCTCCTCTTTAAGAGAACAACCAATGGGAGAGTGTTACATTTCCGGCATGTGCTGTAAATTAAACAGTTTTTTGGATGGGTTTACTTCCGCTTTAAGGAAAGACAAGGAAGAAGAGCAGGGTTTTGAAATCCCTTGACCACTGCACCAGCTGCATGGACACTGACAGCTAATCACCCACAGAGGTAAGTGCAGTGTGGACAGGAGGGGTGTAGAGTGTTTACCTTTTACATTTGTTTTTTAAAAATTGAACGTACACTTTAAGATATATTTACAAAACAGCTTTAGGATGTGTAAAGTCTGGCGGACTCCCCGCCAGACTGTACGTCGGACTTTCCGAACGGGCTACTTGCCCACACACGGCACTTTTTCAGCGGACTAATACGGCGTACTAAGTCCGCCGTACTATCCGCCCTACTTTTGAAATGAATGGACTCGCCCACACACGTGGAGGAAAGTCCGCTCATTTCGATCGCGTCTCCAGGTAGGCGGGGCCCGCGAAGGATACGTCGCTGGCCCCGCCGCCTGGTATGGACTTAAAGGGGAACCCCAACGCCGAAAAAAAATCGGCGTGGGGTCCCCCCAGGTCCACATCAGACCCTTGTCTGAGCACGCTACCCGGCCGGCCAGGAAAGGGGGATGAGCAAGCAGCCCCCCTCCTGAGCCGTAACAGGCCGCGTGCCCTCAACATGGGGGGTGCCTTGGGGAAGGGGGGGCCGTGCGCCCATGTTGATGAGGACAAGGGCCTCTTCCCGACAACCCTGGCCGTTGGTTGTCGGGGGTCTGCGGGCGGGGGGCTTATCGGAATCCAGAAGAACCGAAGAGGGGGACAAGACCCCCGAAGTCGGAAGAAGAGGCCGGCGGCGAGGAAGAAAGCCTGGCTCCTCCGCTAGTAAAAGAGCTACAAGCAGATAGCGGAGGAGTCCGGCGAGAAGACCCCCGAAGACGGAAGACCCCCGGAGCTGTGCAATAAACTATTTTATCTTGTGTGTTGTGTTTTTTTTGTACTTTATTTTACAGGTGAATGGGTAGGGGTACATTGTACCCCATACTCATTCACATAGGGTGGGGGGCCGGTATCCGGGTCCCCTTATTAAAGGGGGCTCCCGGATTCCGATAAGCCCCCCGCCCACAGACCCCGACAACCAACGGCCAGGGTTGTAGGGAAGAGGCCCTTGTCCTCATCAACATGGGGACAAGGTGCTTTGGGGTGGGGGGGCCGCGCGGCCCCCCTTCCTCAAGGCACCCCCCATGTTGAGGGCACGCGGCCTGGTACGGCTCAGGAGGGGGGGGCGCTCGCTCGTCCCCCCTTTCCTGGCCGGCCGGGTAGCGTGCTCGGACAAGGGTCTGATGTGGACCTGGGGGACCCCCAAGCCGATTTTTTTTCGGTGTTGGGGTTCCCCTTTAAGTCCATACCAGGCGGCGGGGCCAGCGACGTCTCCTTCGCGGGCCCCGCCTACCTGGAGACCCGTTCGAAATGAGCGGACTTTTCTCCGGGCGGGAAAAGTCCGCTCATTTCAAAAGTACGGCGGACTGGCATACACACGGCCGGATTGTCCGCCGAAATGCGAGTCCGGCGGGAAGATTGGAGTGTAAAACTACTTTCTAAGTCTGCCGTACTTTCGGGTCAAAAAAGTATGCCGGAGGGTACACACGGGGGGATTGTTTGGCGGACTTCAGTTTGCCGGACTTTTCCACCCGCTTGTTTGATCGTGTGTACGCGGCATTAGTTTGTGTCACAACCCAGTGTGCTGAAAAAAAGTACACTTTTGTGTTATCTTTTGTTGAAATTGTGCTGGCTAAGGCTGCACCTAGTGTGAATAAGTCCTTAGAGATTCACTCTTATAACTACTGCTAAAACTGCCATTGCCTTTACTAAATATAACAATAACTGCAGTAATAGCAGTATTCCATCACAAAAAAAATGCAGTAACACTAATGCTTTTAATGTGAAAAAAAATGATAACAAAACCAACACAAAGCAGAAATGCATATGATACTGTTTGAATTTTAAGTGTAAATTAACTGCCACACTGCAAATATGAATTTTAAATTAGGGAAACAATGCCTAGGCATTGGAAAGTAGAAGAGTACCTGAGTGTATCAATATATCTGTGCACAAATTACACAAGATCAGATATAAAATAGGAAATATTTTAGCTAAAAAATAGTTGACAACGCACTAGGTCCATTTCTGTTATATGTGTCTCGTAAATTCCTGTATGACAGCAATTACATTTTCTGTAAGCAAAGACTCCAGTTCATTTCAGTACTGCAACCTGATGCCAGACAGAGCTGTCACTCCAATGGATTAGGGGATTTTCTGAAGAGAAGGGGTTAAGAAAAACCCCTTCTAATTTTTATGATTGGGACACTCTTTTTGTCCGGTCAACAATTACAAGGGAAACGAGTAAACATTGAAGGAGTTTAACATCCTAATGATGTTTGATTGGACTTGTATTCTATTCTGTCTTAGTAGAGATGGCTGCATAGCAAGTAAAAGCTCTGACGTGAGACATTTAACCAAAGCCAGCTGTGTACTGCAGGAGATGAAAGCACAAAATCAGACAGGATAAGTACAGTATTAGTGTGGGATACGCCACTCATTGCTGATTTAAATTACTGTTTTCACTTCCTGAACTTATGGGAGACTAGGGATGTGAAACAAAAAAAAAAAAAAAACAACTAAAGAAGCTTATGCATGGCCGGTTTTGCAGAACAGGCTGGAAAACAATTTTATTGACTATGACTAAAACCAATATTTTCGAACTTCAGTCTGCATAGCATCTAGCATGATGCCTATTCCATAGTCAACATCCACAAGCCACATTTCTCCTGGAGACATTCTGTAGATGTGGTAAATGTTGTGTTTCTGTAGGTGTGAATACCAAAAAGTCCTTGTCGGTGAGGTCATTGTCTAAAAGGAGTGCAAGTTTAATTCCATTAGAGGACCTTATTCCACTGCAACCGGCTTCGGCACTCTTCCCTGCTTTTGCAAACAGACACTAACAGGGGGATTCATGTTCCAACACAAACTCTGTTAGTAGCAGAAAATCATATGAGTCACTAGGTGTTACAACACTGTGTTCCATTCATAAACCAACCTGGAATGCCACATCTATGGAATGCATCCGTACTAGAGGGTATCGCTTACACAGCCTGCCACTTTGATTTGGCCGATTTTAGGCAAGAATTAAATTTAAGAACAAGAGTGTGTCTGGAGGGAGCAAATTAATCCTGCTTTGCGATGAGTGTGTTCTGAACAGTAACTCCACTGTAGAACTTATTGTGAATAGTGGCAAGTACCATATTATGGTTATTCACAAAAAGCTCCAGGTGAATCAGATAATATCCTTAGATCCTGTGCCATTGAATAAAAGAGCAGGATACTTCATTAGGAGCGTTCAGTAACTTTACAAGTCCTTATGAATAAATTCTCAACATCACTGTATACAGTAACTAGTTTAAAGAAAAAAAGAAAAAGATGTACATGGTATTGTTAAAAAGAGATCCTTGAGCTCCAATCATTGACTTTGCCAAGTCTGGTAGATAATGAAGATTATGAGGCTGATTTACAAGATAGGTTGGGCTTTTTCACTCAATAAATTGCAAATGTGCTCAATTTGAATACTCAGTCATGTTAAAAATAAAATGAGATACAATAAATGAACAGGAATTTGCTTTTCATATGGTTATATAATTGAAGTGAATCTTCCCTCAATTTATTGAGTGAAGATTATAAACTCCTTTAGTATATCGGCCTCAATGTTATCAGTTGGTGGCACGCAGAACAACATACTCAAATAGGTCCTAGGGATTTTTAGACTTGTGTGTAGTCAGATGAAGGATATCTACAAACAAGCTTGATAGCTCTTGTGAGGCAGCTCCCATACAACAAAGCTTCCCTTGATGGTCACCCAACAGTAGCTCAAACTGTAGAAATACAGAAAGAAGCACCAAACAGATAAAGGAGCTCCATTGCTGCTCAGCAACTACTGTCAAGTTGTTTCACCATGTGGGGAGTTCAATACAGGTTTTGATATATAGATCTGTTTTCTCTTATTCCATCTGAATTTTATCCGGCGTTGAGCCCTGATGAAGAGGGAAGTGATGCAGCCGTTGAAACACGTTTGCTGTTTTCATGGCTTTTTTTTACCAACAATTAAAATGATCTTGCAGTCTATTTTCCATTTTTGTCTGGTGCTCCTTTCTGTGTTTTTATCAGTCTGTGACTGGCAGGAGAAAGCATGCATTAGGTCTCCTCTCCACCAGTAATTACAATAAAGCTGGCTATGGATGGTTCTTTTTTTTTTTTTTTAGCCAGTGGGCTAAATAAAATAAAAAATGAATAGATTCCTCCATCCACACATGAGATGAATGGAGGAATCCCCTGTACTGAGTGAATACACTGAAAACCAACTTCTGTCAAACAGGGGTGGCCACATATGGATGAAAGTTCCTGCTGGACCAGCTAAATTTCCATCCATCTATGGCCAACTTAAAACAACAGTTTGTAGCTAGTCGCAAGTCCGACATTTATGAAGACAGCCAGGCACTAGGGCTTACATGACTGTGTCACCTTTGAGCTAGCATCTCAGTCGAGAAAGTAGATGCTGAACATGAATAATTCCAGAGCATATGAAGACATTGTCACAGGAGTACTGTGATGTCTGTAAAAGATAATATATACTTGTAAATGTTACACTTGTGCAGAGTATGCATGCACTTAACTTGAAAAAAGTTACTTATACTAAGTCTACTTTAAATCAACTTTTTCATGTATTTGTATTAAATAAAACTGAACAAATTTTAAAGTGGAACTCCAGGAAAAAAATATATTTTTTTAAGTTTGCTGGGTCCAGCATAGTTAACTATAATTCTTGCTATAATGTGTTTGAAGGGATGCTGAAGATGGCAGAAAATGATTTGTATTATGCCAGAAACCACTGTCAGCTTTGCTCTTCTGACTCAACTCCTATGAGTTCTGCTGCGCGAACAGTGATGATAGTGGGTAGCTCAAACTTTACCTAATTGATTCAGAATACAAGATGTTCTGTGAATGGAGAAAGGGAGGGGTTTATGAACTTCAGAATCTCGCCTTAACCATTTAGCGAAAGTCATGTATTCAGTGAAAAGTTGAAGAGTGATTGACCCCATATCATCACTGTATGAGTGGCAGATCTCACAGCACATAGTCAGAAGATTAAACCTGGCAGTTAATCCAGCATGAATACATCTAGGATTTTTAGCAGCCCTCTCCGTACATATATACCAAGTATTAGCCCCTGTACACACGGTCGGAGATTTCGACAACCAAATCCGTCGGATTTTCTCCGTCGGATCTTGTCCGAAACTGTTGCATATACACGGTCAGACTAAGTTGTCGAAAAATCCGATCTTTCAGAACGTGATGATGTAATTTCGTTACGATGGGACTACATTCAGGCTAGTAGCCAATAGCTTTGATGCAGGAATTTGATCTGAGCATGCGTGGCACTTGGTCCGATCAAAATTCGCTACACATGATCGGAGTATGTCCGACCGGCCCAGTTGGTCGGGAAATATTTCCAACATGTTGGAAAATTGGGTCCGACGGATATTCCGACGGGATCAGTCCGATGCATACTACACACAGTCGGATTATCCAACGACACGGTCCGATAGGACACATTCCGACGGATTCTCCGACCGTGTGTACAAGGGCTTAGAGGTAACTAAGCTGGACCCAGCAAATTACAAAAAATTGTTTATGCCTGCAGTTCCACTTTAAAGTAACGGGTTGTATACTATAGACTGTTCCTGGCACTCCTCAACGGATATATGAAGAAAACCAGCATGATCTGGCGTTCAACCAAATTATGAAAGGCTACAATTATAGTTGGCAATGAACTAGTTACAATTATAGTTGGCAATGAACTAGTTAATGGATTTTGCCAAGCGTGCTCATAATTAATTAGGTATTTTTAGATGCTCAAAGCATTTTGTCTAGTAATAAGATGTCAGCAGGCTAAAGCAACAGTTGGAGTGCCTGTGTTGTAGTCATGAGTAAACTGCACAGAAAATCATAAGTTTGTCTCAGAAAATTGGCCATGTTGAAAATATTTGTCCAAAAGCACATCGTGTCAACACAAAACACTCGCTGAGCGTGCATGTGTGTGGAGGAATTTTGCTTTGCCCATCACACTATCCTTAATGAAGTGGGGAGTGATGCACACAACCTTGACTTCAGTGAAGGCTGCACTTTACATTTCCAATTTAAAGCCAGATCCACATTTTATGTTTGCTCCCCTTGTTGAAACAATAACTAAAAGATATTAAAAACACCTGTAAGGGGATGAAAATTAGGCAGGCCATAGATGGTGCAAATTTCGTTACTGCAACCACAGGTTGCTGACAGGGGAATCTCTCCTGCTGAGCAATTGTCTAGGGGTAGGTGGGGGAAGCCGTCCCCGCTGGGAGAGGACAGTGATTATTGCTATAGCAGCCACTAGCGATAATTGCAAGGGAATATGGCAGGCTGGTTGTACCCAAGTTAAATTGATCTGCTTGGAACATTCAGCCTGCCCACACATTAATCGAATCTCGGCTGGTTCCTGCTGAACTGGCCGAGATTGGAGCCATCTATAGCTGGCCTTAGATATACTCATCATCCCTCTGACTTCCATAGTGCAAGGAATGGTATTGCCATCCATGACAAGATCCCTGAGAATAGTAAGTAATCCAATTCATGTGATAAAATGCTGTAATGCTGGCAGCATCTCTTCAGTGAGATATGGGCTACTTTACATTCCCCAGATCTTGACGGAAGGATGAAGAAGGCACCCTTGCCTAGGAAGCACAGGCAGAAACCAGGGGAGGAGTTGAGTATATCATCTTTTTCCCCTTTGCAAGTGTTTTTTTTTTTACTTTTAGCCAATGTTTCAGGATGGTTGGCGGTGAAGTTAAAGCTGAACTCCAGTCATAGAAATATTGAAATATATCCCTCAACAGTCATAAAGGATATAAATCCACTTCGAGTGCATTAAAGGCCTTGCACGTGTACTGTTTATAGCCTGTGCATAGATCTGTGGGAGGGACCCAGCCCACTACATGCTGGCTGCAGAAAACTACAGGATGGGCCAATATAATACCAGTCACCATGCACAAGGAGGGAGGGCACCAGTGACTGGTCATATTACAGAAAGCTCCTGCACAGAGGCAAAGTTTTATGTTGGAATATTGTACAAATCTGGAAGAAATACACAAAGCACACCAAGATTTAAGTACAGTGCCTTGAAAAGTATTCATACCCTTTGAAATTGTCCACATTTTGTCATGTTACAACCAAAAATGTAAATGTATTTTATTGGGATTTTATGTGATAGACCAACACAAAGTGGCACAAATAAATATGTGATAAGTGTGGTGTGCATTTGTATTCAGCCCCCTTTACTCTGATACCCCTAACTAAAATCTAGTGGAACCAATTGCCTTCAGAAGTTAATTAGTAAATAAAGTCCACCTGTGTGTAATTAAATCTCAGTATAAATACAACTAGTCTGTGAAGCCCTCCAAGGTTTGTTAGAGATCCTTAGTGAACAAACAGCATCATGAAGGCCAAGGAACACACCAAACAGGTCAGGGATAAATTTGTGGAGAAGTTTAAAGCAGGGTTAGGTTATAAAAAAATTATCCCAAGCTTTGAACATCTCACAGAGAACTGTTCAATCCATCATCCAAAAATGGAAACCGTATGGCACAACTGCAAACCTAACAAGAAATGGCCATCCACCTAAACTGACAGGGTGGGCAAAGAAAGCTTTAATCAGAGAAGCAGCCGAGAGGCCCATGATAATTCTGGAGGAGCTGCAGAGATCCACAGCTCAGGTGGGAGAATCTGTCCACTCGACAACTATTAGTCGTGCACTCCACAAAGCTGACCTTTGTGGAAGAGTGGCAAGGACAAACCATTGTTGAAAGAAAGCCATAAGAAGTCCTGTTTGCAGTTTGCGAAACGCCATGTGGGGGACACAGCAAACATGTGGAAGAAGGTGCTCTTGTCATATGATACCAGATTTGAACGTTTTGGCCTAAAAGTAAAACGCGCTGTGTGGCAGAAAACGAACACTGCACATCACCCTGAACACACCATCACATAGTGAAACATGGTGGTGGCAGCATTATGTTGTGGGGATGCTTTTCTTCAGCAGGGACAGGGAAGCTGGTCAGAGTTGATGGGAAGATGGATGGAGCCAAATACAGGGCAATCTTAGAAGAAAACCTGTTAGAGTCTGCAAAAGACTTGAGACTGGGGCAGAGGTTCACGTTCCAGCAGGACAAGGACCTTAAACATACAGCCAGAGCTACAATGGAATGGTTTAGATCAAAGCATTTTCATGTGTAAGAATGGCCCAGTCAAAGTCCAGACCTAAATCCAATTGAGAATCTGTGAAAAGATGTGGAAATTGCTGTTCACAGACACTCTCCATCCAATCTGACAGAGTTTTAGCGTATTTGCAAAGAAGAATTGGCAAAAATGTCACTCTTTAAATGTGCAAAGATGGTAGAGACATACCCAAAAAGACTTGCAGCTGTAATTGCAGTGAAAGGTGATACTACATATTATTAACTGTGGGGAGCTGAATATAAATGCACGCCACACTTTTCAGATATTTATTTGTAAAAAAATGTAAAACTCATTTTCCTCCCACTTAACAATTACCATATGTGTCACTCTGTGTTGGTCTATCACAAAAATGTCCAATAAAATACATTTACATTTTTTGTTGTAAGATGACAAAATGTGGCAAATTTCAAGGGGCATGAATACTGTATATATAAGCGCTGCTCAAACTGTTGGCAGTTTATAAATCCTGACTAATAATAATAAGTAAAAATACAAATGACTCTTGCATTTGGACAACATTTGTTTATTCTATAGTAATATTATTACTTGTTGATGAATATACATATACAGCAGAGATATGCAATTAGCGGACCTCCAGCTGTTGCAGAACTACAAGTCCCATGAGGCATAGCAAGACTCTGGCAGCCAGAGGCATGATGGGACTTGTAGTTTTGCAACAATTGGTGGTCCGCTAATTGCATATTCCTGATATGCAATATGTACACATAGATTTCAGACTTTTCGTTACACAAAATTTAGTAATGTGTGTGAATATAACATTAAACTATATAGTAGGTGGTTTTTACGTTTCACCCCTTTGGAAGACGATGGATTTGACTGAACACATGACAACAATGTATAACGCATCTGGACCATCTTTTGTAGGAAGTAATGCTCACCAGAGAGTCTAAAGAGTCTGTAACAGTAAAAATGAAAGCTCTAGACATATGTTTAAGTATGCCATCTTCTTCACTTTTAACTACTTCATAGCCAGAGAACTTTTGCTTTTTTGTGATCAGTTTATGCCCCATACACACTATCAGATTTTGTGCAGATTTTTTCCTTCAGATTTACCAAAACCATGTAGCGCAAGGGCCTGCCTGGTTGCATACACACTGAAACTCTTAAGGTTTGACCTCATATTATATGGCTTTGGTAAATCTGAAGGAAAAACTCATCAGAAAAACTGATAGTGTGTATGGGGCTTTAGACTAACAAAGCTGTGCCTGTTCATTGAATGGAATAAATACAGAAGAATATGTCAGTGAGGTGTGAGCAACTGCATAAATGTGTATTGCTGCGGTGATGACAAGTACAAAAATGTGCATCGGTGTTAATGAGTTCCAAAATGTGTGTAGTTGCTATGTTGGCACCTTCAGTTAAGTGTGGTGTTGGCAAATGCAGAGGTGCACATTGTTGCAGTGTAAATGGGAGCATCTATGTGGTGTCAGTGATTTCATAAGTAATTGCTGGTGTGGTTAACAGCAAGTGAAAACATGCACACTGGTGCAGTTTCAGAAAGTGCACATCAGTGTGGTGTCAGCAAAAGTTAATTTCAGTGGAGTGTTCTCCAGTGCAGATGTGTGTGGAGGTAAAGTGTTGGTGAATACAGAAGTGCATGTCATTACAGTATTGGCAAGTGCAAAACTGCACATTGTTGCTGTTCTGGAAAGTACAAAAGTCGTTGTCGGTGTAGTGTTGGTGAATTCAAAAGTGCACATTAATACGTGCATCAGTGCGGTTTCGGCAAGTGCATGAGTGAGAGTCATAGGGTTGGCAAGTGCAGAAATGCATGTAGGTGCAGTGTTGTTTAGGGGCAGAAGTGCGCAGAGATGTGGTGTTGGCTAGTACAGAAAATGTGTGGTGGTGCAGAGTCAGCAAATGCAGAAGTTTTTGCAATTGCAGTGTATGTGAGTGCAGACAAGTGCCAAACGTTTGTGTGGAATTGGGGAGAACAATTTGTGTTGTTGATGAGTGCATATGTGTGCATGGTCAGCTAATGCAGTATTGCCCTGAGCTGTAGTGGCAGCAAACCTGGTTCTGCTTGTCATGTGTAGTGGTGTTGAGCCTAGCCTAGCACGATGATGCAGCAGCAGCAAGCAGGGTCTTAAACAATGGTGCAGTGGCAGTGACCAAGATCTTGTGCGGTAGTGAAGTGACAGCAAATAGGTCCTGCCAAAAGTGTCAATTAGGCAAATGGCTGAATGCACTCAAACATTTAGCAAAGCATTCACCTATAGGATCTAAGTGTTAATGTGCATTGCGCCATTTGGATAAATGCACACTGTGAAGACTTCTGAAGGCATAACACATTTCGTGGCTCCCTACTATGTGTGCAGGACACATGCTGTGGGGCCTGATGCCAGGCTGCGGGCGGGACATGTGTCCGATCGCTCCACTGCACACTTTTTGTGTACATGCACAAGTAAAAGTGCCCTCCACTGCAATTGCTACAGAAAGCTTCCACCTGTGCATGTTTGGGCTGCTTTTTTTTAGCAGTCAGCAAAAGAATTTATTCATTAAGTACACGTTCTATACTACAATAAACAGATAATTGTTTGAAGTCGGTGATATCATATGAATACAATGCTTAACCCTTTAAGGTCCACATTTTTCAATGAGTTAGTGTGACTCAAAATGTGCGCTACCAAACGGTGGAGGAGAACGTTAAAGGGTTAAAAACAGAGGAATATTGAGAGCAGAATGTTATTTTCAATACAACGTTACAGTTGACCTGAGCAGGTGAAAACGTAGGGTGCCATAGGTTTCAGAGGAAGTCTAATCACCCTCAGGCAAAACAACGGTCCACTGGGTGCTTAAACATCAATGTTAAATATGTTTGTTGTTTGGAAGATTGTTACATATTTCATTAACAAATTTCAGAAATATAAAAAAATCCAGTGCTTTGTCAGTGAATATATGCAACAAATATAGAACCACTAAAAAATACTATAAGATAAAACCACAATATGTATTAAAATAAATAAATGATATGAGACAATATGAAAATTGATAGCGGGACCCTATGCGTATCTAGTAATGTTGTTCCTATAGAATTTCTACAGTATGTATAGTCATACTGTATAAACCCATGCTTCCCACTATCTACTTTATATTCATATATGTATATGCATGCTAGCATTACTGATAGCGATCTCATTGTTTACTTTGATCACAAAGACCAATTGAACTGCTTGCATTTCCTCTGTATATTTATCCACGCTAAATCACCTATATTTCCTCTGCAGTGGGTTGTAAAATTTGCCTGTTTGCTTGTGAGGAGCATAGAAATCTAATTTACACAGTATTTAGGTCTCCTGGATCTCACATCCATGTGCAATCCTTGGTTAGCGATTTTGAAATATTTGAAGGACTGTATAATGATTTTATAGAAATTTTATTTTCTTAGTATTGTTGTAACTGAAAAGATAACATTTTGAAAGTATGTTTTAATAATTGGGTAAGTGTAATCTATGGTGAGATATTATTTTAGGGTTTCTTTTAGCCTGCTATAGGCTACAACACTTTGAAAAAAAAATACAAAAACAAAAGCATAGATACTGTTGTTTACATACTCCAGTGGCTCAAGCTGATATTTACAGAAGTAAGTGAATCATTGCAGAACCTACAAGCAGATAGCTCTCCACTGGGAACACTTTGTAATGTATTTTTTTTTTAATTACTCAAACTCATTAGCTCACTTTTATCCCTGTGTATTTTCATATGCTACTTTACATTGATAACATTTCATGTTTTTTTTTACATGCATCTATTCATTTCCTATGGGTCCTTAATGTGCATCCAAACATTGAAAATGCACATGGCTCCCTTTGTCACAATAAAAATATTTTTTTAAGTACTTCATTACCTCACGTTCTCAACTCCTCAGGGACCCGGTGCACCTTCCCGGCAGCCTTGATGTCCGCCGGGCACCCGCGATTGCCCGTGAACACAGCAGGACCATGGATCTGTGTGTATAAACACACTGATTCACGTCCTGTCAGGTGAGAGGAGACCGATCGTGTGTTCTCAGTACAGAGGAACACCGATCGGTCTCCTTCCCTTGTGAGTCCCCGCCCCCTACAGTTAAAGTCACTCCCTAGGAAACATAATTAACCTCTCAATCGCCCCCTGGTGTTAACCCCTTCCCTGCCAGTCACATTTACATAGTAATCAGTGCAATTTTATAGCACTGATTGCTGTATAAATGTGAATGGTCCAAAAAATGTGTCAAAAGTGTCCGACATGTTTGTCGCAACATCACAGTCATGAAAAAAAATTGCAGATCGCCGCCATTACTATTAAAAAATAAATCTATCCCGTATTTTGTAGACGCTATAACTTTTGCGCAAACCAATCAATATAGGTTATTGCAAAAAAATTTTTTACCAAAAATACGTAGAAGAATGCATATCAGCCTAAACTGAGGAAAAACATTTTTTATTTATTTTTAAATTGGGATATTTATAGCAAAAAGTAAAAAAATATTGTGTTTTTTTTCAAACTTTTCTCTCTTCTTTTGTTTATAGCGCAAAAATAAAAACCACAGTGGTGATCAAATACCACCAAAAGAAAGGGAAAAAACTAAAAAAATTTGGGTGCAGTGTTGCATGACCACGCAATTGTCATTCAAAATGCGACAGCGCTGAAAACTAAAAATTGGTCTGGGAAGGAAGGGGGGCTCGGGGAAATGCCTTGTATTGAAGTAGTTAAGTTAAGTTGAGGAGTGCTAACACCTCTGTCCATAAGAGGAAACCTCTCTAATGAAGTCCTGGATAACAGTAAAACCTGACAGTTGATATAACTAAAAAAAATTTGGATATAGACACAGTTTAAAATCATAATATATGGCTGAGCAAGCAGGTAAAAATCACATCCAGAAATTATGTTCAAGCTGACTTCACTGTCATAACTTAAAGGAGTACTTACTGAAATCATGTATTTGTTTTTCTCTAAAGCCCCATACACACGATCAGAAATTTTGCCAACAAAAGTCAGATATGAGCTTTTGGTCAGAAATTCCGACCATGTGTATGCTCCATCAGACTTTTGCTGGCAGAATTCCCGCCAGCAAAAGATTGAGAGCAAGTTCTCTATTCTTCGGTCATAAAAAGTTCAGATCGGAAATTCCGATCGTCTGTACAAATTTCGATGTGCAAAATTCCTACGCATGCTCGGGAACAATTTGACGCATGCTCCGAAGCATTGAACTTAATTTTCTCGGCTCATCGTGTTGTACGTCACCGCATTCTTGACAGTCGAAAGTTCAGAGAACTTTTGTGTGACTGTGTGTATGCAAGCCAAGCTTTAGCGGAATAGCGTTGGAAAAAACCATCCAAGTTTTTTCTGACTGAAAATCCGCTTGTGTGTACGGGGCATAAGACTTTTAGCTAAAGTATATACATTTTTTTATATGTCTGTATATTTCATTACAATTTCACAAAATACTAAGTGAAACACTGTGATTTTTTCCTGTTCGAGAGAGGGAAGTTTATTTTATAATTGCCTGTACAGTCTCCACACAGAAAGAGAGATGGGGAGATTAGACATAATGATTTAAATACCATTATATTTATATTCCATTCAGAATAAATGCTCCGTCTCAAAGCAGAGCAGCCCTGATTGTGATGACTTGAAACACATTACTAAGTAAACGTCAAGCAATGTTACTTTAAGGATTATAAATGTATAACCACTTTCGTCTCTTGCTGTTTGCGTTCTTTGCAATCCACGCCTAGAATTTGTAAAGTGTGAGCAATAAAGCCAGAGACTGAAACAGTTTGCAAGTGGCAAATTGTAGGTGTGACACAATATCCCACGCCCTGGACCAGTGTCTATACTCTTGTCTTTATAGTGGCCTGGAGCCGGGAGTCAACAAATGATCTCTTGATAAGGGTCTATTAGACGGAAATAGTTTCCAAAACGCACTTTTCTTGGGAAAAAGATTTCCAGTAAGATTAAATATTACCAGTATAAATGTTTGTATACAGGAAATGTGATGTGGCTCCATAAACTTTGAAAGTTAACATTTGCTGAACAGTTAAGTGTGAGTCAGCATGGAACTACTTAACGGAAATAGATAAAATCCTGCAAATACAAAGATTTAAAATAAAACTTAAAATGTATGTATAGCTTTTTTTTGTGTTGAATGGAATAGGGAAGAATTTGAATGGTTGTCTTTTTTTATCATGGTCTGTGTCCCTAATGGGGAGATTCACCCTCTCTATTTGTCCTGGTGACCATTGTTAGCAAGGCAAAAAGTAACAGGAAATCAAAATTTCAGCATTGTTACAAAAATGAGAATTTGTACATTTGGGACGCTTCTTCTGGTGACTAGTCTAAAGCTAGCCATACTCTAGTAGACTTTCGAATAAACATTTGTTTGAAAATTGTACATTCCATGACTTGACCAATGTCATTTGAAAGTACTTCAAAATTTCATTTCATTTGATTTTGGAATTAATAGACCTTAATGACCAAAAACCACATGCACTGTTAGAAATGTGTTATTTTGAGAAAAAAATTTCCATTCTGCTCCTTTGAATGTTCTCATCACTGTCGTCAAAAGTGAACATCGATTTGACCCCACCAGCAATTATAAAACTGAACAAATGCTCTTAAAATGAAAAATTCAGTACAAAAATCTACTGATGTACTGTATGGCAATCTTAAGAGTGCATGTATGTAATTTTTTGAGATTTCCTCTAACTTCCTTTTGAATCTCCAGGACAGGAAGTATGGTCAAATCTGCCCAACGGGACATAATAAAAAAAAAACTGGCAAGGATTTTAACCTTTTCCTACTCTATTCAAAACTAAAGAAGATGATTTTTGCTCTATACACTTTATTAGAAAACATTTTGCAAACATTATGCAAATAAAATGGGGAAACACAAAACAGAGGTGGGAAAGGCACGCACATTAAGTATTTTAACCAGTTCACAACCGCCCCACGCAGATTTACTGCAGCAGGGCGGCCGCTCTGCGCCAGATCACGTACTAGGTACTAGGATCACGTACTAAGTACCAGATCACGTACTAGGTACTAGGATCACATACTAAGTACCAGATCACGTACTAGGTACTAGGATCACGTATTGAGTACCAAATCACGTACTAGGATCACGTACTGAGTACCAGATCGCATACTAGGTACTAGACATGTGCATTCGTTTTCGTCCGAATGCATTTTCGTCCGAATTTCAGCTATTTTCGTTTTCGTTTTGCCAAACGATAACGAAAGCACAAAATCCGAAAAACGAAAGATCCGACATAAATAAATGCTTTATTTTCGTTTTCATTGTTACAACAGTTCGATATAGAATAGGAGATTCGACGTGACTCTGACAAGTGTCTATAGAACCTGTGTTCGAATGTGCCTAACCTTACCTCTATTAGTCCAAGATTATATAGAGAAAATATTCGACAGAGAAAAAAGATTTGACAGAGAGAAAAGATTCTGCAAGATACTGTCCTAAAAAGTGTTTGGGGACCCGGGTCCTGCCCCAGGGGACATGTATCAATGCAAAAAAAAGTTTTAAAAACGGCCGTTTTTTCGGGAGCAGTGATTTTAATAATGATTAAAGTGAAACAATAAAAGTGTAATATTCCTTTAAATTTCGTAGGGGGGGGTTGTCTATAGTATGCCTGTGAAGGGGCGCATGTTTCCCGTGCTTAGAATTGTCCCTGCACAAAGTGTCATTTATGCAGGAAAAAAAGTCCTTTAAAATCACTCGCAGCTATAATGAATTGTCGGCTCCGTAATACAGAGAACACTCATTGAAAGTCATTGATAAAAAAATAAATAAATAAATAAAAAAAAAAAAAGCGTGGGGGTCCCCCAAATTCAATTACCAGGCCCTTCAGGTCTGGTATGGATATTAAGGGGAACCCTGCCTCAAATTTAAGAAAAAATTTGACGTGGGGTTCCCCCTAAATATCCATAACCAGACCCTTCAGGTCTGGTATGGATATTAAGGGGAACCCCGCGTCAAATTTAAAAAAAAATTGACGTGGGGTTCCCCCTAAAAATCCATACCAGACCCTTTATCCGAGCACGCAACCTGGCAGGCCGCAGGAAAAGAGGGGGGGACGAGAGAGCGGCCCCCCCTCCCTCCTGAACCGTACCAGGCCACATGCCCTCAACATTGGGAGGATGCTTTGGGGGTCTGTGACCCCTCAAAGCACCTTGTCCCCATGTTGATGAAGACAAGGGCCTCATCCCCACAACCCTGGCCGGTGGTTGTGAGGGTCTGCGGGCGGGGGGCTTATCAGAATCTGGAAGCCCCCTTTAACAAGGGGACCCCCAGATCCCGGCCCCCCCCCTGTTTGAAATGGTAAGGGGGTACAAAAGTACCCCTACCATTTCACAAAGAAAGTGTAAAAAATGTTTAAATAAAACAAACACACTTTTGAAAAATTCCTTTATTAAAAATAAAAAAATAAAAAAAAGATTCCAGCGGCGGTAATCCACTCTTGCTATCCATCGACGGACGGTCAGCTCTCCAGCGATGTCTAATATCATCCAGCGCAGCGCAGCATCCTTCTTCTGTCTCCGTGGAGGAGACACTACAGGCATTCCGGCGGCTGACGTTTGTTATATACGGAGGGCGGGGCCACCCGTCACCTGACCCCGCCCCCCTCTGACGCAAGGGGAAACCCGGGGTTCCCCGTGACGTAGGGGTGACCCGCACCCCTCTGATGTAACACAGGCAGGTTTCCGTTACATCAGAGGGGGGCGGGGTCACCTATACGTCACGGGGAACCCCGGGTTTCCCCTTGCGTCAGAGGGGGGCGGGGTCAGGTGACGGGTGGCCCCGCCCTCCGTATATAACAAACGTCAGCCGCCGGAATGCCTGTAGTGTCTCCTCCACGGAGACAGAAGAAGGATGCTGCGCTGCGCTGGATGATATTAGACATCGCTGGAGATATGACCGTCCGTCGATGGATAGCAAGAGTGGATTACCGCCGCTGGAATCTTTTTTTTATTTTTTTATTTTTAATAAAGGAATTTTTCAAAAGTGTGTTTGTTTTATTTAAACATTTTTTACACTTTCTTTGTGAAATGGTAGGGGTACTTTTGTACCCCCTTACCATTTCAAACAGGGGGGGGGCCGGGATCTGGGGGTCCCCTTGTTAAAGGGGGCTTCCAGATTCTGATAAGCCCCCCGCCCGCAGACCTCCACAACCACCGGCCAGGGTTGTGGGGATGAGGCCCTTGTCCTCATCAACATGGGGACAAGGTGCTTTGAGGGGTCACAGACCCCCAAAGCATCCTCCCAATGTTGAGGGCATGTGGCCTGGTACGGTTCAGGAGGGAGGGGGGGCCGCTCTCTCGTCCCCCCCTCTTTTCCTGCGGCCTGCCAGGTTGCGTGCTCGGATAAAGGGTCTGGTATGGATTTTTAGGGGGAACCCCACGTCAATTTTTTTTTAAATTTGACGCGGGGTTCCCCTTAATATCCATACCAGACCTGAAGGGTCTGGTTATGGATATTTAGGGGGAACCCCACGTCAAATTTTTTCTTAAATTTGAGGCAGGGTTCCCCTTAATATCCATACCAGACCTGAAGGGCCTGGTAATTGAATTTGGGGGACCCCCACGCTTTTTTATTTATTTATTTATTTATTTATTTTTTTTATCAATGACTTTCAATGAGTGTTCTCTGTATTACGGGAGCCGACAATTCATAATAGCTGCGAGTGATTTTAAAGGACTTTTTTTCCTGCATAAATGACACTTTGTGCAGGGACAATTCTAAGCACGGGAAACATGCGCCCCTTCACAGGCATACTATAGACAACCCCCCCCTACGAAATTTAAAGGAATATTACACTTTTATTGTTTCACTTTAATCATTATTAAAATCACTGCTCCCGAAAAAACGGCCGTTTTTAAAACTTTTTTTTGCATTGATACATGTCCCCTGGGGCAGGACCCGGGTCCCCAAACACTTTTTAGGACAGTAACTTGCAAATTAGCCTTTAAAATTAGCACTTTAGATTTTGAACGTTGGAGTCCCATAGACTTTAATAGGGTTCTAAAGTACGCTATATAGTTAGCTCCGTCGAATCTTCTTTATACATTCGACAGACACCATAAGCCTTCCAAGACAGATTCGACCGTAATTCATGTGGATTTTCGGACGAATGCAATTTTTGAACGAAAAACGAAATAAATAAAAACGAATTTCGGGAGTAACTAAATAAATTAAGTTTTCAGACGAAAACGAAATTCCGAAACGAAATATTTTACTCTGCACATGTCTACTAGGTACTAGGATCACGTATTAAGTACCAGATCACGTACTAGGTATGTGATCTGGTACTTCCGGGTCTGGGACACGCACATGCGCCACCGCCAACCCGCTTCCACTGTGATTGAACACAGCGGGAGCCAATCAGCGTGTCCGATCGTTGATGAGAGAGGCAGAATGGCGGTCTGCCTATATAAACAAGGCAAATCACTGTTCTGCTAGTAGGGGAGACAGAGAACTTGTGTTTCTGCTTTATTGAAATTCCATAAATCTATCCAATAGTTTGTAGACGCTATAACTTTTGCGCAAACCAATCAATATACATTTATTGGATTTTTTTTACCAAAAACATGCAGCAGAATACATATTGGCATAACTTTATGAAATTGAATTTTTTGCTTTTTTTTTTTATTGGGTGTGTTTTATAGCAGAAAGTAAAAAATATTGCTTTTTTATCAAAATGTTGTCTTTTTTTTGTTTATAGCACAAATTAAAAACTGCAGACGTGATCAAATGCCACTAAAAGAAATCTCTATTTTTGGGGAAAAAGGACATCAATTTTATTTGGGTACAGCATCACACGGCCATGCAATTGTCAGTTAAAATAACGCAGTGCCGTATCGCAAAAAATGGCCTGGTCATGAAGGGGGTAAACCAGAGCTAAAGTGGTTGAAGGAATGTAATGTAATGTAAATGCGCCCTAATGCTCATCAAACGCTACAAAATCACACATAGGGCATTTAGGGAGCGTTTTTAACGCTTGTAAAATACCCCATTCTAAAACTCATTGACACCTCTCTGACGCCTGTCTGACGCCCATACAAACGCCATACAAATTTTATAGGAGCATTTGTTGAGCGTCAAGTGTGAACAAGCCCTAACTGTAAAATACCCATTTTATATTTTAAATCCTTTTAAAGATATAGTTAAAAAAAATTCTTAACAATTTTAACAAAAAGCAACTTGCTAAGCACCAACATTTTTCTCTATTATTTACTTCCTATGAATGTTACGTTCCACTTTGACTGTGGAGTGGAATATGACTTTACACACAAAGGATAGCAGCAGGGAATCCACTGAACATTTTTAACATAGAATGCGCTTTTCATACCCTTCGTTTATGTGTTATGCTTTTGCATGTTATAATTGTCAAATGAAGGTGCAAAGTCACCAATATCAGACACAAAAAACATACAGTTGTTATTTTGCAAATAACCCAACTCTTATATAATCCAGGTATTCCTTTCCATACGAATACATTAGCATACCAAATAAGCCCTCTGGAGACTGAACAGGGTCATTTTAGTACTTAGAGTACAAAACAAGCTTGTCTGTATGTCATTTTTCAACCTGTTTGTCTGTCTCTGTACCTCATCTGCTTTTCTTTGATTTTTAAAAGAACATGCAGATTGTAAGCTCGGTATTATAATAAGAATAATTATCCTGTGGGTCAAGCTCTAAATTACCTACTTTACTACTGATCTCCTGGTGCTAGACACTCCTTATTGATTTAGTAAAGATCATCTGTACATTTTGCTAATCCGGTACATGTCTTCATATTAAACTGGTATTAAACCTAAAATCAAACATTTATTATATTGCAGCTTACCATTTCTTAAATGTGATGGCTGCATTTGTGTTCTTTCTTTCTTCTATTTTCATCTGGTGGTAAGTCTGTTGTTTTGAAAAAGAACAAGCTCTCCAGCAGAATGTATCATTTACAGAGTCGAGACAAACTATTTATTGCTGACAGGGGTGCTTTCAATGATCAACTTTTATTTATTTATGAAAAACCTTTATCCCAAAAAAGAAAAAAAAACTGTTTGCTGTGACTGCTTATAAAGTGTTAGCTGGAGTCTGGCTTAAGTATGTAAGCCTATTTAAATCTGCAGGTACACTATATTGCCAAAAGTATTGGGATGCCTGCCTGTACATGAACTTTAATGGCATCCCAGTTTTAATCTGTAGGGGTCAAAATATTGAGTTGGCCCACCCTTTGCGACTATAACAGCTTTAACTCTTCTGGAAAGGCTGTCCACAAGGTTGAGGGGCGTGTCTATGGGTATGTCTGACCATTCTTCCAGAAGCACATTTGGTCAGCATGGATCCTGCTTTGTACACTGGTCCAAATCATTTGGTGGAGGGGAGATTATGGTGTGGGGTTGTTTTTCAGGGGTCAGGCTTGGCCCCTTAGTTCCAGTAAAGGGAACACTTAAGGCATCAGCATACCAAGACATTTTGGACAATTTTATGCTCCCAACTTTGTAGGAACAGTTTGGGGATGTCCCCTTCTTGTTCCAATATGACTGCACACCAGTGCACAAAGCAAGGTCCATAAAGACATGGATGAGTGAGTTTGGGGTGGAGGAACTTGACTGGCCTGCACCTCACCTCAACCTGATAGAACACCTTTGGGATGAATTAGAGCAGAAACTGCGAGCTAGGTCTTCTTGTTCAACATCAGTGCCTGACCTCACAAATGTGCTTATGGAAGAATGGTCAAACATTCCTATAGACACACTCCAAATCCTTGTGGACAGCCTTCCCAGAAGAGTTGAAGCTGCTATAACTGCAAAGGGTGGCCCAGAGTGAGGGCACTGTACTACAGGAGGTGTGTTACAGGCCCGATCACCAGATGAAAACAGCATAAAAAAAAGAAAACAAATGCAGCCACCGCATTAGGAGAAAGCACATGTTAGGGGGTCTGAATCAGAAAAAAACACTCTCCTGTGATGGTGAAGGTGACCAGTAACAGCTGGGCCTCGCTTAGCAATGTGTTTAACAATGTCCAGGGAGTTTTTCAGTCAGGCTTCATGAGGTATGTAAATGGCCTACACCTATAGCAAGGAGATTGTTCAATTTTGATCAAAGGTGCACACCTTTTTATTTTTCTACAGATGTCTCTTGTCTGCATAGGCAGATTTTTGGTAGTATAGTACTGTACACATAGGGGTGGATTTACTAAAGGTAAATAGACTGTACACATTGCAAGTGCAGTTGCACTCATTTTTCCCAGAGCCTAGTAAATGTGGTAAAGCTCAGCTGATTTCCATCAGCGAATCACGTGCAAGCAAAAATGTGATTGGGTATTGTTTTCAAAGTGAAGCTTTACCACATTCACTAAGTTCTAGGGAAAATGAGTGCAACTGTGCTTGCAAAGTGCACAGTCTAATTACCTTTAGTAAATCCTCTCCATGACTGCAACAAATGTACACTGCTTGTTCCAAATAGAAGTTTCTTTGAACAAAAGAAAACGCTGGTTCTACAAAAGAAAATAAATTGATTCCCCCATCCACACACTCCATGTGGATGAGGGAATCCCTCCCATAGAGCTATTGAATTCTGACAGTAGGAAGACCTCCTCATCATCAGAATACACTCATCAGAGATTGACTTCTGTACAATCAGCTTGCCCATAGAACCTCCCTGCTGAACTGGCTGAATTTCGATCCATTTATGGCTGGCTTAAAGCGGAACTTCGCCCAAAAGGGGAAGTTCCACTTGTTTGCATCCTCCCACCCTCCACTGCCACATTTGGCACTTTTTTGGGGGGAGCGGCTACCCAGTTTTGACAGGTACCCGCTCCCACCTTTCGGCTCAGATTGCCATAGCGATCTGACCTGGAAGTCTGCCCCCCCTCCTTCCCCGCAGTCTTCTGGGACATATCACAGTTCCCAGAAGGCTATGGAACCATTCGCAATGCTCATCATGTCTCACACACGCACAGTTTTAAACCGGCTGTGGAACTACAAGGATTCATTTTCTGTTCCTTTTACTAGAGATGCTGGCCCCTGCACCCAAAGCCGATTGAAGAATCGGCTCAGGTGAGGACATTGTGGGATCCCTGGACAGGTAAGTGCCCTTGTATTAAAAGTCAGCCCCTTCAATATTTGTAGCTACTGACTTTTTATTTTTTGGGGGGTAGCCCGTGGCTCCTCTTTAAAAAAAAACTATCTTAGAAAAATATATTACAGGGCCATTAAGTAGTGGGTGTATTTGGACTATTTTTGTAGAATAAGAATATTGTTTATTGTCACTTTAATGCTGTTTGTTGCAGTGAGAAACGGTTATTCATATTTCTGTCAAATATTTATATCCTGTTTTTTATTATATTATTTCAGAACTACAGCGAGACGGAAGCATAGAGACACTAAGTAACAGCTCTGGATCTACCAGTGGTAGCATTCCACGCAACTTTGACGGTTACAGGACAACTCTGCCAAGCAATGAAAGTCAACCTCTCAGCCTGTTCCCATCAGGACTTCTTTAGCATAAAAAAACTTAACGGAAGAGAAACATTTTCATACTTACTATTCACATTTTCAAGTAATTTAATGTATAATGTGTTTACTT
This sequence comes from Lithobates pipiens, assembly GCF_037356315.1. NCBI lineage: Eukaryota > Metazoa > Chordata > Amphibia > Anura > Ranidae > Lithobates > Lithobates pipiens. Next base: position 371,968,417 of record NW_027507748.1, on the reverse strand, counting down.
CTTCTCTTCAAGCTTTTTCTTATTAGAGTGTATATGTTGGAGTTCACCATTTGCATAGAACATTAGGTTAGAAGTAAGAAATGCAGCGCATTCCTTTTTAGTCTTTATTTGACATCAGTGGTTAGTTATTAGGATATGCTTTAAACACTATTAGAACTGAGACAATCTAAATGTGACTTCTACCTGCCTGTGTTTTCTGCAGTGGCATGACATACACTGGTGATTCTGGCATATATATTTATTCGGAGATATAATTTAATGGGAAATGCACATTATGTGTGATATTACTGTACTGAATTTAATAGCAAATGCATCAGAATCGTGTGTGTTTAGCTATACAAAGCTGTGCTTATAATTCCCAGTTGACACACATGGGTGTGACTATTGTGTCTCCATTTTGTTTTATTCATTTTAGATTATCAAGGGGTGAAGTGTTTTTTTTTAAGTAGTAACTCAAATAACTACAAATTGAGATATTGCCATAAAAATCTCTCACACTGATATGCATTCCACCATCAAAGTGAAATCTTAATATACTCATATTCTTCCTGGTCTTTTCAAGTACTCAAAGATTAGATTGGGCAATTTTATTTTATACGTAAGGAATTTGCATGATAGATACAATATTTATGGATGACATACATACTCTTAATCGTGAAAGTATTAAAGCCAACCAAATGCACACCTCTGATAACGTTGTTTAGTAGGACATATAATTCCTCATTTTTGTTGCACAAAATGTATTTTTGTGGGATTTCCAGGTATAGATAACATTTCAATTATTACTAGTTACATGGAATCTTTTTCTAACAACATAGGAAATGTAATATTCAAAGAACTGAGGGGTAGACTGGTGTGTTGTATTGAAATTGCATCCTTATCCAGCATAAGATAGAACTTCAGTTAAAACTAGTCTTTTTTTCTAGTCTTCTATAGGAACGGTTACAACATTTTTAGCCTTTTTTGTAATCTCTGCCCCTAGTGGACAGATCTACTACTGCTTCCTGTACCAAAGACACAAGAAGACGTGAAAGTAAATCTCCCCAAAGTGAGGGGAACCCCCTACTTCTAACAACTTATTAGACAAGATCCCTCCATTAAGAGATTTTTACCTTTAACTTATTTGTCCTTGGTACAACAGCCACCAGAAGTAACAGTAAGAGTAAACTTCCCCAACAGCTAGATTGATAGCAATAACAACCTGACAGGGGTTCTAACCCTTCTTGCTCTTGTCCTCTCTGAGATATACATTTTGGGCATGTTACCTGAGGGTAACCTACTGCAAAGTTATAAATAAGCACAAAAATGTGGACGAATCACTGAATTATTTGCACTACTAACCACACTATTATAGTAGATCACTCATCCATTTAAATTAATTTGTTCCTAAACTTTATAAATGACATGGACTCTGTAATCAAACATTCCCCACAATATCATTAATGTCCTGATAGATCTTAGTTAATAATAAACACCCAAGACTTGATGTATAGAATAATAGACTGTTTTGTAGAAGTGATAGTTTTCTTTCCTGGTGGAAGTTAAATTATTTCCTGGAGCAACAAACCAGATTTTTGTTTTCACATTTTAAACTGCACTAGAAAAATGATACCTGGAATCTGATTGGTTGCTATGAGCAATATCACTGTTTTATATTACATTTTTCTTTTTGGTTAACTCCAGTTTTTTATCTCGTACATATTAGGTGGAATGATGTGAAATGCTTTTATTATTTTAATACAGTGACAGGCCAGAGTATTATGTTTTGGTGAATCAAGACTGGCATGGAATACTGTGGATCCAGAAAAAAGTAAATGGCTGGGGAGAATTATAAAGAAACATTTTATTGAATGAAAAACAGTTGTACCATGACTAAAGCGTCCCACATCTTTTTTTTTTAAATAGAAGGTTAGCAGAAAGTTTGGAGTTTTAGTGATACCCTTTGTTTTCTTTATTAGCTTAATTAGATTCTTAAAGATGCAAGCTTTCAGGATCCATTAGGTTCCTTCTTTAGGCTTTATATAATTGAATATTAAATAAAGCCTGAAGAACGAACATAAGGTGCCACAAAAGCTTGCATCTTTTACAGTTTAGAAGAGAAACATGGTCAAAGCGTTTTGTCCATACTTCTCCTGTGGGTCATAGGAGTACATTTACTTTTGTTCTCTTTTGGCACAGAGTCATCTGATTATTGTTATTGTCCACTATCAGCTTAACGGGCAGAGTCTTGACAGGCTTGGGAAGGATCCTGCATGCTGCTGAGAGCTGGGGCCAGGCATACCCATGCCAGCCTTGCCCGCCCCTTCTCTGCCTGCTACTCCAGTGAGCACTGCAGGATCAGAACAGAGAGCAATGACTGATAGTGACTGCTTTCCCCTCAGAGCAAACTGAGAGCTGAGCAATCGGTGGTTATGTGATGACACAGTTCTTGGTCTTAGAGCCAGCATGGGGCAGCTTCAGCAGTACACAGAGTATAGACGTTTGTTTTTTTCATAAGCCTAGCCAGTGAAGGGTATCACTTTAACTGCCTGCATCGTTTTCAACAAATACTTTTTTATCTTCTCCTTGTGGGTCTATAATCTTTGGGTTGCTTCTAATAACTTTTACTGATGAATTAACCTTCTTCTTATTACAATGAAATAACTGTATTCCATGATAAGGTTAAAAGTGAAAAATCTGAAAGTAACAATACTTTGCATTGTACAAGTAAGCTTTTATCTGTGAATAATAAAGAATGAATTTTATGATGACGTAAAATGCCTTTTACAGTTTGTGCTTTGGAATTATTCTATAAAATGCATACTTTTATTTTATGATATGTTCACAAATTGGCTTATATCGCGAAATATTAGGCATATTTACTAATACAACTACAACAAACAGTTGACTTTTTTTATTGATAGACGCTTTTGCACATTGTGCTTGAGGGAATGAAGAAGCATTTAAAGGAACCTAGGCACTGTGTCAGGCGACGATAAGTGTGCTCTGTACGCACAGGTCATAGTAGATAAATCTTCACATTCTCGTGTCAGCAGTATCTGTTTGTGTTCAAACATAAGGCGTGCAGCCTGGCACTGCGCAGGTTAATGTGTGACCTCTGTCTGTAGTCTAAGAACTGACACTTCCTGTGAAGAAACTAGATATCCCACAATCCCTGGGTCTCTCAGTCTAGTGTTCTACAGGTGAAAGCTGCATCGTAATTAAATATGACACAGACACAAATGGGCAGAGCAAAGAAGGGAAGAGGTGTATGTCATCACTTAAGCTCCCCACATTTTTGATGCAACATAGAGGAAATCAGCAGGCATGCATGAATAGGGACATGCTAGTTGACCGCATACATGGACATAAGGGAATCAATCAGTCATAACACTACAACATGTGAGACCATCATTACAAGGTAAGGCAACTAAGTTTCTACAGTGAACCTGTACTTTGCCCAAGTCAAGGCTTTATTGATCACAATGGTACATGTTGACCAGTGCCTAGTGCAGCAAAGCTAGAAGTAAATCTCTAATTCTTAAAATTTACAATTTAGGATTTTCCCCTTTTTTCCCTAAAATTGCCAAAATTACTGTAGGGGGAGGTACAGGAGTTGTGGAGTTGAGTCAAAAGGTGTATGCAGTGTAAAACATGTGAAAACGATTACCATGGACGTCCCAGCCTCCAGGACTTGGAGGACTTTTTTTTTGTCTCCCCCCCTCCTCCTTTTCCCACAACTCCTTGGGAGATATGCGGTCCTTCCTATATAAGGACATGTAATACCTGATGTTATGGGATGGTACTGGAGTGTGCTTCTCCTCTTTTTGATTGCTGGATGGTTTTATTAGTTCCCCTTAATTTTCCATCATATTGATTGCAACTGTTATACAACTTATATTTATGTACTACCATGCAAAATCTGATCGTTCGTTACGTACAATGGGACTACGTAGAAGCTAGTAGCCAATAGCTTTGGTCCCGTAATTTAATCTGAGCATGAGTGGCACTTTGTCCATCCGAATTCTCTACAAACGTTCTGAAAAAGTCAGATCAGATTTTTTTGGCGGAAAATTTTAGATCCAGCTCTCAAACTTTTTCCGTCGGATTTTCAGACAGAAAAAGTCCGATAGAGCCCACACACGATCGGATTGTCCAACAACATAATCCGATCTGATTTTTTTCCGTCTGAATTTCCGACCGTGTGTACAGGGCATAACTCTAATTCAAAAGATTAAAAAAAATATTTAAAAACACTCCATCTATCTTTGATTCAATCATATGCATACCTCTGATGGACAACTTTTGTCCTGTCCATAAACCCCCTATTGCACCCAGATTTAATGCAGCCTTACCCTTTACAGTAGTGGCAAAGGGTTGATTTACTAAATGCCAATAGGCTGTTCACTTTGCAAGGGAACTTGCATCTTGTAAGCGAATCTTACCCAGTGCTAAGTGATGGTGGTACAGTTTCACTCTGCAAAGAATACCCTGTCATGTAGAAGGAAAAAATATAAAAAATATTTTTGCTAGCACATAAACATATGATGGAAGTTAGCAGAGCTTCACCTCATTCACTAGGCTCTGGGGAATATTCCCTGGCAAAGTGAAACTTTCCTTACAAAGTGAACAGGGTTTTTGCCTTTAAATCAACCCCAAAGAGTTGTAATGAGCCTAGAGGGTGTAGTTATGGAATGGGAAAATATGAAGTAAATTGAGGGATTCTCAAGCTAAGAAGGTCATTATGATTACTGTACTGATTCCTGTATCAGAATTGAAGGAAAGAGGAGATTGTATTGCTATGTAGGAGTGGAGTATAGGACAATTGCCATAATTCAGGCATCAGTGTTCAGAACTACAGGCCATTATGTTCCATAGAAGAATACCATGGACCTATTGGACTTGCCATATGCATTTTATCCCAAAATATGTTGCACAGAGGGGTTGATTTACTAAAACTGGAGAATGAAAAATGTGGTGCAGCTGTGCATGGTAGCCAATCAGCTTCTAACTTGTTCAATTAAGCTTTAACAAAATAACTTGGAACCTGATTGGTTTCTGTGCAGAGCTGCCCCAGATTTTGCACTCTCCAGTATTAGTAAATCAACCCCATAGGCTCATGAAGTATAGTATTTGTATTTTTTTTATGCATGGAAGACGATCTATTCTTCTATCCTTTACTAATTATAGAATTACACACATAAAATAGAGTTATGTGGTAATTGTGTAGGTAAGACAGTGGATTAAAAATAAAGTAGATTGACGCCCATTCTACTTTCCCCTAAAAAGTTAAAATACCCTTGGTTTGCGGTAAACCTCTGGTACTGCCCCGCGAAACCAGCTCAGTTGGCTATATACAATAATAGGTTCATTGTCCAAATTTATTCCCACAAACAACAATGGGTCGATACCTGCTATTAAGGGACAGGATTACTTTAACTTACAGGTTGTCTTTCCCCCTCCTTAATGCCCTCACTTATTAGCCTACATAGGTCCAATGAAACTTTCCCCTTTTTTTAGGATTGGAGGTTCTTGCTGCTGACCTGGATTAGCTACAAAATATATCGGGCAGGGGGAATATAGATCATTGACCCCTGAATTACTATAAATTTGTGATAGAACCGTGATTGTTTGTTCTGAATTATATTATATGCTGCCATTTATGACAAACTGTTCCTTTTGTCTAGCACCGAATTTCGTAGGTGGACTTATGTGTTATAATGTTATATTGTATGAACCGCATTCCTTAAATAAAAATAAAATAAAAATAAAAAAATAAAGTAGATTAAAGTGATACTATTTCTTTTGCTTTATTTTTTTTTAAAAGGTAGCCAGCCAAAGAAGACTTAATACTGATCTCTCTGGCAGGCAGCAAGTGAAAACAATGGATCTTGCATGCAACAGACTTTACAGCTCTCTACAGCAGCTGAAAGCCGCTATCTCTCCCTCCCACCGGCTTTCAGCTGCCGCAGGGAAACACAGACACAGGGCATCATTCCTGTAATTGCTACCCCCACACCGACCCCCCTCCCTGTTTTGCCTACTTCTGATCCCCCTCAGTGTGCCCACCTGTCACTGTGTTGCGCCCCCCTGTGTCACTGCCGGCTTCTCTGTCCTGTAAAAAATGTAATTGTAAAAAAAAAAAAAAATAACATTGTAATAAATAATTTAAATTTTTTTTTAAATAAAATATTGAAATAAAAGGAAAACTTCATTTTTGAAAAAAAAGTATAAATAATAAAAAAAAAATGTAACTAGTTGCTGACCGCCGGCCGTCAAATGACGGCCAGGTGGCGCACCTATTGTGGCGGGAGGCCGTCATATGACGGCCTCCCGTTTAAACAGGGAATGCGCGCGATCGAGCGCGCGCATCCCTGTTTCTTCGGTGGCGGCGTGTCACGGAGACACCGCTCACCACCGAAGGGGGTGAACAGCCATTCGTTATGGCTGTTTACCACGTGATCGGCCGTGATGAAGTCACGGCCGATCACAGATGGTCACACCCCGAACGTGCACGGCGCATGCGCGCGATCACGAGCGCGCTGCGCGTGCATGTCGGTGGCGGCGTGTTCCCCGGGAACACTGCTCGTCACCGACGCTGGTAAACAGCCATTGGCCGGCTGTTTACCCACATGATCGGCTGTGATCCTTTCACAGCCGATCACAAAAATGTAAACAAACTGCGGTAACGGGATGTTACCGGGTTCTCCTTCTCACACACCGATCGTGTGTGAGGAGGAGATTGCGGTAACATCTCGTTACCGCATACAGTGTACACCAATCATACTTATTGCCCCCCCCCAATAAAGAGGACCTGTCACCACCCATCATAGTACCTGTCAATCACAGTCCATCAGAGTACCTGTCACAGTCCATCAGAGTATTTGAGTACCTGTCACAGCACATCAGAGTACCCGAGTACCTGTCACAGCCCATCAGAGTACCTGTCAGCCCATCAGAGTACCCGAGTACCTGTCACAGTTCATCTGAGTACCCGAGTACCTGTCACAGCCCATCAGAGTACCCGAGTACCTGTCACGGCCCATCAGAGTACCCGAGTACCTGTCACGGCACATCAGAGTACCCGAGTACCTGTCACGGCACATCAGAGTACCCGAGTACCTGTCACGGCACATCAGAGTACCCGAGTACCTGTCACGGCACATCAGAGTACCTGAGTACCTGTCACGGCACATCAGGGTACCCGAGTACCTGTCACGGCCCATCAGGGTACCCGAGTACCTGTCACGGCCCATCAGGGTACCCGAGTACCTGTTACGGCCCATCAGGGTACCCGAGTACCTGTCACGGCCCATTAGAGTACCGAGTACCTGTCACAGTCCATCAGGGTACCCGAGTACCTGTCACAGTCCATCAGGGTACCCGAGTACCTGTCACAGTCCATCAGGGTACCCGAGTACCTGTCACAGTCCATTAGAGTACCGAGTACCTGTCACAGTCCATCAGGGTACCCGAGTACCTGTCACAGCCCATCTGAGTACCCGAGTACCTGTTCCAGTCCATCTGTGTACCAGAGTACCTGTCACAGTCCATCTGAGTACCCGAGTACCTGTCACAGTCCATATGAGTACCTGTCACCGCCCTTCAGAGTACCCAAATACCAGTCACCAAACCATCAGAGTACCTGTCACCAGGCCATCAGAGTACCCGAGTACCTGTCACCAGGCCATCAGAGTACCCGAGTACCTGTCACCAGGCCATCAGAGTACCCGAGTACCTGTCACCAGGCCATCAGAGTACCCGAGTACCTGTCACCAGGCCATCAGAGTACCCGAGTACCTGTCACCAGGCCATCAGAGTACCCGAGTATCTGTCACCAGGCCATCAGAGTACCCGGGTATCTGTCACCAGGCCATCAGAGTACCCGAGTACCTGTCACCAGACCATCAGAGTACCCGAGTACCTGCCACCAGACCATCAGAGTACCCGAGTACCTGTCACCAGACCATCAGAGTACCCGAGTACCTGTCACCAGACCATCAGAGTACCCGAGTACCTGTCACCATACCATCAGAGTACCCGAGTACCTGTCACCAGACCATCAGAGTACCCAAGTACCTGTCACCAGGCCATCAGAGTACCCGAGTACCTGTCACCAGGCCATCAGAGTACCCGAGTACCTATTTGCAGCCCATGTCTCATAGAATATACGTTGGGGTGTTTGCTTTCCAAAATGGGGTCATTTTGTGGGTAATTTCACTGTCCTGGTGGTCCAGGACCTTTAAAAGTGTGATGGGTAGGAATGAAATGAGATGTGTCATTTATGCTCCTAGAACGCCTGAACGTACTACTTCAATGTTCGGCCTCTCTATGTGGCCAGGCTGTGTAAAAGTCCTACACATGTGGTATCGCCATACTCGGGAGGAGTAGCAGAATGTATTTTGGGGTGTAATTTTTGCTATATACATGCTATGTGTTAGAAATATCTTATAAATTGACAATTTTGTGTAAAAAAAAAATGCGTTTAAATTTTTTTCCACTTATTCCAAAAACTTCTGGAAAAAAATTAACCGTTCAAAAGACTCATTATGCCTCACAGATTATACGTTGGGGTGTTTGCTTTCCAAAATGGGGTAATTTTATGGGAAATTCCATTGTCCTGGTACTCCAGGGCCTTCAAAAGTGTAATAGGTGGTTGAGAAATCAGATGCGTAATTTTTGCTCGTAGAACGTCTGAAGGTACTACATCAATGTTAGTGCTCTGTATGTGGCCAGGCTGTGTAAAAGTCCTACACATGTGGTATCGCCGTACTCGGGAAGAGTAGCAGAATGTATTTTGGGGTGTAATTTGTTGTATGCATATGCTGTGTGTGAGAAATAACCAGATAATATGACAATTTAGTAAAAAAAAAAAAAAATCTTCATTTTGCAAAGAATTGTGGGAAAAAATGACAACTTAAAAAAACTCACCATGCTACTTACTTAATACCTTGGGATGTCTACTTTGTAAAAAGGGGTCATTTGGGGGGTATTTGTACTTTCCTGACTTGTTAGTGTCTCAAGAAATGAGGTACACCTGATGTACTGAAGGCCTGATCAGAAGTGATCAATTTTCAGTGATTGGCACCATAGTTTGTAGACTCTATAACTTTCACAAAGACCAAATAATATATACTAATGTGGGTTATTTTTACCAAAGATATGTAGCAGTATAAATTTTGGCCAAAATTTATGAAGAAAAATTACTAATTAGCAAAAATTTATGACAGAAACGAAGAACAAGGCATTTTTTTCACAAAATTTACGTTTTATTTTATTTATAGCACAAAAAATAAAAAGCCCACTAGTGATTAAATACCACTAAAAGAAAGCTCTATTTGTGTGGAAAAAAGGACGCAAGTTTCATATGGATACAGTGTAGGATGACTGAGTAATTGTCATTCAAACTGTGAGAGCGCTGAAAGCTGAAAATTGGTCTGGTCAGGAAGGGGGTGTAACTGCACTGTATTGAGGTGGTTAAAAAGGGCTAATTCACACAGATTCTCTGTTATGTTTGTGTCCACTAATAATGATTTTATTGTATTTTTTTGGTGAAAATAATGTTTCAATATATTTGGGGGGGGGGGAAGCCCTGCCAGGTAGGCTGTATGGGGCCCCATAATTTCTAACAGCAGCCTTGACTGTGGTTCCTCCTGCCAGCCACTATGGTGCCTTGTAGTGACCTAGGAATCGGCAGATGGAACCACAGAGAGCAGTAGGTAAAAGGCATCCAACACACCTGTAAGTGTTGACTGCTGAAGAGCCTCCTGGAGGCTGTAGCTTTTGTTGAAAGCATAGTGAGGACTCACAGCTTGCTGGAGAGGTAAGTATTAAGGTTTCTTTTTAGCAATGTTTTCACCCATGATTCATACAATTTTCATTCAAAATCCACCAACTTCACATAAAATTCAGATAGAAAAATTGGTAAATCTTGGGTGAAACTCTGTGAATCTTGAGTGAAGCCATTGATTAAATAGACCCATAATAGTGTTCTTTGCGGGCTGTTGGATTTTAGTTTTTTTTTTTCAAAAACAGAGTTGCTTTAAAAAAAAAGAAAAAAAAAGCGCAATAACATCAGTACCATGTTTACATATATATTTTTGAAAGAAAAGATATTAAACTAGTTACTGAAAAATAACCTTGGACTATTATATTGAAAAATGAGCAGTCCATGTATAATAGAATGACAATGTATTATTAATTAGCAATATATGTTCCATTGTTGTCATTATTATCATATATAGAAAGAAAGCTATAAAGCAGACTTAGCAATGACGTTGTTTACATTCTCAGTCCAACTAACTTTATTTTCTTTGGAGATTGTGTCAGATTGTATAAACATCTAAATTACATTTACTCCTTGTGATATTAATTGATGTCCACATGAAAGAAAAAACCTTGTGTAATTGATAATATTTTTTCATTTTTATATACTGTTTATATTGTTATTAGCAAATTGAGTTTAACCACTTCAATACTGGGAACTTTTACCCCCTTCCTGCACAGGCCAATTTTCAGCTTTCAGTGCTCTCACAATTTACATGAAAAATGAGCAGTCATACCACACTGTACCCATAAGAAATTTTCATAATTTTTTTCACAAAGATAGAGCTTTCTTGTGGTGTTATTTAATCACCAGTGGGTATTTTATTTTTTGCTAAATAAATTAAAAACAAAGGAAAATGTCTAAAATTAAAATGCATTTTTCTTAGCTTCTGTTATAAATCTTTCTTCATAAATTTAGGCCAACATGTATACTGCTATATTAGTTTGCTGCAATCAACCCAATTCAGTGTTTATCATTTAGCCTGTAGGAAAGTTCACAGACTATGGTATATATCTAAAAGTTGATCAACCCCAATGTACAGACGGCCTAGATAATTTCTTGAGGTCCACTAATGCCATGACAAATACCTGCAAATTACCCCTTTTTGAATAGCAGAACCTTATCCGAGCACGCAGCCCGGCCGGTCAGGCCCCCCCACCCCAAAGTACCTTGTCCCCATGCTGATGAGGACAAAGGCCTCTTCCTGACAACCCTGGCCGTTGGTTGTCTGGGTCTGCCGGTAGGGGGCTTATCAGAATTTGGGAGCCCCCTTTAATAAGGGGGCCCCCAGATTCCGGCCCCCTACCCTATGTGAATAAGTATGGGGTATGATGCACCCCTACCCATTCACCTGGGGAAAAAAGTGTTAAAAAAAACACAACATGACTTCGGGGGTCTTCTCGCCGGCCTCCTTCGCTATCTTCTGCTCTTTTACCGCTAGCTCTTTTACTAGCGGAGGAGCCCGGCTTTCTCCTTCGTCGCCGCTGCTGTCTGGGGGTCTTCTTCCAACTACAGGGGTCTTCTTCCGACTTTGGGGGTCTTATGCCGCTCTTTGCTTCTTCTGCCGGACCTCCGCTAACTTCTTACAGCTTTTTAACTAGCGGAGGAGCCCGGGTTTCTCCTTCATCGCTGCCGCCGTCCGGGGGTCTTCTTCCGACTTTGGGGGTCTTGTCCTGCTCTTCGCTTCTTCTGCCGTGCCTCCACTATCTACTTACAGCTCTTTTACTAGCGTTGGCCCGGTCTTGTCGCTCATCGCTGCCGCCTTCTTCTTCTTTTTTTCTTCTTCTTCTTCCTTCCAATGTTGACACAATGCTCTCTCCGGCCGTAATGGCAGGGATGCGTTGTGTGGCGACATATAGGCATAAGAGGTGGGGTCCCCAGGTGATGTCACATGGTGACCCCGCCCATTATGATGTCACAGCCCCAGCATCCCCTGGGACTGTGACATCATAAAGGGTGGGGTCACCATGTGACATCAACCATGACCCTGCCCCTTATGCCTATATAAGTCGCCCCACAACGCGTCCCTGCCATTCCGGCTGAGAGAGTGTCGTGTCAACATTGGAAGGAAGAAGAAGAAGAGAAAGAAAAAAAGAAGAAGAAGAGAAAGAAAAAAAGAAGAAGAAGGCGGCGACGACAAGACCAGGCCAACGCTAGTAAAAGAGCTGTAAGAAGATAGCAGAGGCCCGGAAGAAGAAGCGAAGAGCGGGACAAAACCCCCGAAGTCGGAAGAAGACCCCCGGACGGCGGCAGTGACAAAGGAGAAAGCTGGGCTCCTCCGCTAGTAAAAGAGCTAGCAGTAAAAGAGCAGAATATAGCGGAGGGGCCCCGGTGAGAAGACCCCGAAGTCGGAAGAAGAGCCCCGGAGCTGTCTAATAAAGTACTTTAAAAACCTGCGTTGTGTGTTTTTTATTAACACTTTTTTCCCCAGGTGAATGGGTAGGGATACATCGTACCCCATACTCATTCACATAGGGTAGGGGGGCCAGAATCTGGGGGCCCCCTTATTAAAGGGGGCTCCTGGATTCTGATAAGCCCCCCGCCCGCAGTCCCCGACAACCAACGGCGAGGGTTGACGGGAAGAGGCTATTGTCCTCATCAACATGGGGACAAGGAGCTTTGGGGTGGGGGGACCTGACCGGTTGGGCTGCGTGCTCGGATAAGGATCTGCTATGGACTTTGGGGTGACCCCCCATGCCTTTTTTTGGCGTAGGGGCTCTCCTTTAAATCCATACCAGGCGACTGGGCTCGCGAGGTGTAAATCTCTCACTTCCTTCGCTAGTCCCATCTACCTGGTCCCGGGCGGTAAATGTAATTGTGGTAATCCCGCCCAAGTAATGGGAACGGCGTTACCATGAGGCGAAGAGTAATCAATTAGATTGCTCATTACCCTCTAAAGTAACTGCGTTAAGTAACTCAGTTTATTTAAACTGAGTTACTTACATCACTGCAAACATGTAATTACAAACATGTAGTGTAATTGTAATGAGAGCTGTATTGGTATTATTGTCTATCCGGTACTGAGATATACACAGCTGTCTTGCACAGCTCAGTCCTGCCTGCAGGAAAGGGGACCTGATTGTTCTCTGTTGCAGCATTACTTTAACTTATATTTCACCTCCCTATCCCCACTCTGTGAATGGACATGGCAGAATGATGAGCTTGTATCTCTACCACTCTGTTCTCTCCTCCTATTAGCATGTTCTTTGCATTGCAATACACCTGATTGGCTCCTTGTGCTCCTTCTCCCTCCCTTACTCTGAACTCTACTGTACAATAGAGTGCAAGAGTTTGATACCAGCTCAAGTTTATCTTATTACACTGCTTGCAGTTAAAACATACATGTAAAGTGTTACTAAAAATATAACATTCAATATATCTGGTCTCCCACAGTACACAGAACAGGGAAATGCAATTATTTTAGTAACTGCTAAACACCTTTTCTCATCAGCAGTGTATAGCAGTCTTATGACTTCTATCAGTGTCTGGTTAAAGCTTGTAGGGTATGTTTTCATTTTACTCTGACTGTCCTATGAGGCTGCAGGACCTGACCCTATGTCTGGACAGTGCTAATTGGCCATGTGCTGATCACATGCACTCTCCCCAGAAAAAAAAACTCTCTAGCAATACACAGCAAACTGAGCATGTGCAGAGTGACTACAAAGGCTCTGTCTTATCAGGAGATGGTTAGGGGACAGTGGAAAACAGGAGGATCCGAGAAGACAGGAACAAACAGCCTTTTTACACAATGCAGAGGATTAACCCCTAAGTTTCCACAGTGAATATACCAAGCATGCTTTACTGCATATACAGACTGATTTTTACTTTTGTGGGTTTAGTAACGCTTTAATAATGTATTAAAAATTAAGTAAATGTATTATTTTGTACCTTTTTATATCAGCTTCAATGAAACTGTCTTTGTTTACTACCAGTTCAGTGGCCAGTGCAGAGATTTATATATGTGGAGTTATAAGGGTTAATCTACTAAAGGAGTAGAGCACGTACACTTTACAAAGCACATTTTCAGTTGGCTAACTGGTAAAGCTGTTCTGAATTGAAAAATGATACACTCATATGCAAGCAAAAATCATGTTTTTTTTTTTTTTAATTATCCTTAAACGTGACTGAGTATTCTATGCAAATTGAATTTTCACTTTTCCAGCTCATGGGATTGATTTGCTGCCTATCCCATCAGCATTCCTCTGGGGGTGATAATGTGGCTACACCACGAAGACGCTCCCACACAGGAAGGAGTTGGTGAATGGAATGCAGGTGTGAGATTCTACTAAATAACAAGAGCTACAAAAAAGTTTAGAAAAATTGTTGCAATATATTTAACTGACATTAAATAGGCATTCAACTTTTTGAAATTAAAGCTGGTTATATCTAGCATATAGCATCTAGCACAAGCTCCAAAATAAAAGTATGGCGCAATAAATTCTTAATGCAGTTAATTTTATTTATTCAATACAGTTGCTTATATAGCGTCATTATTTTGTGCAAAATTTTACATATAGTAAATATACATATATTGCATTTCCTTCCAGCCCTGCCCTTGAGGAGCTTACAATCTAAGGTCCCTAACTCACATTCATTCATACACATACTAGGGCCAATTTAGACGTGTGCCAATTAACCAACTAGCATGTCTTTGCAGTGTGGGTTAAAACTGGTGTACCCTAAGGAAACCCGTGCAGACACAGGGGGAAAATGCAAACTTCAGGCAGGTAGAGCCATGGAAGGGACTCAAACGGACGACCTTAGTGCTGCTGGGCAAATGTGTTAACCACTTAGCCACTGTGGGCCACCCTAAAATATATGGGAGATAACAACCTAGAGCAGGAGTTGGCAATCATAGGCAGATGATGAGTAGATCCCATCCCTTGGTTGCTGACCCTGGAAACTTGAGAGGAGTGGCAGCAGGGGCAGCATTTAGTGGAACCGATTGGCTGTATTTTCCTCCCTGTAGCAGATAAATGCCCTGTTTTCCCTCCTCTCCAGGTTACTCTTTTTTTCTGGTTTCCCACCCTGTGTGCTCCTTCCCCCACCCCCTTTGCCCAAAGCACAGCTGGTTTCCCCCCTTTCCTCTCCTGTCAGCTGCTACAAGGGATGTTTCAGGGTGGAGAGAGGGGGAAGGGGCCAGTAGATTTGTAATTTACCAGCCCATGCCTTTTCTGCATGCTACAATGCTTCAGTTTGTGAATGAATACGAAGCTGCTCAGCACAGAGCACTTCCCATTCATTCACTGTCCAGTGCAGCTGAGGCTGCAGAGAAAGGGACTGGGGAATCTCTGTCTCAAAACTGAGACATCAGGAGTCTGTTTAGACCCCTGGTATTTCAACAAAGCCCCCGGTGGAGTACCTAAAAGTAGTAAAAAATAATATTTTGTAGGGCTAATCCCATAGGAGCTGCAAGACTTATTGTCCAGGTCTTTCCAAATTCTGCCCCGCAGCCAAGCACACAACTGGCTCATTCACTCTTTCTCCAAAGACCAGTCTAGGGTATGTTGTTTTTTGTTGTTTTTATTTTTTGAGAACTTGGATAGGGATGAGAAAAGGGGTGGGATACTCCAAAGATAAGAGCTATGTACAACTGAGGACTTGATTTCCCTTTAGGACAAGCTATGATGAAGTCCGGGCTTGTAACAAACAGTAGACTTTAGCTTAAGCTGAAGTAGAGCCATTAAAGCAAAGTCCCTTTAACCTCCCCAGCAGTATTCCCGAGTTTGGCTCGGGGTGAATTTTCAGTACCAAAAGCGTTAACCACGAGCCACACTCGAGATTGCATCGCAGGATCCAGGCAAAGTTACTTACCTTGTCCCCAGGATCCTGTGATGTCTACCGGCTGTGTGTGCGAGCCGTGTCTCCGCTCGATTGATCACAGTGCCGAGCTCCGTTCCCTACGAGCATTGCGACGCACAGGGATGGAGCAAAGCGCCAAATTTAAAAAGATAAAAACACATTACACATACAGTACACTGTAATCTTACAGATTACATTACTGTATCACATTATTTCACCTCCCTTTCTTCTCTAATGCTTTGTCCAGTGCCCTGCATGCAGTTTTATATTATATATACTGTTTTTTTCTGCCTAGAAACTGTAGATTGTCCATAGCAACCAGTTTAAGACCAGCTAGAAAACAGTGATAATAAATTAGAATCACTTGCAGAATTGAGCAATAGTGATTGTGGGGAAATTCGTCATCAAACACTGAAAGTAACGACAGCGACAATTCTGCAACTGAGCAAATTTCTGTGTTTTTGATTTGATTACATTATTGAATAATTTTTATTATTATTATATTATTATTTGTTATAATTATTTATAGTTATTTATTATATCATAATTTATGGTTTTGTGTTTCAAACGTTATCATACTCGGGTTGTCTACTAGACTCTGGTTTGGACAGATTTAAGTGTGTTATTCCTAAGAATTACAGGCCTACAATATAAAACGCCAAATTTCCATGCAAATATTGTACTGCTTTGAGTATTAAAAATCTTAGGGAGGTTAAGTAGCAGAATGTGTGGACAGTGCTCTTCAGGACACCAGCCGTTGTCCCCTTTAATAGACCCACAGCTGACTATATCAAGGCACCAAAGGGTTAACTAAAGTACAAAGTCCCCAAGATCTTGCAATGTCTACAAGGCTTTAGGACAGATGAAGCCTCCTTCTAATCTTTCAAGTGATGCCCTCCAGTGATACCAGACCAATCAATTACTCCACTCAGTCAGCTTCTTCCAAGCGCTTGGGTCTCAGCATTCCTTACTCAGGTTACCCACATGAGGTCCCCTCACTGCAGAGAGCAGTGTATCTCCCTCATGCTGGACTCCTCCACTCTGGGACAAGACCCAGAGATCTGTGTGCTCTAAGAATAATTACAGTCTCCCAGCATGCCTTCAGAGCCTATTTCCCTGGGATAGACATTTCCGCCATGGCACAACACTTTTCCACTCCGATTGCCATCCTGCAAACCACACAGTAAAACTTGACAGTCTCTTGTACACTTTTCCCAACGGTTGCCGATAGCAACCGCTGAGGTATTTCAGGGAATATCTCAGACTGAGCTCCCAAACCTATCATCAAGAAACTTCTCAAGTTAACTATATACAGAGGGAGCTATGCAGCAGACTGGCAGCAGCAGAACACACAGATCAGGCCTAACTAAACAATCACAGCTCACTGAGTACAGTGATCTTACTCAACATTTATGTTACACTGCCTGCAATATGGCAACTAAATTTATCTATCAAAAACAAACACTAATACTTATCTAACTTTCCTAGCACCTACCTAGGAAGGTGTTACATCTGTAAAAAAAAATTAAAAGAATAATAAAGAAATTAAATGATAACAAATAATCTCCTGACACCGATCACTGTCCTACTTACACCAATCTCTGCCCTACTGATACTGTCCACTACCCTACTGACACCATTCACTGCTATGCTGACTGACACTTTCCACTGCCCTACTGGCACTGTCCACTGCTCTACTGACACTGTCCTCTGCTCTGCTGACTGACACTGATCACTTTTAATGTAGGCTAAGTTTATATTTTTATAGTGATGTTTGTTTTAGTATATTTTTCTAAGGTTTCCTTTGTTAGGACTTGCTAGTTAATTTCTTAAAAAAAAAAAAAGAGCCCCAAACCCCAGTGATCTTTGATCTCTTCCATGTTGTCCATGGAGAGCTCTACCTCTCAAAGGTTGCCTAGCCCTGACCTAGAGTGCATAGATGACTCTACATGGTTTGTCTATTAACCACTTCCTGACCAGCGCACGACGATGTACGTCGACAGAATGGCACGGGCAGGCATATTGGCGTACAGGTACGTCCAATATTCAATGCCGCCCTGCCATCGGGAGCGCGCCGCCGGCGGCGCGCTCCCGCACTGGTCGGGACCCCCGTGAGTCCGGTCGCGGGACCCGCGGACTCGATCGCCGCGGGCATCCCCGCGATCGTCTCACGGAGCGGCCGAAAGGAGGAAATGCTGTGTAAACAACATTTCTCCATTCTGCCTAGCGACTAGTGACGCTGATCTCTGCTCTATGTGATTGGAGCAGAGATCAGTGTTCACTAAATGAAAGCCCAACCCCCCCACAGTTAGTAACACACCCCTAGGAACACTTAACCCCTACACTGCCACCCACTGGTTAACCCTTTCACTGCCAGTGTCATTTACACAGGAATCACTGCATTTATATAGCAGTGATTACTGTATAAATGACAATGGTCCCAAAAATGTGTCAAAAATGTCCGATGGGTCCCCCACAATGTCGCAGTCACAATAAAAATCGCTGATCGCCGCCATTACTAGTAAAAAAAAAAATAATAAAAAATTATTAATAAAAATGCTATAAAACTATCCCTATTTTGTAAACACTATAACTTTTGCGCAAACCAATCAATAATCGCTAATTGTGTTTTTTTTTACCAAAAATATGTAGTAGAATACGTATCGGCCTAAACTGAGGGAAAAAAATGTTTTTTTATATATTTTTGGGGGATATTTATTATAACAAAAAGTAAAAAATAATGCGTTTTTTTCAAAATTGTCGCTCTATTTTTGGTTATAGCGCAAGAAAAAAAAACGCAGGGGTGATCAAATACCACCAAAAGAAAGCTCTATTTGTGGGAAAAAAAGGACGTCAATTTTGTTTGGGAGCCACATCGCATGACCGCGCAATTGTCAGTTAAAGCGACGCAGTGCCGAATCGCAAAAAGGGGTCTGGTCTTTGACCAGCAAATTGGTCCAGTCTGCAAGTGGTTTAACTAAACTTGTTATTTTGTTGAATTTCATTCAGGATTTCCTTCTGAACATGGTAATTTCTTGGCTGTAATGCTGACCCTCTACCTCCAATCCTTTCAGACTCACTGACCTAGAAGAAAAGAGTAAATCAGGTAAGTCAAAGTCTGAATCCTTGATCTGCATACTTGTTCCAGGCCAATAATTCAAAGTATAGAAGTTAGAGTGTCAGTATGACAGCCAGGGAATTGACAGTTTAAGAAGACAGAGGACAATAATAGCAGCCTATATGTACTTCTCATGACAGCTGGACTCACACAAGGAAATCTGACTAAGTAGATCCTATTCTTTATCACTTGTCCTAATTGTATTATCAGCAAGTTACCTGTCCTATTTTTTTCTGATTAAAGTGGGTGTAAACTCCCATGCATGAATTTTACCTATAGTAAAGCCTATAATAAGGCTTACCTATAGGTACTGAAAATATCTCCTAAGTGTGCACCGTTTCAGAGATATTTACTGTAGATGCAATCGGTGACGTCACTGGTGCAAGCACTCCGAAGGAATGGCCACCCGTGCCATTCCTTTAGAGTCCTGTGCCGTAAACGGTGGCTTCCACGTGCATGCGTGGGAGTGACGTCATTGCGCCTCCGGCCACCCACACGGCTGGTCCACAAACCCGGAAGCAAGACCGGGGGAAGAGGGAACTGCCTTCAGCGGTGACAGCGTGCCGCTGGAGGACTTCATTCTAAAGATAGTTTCACATAATGTGCTAGTATGCAATGCATACAAGCACATTATCACATTACCTTGCAGGTCTAAAAAAAAATTAAAAAGTCATCAGTTTACTACCGCTTTAAGTAGCAAACAATAGAAAATTTACATGGTCTTCCCTCTTCTGCTATGTTTTTAAACTTTTAGCATACAGTTTAGTATTATTGTATGATTGCTCAGAAAGCTATTGTATTGTGGTGGACAGTCTTTCTCTGAGTGTGACCAACTTTAATCACCACAATACAAATGTTCTAGTGGTTGCTAGTTCAAGGAGGGTTTAAATACTTATGCAACCAACAAATAATTTGTTTTTAATTTAACTTCTGTGTCAGGATAAAAATATTTTGCACATGCAGTATTAAGTATATTGTGTAAATCAAGTTAAATTCATTGTAATTCCAATACTAAATGTGGAAAAGCTTAACACTTGTAAAAAGCAATGCTCTCATTCCATCATTGACTGCACATCATTACCCTGGAGCAGTTTACTGAGAGTGACAATGGACAAAGTTAATGTTTGGGAGACAGTTGTCACACTATAATATAAAGTGTCTGAACAAAAATCTTCATGGGGGGGATCACAAGGTATTCTTTTAATTACCGTATTTATTGGCGTATTACACGCACCCCCAAGTTTAGGAGGGAAGTTTAAGGAAAAAAACTTTTAGGTGCAAAGTTTAAGGAAAAAAACTTACATTTTAAATGCCCATCAATGCAGCCTTGCACACTGTCTATCTGCAGCCTTTCATACTGTCCATCTGCAGCCTTACACACTGTCCATCTGCAGCCTTGCACACTGTCCATCTGCAGCCTTGCACTGTCCACCTGCAGCCTTCCACTGTCCATCTGCAGCCTTCCCTAAAATTGCAGCATGTTTTTGTTTTAAATTTAGCACCCCGAGATCTTCGGCTCCTCTCACCGCTGACATAGACCGAGCCGAGCCAAGTGTATTCATGTACTTGGCTACTCGGCTCCGCTGGCAGTAACACCCCCGTCCCGCCCCTTAGCCCAGCTCCTATGATGGACACAACACCGGTCCAATCGCAGGACGTAAAGGCTAGGAGGCGGGACTGGGCGTGACTGCGAGAGGAGCTGAGTACACGGTACACTCGGCTCGGCTCAGTAAATGTCGGCGGCGCTCCACAGTCAGCTCAGATCAGCGGGGGATTCGCGTATAACACGCACCCACAATTTTCCCCTGATTTTAAGGGGAAAAAAGTGTTAGTTGTATGCCGATAAATACAGTATATATATATATATATATATATATATATATACAGTGGCTTGAAGAAGTACTCATACCCTTAACAGGTTTTCTAATGCCGCGTACAGATGATCGGAATTTCCGACAACCAAGCCGTGGGTTTTTTTCTGACGGATGTTGGCTCAAACCTGTCTTGCATACGCATGGTCGCACAGATGTTGTCGTAAATTCCGATTGCCAAGAACGTGCTGACCTACAACACGTATGACGAGCCGAGAAATGAAGTTCAATTTGCTTGATTCTGAACATGCGTGGAATTTTGTTCGTCGGAATTGTCTACACACGCTTGGAATTTACGACAATGGATTTTGTTGTCGGAAAATTTGAGATCCAGCTCTCAAAAATCTGTTGTCGGAAATTCCAACAGCAAATGTCCGATGGAGCATACACACGGTCGGAATTTCCAACAACAAGCTCACATCGAACATTTGCTGTCGGAAATTCCGATTGTGTGTACGCGGCATAAGAGTGCCCTGTATTTGGCTCCATCCATCTTCCCATCAACTCTGACCAGCTTCCCTCCCTCTACTGAAGAGAAGCATTCCCACTTTGTATGTGATGCTGCCACCACCATTTTTTACAGTGGGGATGGTGTGTTCAGGGTGATGTGCAGTGTTAGTTTTCCACCATACATAGCATTTTGCTCTTAGGCCAAAAGTAAAATTTTGGTCTCATCTGACCAAATGTGTGGGGGACACATGTTTGCTGTGTCCCCCACATGGCTTCTCGCAAACTGCAAACAAGACTTCTTCTTGCCACTCTTCCATAAAGACCAGATTTGTGGACTGCATGACTAATAGTTGTCCTGTGGACAGATTCTCCCCCCTGAGCTGTGGATCTCTGCAGCTTCTCCAAAGTTACCATAAGCCACTTGGCTGCTTCTCTGATTAATGTTCTGCTTGCCTGGCCTGTCAGTTTAGGTGGATGGCCATGTTTTGGTAGGTTTGCAGTTGTGCCATACTCTTTAAGTTTTTGGATGATGGATTGATGCTCTGTGAGATGCTCAACGGTTGGGATATTTTTTCTTCTAACTTAACCCTGCTTTAAACTTCTCCCAAACTTTATTCCTAACCTGTCTGGTGTGTTCCTTGTTTTTCATGATGCTGTTTGTTCACTAAGGTTCTCTAACAAACCTCTGAGGGCTTCAAAGAACAGCTTTGGTTATACTGAGATTCATTTTACACACAGGTAGACTCTATTTACTAATTAGGTGACTTCTGAAGGCAGTTGGTTCCACTAGATTTTAGTTAGGAGTATTAGAGTAAAGGGGGCAGAATACAAATGCACGTCATGCTTTTCAGATATTTATGTGTAAAAAATCTTGAAAACCACCTATCCTTCTACTTCACAATTATGTGCCACTTTGTGTTGGTCTATTATATAAAATCCCAATAAAATACATTTACGTGGGGGTATGGCCGACCATGAATGGCTGAAGACGTGTACTGTTGAGTTCTGTGATCACACACCACTCTCGCTCTGCTGAACCCACTGAGCTGCAACAGGGCCCAGTCCAGCAGTAACTGCTCTGCACATCTCAGTCAGAACCCAACACTCCCAAGGACAAGATGGCACACGCTCAGACCACAGGGAAGAGCAAGTCTCCTCCTCCCACTCAGGTGGCAGTAGACAGCGGTGCAGAATCAGGTGATCCTCTAGCTATGCACTCGGACCCACCGCCTATAGTATCCAGGTCAGTGACCTCTATTGTCTTGCTCCCTGACTCGCATCCAGTTGATATGAACCCTCAGGCCACAGGAGGTTCCTCCAAATCTGAGACCTCAGCTCTCCTGTCAGTCTTCCGGGCAGAGTTTGAGTCTTGGGTGGTCAAAATGGAGACCTCGCTCCACAGGGACCTCCACGCCCTCCAACAGCAGGACTCTGCTACAGGGACTGCAGTGTCTGCCCTGACTGACACTCAAAACGACCATGCGCCGTACCACATCCCTTGAACAGGCTTCCAGGGAGCACTTGCACCGCATATGGCAACACCAATTACACACAGAAGACAGCGACAATAGGAGCCGCAGGAACAATATTAGGCTGCAAGGCATACCAGAGGCCATGGCTGGTACAGCTTTAAAACCCTCTGTCACTGCTATCCTCAATCTAGTCCTGGGGAGAGAGGCTTCGTCCCCAATAGAATTGGACAGAGTAGGAGGGCCGGGGAGAGGTCTTAGTGACCGCCCACACAATGTCCTCTGCAGGGTACATTATTACACCCTTAAAGAAGAACTAATGCTCAAGGCATGGCGTTTGGGCCCAGTGGACTTTGACAGTTCTGAACTCCATCTCTACTGCAACCTCTCTCACAACACTCTCTACATGCGTTGCATGGTCCACCCGCTGCAGGACCTCATACATCAAGCCGGAGCAACCTACACCTGGGGTCACCCCTTCAGTGTTAAGGTGACCAGGGCTGATCATAAAATTGTCCTATCAGACCCGGATAAACTCCCAGGCTTCTTCCTTTTTCTGGAGCAGAACCCAATAGATGCACCAAACTGTATGGATCCAGATGACTGCCCCAGGGTACAAACCCATGACCCTCTCTTTCCAACAACCTAGGCGTCCAAGGTCTAGATCACACTCTATAGGCATCAGCCTACCTCACCGAAAGATTAAGACAGCTTTAGGTTGCTACATAAAGCCATATCACTACTACACATATATCCAGTGCCACTCAAGTACACTGCACACTTCTTGTTTCCTGGACAGGTTTGCGTTTTGGATTATTTTCTACTTTTCCTTTTTGTTCCTGCTGTTTCCTACCAGATATACTACAGTTGGTGACGAAATGATCATCTCCGTACTCAAACGCCTCGTGATCCTATGGTGCAATAAAACATCGGGTCTCCTCCCTGCCCTTTGCTGTCATGCTGTTCATAGCTGGGGTTTGGGAGAGACTATGTGACTTTAGTATTCCTGGTGCCTGATTTGGATAAGCAGTCATTGAGCTTCCACTGTACTTTACTGTACTTGTCAGATCTTTATGTGCTTCCAGAAAGGCCTTATTAATACTGATCTGACCCCTTACGCCTCTCCACTGCGGCATCTCACTGGTTAGAGAAGATGTCCAATCTGGATACAGGCTGAGGGGCTGATGGATTAACTTGCTGGTTCAACGGTCTCTTTCCATTAACCACGTGGGCTTCTATAGCCCCCCCCATGTATAGTTTCTCATGCACCAATTAGTTTAACTCTAAGATATTATTCTATTTTTTTGCTGATTTCAGTATTGTTACCCATGCTTATGTTTCCAGGGTCCCTGTTAGAGTATAACATATGCTGGAAATGAATACCTTTCCCCCATGGTGTTACTTCATGGATAGATAATTCCTCCTGGGGCTGCTTATTATGAGGGGCTCCCACCATCCCTGTGCTATGCTGACTTCCTCCTGGGGCTGTACCTCTGCTGTGCTCATTATGAGGGGCTCCCACCATCCCTGTGCTATGCTGACTTCCTCCTGGGGCTGCTTATTATGAGGGGCTCCCACCATCCCTGTGCTATGCTGACTTCCTCCTGGGGCTGCTTATTATGAGGGGCTCCCACCATCCCTGTGCTATGCTGACTTCCTCCTGGGGCTGTACCTCTGCTGTGCTCATTATGAGGGGCTCCCACCATCCCTGTGCTATGCTGACTTCCTCCTGGGGCTATACCTCTGCTGTCTTTGAAGGGGTGAGGGCGATCTTGCTCAGGAATTTGTACACATATAGACCGCCACCCTCCTTCTCGGATGATCCGCTGTGTGTTCTACAATTTAAATGCTGTGTTATATTGGTATGCCTTAATTAAGCTGTCTGTGCCCTTTATGCTACTGGGCTCACGGCTCAGATTCTCCATCTCCACATCCCACCCTCACGAACTGTGCCTAAATACGTGATTCTTCACCTGGTGTCTCGTCTCCGCGAGCACCTTAGTATTTGTTAGGCTCCTTATTCAGGTGTCCCCCTGCCTAAACCTTTTCCTTGTATATCTCTGCCATCTTATTAGTTTCCCCTTCCCTTCCCCATCCCTATTTTTCTCTCTGCTGTTTATAATTTGATTTTCCTTTCCCATTTCACTATGGCCCACACAGTAATATCTGGTCTAAAATTTTGCTTGTAAATGGCCTCAATGTTGCACCAAAAAGAGGGCAAATCCTCTACCAATGCATAAACAACAGGTCAATGTGTTACTACTACAAGAAACTAATATCCTTTCAGATTCCACCCCTTCCTCTTCCAACAGATACTTTAACAAATGGTTCCACAGCACAAACCCTTCTTAGAAAGCTAAAGGCGTTTCTATTGCCTTCCATAAAATGCTTCCAATTGAGCTGATAGACCAGCTCTCGGACCCTCAGGGAAGATATGCATTCGTGAAGTTCTCTTTATGAGGTACGAAATTTACCATCACCAACCTCTACCTACCGAATGCTAATCAAATATCGTCCGCTCTGCAGTACAGGAAGATCTTGTCTGATTTCGCAGAGGGTAAGCCAATCTTAGATGGGGATTTTAATACCCCCTTGGACCCGCTCCTAGACTAGTCAACCTCTTGCTCATTCATCTCCTTTATTAAGCTGAGGACCTTCAAACGGGCTATTTATGACCTCTGCCTAATTGAGATTTGGCGGGTTCTGTTTCCAAAAAATTGCAACTATGCTCATTTTTCACAGGTCCATCACTCTTATAGCCATATTGACCATAGCTGTTTGGATTGGTCACCCGAATGCGGAATAGACCCTATAGTTTGGTCTGACCACTCACCTGTCTATCTGACACTTTCGATCCCTTCCACTCCAGTGAAGGAATGGGCATGTCCGCTGAATCATTCACTCCTTACAGACCCTTACTGTTCTCAAAAGATTTCAGAAACCATTTCTAATTTCTTTACAGATCATGCCATGGACACTACCCCACTACCTACACAGTGGGAAGCCCTCAAAGCGGTCCTGCAAGGAACCTTTATTCAGATAGGGACCCACTTGAAAAGGAACAATCGGTCACAATAAGGTCCACAATGCAAAATCTTTGAGATCTTGAAATTCAACATAAACGAGCACCAACGTTGGTGACCCTTACAGAGGTCTCACTGGCTCGATCTCAACTCAAGAAACTGTATAAGGTCTCAGCTCATACCTATGCAGACAGGCTTGCCAGTATCAATTCCAAGATAAATGCGATAGACCTTTAGCTCGCTCCCTCAACCCAAACATGTCCTCTACATTTATACCTCATATTTGGGCCCCATCTGGGGAAATGGTCAGTGAGCCCTCTAAGATATCACATTCAGTGATTTCTACCAATCACTATATAACCTATCACCTGGCGTACCTTCTAGTCCCTCCCCTATCCCTGTGAAACAGTGCTTGCTACATTGAACAGCGACACTGTAGAAGAGCTGGAGATGGTAATTATTGAAGACGAGGTCGCAGGAGCAACAGCCACCCCCTCTGTTAAAAGCCCTTGTCCTGATGGCTTTACTCCTAAATTTTATAAAATATTTTTTTTTCTGACCCCCTTCTTAACTAAAGTGTTCAATACCTTATTAGAAGGCTCTGCGTTTCCTCCACAAAAGCTTGAAGCCCACATTGTCCTTATCCCAAAACCAGAGAAGGACACGACTTTGTGCGCAAATTATAGGCCCATATCATTAACTGGTGTAGACTTAAAAATATATACTAAAACCCTAGCCAATAGACTGCAGCCGCTACAACCCTGCCTCATACACCTAGATCAGGTGGGTTTTGGAAGTGGTCTCGAGGCAAGAGACAACACTTTGAAAACCCTGCTTCTTACTGATTATGCACACTCACATGATGTTCCTCCATGCCTTTTGACAGTCAATGTGGAAAAAGCTATTGATCGGGTCGACTGGCAATTTCTCCAGATGTCTCTAATGCAGAGGTCTGGGCCCCCATATGCTGTCCCGAATTATGTCTCTTTACTCCTCTCCATCTGCCAGAATTCAGGTACATGGCTCATTGTATCCCACATTCTCTATCCACAATGGGGCACGACAAGGTTGTCCACTGTTTCCTCTTCTCTATGTTCTTTGTCATGGAACACCTAGTAATCGCTTTGCATAATAACCCCAACATCTCAGGTATCTCAGTAGGCGTTGCTCATTCTAAACTGGCTCTTTTTGCCGATGACCTATTAATGTTTGTGACCCAACCCCATCTATCCATACCACACATAATGCAGGAATTCAAGAGGTTTGGGAAGATGAGCAGCTTCAAACTGAATCATAATAAGTCAGCAATTATGAATATTTCACTGTTCCAGGAGGTCCTCTGCCAAATTTCAACCAAGTTTCCCTTTAAAACGTGTTCCTCTTCCACCCGTTATCTCGGAATCCAAGTGCCTACAGACAGGTGCCAATTTTTCTCCATGGAATTCACTCCCCTTCTTCTTAGAACCAAGACGGATCCCTCAAACTACAGTAAGAAACGCCTGTCAAGGCTAGGTAGGGTGAATGCTTTAAAAATGGACGTTCTTCCTCGGTTTCTATATTTGTTCCAGACAATTCCTATCTACATACCCTCCTCGTTCTTTAAGAAGCTCCGCCAACTGTTTTCCTCCCTTATCTGGAGGGGTGCTCGGCCACGGTTATGCTATGAAACACTATCACTCCCAAAAATTCAGAGAGGAGCTGGAGCTCCAGATGCCTCTATATATTATAATGCAGCAGTACTCACGCCTATACTTAACTGGTTCCACCAGTCCTCAACCAAATAATGGTTACAAATAGAGAGCCATCTGAATCCAATAGATCTCCGTGCTTTGCCGTGGACGTCTGTTGAATTCCTGAAAGACAGGTTACTCCCAAGCGACCTCACCCGACAAACAATACAAATCAGGACTGATGAAATTCCTCCAAGGCCATATCTCAACCAAAGGAACCCATGAAGCTTCTGTTTGGGACTCCGACTTTTCCACCAGCCATGCAGGGGTTGAGATTTGGACCTTGGTGTAAGGGGCACCACAGACAACTTGCCCAAGTCCTTAGTTCGGACTCTTTTTTGAGTATGGACGTTCCCTCCGGTCCATCCTCTCATACTCCGACACATTCGTACCTTCTTGTCTTTGCCCGATATACTTACCGATTTAACCAACTTTGAAAACATGTTACTTCAGGCCGATCCCCCAGTGTAAACTGGTTTCCCAACTCTACTCTCTCATACATATTGCCTTTTATATCAACCTCCCCCCATACACACAGGCCTGGATGGTAGAATTGGGTCATTTCATTTCACCTATTGACTGGCAGAAGTGCTTCATTCTGACATACAAAATATCCCTAGCCTCCAAAGCCCAAGAAAAAGGGTTCAAGTTGATGATTCTTTGGTACAGATGCCCATCGACTTCACACAGGATTAACCTGACACTTCTGGACACCTGTTGGTGCTGCTTTTCATCCAGGGGAACACATCTGGTGGTAATGCCCCCCTGTATGGAAATTCTGGCAAACAATCCTTGATCTGTACTGCAGACAAATGGCAACCTCAATTATACCCTCTCCTGAGGTAGTTCTGTTATCTATGCTCCCTGGACTACTTAAATCTGTCAAAAAAGATGTTCTGCGTCACTTTCTGGCAGCAGCTAGAACGGTTATACCCAGACAGTGGAAGTCGACGAGCATGCCTCCCCTGGGGGATTGGGCAATTGAAGTGGACTGAATTAATAGTTTGGAATGACTGTCACAGGAATCGGTTAAAGAGGAGCAATTCTCCAAAACTTGGACCTCATTGTCTATGTTTCGGTATTCCTCGGAATATATCTCCTGGGCTAAGGCGGATGCTACCAACGTTGCTGATTAAGTGGAATATACCCTCTCTATATTTACTTACCATACTATCTTAACCTCCTTATTTTCCCCTTCTTTCCCTCCTCTCTCCTTTATAGGTTAAAGTGCTACACGAACACCCAAACCATAACCCCTAGTCTCGCCAGAAATCTGTGATCCAAATAGTATATTCCCTTACGAGAAATTGCGCTTAGCAAAATAACAAAAGCCTTATCAAGTTTTCAACAAGTGGGCACCAACAAATGTGAAAAATGTGAAGGGCTGTCTGGCGCCTCCTCTGTTTCCAGTCAGAAGGTTCTGAAAAAGAGACAGGGCAGAGGGTTGGAGTGACATGGGGTGTATTTGGGAGCCCTGACCAATCCCCAACTAGGATTGGCAGGGTGCAGGCCTCCTATATATACCCAAGGTCGGCCTGCTGTGGGAGGAGTTGTCCGGTGGAAGAACTGAATGATGGCGTGTTAGGCTGTGGAGGCCCTTGAGGGAACCCCTTTCTGGGGGGGTGACCTCGGGTCTGGAGCTCTGGAACTGGTAGGGAGCCTCTCTTTACACGGTCATTGAGAGGTGTCCTGGAAAAGGAGCAGGAGGAAGACAGCGGGGAGCATGGCCAGGAAAGTAATTAAGGAGGGATCCAAGCCAGAAGTTGGAAGCACAGTGAGAATCTCTGGGAGAGACATGCCAGGATTGGATGTGGAGCCAGAAGGAGAGACAGTGGTGCTGTGAAGTCAAGTCGCTGCAGCCAGGAGGGTTGGCAGGATTTGCACTGGACTTGCTGGGATCAGTAGTCCACCAAGTATCAGTTAGCACAACTATCCTTTCCATCTAAAATGGTTGCTACCACAGAGGGGACTGCAAACCCCTGCCTGCAAATGGCTACTAGCAAAATGTTAGGACTTATTCAGAATATGGCCTAGCCATGTGCTAAGGAATCTAGAATTGGACAGTAGAGGAAAGCAAGTGGTCTCAAGTATTGTGCTGGAGGAGATGTGAAGTAGTAGAGATTGTCAGTTTAGATTCAACTACTTTTATTTCCACTAAGAAAGATACATAATTTGGGCATCCCATGTCCCTATTCCCCATTCAAATTTAATCCTCTAATAAAAACAACAAAAACAAGCAAGAGACTGTTATTGACTGGGGAAATCTGACCAAGCAGGGTGACATGTGGATGCTGAAACATGCGGCGACCCCACGGGGATACCGCTACATATATATAAATTAAAACTACTTTTAAAATTACAAATTATATTAAAGTTTATATGGGAGTTAAAAGATTGAATTTAGGTATATTTTAAGACCATCATTATCATCCAGACCACCTTACATACTCTTGCTTTTGCAAGTCTGATTGACTCATGAATGTATGGGTGTACAGCCATGCTATTATGAGAGCGGGGATAAATGTTCTTTCTGTCTATCGATGTGCACTACACTCTATGCAACCATAAATTATTTTTTTCCTTTTTCTCTAGAATTTGCCCATATTTTCATCAATTTTTAATGCAGATCAGGGAACTGTAGATTTGCCAAAGCAGATGACAATTTCTACTCTACTTATACAGTATAATGCAGAACTCAAATTCTTAATATAATTCATAACATTTGACATAGCTAGTTTTAAACCAAATTCTTCTTTCCCAAGGGTTCCTTCACATGTACACACTGTTGTTGCATATGATAAAACACACATCTTACCATGTATTACTATAATGCACTTTTATAGTCCCAGGCATCGCTCCTCCAGTGCTACACACACCATAACACACATGCCAAGTGTTGTGGTGCTCTGTAATTAAAAGAAAGGATCAGATCTGTTCTTTCATGCCCATTTATTGTACTGCCTTCTCGCAGTGCACTTTAATGCATGATAGCACGTTGTATTACGCAATGCATATTGTGAATGGGCTCTTAATCTTATATTTTTTGCCCTAGCATATACAAAATGATTGCATGAAGCCGATGTTATGTACAGTGTTGCATACAATATATTGTGCTTGTTTTTAGCACCATGACTGTGGTTAAAACCTTGACGGCCAATATAATGAAATTCCCCAGATGGAAAGAAACACATCCATTACAGAAGATTGGTGGTTTTATGCATCTTTTAGCTGTTGTATGGAAATGAAATAACCAAAACCAGAAGCAGGGCAGGGCATGAATAAGAAGTGCTGCTGAACAACGTTACTTTTATTCAAAATGAGGAGAATATTAGCCTGTTTGACTTTCTCCGCTGCTTATTTTTTGAATACATCAGTCTGACATGTTGAAATTGATAGAGTTCTAGCTCTCAGGAGCAGTCCTGTTTTTAATAGAAGGGGTATTAAAGTTTACGTTCCAATATTAGAAGTTTGTCGTTTAATGAAATTTCCTCATGCATCAATGGAGTAGGTGTGCTGTGCTTATATTTTACTTAAATATTTGTGTTAGTGCAGTTACTTTAACCATTATTAAAACATACATTTTATTTTCTCAGCTTTCAAGCTGAGGGTAGCTATGAACGATATGCTTTAATGCCATTTTACTTTTGTTTATTTGTTGTATCAGGACATTTGTGCTTCCTTATCCTTGCCTAGTTGTAAAATTGTAGAAGGTTTTAACATTTCTTCTGTTTGTTTTCATTAGGTTATTTCCTCTGAGTTATTTGAGGTTAATGGATAAATGCCATGAGAATTTTTACTTGTATATTGAAGTTTTTTGTTTGTTTTTTTACTTTTAAAGACTCATTTAAAAAAATATATACTTTTATAGACCCTTGTGTTACATAAATCCCCAAACAGGTTAATAGCAACTTCAGTGAACAAGCGAAATCAATGAACTCCTAATGGTATTCAGGAAATATTGCAGCTGTGTTAAAATCATAAAATTTGATGTAATCCCACGCAGCCAGATTTTGATAAGTACCTACAGGTGACTCTAGGCAAAGATACAGTAGCTTCAGAGGATCCTGTGCTGCAGTGGCATCTATAGCATTAGGCCCCACATTTCCTGTTGAGTGCCCCGGATTCCAAAGGCGATGCGCCCACCCGCTATTTTATTCACAAAAGTCGCTGCTATGTGCTATGCTCCAGTGCCAGTGCTCCAAACTTTCTCCTTCCATCTTAGCTTTGGGCAACTTTCCCTTGCCTGCCCTTGCTCTGTGAACACTACATATGCATAGTATGCAGCATTCCCTGGCTGGAGTTTGCACCATCAAGGAGTTCCTATAGGCAGGGCAACAAGAGTGACATAAGCATGCATCATTTGCTCTGCCCTAGCTGAGCTGTAGAACTTTGAGACATCAAGGTGTTTAGAGTGTTGAAGAACTAGCCTACACATTCACAGGCTCCAGATCTGGTTTTCAAAGTAGAAAAAACAGATATATCAACAATGTAGGTTGTGATAGCCTATGCATTTTAAGCATTTAGTTTAGATTTATATTGTTAAAAAGTAATAATTATATAAGTACTATATATGTAAAGTGAAACTTATTTTCTTTTTTTTTTTTAGTTTGGGATATAGTAGGGAATGGGAAAAACTGCTTGCTGTCTCCATTTAGGGAGCTTTGCCCCAAACTTCTGTTTAATGATACAACAGGAAGTGAGGGAAAAACTCTCCACAGGTACATACATCTCTCTGAGACAGTTGTCATTGTGGTAAGTGTCCCCTTCAGAATGTCTTCTCTTGATTTCTGTTTCAGTGACAGCTCAATTCGATTTTCTCACACTCTCTGTTCTAGTGAAAATGTTCACCTGAATAAATAGAGAGGGTAAATCTCCCCAGCGGGAACACAGAAGAAATGAATGGAAAGTAAAGTAAAGGTGTAAGAAGTTGGATTTTTAGTCAGGTCTTAAGAAGTGTCAGTCGGTAGCCACAGGCTTAACCAGCATTTAGAGTGATCATAGTAATGATTCTTTAGGTTCCCTTCCATTTTATCAGTCCAGATCATGCTTAGTTCTACAATACCAAACCCTGATAAAGAGACCCTTTGAAGCCCAATGCACAAGAATCTGAATAAAATTAAATCTAGGCTGCCCTTAGCAATTTTCTTCTTGCACACCCAGTCTCTACTCGAACAATTAAAACCTGACAAAGATTATAACTCTTCTCTTTTTATCCAAAAGGAATTGATTGGCTCCAGGTACACTTTAAGCTTCTACTAAGGCTATCTCTTAGTACCATACCTAAAGTACAATAACTTTGTTCCCCACAGTAGACATTGTTGGAAAATTTGAAAATTATCTACACTGCTCTCTGGGCAAATGTACTTGAATGGGTTAGTCTGTATGGTGATACGACTTGTAGATATCTCTGAGATGTTTTTATTGTAGGATATGATGATTACATAGTTAACTAAGTTAAGAAGATATACTTGTTAAACTATTTGCTTATGAAATTCATACATTTCATAAACTTCAGCAGTTTTAGTCAAGAGGATGAGAAAATGGTGACCAATTTTTCTCCATTGGGGCTAAAAAAATTTTTATCAAATGACCCAACAACAGCAGTAAGACCAATTCTCTAACAA
The DNA here is from genome assembly GCF_037356315.1 of Lithobates pipiens. Classification (NCBI taxonomy): domain Eukaryota; kingdom Metazoa; phylum Chordata; class Amphibia; order Anura; family Ranidae; genus Lithobates; species Lithobates pipiens. Next base: position 371,935,525 of record NW_027507748.1, on the reverse strand, counting down.
AATAACACCATGCTACTTTTTAGCATTTATAAGTGTTGACATTGGTATTTGTTATGCTGGGTACACACAGGCAGAAAATTGTCTGGAATCGGTTGTTTCGGCAGGAACTGGCCAACTTTCTGCCCATGTATACAACTGTCTGTTATATAGAAGCCAGTCTCATGACCCGCCTGTGCAAAACATCAGACTTTTGTGGGGATATCTGGGTTCAGGACAGACTGTAACCAACATCTGCTACCTCACCAGATGACCAATACCAATGGCACCACCTTACCTCCTTTCTTCTGATAAAGTAACCTGCCTCCTGGGATCTCCTGTTCACCCTTGCTGTTGCTGCAATGGAACTCAGTGAGTGAAGACATTGAAGCCATAAACCTGCAACAAGCGAGCATCCCTGCTGTTCACACAAAGTCTTCTTTCTGTGTGGATACTGTTTTCAGAATTGTCTCAGTGGCTGTTTTAGACACTGTCCCACCTACTGTATGGAGACAATGGCTTATGGACACTACTGAAATCTCTCCTGTGCAGAATTTGAGGCCTTGGCTACCAGAGTAGAAACTGCCCTAACCAGGAAATTAGCTAATATCAAGCAAGGTATCACTGCTCTGGATTCCAAAGTCTATACTATTGAAAGGTTGACCTTTCCTCGCAAGTAATCAGTCTCAGGCAGATACTAGCATGCCATTTTCTCATACACACCTCTTATTAGAGGATATGGTTAATAGCAATGTTGCAATGGCAGACAAAACATTAGGAAGGATTCCTGAAGCCATGGGACAAGTAGACATACAGGCCACAGTGACCGGAATCTTTCATTTCAGGCAGGGCACCAAATTTGGAAAAAGTCATACACGGGGTACAAAAAATCCTCGGTCCCAGAAATGCAGATGCCAATTTTCCTGTAGATGTCCTGTGCTGCCTTGATTTTTAAACACTAAAAGATAAAATACTTTAAAATGTTTGGAGAAGAAACATTTAAATTTGATGGCATACAATTCCACTTATTTCCTGACATTTAAAAGAAACGCCTTCAAATGTGTTGAATTGTGAAACCTTTGACAAGCTCAGAGAACAATGCATATCTTGCAAAGAGAGCCATCTGTTCCATTTGTTGACCCACAAGAATAACTGTACCTACGTGTCCTCCTACAGATCTCCCAGATTTATTTATGCTTAACCCTCCTCAACATCAAAATCCCCATATTTTATCATAACTCTTAAACTTGTGTTTTGGAGTGCTAGAGGCTTAAATTCTCCAGAAAAAAAAACCTTTCTGTGTTCCTGCAGGAATTGTGGAGAATGTGCACACACATACAGCATTTTTCCAGGGAACCCACTTTTGCATTGACAACTACCAAAGTTACATAATCATTGTTTCCATATGGTTTTGTCGGGACTGGGCTTTTAGAAGCTCTGTTCTCTGTGCTCAGGCTGCTCAGCTGTCGGATAATTATCAAAAATCATTGATTCCTCAGTGGCTCACCTGGTTATCATTATCTGCTCTTCAGTCCCACCTACAGCCAGCCTCTTCTAGCTATTTAAACTGCCTTGTTCATACCTTTCCTGCCTTCGCCTGGTAAACATATCTAGAGTTTCTTTGCTGTGTTCCTGTGAAAGACTTTGCCTGGCTGACGTCCCTTCTGGATCCGGATCCTGTTCTTCTGCCTCTGACTACACTGATCTCTGGTCTCCTGATTACTGGCTTGTCTGACTACCCGCTTTGGCTTCCGAACCTTAGCTTATGTTTTGACTAGGTTTACTGATCTGTACCATCTTTTACCATTACATTAAAATGTGTGATTTTTACTGCATTTCTGTCTCAGTCTGATTCATGGTTCCTGACAGGTTTACCTTTAAATTCAAGTCAAGAAGGACTAACATCCTGCTGGCCAAGATGTCCTGGCAAATCTTGAATTTGTTGATCAAAGGCAAACATGTACTTACCAAATAAAATTTACTTCTTGGATAGTCCAGGTTTTCAGAAGAGACACCAAGGTTCTTAGTGGTGATGTTAATCTTGTCATGGACCAACTGTGGGATATCTGCAGGGGCACTTTTAATTTCTCACTCTCAGCTCAGTTCAACCTCATTAAACAGACCCTCTATGAACATTAATGAATTGATGTCCTGAGAATTATTAACCCACAAGATAAAGACTTTACATTCTATTCTACAATGCATTGAATAACAAACTTGTCATACTTACGTGCTCCGTGCGATGGTTTTGCACAGAGCAGCCCTGATCCTCCTCTTCTCAGATCCCTCTTCTGCGTTCCTGGCTCCTCCCTCCTGTTAAGTGCCCCCACAACAAGCAGCTTACTATGGAGGCACCCAAGCCGAGCCACAGCTCCCTGTGCCCATTCAGACATGGAGCCCTCCCCCTTTCTCTCCTCATTGGCTCACTGACTTTGACAGCAGCGGGAGCCAATGGTGCCATACGGCTGTCTCAGCCACTGAGGAGGGGAGTCCTGGACAGCCGAATCTCTCATGCAACATTGCTGGATCTAGATGGCCCTCAGGTAAGTTAATGTGGGGATATGGGAGCTGCTGCACACAGAAGATTTTTTATCTTAATGCATAGAATTCAGTATGATAAAAAACCTTCTGCCTTTACAACCACTTTAAGGCCATGAAATCTCACCTGACCTTCTTCAGGCCCACATTTTGGTAATTTCCAAACAAGTAATTAATTGAACGAACCCTCCTGCTTGAGCTATAGACCAATTGTAATGTTAAACTGTGACCCTAAACTATTCTTGAAAAGCTTAGCTAATTGGCTCTGCGTCATAATACAGAGAATTGTTTATTTTGACCAGACCAGCTTCATTTGAGGGAACCCAATGATAATACCATCAGAAATCTATATTTGATAGAGAGGGCCATGTCTAGGGCCATCCTTATTCACCTGCTATCGATAGATGCAGAGAAGGCCAGTGTCACTTTTCGCATACACTTACTAAATTCTTTATGCCAACAAGGTAATTCAGTAACTAAGAACCAGGATGCCTACAGACTTGCGAAAGATTGAAGAACTGAATTTTCTTCCATTACACTGCACAATGAGACAAGATATTGCAGAGTGGAAATCTTTAGCGTGAACTTGGTTTGCTGGTGTCACATACTAAAAGTGAATGCAATTCCCAGACTCCTTTATCTTCTACAGACTCTGCCAGTGCACATATCACTCCAATCTTTTCGATCAGACTTCATTAAATTTGTCTGGCAGGAAAATTTGCAACATTGGACATTTTATCTCCCAAATAAAGGTGGAATAGATTTTCCAGACCCTATCTTGTATCATACAGCCATTTGGATGGCATGGACTGTTGATTGGTGCAAGAATAGAGAGACTAAACTTTGGGTGGCCATGGAACAAAGCTTTCTCTCTCTGATTGGACCAACTTTAAATGAAATATTTCAAATCACCTAAATTAGAGTCTTTCCCCTCCGCACTGGGCATCATTTTAGGTCACTCAGGGTTTCTCACTGGTCTCTATGGTGGTGTGTTTAGCACTTGGACTACCACTTTTTTTTTTTAAGCCTGTGGTGTGTGAACACACTCCAAAAACTCCACCCGGTGGAGACACAAAATGTGCAATGGGTGTACATATGATCCTCCAAAGAAGAAGGACCTTAACCATGATCCCCCAGAGTGTTAGGCTCCGGACAGGGACTGAGGTAATTATACATGGTCCATCTGGCCAAAGCCAGATGGACCCCATTCTCTGGAAGGTCTGCCGAAACAGACCCACCCAAGTACTAGGTGGGGCAAACTAAGCCAGAAGGCCGTTTCCACTCCCTTCCAAGACTTTCAGGGAAGGTCCGAGGACTTACACCCAACAATATCTGACCCTTCGGCCAGGAATAAAAAAAATCCTCTGGTCCTAGCCAAAAAACTCGGCCCAAGAGGCAGGTGTGGAAAAAAGTGTGCATAGTGCAGTGACCTTGGTGCCATAACTCAAGTGATTCGCATCACTGTGAGTCTATGGCATCCCTGGACTGCCACTCCAGGTGTACATACACCACAGGCTTCTTCCCAGAAGAGCTTCAACTCTTCTGGGAAGGCTGTCTACAGGGTTTGGGAGTATGAAGTATTGAAGTATTTATGGGATTTTTAAGGCGCAGATACTAGTAAATAGATCCAACGAGATACATTTAAAAGAAAAACACTTTATTTTATCATTCAATAGAAAGGCACAAATGACGGGACTTTGCATGAAGCACACGGGAACAATTGAATAAATTAAATAAGTTGAGTTTAAATTTATTCAGATTGTCATAAAATATTCATATTAAATCTTTCTATGCATTCTGCTATAAATTAATATTTTTACAACTATACAATCATTAAAACTAAATATTACACATTAGTTTGACATTCCAACAAGGAGTTAATACATATATTATGGGATACATGAGATAATTAAGACATGATTGTATAAGTTGAGATAAATGACTGTATAAACAAAAACATCACTGAAAAAGAAAAAGAAAAAATAATAATGAAAAAAAGAAAAAAGGAACGGCCATCAAAAGGATTCATAAATGTGTACACTCGGTTGTTGGTAGCTCTATGCGTTTCAAGGCCTTATAGCCTATCATCAGAAGCAAAATCGTGGTAGTGATCTATGAATAAAAAAAAGGGATATAATATTTGGATATTATAAAGAAAGAGCAAAAAAAGGGCTAACCCCAGACATGGGAGATCTCCCCATGAACTCAATTAGTCCATTCACTTACATGTGGGTCCTCGCAATGGTGGCACGGCTGTGAAATTCCCAGACTAGCCGGAAAAGCCCTGTCCGGGAGCTGAGGGGACACAATACAGCAAATAGCAGCTCAAAATGAGCAGCGCCCCATGATAGTGTACGTTAAGGATAAACTATTTTTTCACTGCTATCCCTTGTTTAAGAAATCATTTTTTTCACTATGAAGCATCTGCTTTAAATGTTTGGATGTTGGTTTATTTCACCAGCATGTACAAATTAAGTATTTTTCTATCTGACTGTCTAGCTCTACATTCAAGTGTCCTGCTTTGGAAACTCTATGTCCCTGGGTGTTTCGTGTTTCTTCAAAACATATTTCGTAGGTCCCCCTCTCCGGAGATGTTTGTTTACATTTTTTCCTTGTTATATATTCTGGTTTACAACATTTTTTACTATTCCTTTAGTTGGTCCTTAATGGCTCCTATAGTCATCTGCAGTCCTTGGCTTGCTGTGCTTGTAGAATCCCTGAATCTTCATTGATTGCATTTGATATATCTATCTTAGATCCCTGGGGTGAGTAGGGATAACTCTGAGCCGAATATGCACATGTATACTTATCTGATTATCTGTATATTGTATTGATTTTGTTGTTTTTTTTGTTTTGTTAAAATGCTCTATATTGATACTAGTGTGTATATCTCTTTCTATTAGAAGGTTTTTGTTTCTAAATGGACAGCACCCCCTGAGGAAGCTCAGATTGAGGGAAAAACGTGTTGGGAACCATATCAATCTTGCTGTGTCCATAAGGACTGTACTACATGTGCCTGCTGTAAAACTGCTTTTAAACATTTTTTTACCAATGTTAAAATAAAGTGTTTTTCTTTTAAATGTATCTCCTTGGATCTATTTACTAGTATCTGCACCTTAAATATATATATATATATATTCTTCAATACTTCTTTATATTAGGGATGTGGTGCTAAATTTGGTGTTTTGTCCATGGTCAAGAAATTATCTCTCAAGGTTTGGCAGTGTGTCTATGGGAATGTTTGACCATTCTTCCAAAAGCGCATTTGTGAGGTCAGGCACTGATGTGGACGAGAAGGCCTGGCTCACAGTCTCTGTTCTAATTCATCCTAAAGGTGTTCTGTCCGGTTGAGGTCAGGCCTCTGTGCAGGCCAGTCAATTTGCTCCACCCCAGCCTCGCTCATCCATGTCTTTATGGATCTTGCTTTGTACACTGGTGTGCAGTCATGTTGGAACAGGAAGTGGTCATCCCCAAACTGTTCCCACAAAGTTGTGAGCATGAAGTTGTTCAAAATGTCTTGGTATGCTGTCTCCTTAAGAGTTCTCTTCACTGGAACTAAGGGGCCAAGCCCAACCCCTGAAAAGCAGCCCCACACCATAATCCCCCTTCCATCAAACAATTTAGACTAGTGCCCAAAGCAAGGTCTAGAAAGACATAGATGAGCAAGTTTGGGGTGCAGGAACTTGACAGTGTTGACCTCAACCTAATTGAACGCCTTTAGGATAAATTAGAGCAGAGTCAGCAGGCCAAGTCTTCTCGTCCACATCAGTGCATAAGCTCACAAATTTGCTTCTGGAAAAATGGTTAAACATTCCCATAGACACCCTCCTAAACCTTGTGGACAGCCTTCCCAGAAGAGTTGAAGCTGTTATAGCTGCAAAGGGTGGGCCAACTCAATATTGAACCCTATGGACTAAGACTGGGATACCATTAAAATTCACGTGTGTGTAAAGGCAGGAGTCCAAATACTTTTAGCAATATATTGTATATTAACATTTATTTAATGACATGGTATAATAATAGGCATACCACAAAAAAGCACAATATTACAGCACTCTGGTGTTTGCATAGTAATTGAAAGAAATATACAGAGCAAGGAGAATTCAAAGATTCCTGGTCAGCTCTTAGGGGCTATGTAAGATATAAAATGTCCCTGCAGCTGAAGTTTTTACTGACAAGAGACAGAGCAGCTCCTTTCATACTGCACTGCTTGCTCACAATGGCGATGTCAGCTACCAGGATTCAAAAACTACCAACAGCTGATTTTGTTCCACCCGGAGGTACTAAGAGCTGTAGGCTGGTAATAAGGTACTAATTGCTGTAGCCTGTAGGGAACATTGAAGCTGTCATTGGAAAGATAGAAATCCAATGCAATTGCAGGCAGTAGAGAACCCCTAGGGACCTCTTGTGGAACCCTAGGGTTCTGCAGAACCCTGACTGAGAAATCCTGCTTTGAGAATAGAAAGAAAAAGGTTATAACACCTGTTGCATTACCTTTTTTCTACATGACAACATACTCAGATCTTCAACATAGATGAACTGTTTTAATTAATCCAACAAAGATTTGACAAATGTATTATAATCTGGCCATTTGATATACAAAAACTATCCTAAATCGCTGATAAATGGACAGGCATCAAGCTGATTTTCTAACAGGACAGAAAGCAAACTCTCAGCAGGTTGCTAATGAGTGATATTATCACATTATGTATTGGCCACTACGTTTTTAACTGCTTTCTGCCCAGCCACTGTACATATATGGCTGGGCAGGATAAGCAGGGCTGTCTTTAATATTGATTGGACCCCGGGCAAACATTTTCCTGGGCCCCACACCCATGCAATTTCACTCTCCACCTGCTCTGAGACATACAGTATAATAAATAGCAGCTAGACTTAAAATCAATTTACTGAATCAGATCAGGCAGTGCTTGTGATTGGTTGACAGAGGTTACAGCATATCATTATCGGTTTGACTGGTTGCTAGAGGTTAAAGCACATATTACGGCTCACTGGTTAGTTTCTAAAGATTACAGCACATGATTTCTGCTTGCTGATTGGTTGCTAGAGATTACTGTACATCAATACTGCTCACTGATTGGTTGCTAGAGGTTACAGCACATCATCTCACTGCCTGAACACCATGGACTGGAGTGGTGAGGGGACCCATCAATAGACAGAAAACTCCCAGGGATCCTAGAACTCCTGGAAACAGTGGCAGTGCTGGGGAGAGGGGAAGGTGTGATCAATGGCAATTACCAATTACCAATCTAAGCGCTCCAGATGACGTCCCATTGACAAAACGCATAGGGCGGGACTATACAGCATAATTGCATCACTTCCGGTTTCGAACCATGGAGCACAGATCACTCCAGTTTCCTGTTTTTAAATACTGTTTTCGCTTTTAATGATTTTTATTAAATGTGAGTACCCATCAGTATCATTAATACATTTTTGGATATTTGTATGGTATCACAATATGGGGGTCTCTTTCCTCTCTACATGTGGACAACATCTAAGAGATTAGCAATGAGGAGGCCACTTACATCGCAGACAAGGAGAACACAGGACAGGAAGTTTCCTCCCACTCCACAGGCTGCACAGTGGCTCATACTGTGGAGGTGAAATACCTCCTTGTGGGGTGAATAATAGCGGTGAGTGTGTTTCTTATGAGGCACTGTTTTCCAAGAACCAGAGAACAAATTGAAGGAGCACATTGTCACTTTATTGGACTTTTTTATACACCAGGGTTTAAGGACAATATATGCATATTTCTGAACCCAGTTTCACAGCAGCAATATACACCAATCATATATGTTGGATTTTTTTGCACAGAAATGTCACTTTGAATTGCAGGTTTTGAACAGGATTGTGTTTATTTTATTTCTGTTGAACATAAGAATATGCATTATATATAAGCGGTTAGGAAGTTTACACAGTAGGATTTTTTGTGGATTTTTGTGAATATACAAATATTTATTTTCTACACTTTTAGTCACTTTTTTCACTAAATGCACCCGTGACACACACCCCTCAAGTATTTAGAAGTTGTAGGCCACCTCTTAATAAGAGCAGAGCCATAACTATCCCCTCCTTTTCACCCTCATATATCTGCTGACATGTGCTGTGGAACCTTGTGATTTTGAAAAATTGTTAGGGACTTTCTTCCGCATTTCTAGTGCATAGAGCAGGTCATTGAAATGAACGGACTGCCCTACACGCAACCTACATCTTTCTCCACCCTGTGGAGAAAGATGTGCATCTAAAACCACTTCTAATCCACTGCTAATGTACATTTGCATCCTGAAACCGCTGCTAACCCCTGCACCCCAAACCTCCGCCATCCTCTCCACTCCAGCCCACCACCACTTTAACTCTACCTGCCTCCTCTGCTCATGTTTGCACCAACCTTCCTTATCTCTACACATCCTCTCCTTGCTTACCTATGCACCCAAACTGTAATTACTTCTCTGCCTACCACTGCACACCCCACACTACCCCTACCCCCCCCCCCCCCCCCAACCACCAATTTGCTTACCTTTGCAGAACAGGCTGATATTAGGCTTAATGACCACAGTTGCAGGCAATACTTTCAAGCATGCCCCTTTATCTCCCTAATGGGCAGCATTCAGTATAGTTTAGTATAATATATCACTGCTGCATCAGTCACAGTGTCCCTGTTGACCACCACACCAGTCATAATGTCCCTAATCACTGCTACACCAGTTGCAGTGTCCCTGATTACTACCACACCAGCCCCAGTGTCCCTGCTCCCCGCCACACTAGTCATAGTGCCCCTAATCACCATCACCACAGTCACAGTGTCCCTGATCATTGCCACACCAGCCCCAGTGTCCCTGATCACTGCCACACCAGTCCCAATGTCCCTGATCACGATACACCAGTCATAATAGGCATCACGTACATTTTAATTCCTGGCAGAACAACATAGCTGGTGTATAAAACTTAGAATGGGTACTCCCTTGTAGTGCCTGTATGTACTTGCTCAAAAAGAGATCTGTGAGACTGCATAGCTCTATACTGTGTGCAAGTAGTATATGAAGATAAAACCAGTGGCAACTTTCTAGGTCTTGAAGTTTTTCTTTCCATGCCCTAACCTACATGTTCTTTCCACAAATCCAAATCGAATCACCATTCTACTATCATAATCAAAAAACACTGTGAGGTTGGTTCCGTGTGGTAATAAAATGCCATTTGCCATTTGTATAAATGATCCAATGGTTTAAAAGCAAGCAATTTCCAAACATATATTTTATATGTAAGCAAAGCGAATGCATTTTCTACTTGTTCTTAAAGGAGACCATGGACCTTACATATCTTCATCATATCATTCCAAAATGTATTTGTTTTTCTTTGGTTAATATACAGTACAGCTTATTGACCTGATCAATCAAACATCACTTACCAAAAATAGATTGCCATGGAACATTGCCTGTCACTGTACAGCATGAAAAATAAATAAAAAACTGAATAAGTCAAGGCAGAAAAATCATAGGTGACCCCCTTAAGAGCTGCCTGTAGCCCACAAGTGGTCTATAAATCAAAAGGACACATTGCATGGAGTAATATGTAACATATTCCTTGCTTATAACATATTTCATAACTCTATTTCATGTCTTTTTCAGTATGATGAATGTCCATAAGGTCTATGCATTCTATATAGATCTAGTAAGATAGGGATGACTGAATAACTTCACAAGTGCTTGACCTGTATTGAACCTGTTCACTTTCGCACCAAGCCTTGCAGATAATGAGTAATCTGTAGTTTGGCAACATGTGCTATTTTGAAACAAACACATCAGATTTTTTTTATCACATTGCAGGTTCTCCCCATAATTCTCAGTATCTATTTTAACCATCAAAAAATGTTTGCCTACCCCATTCAACAGTCAGTCAGTAGGGATGAAACACACATGTCTTTCCACCAATCTTATGGATTATTTCCTTCTGTAATATTTACTTCAAGTGAATAACTGCACAAATACATCACCCCCAAAAGGCTAGACTTCACTATTACAACAACTAAACATTCAGCTTCTTACAAATATCCATACCTAACTGGATTTCTTGAAGAATTAGGGGTAACTTCAAGGGTTTGGTTAATAATCAAGCTTAGGGTGAGGGCTATGGTTTAGCATTAGAGCTAGGGTGAGTTTTAAGGGTACAAAGTTAAGGTGGAGGTTTAGGGTTTATTTGAGAATCGGTTTAAGGTTGTAGTTAAAACTGAAATCCAGGGATGATCGTTTTTGAACTCCTAGACTAGATGTAACCTGCATGGTTACTTCTAATCCTTCATAGCTCACACCTGGAGAGCCAATTGGTATGTGCAAATTTACTGTTTTATCTTGTACAACATACAGTCAGCAGTCAACACTGGTCTCTTTCAGATTCTGCTTGAGCATCTTACCTTCCATATACTGAACACAGGAGGTCACTAGCTGAGCACCTCTGCAATTCAGAGAATGTCCATGTTTGGAGGAAGAAAAATGCTGACTATGACCCTAAGAACACCATCCCTACAGTCAAGCAAGCATTATGCTTTGGGCTGTTTATCAGCTAAAGGTACAGACTGAATTTGCCACATTGGGGGGCCAATGGACGGTGCCATGTATTGTAAAATCTTGGAGAAGAACCTCTTCTCTCAGCCAGAACACTGAAGATGGGTCATGGATGGGTCTTTCAGCATGACAATGACACAAAAAATACTGCCAAGGCAACAAAGGAGTGGCTCAAGAAGAAGCACATTAGGGTCTCCAGACCTTAATCATATAGAAAATGCATGGAGGGAGCTGAAACATCGCGTTCCCAAGCGAAAGCCAAGAAACCTTATGGATTTAGAGAAGATCTGTAAAAAAGAGTGGACCAAAATCCCCCCTGAGAGGTGTGCAAACCTGGTAACCAACTACAAGAAGTGTCTTGCCTTTGTGCTTGCCAACAAGGGTTTCTCCGCCAACTACTAAGTCATGTTTTTCTTGTGGATCAAATACTTTTACTCCCTGAACTGCAACTCACTTTATAACATTTGTATCATGTTTTTTTTGGATTTTTGGTTGTCTCTATCATTTAAAATAAACCTATGATAAAAAAATATAGACCCTTCATTTCTTTGTAAGTGGGCAAGCTTACAAAATCTGCAGGGGATCAAATAATTATTTTCCCCACTGTAGAACAAAAGGTCACCCAAACAGAAGAGACTCAGATGTCACAGGGCAAAGTAGACTGACAGTTGTACAACAGTGTGAACCCAGCCTTAGCCATGATTGCCTCTTAAAGTGGAAGTAAACCCATCGATTTAAACAGTTAAAAAAAAAGGAATGCTGGGAATGCTAACTGCACATTGGCTGTGCTCTCAGCCAAACTATCAAACCATCCAATGGCTGGTGTCATAACGAATCACATGTGCAGCACCATAGCAGTTGAAGATTAAACAGAGGCAAAGATGGCAGCTTCCTTGGCTGAAAACGATAGGGGAGTTTACTTCCACTTTAAGTAATTTTCTTTCTCTGCCATCCATGACTACCCTATTAATAAAGAATAAGTTCACACTTCTAAAAAAAAATGATAAATGCGCCTTTTTTTGCAGTTAAAAAAATTTGCATTTATTATTTTTTTCTTAGGTACCTGTAAAACATTTCATGTGACCCTTGCTTGGCACCCAGTGAGAGATTAATGTGGCAGTGCTATAAATTCATAATGGCACCCCCACACATCGGCACCTGTGGTACATTTTCACACATGCCCAACCACATGGTGGCTTGCCATGATTTAAAAATAAAGGATCGGGACTACTTTCCCCACATTTCTCATGGGTAGTGCAGCCCATTAAAATGAATAGATTGACCTACCCATGACATGTGCACGCTTACACTTGCACAGATCTGAACACAGTCAGACATCAACCACCCCAACAGTACTTCCCCCCCCACATTATTGTCCCCAGCCCCCCATTACTCTCCTCGGCTCCCCCCACATTACTGTCCTCAGCTCCTTTTACATTACCATCCTCAGCATCCCCCCACTTTACAGTCTTCAGCCCCCCACATTACAGTCTTCAGCCTCTTTTTTACATCACCCCCACTTCAAACTGGTGTTCTCAGCCCTGATTTCAGTTTGCCCTCCCCTCCCACTTTCCCACCTTGCACAGACAGATCGGAAGGTAAGAGGCACAGCAGGTCTGCACAGAGAGAAGAGGCTGCAAGTTAGTGACTGGTTATTGGAATCACCCTGCATCCTAACAACCAATCACCTGCTTGTTAACTTGGGCTGCTCTCGCCCTCTACCCAGAGCTGTCCTTCCCCTCTGTCAGCTCTGTAAGGATGACAGCGGTAATAGCCGGGGGGAGAACTGGCTCCCAAATTCCTGGACCATGGTGATGCCTGTCCTATATGATTGCAATAAAGAGATTTGTACAGGAGGAGGACGCTGTGAACTTTGACATTGCTGAATGATGAACTTAATTAAAACTATATCTTTTATAAGCAATTAAAACATGTATACTCAATAAAACATTCAATATGATTAAACATCTCTATTAACTGTATTGGACTCCCTTAAAATACCACTTATCCCATATAATATAGGTTCACTCAATATGTGTAGTGGGTCCTCAATATGTGTAGTGGGTCCTGTCTTCAAAGGGCTGAATGGAGATCTTCTCCTGGGTGAAGATACCGAAGAAGTGTTCAGCAATCTCAAGCTACTGCCTCTATTAATTGCTGAAGCTTTGTAATTGAACTGTTGAATGCACATATACAGCGTAGTCCTAGGTGTACAGGGCCCCACAGGGATACAGGTATTGATTTGAGGACTAATACAGGTACTTGCATGTAGGCAGGGGTTAAGCCTCTGTATAATTTAGATCAGCCTAGAGGTGTGTCATGGGGGTGGGTTTCCTTGTTGTGCTTATAATGTCTTCTTGGGGTGGAGCTTCAGAGATGTGTGAGAAGTATTGTGCTCAGTCGGAGGCCATATAGAACAAAGGAAAATTAAGGAGCCTCTCTGGGGCAGGCCTGGGAACAATTCTGTAAGAAGAGACCTAAAGTTAGGACCAAAGATACAGAAATATGGTATTTGGGTAGGACTTTGTGAAGCTCTTGGGTTGGAACATTTAATTATGGCTCAAGTGAACTGTCAGAAAAGCAGCTGGTGTGGACAATCCACTATTGCAAGCTTTCCTCTGGTATGTGGACTGGTGATCAAGAGTGGCCAAGATGGTGGAATATATAATGTGGAGAACAGCAGCACTCATCTGAGTGCAGTATATTAAAATTATTATATAAATAATTTTAATACACTGCACTCAAATGAGCGCCGCTGTTCTCCACATTATATATCTACAGAGCTGTTTCCTCTTCCATAGCTGGCTGCACCTCTAGAGCGCTATATACATCTTTAACCCATCAGACTTGTTCCTAACCCATTCTAGCCTGAACTGAACTTTCCAGGGTCCAAGCTACCCCCAACCACTGGATTTTATTATCATAATCACCTTTACCTGTAGTTTTGTTTTCCACCCGTCCATCTCTGTCCAAGCTCCATTATACTCCCCCCTCTCTTCTTGTTCAAGATGGTGGAATGACTCCCTTGAACAGGCATGTGAGCACCCCACCCAGTTCCTGTTGAGGAGAAAGCAAGGGAGGAGCCCACGGCCTATTGGCAGGAACCGATAGTGAACCCAGGTCCCTTACATGCAGGTAGCAAGTCACTTACATTTCAGCAGAACTATTAACTACACTTTTAATGGCCCTGACAAATTCAACACATACTCTACAGCCACTTGTCAGCTTCTAACTTGCCCTGAGCAATGACAGTTGGAGAATGTACATTTGAATGTAATTGGTGGCTATGGGACAATGCTGATAATTCCTAATACTGACACACTTGATACATCAGTCCCTATGTGAACTGAGGCATATGCTTGCTGCCCATCTGAGCACAGTGAATCCAGTTTAATGTTCTCTCCTGCAGTGCTCAGAAGAGATTAAAGGGTGACAGATGGGGGTGGAGGAGTACAGGGATCAGCAGCTGTAATTATTATTGTGTTTATCTTTGAATCTATCTCTCTGATAGATGAAGGAAATGTGTCTTTTATCCTCATGAATTCTTCACACTTGTATGACTGAGTGATTTCACCATTAACTATTGCCTCATCCATGGCCAGATAACGGTGCTTTTATTGCTCTCGACTCCCCTGCATTTCTCGTAGTGATGTAAATCAGTGCAGTGTGTGTTTCAACTCTATTTGAGGGCCAGTCTGAATTACAAATGCTGGATTTTGTTTAAAGGTTTCCACTTGTGTTTTGTTTTTGAAAGGAAATAATGTATACCATTAGGTGAATTAACGATATAAAAGCAAAAGCATTTATAAACACCATTGTACTAAAGACATTAACTCCCTTTTGTGAGTGTATAGAGAGAAGTGTGTGAGTATGTTTTATTTTTATTATCATAGGCCTACGTGGCTCCTGCAGACGTTCGCTCATGAAAAAGTCTCATGAAAAAGGATAACGTTATGATCACAAGAGAAAAGTGTATGTATAGCCAAAACATTCCATTGGGGAGAATTCCTTTACTTCCTGTTCCAGAAACAGAACAGGATCTGAAGGAGCAATTTCACTTTTAGCCCTTGTACACACGATCAGACATTCCGATGGAAAATGTCCGATCGGACCCTGTTGTCGGATAATCCGACCGTGTGTAGGCTCCATCGGACTGTTTCCGTCGGAATATCCGACCGACAAAGTTTTAGAGCTGGGCTATAAAATTTTCCGACAACATGGTCCGATGGGACTTTGTCCTATCGTTTGTAGAGAATTCTGATCGGACCAAGTGCCATGGATGCTCAGATCAAATTCCTAGACCAAAGCTATTGGCTACTAACCTGAACGTAGTCCCGTCGTAACGAAATAACGTCACCACGTTCTGAACGATTGGATTTTCTGACAACTTTGTCCGACCGTGTGTATGCAACACAAGTTTCCGACAAAATCCGTCAGACAAAATCCAGCGGATTTTGTTGTCGGAATGTCCGACCGTGTGTACAAGGGCTTAGAAAGTGTCACCAGAACAGAAATCCCCACTGAATTATACACCTTCACCTTTTGAGCATCTTTAAAATGCTGGATTTCCCATCACTTTATTTTTTTTATAGATAAAGTTAACCTGAACAAATAGAGAGGTTAGACTTTTAACGAAAACGTACTAAACCACCATCCCTGGTACTGCTCATATAAACTATAGGAAATGCAGCTATTTTTTTTTAAAGAAAAACACATTAATTATATTCTTAAAATGTACAATAATTACTGCATGACATGCCAAGTCAAGAAAATCTAGTGCCCAGGGTGAAAATGACAAAATACTCCTGGCCCCCACCTCAACCTCAGTTAATTATTTATGCGTGGCTTACAGACAAATATTTAAAACATTTTTAAATAAAATTCATTGCAATAATAGAAAACTACAGCATTGACATCAGTGAACACAATAATAACTCCCTGCATGGGTGTTAGCAGGTTTTTCTTTTCAGCGGGAACATGGAGGAATACAGTTCTAGCACCTCCAGTACTGAATGGGGTACTGGGGTGTGCTGGAGGGTCTACTGATGTTGGCAGCTGGTGAATCTTTTGTCACTGGGGGTTCTAATGTTGCAGGGGGTCTATTATTGCTGGGGAGGTCTATTGTTTCTGGTGGGGATCTATTGTTGTTGGTGGTGAAGGGTCTTATGTTGCTAGGGGGGGTCAATTGTTGCTGGTAGATATCAACGGTTGAGCAAGGGGACTCGTTGCTGCTTGCTGGAGGGTCTATTGATGCTTGCTGCTGAGAGATCAACTGTACTGTTGCTGGGGGATTTATTGTTGCTGGGGATGTCTATTGTTGCTGGTGGTCAGTGGCAGTGTTAATTACCTCACACACACACACACACACACACACACACACACACACACACACACACACACATTCCCCAAAAGCACCTTGTCCCTATGTTGATGAGGGCAAGGGTCTCTTTCCCACAATCTTGGGTGCTGGTTGTGGGGTCTTTGGGCAGGGGGCTTATCATAATCTGAAAGTTCCCTTTAATAAGGGGACCCCCAGATCCCATTCCTCCAACCATGTGAATGAGTATGGGGTTCATAGTAACCTTACTTATTCATCAAAAAAAGTGTCAAAAAGAGATTAAAAAAACACAATATTTGTCAATTCCTTTATTTAAAAAAAAAAAAAGTCCCCCAATGTAGATACATCCTCAATCATGATGCCCACTACACCATCGGATCTGAAAAAAGAAAGCTCCATCCGGGACGAAGGCTTCCCAACGACTGCCTGCTCTGCTATCTGAAAGTTCTTAAATAGGTAAAGGGGCTGAGCCACCTGGCAACGTCATCTGGTGGCACTGCCCCAAGTGACCCCACTGACCAGTGCATGTTGGGTCAGTGACATCACAAGGTTGCCCTGCTCCTTACCTGTTTAGGAACTGTCACATGGCATCGTGATTGGCAATGGATCTACATCGGGGGCATTGTTTTTTATTTTAAATAAAGGAATTGTCAAAAATGGTGTGTGTTTTTATTCATTTTTGACACTTATTTTTGGTGAATGAGTAGGGGTATAGTGTACCATATACTCAGCCACGTTGGGGAGGGGGGTAGAATCTGGGTGCCCCCTTATTGAAGGTGGTTTTCAGATTCTGATAAGCCCCCTGCCCGCAGGCCCCCACAACCATTGCCAAGGGTTGTAAGGCAGAGGCCCTTGTCCCCATCAACATGGAGACAAGTTGCTTTGGGGCGGGGGTAAAGCCCCCCTGCCCGAAAGAAACCCCCACATGTTGAGGGCATATTACCTGGTATTGTTAAGGAGGAGTAGTGCTTGCTTGTCCCCCCCTTTCCTGGCCTGCATTCTTGAATAAGGGTCTGGTATTCTCTATTTTTCGGTGGGAAAAAGTTCTGATCGGAAATTCCGATCGTCTGTACAAATTCCAACATGCAAAATTCCTACGCATTCTCAGAAACAATTAGACACATGCTCAGAAGCATTGAACTTAATTTTCTTGGCTCGTCGTAGTGTTGTACGTCACCGTGTGTATGCAAGCCAAGCTTAAGCGGAATTCCAATGGAAAATCCACTGGTGTGTACGGGGCATTATGCCGCATACACGCGATCGGACATACCGACAACAAAATCCATGGGATTTTTTCTGACGGATGTTGGCTCAAACTTGTCTTGCATACACACGGTCACATAATGTTGTCAGAAATTCCGAACGTCAAGAAGGCGGTGACGTATGACAAGCCAAGAAAATTGAAGTTCAATAGCCAGTGCAGCTCTTCTACTTGATTCCGAACATGCATAGAACTTTGTGTGTTGGAATTGTGTACACACGAGCGGAATTTCCGACAACGGATATTGTTGTCGGGAAAATTTGAGATCCAGATCTCAAATTTTGTGTGTCGGAAATTCCGATGGAAAATGTCCGATGGAGCCTACACATGGTCAGAGTTTCCGACAAAAAGCTCGAACATCGAACATTTTCCGTCGGGAAAATCCGACTGTGTGTACGTGGCATTAGTGTAATGAGACAGAGTGGGCAAATCAACTCTTTCAGTGTCTTGATGCACAGCTTTTGGGTGCTGTGTTAAACTACAGCATCTGATTTTGTTAGTGGTGGAGATAGAGTGTCATAAGACAGTTGGTCTAGGCAAGCAGGATGTATAAATCTGGACCTGCATGTGATGAAGCCCTGGTTTGTATCAAGGCCTAGTGAATGTAATTGAATGCAGACCTTTAAATTGCTGCCATGACTTATATATAAAATTACAGTACTTCACTATTAACTAATGCTTTGGCATATGTGCCTTTTTCATCATCTGCTCTTTTCACAAAACCTTTATTTGCAGTATACAAATGATTATGACTATGTAACTATTTGTAATGGAGAAAGCTTAATTCAGTGTAATACACAGATGCATAAGCCATTTCATATGTGATGCATGTGTCAGAAAAGAATGTCAGAGATAACCTCTAGAAAGATGGATCCCGGGAATGGTCATTCGGCAGAGTTGTAAACTGACAGCTGGTTCCACTCTGTCCTTTTTGGGGGTACTAGCCAGCCTGGTGCCTCAGTGGTGTAGGGCAAGGCTAGATCATGTCAGGAGAACTCTAGATTTTTTTGTTCAAGTGTGAAGGAACAACTGATTTAAAGTATAACTATAGGCAAAAAATTTGAATAAAGTAAGGGAGGGTTATAACCTCTGCTGGTTTATTTGTTGCCATCTGTGTCCCATTGCGGAGATTTCCCTTCACTTTCTGCTCTATAGCCAAACAGGACGTGAGAGGAAATCCCTGCAAATTAAGGGAATTTATTGGGGCCCCTCCAGGTCACCAGAACTAGTGTCCCCATTGAAAGATTTCCCCACTATTACTTTTCTGAGGACAACCCAAAACGTAGACTTTTCTTTTACTTTTTACTTTTAATGATAATGGTAAACAGGACAAATAGAGAGGTTCACTCTCCCTAATTGGGGCACAGATATCAATAAAAACTGTACACTCTATCCTAAACTTTAAAAAAAGTTTTGCCTTTAGTTAAACTTTACAGCAGGGGTCTCATTTTAATAAATTCAGTACTGCATGAAAAATGGCTCAGCATCCCACCTCATTTCTCCCACCAAACTCACCAGAGGAACCCCTGAGAACACACACCAGGTCAATCCACAGATTGCAGTGGGGGAGGTTCTGTGTGACCGCAGAAGGTATACGGGGACCAGGCTATATAGAGACAAAATAAGGAAATAATGATAATATCCATTCTTGGATAAAAACCTTGTGTCCAATTGTATGGGCTAACATAGCCTCCATTATACTTACAAAACTCTGCTATAGAAAAGTATTCACGCAGGGGCACCAAGGAGCAAGTGCAAATGTGAGATTTAACACTGTCTCATATGAACCACTATCAAAGAGGAGTAAAGGAAAATTCAATGGCGCTATAGTTGGTAATAATACAGCAGCACAAAGAAACCTGGATGCAGCCAAGCACACAGAGCCCTCTAATATTGCAATCATATTAGACACACGCACTACCCACCACCTACCGCAATAGACAACCCGGAGCTAGTCAGTGGGAGGGAGAGAGAAACAAAGAGGGGGAAAACAATGTATAGGTGCACTCATTAACTGGTGAACCATCCAGTGAGTGCACAAAATCGATGTGAGCCATGATGTTTGAAGAAATACAACCTGCAATTAAACCAAGAAACAGAGAGTTAAATAGAGTTAGATATCAAAAAGACACTTGTTCCATCAATAAAGATAGTTTACAGTTTTAAATGTTCACAAAAATCTACATAGCGCATTGTATAATGTGTAAACACTTCATTCTGATTCACCTAGTAATATTAATCACCTAGGCAGAATAAATGAAAAGGTAGTAGTATTTACCAGATGAGGAGGGTCATCTATGTCAGATATATATTGGAAAACATGAAACATGGATAAATCCAATCTGTGATCATAGGAAAGATTTAAAACTTATATAGACATTTAGTCTTACCTACGTAAAAACATCCACATAGGCATTTGGCTAAGTATACCACTCCCACTGTATGACATGTGACTCTATGTGCAAAAGCGTGAGCTTGGCCATCAGGGAAAATGACCTCATGACCATTAAGAATGAAGCGGCAAGTATCACATCTCCCACAGGAAAATGTGAGTTGTCATGAGCCACAGGGGAAAAATGGCTCCTGACCAATCGATCTTTAAGCCACCATACACACGGTCGGACATTCCGGCAACCAAATCCGTCGGATAAATTCCGATGGATTTAGTCCGGAAGTGGTCCGGAAGTGGTGTTGCATACACACGGTCGGACTAAGTTGTCGGAAAACCCGATTGTACGTAACGTGATGACGTTATTTTGTTACGAGGGGACTACGTTCAGGCTAGTAGCCAATAGCTTTGGTCTAGGAATTTGATCTGAGCATGCGTGGCACTTAGATCGGAATTCTGTACACACAATCGGACGAAGTCCGATCGGATCATGTTGTCGGAAAGTTTTATAGCCCAGCTCT
Source organism: Lithobates pipiens (assembly GCF_037356315.1). Lineage (NCBI taxonomy): Eukaryota > Metazoa > Chordata > Amphibia > Anura > Ranidae > Lithobates > Lithobates pipiens. Next base: position 371,914,926 of record NW_027507748.1, on the reverse strand, counting down.
AAAACGTTGTCTGTCGGATATTCCGACGGAAACAGTCCGATTGAGCCCACACACAGTCGGATTAACTGACAACATGGTCCGATCGGACATTTTCCGTCGGAATGTCCGACCGTGTGTACAAGGGCTAAGAGATTGTTCTCATCTATACGTAATCTCCAGATAGAGTTTAATATATTTATTGACAGTAGTGTCCGCTGTCAACAGTGGACAAAATTTGGTTAATACGTCCCTCAACTGGGTGTGTTGTCTTGAGTATTGTGTAATTACTCTCACTGATTGTTCATTACTTCGGGGCTTCTCAGAGAAAATTAAGCTCCTTCTTTCTTGCTTAAAGGCTTTGTTATAAACCTTTTTTCAAAAGGGTATGACTATACTCCTACCTTTTAATATAGTGTATAGTTCTTTAGCAGCTCTTTAAAAATCACTGTCTAGGGTATAATTTCTTCTAAGTCTTATATACAGACTATATGGGATACTTTTTAACAGTGGCTTGGGATGTGCACTAGTGGCATGTAAAAGAGTATTTCTGGCGGATGGTTTTCCGATACAGTGAGGAATATAAAAATCCTTCACTGTCAACGGAAATCTCCAAATCGAGGAAGCAAATTTTATGTTGGACACAGTCCATTGTAAACTTGAAATTAAAGCTATTGGCAGATATATTGTCCATAAATTGCGAAAGCTTCTCCCTAGTACCAGACTAAAACAATAAAACATCATCAATATATCTATGCCATGAAATTATGTGTTGCAAAAGGTTTGACGTGTCCTCAAAAGGCAAAAAGTTCCCTCTCCCATACCCCAGGTACAGGTTGGCATACAATGGGGCACACCATTTTCCCATCGTAACCTCCTGCACCTGAAGGAAATGGAAGCAAACATGAAGCAAACATAAAGGTATTATGAGTAAGGATGAATTTAATTCAGCAATTCTCAGTCAGACTCTGGCAGCCCGGCACAATCGGATGGCCAAGAACATTGGTTAATGATTTGTGCACTTTGGGCAGCACATGAAAAGTAGGAATCTTTGGTTCTTTAGTATTTAGACAGTTGCAGGTGTTTTTTTCAATAAGCCCTATTTGATAGGATCTCATAATTATGGAATAATATTCCTAATATAAATTCTCAATAACACTTCTAGAAATGGGTCAATACCATTCCTTATTGTTAAGGCTATCCCGACACTTAAGTTCATAATTTTCAACATCCATGATAACTACATTTCCCCATTTTATTGGCTGGTTTGACCACTATCTGCAAATTGTTCTGGAGAGATTTAAGTGCCTGTTTGTGTTTTATAAATAGATTATTGGCTTGTCTGTTGCCAAAATCTATCCTTTCAATTTCCTTGGTGGTCTGCTGAACAAATGCCCAGATGCTGGGATTATTGCTAAGCACCGTAAAAGCCAGTGATTTGGGTCTGAAGGACAGAGGTGGGGTTAAGTTGACGCCGGGAATGACAAACCCAACCGTGGGGGAAACCAGAGGCGCGTCTTCTCCAGTGTAGCCCCCTTCCCACAAGTCCATCAGGTCATCAATGGCTTGATGTTCATTCAAACGGAAGTTCTGTGTACTGGGAGGAATATAATCAGCCTCGTGGGGGCATCATAAACAACTTTATAAATTAACTTCCCTGCGAATGAATGTACATCCATAATAATCTGAAACTTGTTAACATTAATCAATCGGCAAAAGGTAAAACCTAGTTTTAATACTTCAATTTCACCAACAGACAAGGACACAAAGGAGAGATTAATAATCTCTAGCTCTGTGTTCCTGTGTTGTCCTTCAATGTTTGAAGAACCAATGTAGGGCTTCAGATTGATCCAGGGTTTTCACAAAAAAAAATAGGAGCTAATTTGGGATCAATGGATTGTGTACTAATAGGAAACAAGGAAGAAAGATTAGGCTCACTTACCCTTCTGCTAGCAGTTGTAACCACGTGGAAAAAGAAGACAAAGTGAATGCTGCAGTGCTCAGTGCAGAATTGGAAGCCAATATAGACGTGGTGGTTGGCATAGTTTTTAGTGAATGTGAAGTGCATGGCTAGGTAGTAGTGGATTTGGGATGAACAGATTGTGGTCGTTGAGTTGCAGAAGGCCCAAAGGTCCATCGAAGTGATTATATTGAAGTGGGGTTGGATTTCCCCTTGCGTTTCTTTGGTAGTTTGGGACAAATCCTGGTAAATTGTTGATTGGCTGGATGACATGAGGAAGCAGAGGATACATTAGGTATATCACTATCCATTTTGGGTGCTGTATAAGCAGATGGTCTATTCATGGGTCTGCCGTAGGCTGTTTGGTTCCATTTGTAAGCATAGCCATTTTCATGTGCTAATTTATCTATAAGAAATTATCTATAAGAAATGTACCCTCCTTGGCATTGATGATGCCTACTGTATATTCCTCAAGATATTCACGCAGTTCCTTTTCTTTTTTAGTAAAGGTAGGAGAGGAGATAAAAAGGACATGATCCTGATACCAAGTGACATTATGACCAGTACAACAGTCTGTAAATATACTCTGCTATCAATGTTAATGAGCCTCATTTGTATTGTTTCTATGTAATAAAATTTCTATTTTTAGTATACAGTATCTGTATATTCTTTCTTGTATTGGGCACCGCCATAATTCCAACTTCCCTGTTACTACTCTTATCTATTGACTAGGGATGAGGTGCCGGATCAAATAGGGTCATTCAACCCATTTTCCCAGCAAATAAATAAAAATTATATAGAAATAAAAAATTACAAAATTTATTATAGCAATTTAAAAACCTCAAAGCAGGAAAGACATTTTAACAACACTATTAAAATAGAAAGTCACATAGTAATTCCAGTATAAACAATACAAAAGATGTAAGCGTTTCAAAAAATTGTCTTCTTCAAGGTATGAAAATGTCCACAGGAAAAGGATATCTAAAGAAATAAATGTAGGATAATATCCCAAAATACCAAAAGATGTACAGACAAATATTAGCAAACATCATAATGCAGGTATCAATACTCACAATATATCAGGTACAATAGCAGATATATTTGTATGTCCAAGAGGAGAAAACTGTGTGTCTGTGGCTCATAGCAGTGCTATACAAGGTTCCATGGATCCCAAAGGCCAGTATAAGGGATAAAACAGCAGAAGAAATAAATAAAGTAGTAGAAAAAGACTAATGTACCAAAATATTGAAAAATAGGAAGTTGCCAAATAAAAAATAAAAATACCTCCACGTGGTAGCAGAGATCCTAGCTTCTATCCTGAGGTTTACCCAGTTAAGGACACAATATTTCTGAAAGTGCTAGACATTGGCAACAAGACCTGTGTAAAAAAGTATACCTAAATTCTAATAAATAATTGTAGAAAGAAAAAAATGAAGATTAGTGCAGCCAAACCATACCTGTAATTGACCAGTGCCTAAACAAACAGATGTCCCAATTCCCTCCCATACTCCTTTGTGGGTTTTTTTTTGCACTGTACTAAGCCTACTTGTGTCCTACAAGCCTTATTTTCTGCTTGAATGTAATTTATTTTCACCAACTACTGTAAATGTGTAAGCTCCATGAGCAGGGCCTTCCTATTCCTTCTGTATTTAACTGTATTGTAATTGTACTGTCCCCCCTACATTGTAAAGCGCTGCATTAACTGTTGGCGCTATATAAATCCTGTATAATAATAATTAAGTTGCCAGAAACCCGTATGTGTTAGCAAGCGGTAATGTATCACTTCTTCTATGCATCTTTTGTCCATGCAGAAGAGAGGACATTGTAAAAACTTTAGGAAGAAGACAACACCATGTGTGAGTAGATTTCTGGAACCTTCTGGAAAATGACTGCCATAGATTACACAGAACTCAGGCTATGGTAATTTGAGATAACTTTAGCACAGATAAAGTGTTAGCAGTCCATTGATAGCTTTAACTGTTTGGAATTTCCTTTTAGCACAATCTTCAACTCTTTATTTTGTGTCAACTTATTCCAAGATAGAGGGAAATGATATTACTTTATTTTAAGATACTTTATACTATATTGAATGTTTGTGTGATTAATTGTTGTTTCTGGTAACCTTATAACTAATATGAAAAATGATAATAATTAAATTAAAACACTGAGCTGAGCCAAAAAGCCAGGAAAGAACTGAAACTTTACTCTGAGAATGATAGAGTAGATGGAAAACAACCAGGAATCTTTTATGTATCTTAATTATTTTCTCTGCTTCTAACACTGCAATTGAAAGAAAAGTTCTAATTTCAGAAATTGTACAATGGATTTGAGTAGTGTTGTATTCCTGTGTGTGGGAAACTTGTGTTTGTCCTTCTAATTTAACAGAATAAAAATAAACAGTCCTAGTGGGGTCACAGATTCAGATTATATTCAATGTAAGATTTGCGTAGGCTGATGCTCTGTTTGTGTCCATAGTCATTAAAAAAAAAAATATTGTTACTTTTGCAATTTTTGATCTCCTCTCATAATGCAGTGTTAGGGTCCTATTGCATTGCATTATGGGCGAAGGTCACATGATGGAGGGTAGATGTCACCTCTCTCTCTGTTCTCCATTACCAACTGACATTGGGTATTTTGGTGGCAGCTACAACAGAGGAAATAGTGATTGGGGGTAAGTTTTTATACAGACATAGTAATTGGACAAGATGACAGTGTCTATTTAAGCTGTTTCCTGTTCACTGCAGGCTGGACAGGACATGTTATTACCAGTTAGGGCCCCTAAATGCTATAGGAAAGTGTGCAAGAGCCTGGTTACATTATGGAAAGCAATCTAATAAAAAATATTTACGAACTAGAAAGAGTGCAAGGCAGTCTACTAAACTACAAATTGCAATAGAAGACCACTTTTTCGTGGACAGGGTGTTTGTTTTTTTTGTCCATGGACAGGGAAAGAGCAAAGCAGCATAGACAGAAATGCAGGCTGTGCTTTCCTTGTTTAAAACAATATTGATCAGGACCTCTTGTGTGCTAAATGTTCCTACAAATTCTAGCTCGCCAGCAGTCATCTATGTTATATCATAGACATAAGACTGTTACTTAGTCTGTCCAGAAATAATAAGGTTGTTGGATTCTCACCTCACATTTGTGGTCAACTTAAAGGATATCTAAAGCCAAAACTTTTTTTATGGTTTTTGGATATTGTAGGAAATAGATAAATTGCCTTTCACATTTTTCTATTTTGGGGAAATTAACTCCCTGTCCTCTATACACAATGGAATGTGAGAGGAAATCTCTCCAATGTGACAGAAACGCCCTCTTAGATGTTGCCACTGGAACAAGTGTTCCCATTTAAGACTTCCTGCTCTATTCCTGCTCCAGTGACAATTTACAATGTTGGATTTTCCCTCATTTTCAGTGGTCACTAGGACAAACAGGGAGGATGCATCTCATCATTGGGGACCCCTGACTGGGTTCTTGGATTTAGATACTCTTTAAGAGCAATGAAACAGCAGAAAGTTGAAAAAAGAGTGCTGAATGCAGGCACAGCAGAGGAATAGTAATGGCAGAAAAATCTTTACTCTCACATATAATGAGTTCCTTAGTCCTACAGGTCCACTCTACTACATGTTTGGTGCTGAAGCATTTGTAGATTTCAGGCACTGTACCTGAGAAAGTAGTTCTAGCATCATGACCCTACCTTACCTTTTTACTACAGATCTTTGTCATATCCTCATATCTGATTTTTTTTTATAATTCACATGATAAATATAAAATAATTGGATAAATAAAATAGTGCATGCACTACAGCGATTGTTGTATGGATTTTTTTTAGGACAGTTCAACTAATGGTGGCAAAAGTGGACAATATCTACATAGGCTAATGTATGTGTTAAAAAGGTCAATTGGGAGAAAGGGACAAAGTGTTGTTACAGTATAACAGAAAGTGCTTGAACAGGGACATTCATTACAGAATCCCTAGGTACTATAAGTATAATTACCTACTCTTAAAGTGACAGGCTTTTGTGCATCTCTGGCAGAGGGCCCCATCACAAGCTGACCAACACCAATATTAAGGTGCCAGACTTGAGACATTACCATTTAGAGATACCCTAAGGAGGGACAGAATGTTGTTACAGTATAACAGGAAGTGCTTGGCCAGGGACACTTATTGCAGAATCACTAGGTATTATACGTACAGTATAATTGGGCCCTATATGTGCCATGCCGGTTAGACTAATTTCCTTGCCTGAACTTTGCTTTGTGCCCCCACATAGTAAATGCAGTTGCATGCCTTTTTTCAATAGCATGTATACCACATGATTCTTTAAGGTGGTGAGGACTTACAAGCTGTACATGCTGATATGTTGTGTTTCAGCATGTCAGATGGGAGTCCATAGCAAAGCACATATCCTAGGATGAAAACACTGATCCTGCTTAAAATGCATCGCCAGAGAAAGTTAAGAAACTGTCAGGATCGCCTAGTAGTCAAAAGTACAAATAAAAATAAAAACCCAACAAATAAAAAAGTTTCTAATGATATAGTTACAACTAGGCAGACATATTTGTCAATTGCCTATACAAGCTTGGCATACAAATTTCAGAGTTTCAGTGCAAGTGTATCTGTCTGTTCTGACTGTTGGCAATCAATACACTCTCTGCGTGGTTTATTCTGTAATAGATTTTAATAGAATTTATCACAGAAGAATGCCCATTCAACTCTCTAGTATTCAACAGCTACTGTAGGAAGAGTCCGTAAATTAAATACAGTCATGCAAATATGAGGTGCAAATATGAGGTGCAGACATGTAAAAATGTGAAATACATACAAATTACTTTCAGGTGAATGTTACAACAATGACTCCAAATATTTACTTACTAAAAATATACCATAGTTCCCCATGAATATTGATCAGTGGCCTAGAGCTTTATTCGAGGCAGATGGCCTTCATAATGTGTGGCTTTTGGAACTGGAGCTAACCCCCAAAAAAATATATATTTCAGCATACCAGTCTTTAGATATGGTTACTACATTAGTTTTCTTTTTTACAGACTTTTTACCCTTTATTTTTACATGGTGATCCTGCCCGTAACTCCCTTCCTGCCCTAGGGTGGCCAATTCCTTCAATATATTAGTGAGCCAGTTATTCTTTTTTTTTTTTTTTTTTACGTGTCTGCCTCTGTTCATTTCCATTATGGGTTACTCTAGCCACACAATCAAGGTAGATTGAAGAAATCTACCTTCTCAGACAGTGTATTCTTTTTTTTTTTTAATCAGTTTTTATTAATGAAAAGAAGCATATACAACTCATCACAAACAAATTGTCAAAGGAGTAGCACAAGCAGTCATGACATAAACAAAAGTAGAGGAAACAGCAGGTAAGGTATCGAGGGCTCCCCTCCGAGAGGGGGTCTATAACAACAGACTACCAAGTAGCTCATAGGGTCCCCCTGGTACCAGCAATATCCTCACGTGTTTCACTGAGGCTCCAAAGGTAATAAATCAAAAGATGCATATCCCTCCTTCCGGTTTTACCTATAGAGGTCTGGTAAGCTCTGAAAGGGAGAAAGCTCAGAAGAAGAGAGGAGAAAAGTCCAGAATGAAGAGAGAAAGAGGGGGGGGGGGGGTCCGTCTGCCTCAGCAGGGTCTAACTTCAGCCCTGATCATAAAATTTAAGATTAAAACATGTTTTTCTTCTAAGACACGATTACATTACATCACACAGGTTGAGAGACAATATCCGCATATATAGAGGTGTACTTGAAGGCGACCCAGCAGGCCCACATTTTTTTGGCAAAATCAGACTTGCCTCTCAAAGAAAGTGTCAAGTCTTCCATGTAATATATGTGATCGACCTTGAGTAGCCAGCAGCGGAGCGTTGGGGTCCTCCTCTGCTTCCAATACCGTGGGATAAGAGTTTTCGCAGCATTGAGGAGATGGGGTGTAATAGAACGTTTATATGAGCCTGCTGGTTCACCCGAACAATGAAGCAAGACATACCACGGGTCATTAGGCACCTCCCGACCCTGAATGTGCTTAATCCAATATAGAACTGCAAGCCAGAATGGGCGGATCCGTGGACAGAACCACCAGATGTGAGCATGAGTGGTGCGTTCACCACACTCCCTCCAACAGAGCTCTGGGGGAAAAACTGATGTAGTGTCACAGGCGTGTAGTGCCACCTGGTTAACAACTTGTAAGCCATCTCAGATGTTTTAGATGAGCCTGAAGCAGTGTGTGCCATGGTAAGAATGGTGGATACTTGGGTAGGGGTGAGTTCCTTATCAAGGTCTAGCTCCCAATTTCGGATGAAAGTAGGGATCTTGTGAGACTCCAGGTACAACAGCGTGTGGTAGAAATAAGAGACGGCTTTTCCGTAGGCTGGTCATCTGAGAAAGCGGACTCCAGAAGCGTAAGCTCGTTTATGGAGCGTAGAGGTTTAGGAAGGGAGCGAACAAAGGCCGCCAGTTGGCAATGTTTCCAGCGGTCCATGAATGAAATAGGTAAATCCCCCATGATGGCAGAAAGTGGGAGAACACCAGAGGGACCAGTGAGCTGATGCAGGAGAGTCTTAACCCCTAGACTCCAAGGAAAGTGTGAGTGATGACCCATGTTACCGGTCGGGAAGTAGTTATGGCCCGATAAGGACATGAAAGGTGAGTTGTAGGGCCAATTCTGGTTTTTGCACAGGGAGTCCCAGACTGCGAGAGAAGAGGTCGTTAGTGGTGACGAGTTGGCAGACAAAGTCCTATATTTTCTTGGTATATACATGAGGTTGGAGAGGTCAGTCTCACATAATTCTGTTTCTAATGCGACCCATAATTTAGTATTTGTACAATACTTCCAATCTGACAGTCTGGCCAACACAACGGAGCAGAAGTACAGTCGGAAATCCGGTACTGCTAGGCCCCCAGCACTCCGTGGCCGCTGGAGTAGGGACCGTGGGAGTCTGGGTTTCTTCCTGTTCCATATATACTTATACACCATAGAGTTTAGTATAGTAAAGAAACCTACTGGCACCCCAAACGGGATCATTTGCAGCATAAAGAGCACCCTGGGCAGCAGGTTCATTTTAACCAACCCAATTCTCCCCAGCCATGAGTGACCTAGCTGAGACCATTTCTAAAGGTACGATCTGAGTGTGTTGAGGAGCGGTAGAAAATTGGCACGGAAGAGTGCAAGTGGGTTGGGCGTTAAATAAATACCTAAATATTTCATGTGCCGTGTCTGCCAGGTAAAGGGGAAATTCTGTTTCATGTGTGATGCGGTGAGTGGGGGGACCGTTACATTTAGTATTTCGGATTTAGACATATTTATTTTGAAATTAGATACCCTGCCATAAGCTGAGAATTCAGATATGAGGTTAGGGAGAGAAATCAGGGGTTGTTGCACGTAAAACAATATATCGTCCGCATATGCAGCGTTTTTGTGTTCCGACTTGCCGACTGTAATGCCATGTATGTTCGGGTTACGTCGGACAATGGACAGGAAGGGCTCTAAGGATATCGCAAATAATATGGGAGAAAGCGGGCAGCCCTGGCGCGTGCCATTATGTAAGGGGAAGGGGTCGCTAAGAGTACCGTTTATTCTCAGTTGGGCCGTGGGTTGATGATAGAGAGCTAAAAATTTGCGATCTGAGGGAAGGGCCGATACCGAGGTGGGACAACGTTGCCATAAGAAACTCCCAGTCCACCTTGTCAAAGGCTTTTTCAGCATCTGTAGAGAGCAACAGGGTAGGCTGGGAGAGGCGCCGCACGAACGTCATCAAAGTGAAGGTGAGTAAGGAATTATCGCGTGCCTCTCTTCCCGGTATGAAGCCAGTTTGGTCCTGTGATATCCATTTCAGGACTAGAGGCAGTAGTCTATTTGCAATCGCTTTAGCGTAGATTTTGACGTCTATATTAAGCAACGAGATAGGGCGGTAGCTTGCAAAATCGGCCGGATATTTCCCGGCTTTAGGAATAACCGTAACATGGGCATGGGTAGTTTCCGGGCGGAGAGCTCCGCCTGTTAAGGTCACGTTGGCATATTAAGACAAGTGGGGGAGTAGTTTATCAGCATAGGAGCGGTAATATGACACCGTGAAGCCATCAGGTCCAGGTGCTTTGCCCTTCGACATACCTTTCAGGGCTCTCAATAACTCCGCAGAGGTAAACTCCCCCTCCAGAGTGGCCAGGGCCTCAGATGGGAGCTGAGGAAGGGCAGCTCGGGCCAGGTAATCCTGAATAAGCCTCTGCTTATCATTGCCGTCAACACCACTTTGCCGGACATGATAGAGATGCTGGTAGAACTCCCTGAATTCCCTAGCAATCTGTGGAGTGGTAAAGGCCATGGATCCCCCAGCGATTCTAATTTTAGGGATGAACGCGGCGGCTTTCCGTTGCCTGATGGAATTAGCTAATAATCTACTGGGTCTGTCCCCCCACTCGTAAAAGCGTTGGGACACTAGCCTAGATCTATACTTCTTATCCAGGTGTAGGAGGGTCTTCAGGGATTCCCGTTTGTCGGTGAGGGTGTGTAAGATGGACGTAGAGAGGCTCTGTTTATGGATCCGCTCTAAACTCTTAATATCCTGTATCAACATGTGTTGTTGAGCTACCCGATCCCTTTTCTTCCTGGCGCCCATTTCAATGAGTTTTCCTCTAATAAAGACTTTGTGCGCTTCCCACAGTATGCCCGGGGAGATCTCGGTACCCACATTAGTTTTAAAGTAAAAATCTAACTCCTCGCCTAACACCTTCCTATCTACTTCCTCGGATATGAGAGTGTCGTTCAGCCTCCAGTTAGCAGCCTTGAGGGGCAAAGAGTCTACTTTAAGGGTAATCAAAGTCGGTGCATGATCCGACAGGGGAGACGTTTCTATGTCCGATCGTACTAGAAGTGGCAGATGCTGGTGGTCAAGAAAACAGAGGTCTATTCTCAAATATGTACGGTGTACCGTGGAGTAGTATGTATAATCACGGTTGTGTGGGTGCGCGATCCTCCGGGTATCCATCAATTGCAACTCATGGAGTTTTGTGGGGATATATTTCAATTTTTTATATGACAGGGTCGAGCTCCCTCTGGAAGTGTCCAGAGTGGGTTCTAGAGCTGCATTGAAATCACCCGTCAGGACCACACACCCCCTAGCGAAGTCCCTTAGTTTGGAAAGTGTCGATGCAACAAAGGGCGCCTGGTCCCTATTGGGAGAGTAAAGAGTATCCAGAGTGCATTGCATGCTGCCCAGGGTACCCCATATAAATAGGAAGCGGCCAGTCGGGTCACTCAACATAGATTCTAGCATGAACGCGGTGCCTCTCCGAAACCCAATGGCAACTCCCTTGGCTTTAGAGATATCTGAAAGGCTGTAATACCAAGTAGGGTATTTGGGGGAGTATAACTTAACCGAAGTGGAGTGAGTGAGGTGGGTCTCTTGGAGAAAAACCACATCTCCTCGCAGACGGTTCAATTCCCGGAACAAGTTGTGTCTCTTCCCAGGGGCATGAAGGCCCCTAACATTAAATGAAACAAGGTTCACCGTAGCCATTGGGTCTCAGAAAGGGGAACCACCTCCCAACCCCAGACATTTCGAAAGTACCAAGGCGAACAGGACCCCCCACAACCAAGGGGACAGAAGTGGGTGAGGGCGGGGGCGGGGGAGGAGCGGACAACCAAGGAAGAAGAAAAGAAGGAAGAGCGAGCACAGGGAGAAGAATAGAACAGCAAAGACAAGAGTAAGAGGGGGCAGCATAGCAATAAATCTAACCGCACGCAGAGAGCTGCAGTGCAAGGGCAAGGGCAAGGGCTGCCGCACGTCCGGCCCGGGGCCCCCACACCCACCCCGCATAGCAGAGTAGGGGCACCGGGACCCCGCGCCAGGTGGCCCCCGCCATAAAGGGGGTGGCGGTAACCGGACAGTCGGACGCCAACCGTGCCATAGGGGGTCGAGGTCACGTCACGGCAGTTCGGCACTGGCACCACATATGGCCTCACATTTCTATAACACGTCTAGTAAGAGAAAAACATAGAGAAACAAAACAGTAAGCGATAAATGATATAATGATATAAACGGGATCAATGAGCTAAGACCGGGTCTAAGCAACATCTGCCGACCATGGTAGAAGGAGGGTGGGCAGCCCCAGAAATGGGTCCATGTGTGGGCTCACAGATTCGTCATATAGTAAGTCAATATCCTACATACCCAGCAAAGCGTAAAAGTGTGTAATGCCATATCTCGGGCACATTCAGAAGTCTAAGGCATCAGAGATGGTAAACATTGACCAGCTGCGGTAAAGCATGGGTACGAAGGGGAGACTCCTAAGCAAACAAACAAGGGAGTAGCGAATAAAAGTAGAACTGAACTGAAGTATACTTGCGGGAGCCAAGATTCCTTCACCAGCCTGAGAAGTAGATCAGGGCAGATGTCAGGGGCCACACAGCGCGCCCCTCAGGGGTGCGCCTGGGTTTCCTGGGCCGCAGCCTGGTGTTTCCGTCCCACTCTCTGCCATTGTCGGTCGGAGATCTTCGGTGTTGGCGAGACGACATCTTGCCAGCCAGGTAGGTCCGATGCGGTGACGTTCAGGTCAGCACAAAATTGTGTTAAGTCCTCCGGAAATCGGAGGATGGAGATTTTTACCATTGACAGAGGCAATCAGTGCTGCAGGGAAGCCCCATCTATATCTGATAGATGCAGCTTGCAGAAGTTCTGTGAGAGGGCGCAAGGCCCTACGCCAATCCAATGTCTCCTTTGCCAGATCAGGGAATAGGGTAAGAGAGGCGCCATTAAAATAAAATGGTGTGGCGTCCCTGGCCTTCTTCATGATCAGCTCTTTGTCCGGATAGTGATGGACTCTACAGATGATGTATCGCGGGACCTCAGTGGTTAGATTACGAGGTCGGAGGGCCCTATGGACCCGATCGATCTTCAAAGGTGCATCTGCTGCTCGGCCAAGGAGGCTGTTAAAAATGCCCCTGACTGAGGGCAAGAGGTCATCATCCCCGGTGGCCTCTGGTAGGCCACAGATCCGAATATTATTACACCTATTCCGGTTCTCCTGGTCCTCGATCTTATAGAGGGCTGACCGGTGGGCGATCGCAAGCTGGCGGGTGGTCGTCTGAAGAGTTCTTATGACGGACGCGTGGCGGTCTAAGCGTTGCTCCGTCTCTTCCACCTGCATCAGAACCTGTGACAGATCCGAGCGGACCGCCGAGACCTCCTTTCTGATCACCCGCTTGAGGTTCAGCAGCATAGAAGCTAAGTCAGCCTTAGTCGGGAGGTCACTCACCCTAGTAGCTGCCCCGGTAGGTCCGGCCAGGTCCCCTTCGTCCTCCGATTCGGCAGAGGTGTCAGGTGAGCGCGGTCTGTGCTCCGGCCTACCTGAAGAGGCGGGGCTGTGCGCAATCAGCGTGCTGTGCGGTGAGCGGCCTAGGCCGTCTTGGTCTGCAGCGTCCTCGGGTTCCGCGGACAAAAAACATTTGATTGTTCCCGTAGCCGTTCCCTTCTTAGGCAGGGACTTGCCTGTTTTCCTCCCCATGCTTAGGGTGAGCAATTGTGAGGGGATCACGATGAAAGAGATCAAAATTACTGTGCCGATGCCGGAGCTCCCGCGAAGCACGTCTGCTCTAGTGCATCGCCAGGCCACGCCCCTAGACAGTGTATTCTGACAGCAAGGACTCTCTGCTGTCCGAATACACTGATCAGCGGCTATAAGGGCATACTCCTACTGAGGTATAGCTAAGGTTCTCCATGCCTTCTATAAGTTTGGTTGCACTTCTTTGTCCTTCTTTGCGCTCTCTCACATCTTTTGTGAGCTGGTCTTGCTAATGCTTTGTACAGGGGCAAGATGATGTCCCTCTTTCTGGAGTTTATACCTCTTTTGATACAATAACAAATTTTGCTAGTTTTAGAAATGACAGCTTGCCATTGCATGCTATTATTAAGTCTACAATCCAGAACACCCAGATCCTTCTTCGAACCAGCAGATTTCGGCTAATTTTTTATTTCTGTATGTGTTGCTGTTGGAGAGTTCTCCTCATCTCCTATCTGGTAAAACCTTGTCAGCAGAACATGAAGTAAGGGGAAATCTCTTAAATGGAGACTGAAATAGCAGTAAAAACCTGACAGGAGTTCCAATTCTTCCTCACTTTATCAAAAACTTACAGAAATATTTTGGCTCAATAAACACTTCCATTTTCTAGTTTGCTTCAGATTTGGGCAGCTGAAGTCAGTACATCTATTTTTATCAATAGTAAACTTTTAAAAGCAGGGCCTTCGAATTTCTCTTGTATTGAATTTTTTTGTAACTGTGTCACTTCCCTCATTTTGTAAACTGCTCCGCAAACTGTTGACACTTTATGAATCCAGTATAATAATAATAATTAATATGTGCCAGCATGTTACCTGATGTACAAATTGGGTGTTTGGAAATGCATGAAACTGTGTATTGTACATAAAGCAATAGACAGGGTGCTTGGATGTGCTATAGCACCCCCAAAATTTCTCAACTATATTTGTGGTGAAGCAACTTAATGTTAGTGGAGCATATTGTAAAATTTGTGGTGGGGCATATTGTAATATTTGTGATTCGAACAATAGTAATATTTGTAGAGCAACTGTAAAATTTGTGGTGTAGCAAAAATAATAAAATATAATACTAATATTTGTTGAGCAACTGATATACATTTGGTAGAGCAGCTGTAATATTTGTGGTGGAGCAAAAATAATAAAATATAATAATAATATTTGTTGAGCAACTGATATACTTTTGGTGGAGCAACTGTAATATTTGTGGTGGAGCAACTGTATTTTTTTATAGAGAATTCTGTACTATTTGTGGTGGAGCAACTGTGACATTTGTGGTGGCGTAACCAACATTTGAGGTGAAGCTTACTGTAGTTTTTGTGGAGCAACTGTAAAATTTGTGGTGAAGCAAGCGTAATATTTGTGTTGGAGCAAGAGTAAAATATGTGGAGCAACTGTAATATTTGTGGTGGAAGAACTGCAATGTTAGAGGAGGATATTGTAATATTTTTGGTGGAGCAACTGTAATGTTAGTGGAGCGACTGTAATATTTTTGGTGGAGCAACTATAATATTTGTAGTGTGCAACTGTGATGTTAGTGGGGCATATTATAATATTTGTGGTGGAGCAACTGTAATGCACACCAACTGTGCCACAACCATAAATACACATGGTTGAAGGGTGCTTGTGGCATGGCTCCCTTCACCTAAATGGGTTGTGTTCAGTGTCAGTACCACCCACTGAATGCAACATGCCATTTCATTTTTGCTGTAGCTGTGAAGCAAACATTGCAGGGACTGCATGTGTATAGCCCTGAGTTGCTTTATTGCTTTGCTCAGGTTGACAACCACATGCTTTTACTGCCCCCCAGCCACCCATGTGAGTGAGCCCCAAAAGGGTGCACAGACCACCAATGTAAAGGGGGCACACTAAGCACAATTCACTAACGTACAGTGCCTTGAAAAAGTATTCATGCTCCTTGAAATTTTCCCCATTTTGTCATGTACTTTATTGGGATTTTATCTGACAGACCAACACATAGTGGCACATAATTGTGAAGCAGAAGGATAATGATAATTGGTTTTCAAAATTTTTGACAAATAAATATGTGAAAAGTGTGGCATGCATTTGTATTCAACCCCCTTTACTCTGATACCCTTAACTAAAATCTAGTGCAACCAATTGCCATCAGAAGTCACCTAATTATTAAATAGAGTTCACCTGTGTGTCATTTATTCTGAGTAGAAAACGGCTGTTCTGTGAAGCCCTCAGAGATTTGTTAGAGAACCTTAGTTAATAAACAGCATCATAAAGGACAAGGAAAACCCCAGACAGCTCATACCCTGGAAGAATTTATGATTTCTTGGCCATTTTTCTGAGAATATGAATGATAACACAAAAATGTTTCTTTCACTCATGGTTAGTGTTTGGCTGCAGCCAATTATTATCAATCAACTGTGTTTACTCTTTTTAAAACATAATGGCAACAGAAACTACCCAAATGACCCTGATCAAAAGTTTACATACCCCAGTTCTTAATACCGTGTATTGCCCCCTTTACATCAATGACAGCTTGAAGTCTTTTGTGGTATTTGTAAATGAGGCTCTTTATCTTCTCAGATGGTAAAGCTGCCCATTCCTCTTGGCAAAAAGCCTCCAGTTCCTGTAAATTCTTGGGCTGTATTGCATGAACTGCACGTTTTGAGATCTCACCAGAGTGACTCAATGATATTGAGGTCAGGAGACTGAGATGGCCACTCCAGAACCTTCCCTTTATTCTACTGTAACCAATGACAGGTCTAATTGGCCTTGTGTTTTGGATCATTGTCATGTTGGAATGTCCAAGTACATCCCATGCGCAGCTTCCTGGCTGATGAATGCAAATGTTCCTCCAGTATTTTTTGATAACATACTGCATTCATCTTGCCATCAATTTTGACCAAATTTCCTGTGCCTATGTAGCTCAAACATGCCCAAAACATCAGCGATCCACCTCCGTGTTTCACAGTGGGAATGGTATAACTTTCATCATAGGCCTTGTTGACTCCTCTCCAAAGGTAGCGTTTATGGTTATGGCCAAAAGGCTCAGTTTTGGTCTCATCACTCCAAATGACTTTGGAAGGCTTGAGGCTTGTCTCCGTGCTGTTCAGCGTATTGTAAGTGGGATACTTTGTGGCATTTGCTTAGTAATGGCTTTCTTCTTGTGACTCGACCATGCAGCCCATCTTTCTTCAAGTGCCTCCTTATTGTGCATCTTGAAACAGCCACACCACATGTTTTCAGAGAGACCTGAAGTTATTTGTGGGTTTTTCTTTGCATCCTGAACAATTTTCCTGGCAGTTGTGGCTTAAAAGTTTGTTGGTCTACCTGACCATGGTTTGGTTTCAATAGAACCCCTCATTTTCCACTTCTTGATTAGAGTTTGAACACTGCTGATTGGCATTCTCAATTTCTTGGATATCTTTTTATATCCCCTTCCTGTTTTTTTACTGTTCAACTACCTTTTCCCGCAGGTACTTTGACAATTCTTTTGCTTTCCCCATGACTCAGAATGCAGAAATGTCAGTGCACAACGGATGAAAGCTGCAAGAGTATGTCCAGAAACTCATTGACCTTTTATACACACACACTAATTACAAGCAAACAAATCACAGGTTTCATATGACGAAAATGCATCGGCCTGTACCGGAAGTAACGCCATCACACAGAGTACACCTGGAAGTGACTACAAGTACACCCAGGAGGGACTAGGAAGGAGAGAGCAAGGGCGGTATGCATACTATAGAACCGGAGTATTGTGAACCACACTGGCATGAATTTTAATGTATTGTGTTGCGAATACTCCTCGGTGCGAGGTGTAACACCAAAAGGTGTGAGTAGGAGGAGTGAGAGAGTTTTTAATTTTAAATAGAGATGAGCCAGTTCGGTTCGCAGCAGAACATGCAAACACACAAAAAATTTGTTCGAACACGTGAACACCATTAAAGTCTATGGGACACGAACGTGAAAAATCAAAAGTGCTAATTACTAATTGCTAATAGACTTATATGCAAGTTAGCAAAAAAGGTTTTAAAAATGGCATTTTTTTTCAGGGAGCAGGGATTTTAAGATGACTTAAAGTGAAACAATAAAAATGAAATATTCCTTTAAATATTGTGCTGGGGCGCGGGGGGGGGGGGGGGGGGGCGTCTATAGTTTGCATGTAAAGTGGTGCAGTTTTCCCTTGTTTAGAATAATACCACAGTAAAATTATATTTCTAAAGGAAAAAAGTAATTTAAAACTGCTTGCGGCTGTAATGTATTATCGAGTCCTGGCAATATAGATGAAAATCATTGAGAAAAATGGCATGGGTTCCCCCCAAGCACATTATCAGGCTCTTTGGGTCTGGTATGTAGGGGAACTCCGCACCAAATGTAAAAAAAAATGGCGTGGGGGCCCCCAGGCACTGTATACTCTGAAAAGAAGTATATATGCTATACCGCCTGCCCTATATACTCTGCAGAAAGTTAGGCCTTAGGTGTTGGTGGTACCAGAATACTGTAAGCCCTCACAGTTACTCTTGTTGGATGCAGGAACAGGCCCTGCTGTGAAATATTGGATAACATTTTTTATTACATGCCCCTGTTAAACAGGCAGAAAAATTGGGCCTTGGGTGGTGGTGGTGGTGGGAACAAAACAGTAAGCCCTCACAGATACTCTTGTTGGGCACAGGAATGAGCCCTGCTGTGAAATATCATATCAAAAATTTTAATTACATGCCCTTGTTAAACAGGGGCAAAAAATTTGGCCTTAGGCAGTGGTGGCGGAGCCCTAAACCAAAAATATTGTTGGAAGTTAGCATCATCAAGATTGAGGAGCAATAGGATAGTCACTCAGCATGGGCAGTCTTCAAGGCATCCCACATTCATAGAAAAATCAGTTACATCAGCATCAGGTGCTTGATAGCTGCTGATCCAAGACTGATTTATTTTTATCAATGTGAGCCTATCAATGGAGTCTGTGGACAGGTGCACTCTATGATCCGTTACAAACCCTCCAGCAGCACTGAATGTGCATTCAGAAAGAACACTAGATGCAGGACAGGCCAGTAGCTCAATTGCATATTAAGCAAGTGCTGGCCAGTGATCCATCCTCAAGACCCAGTAACCAAGTGGATGGTCTGTTGGAAAGGTCTCCAAGTCTGCTCTTTGCCCTAGATATTCCTGCACCATGAAATGCAGACACTGGCGATGGTTGCTTGAACCGATCAGACCTTGGCGCTGAGGATTGAAAAATTGTCTGACAGTATCGGTCAGTCGGCCAACTTCTCCACCGCTCTTCCTGTGATTGAACGAAGCCTAATCAACACCTTGTCCAGCACCAGAAAATTGTAACCTCCCAGGGTCTGGAAATGCATTGCACAAACCTTTCTTCAAGGCCTCCTGAAGATGTTTCATCCTCTGCTCCCTCTGCGAAGGCAGGATGAGTTCTGCAACCTTACCCTTGTAAAGTGGATCAAGAAGGATTATCAGCCAGTAATGATCCCTCTCCTTGATACCACAAATCTTAGGGTCCATTCGCAGGCTTTGCAGAATCAGGAAGGCCATGCAGAGTAAGTTTGCAGAGGCATTCGATTCTGAGTCCTCTGGGTCAGTAAGGATCACATGATCCATTACAACTTCCTCCCAGCCACATACAACTCCTTGGCTTTCTGGGGACTGAAAACCATCTCTTGAAGACTGCTGTTGAGTGTTATCCTCCACACCCATGCTGACACAATCCTTATCTTCTTCCTGTGTGTTTGGCAGGCCCGCAGGAATACTATCTGGATAAAGGGGGCCTTGAGAGGTAAGTCCTCCTCTTCTTCCTGCTGTTCTGCCTCAAGTGCCCTGTCCATTATTCCACAAAGCATGTGCTCCAACAGGAAGACAAGAGGGACAGTATCACTGATGCATGCATTGTCACTGCTCACCATCCTCGTGGCCTCAAATGGTGACAGGACAGTGCATGCATCCTTGATCAGTAGCTACTGGCGTGGTGAAAAGAAGCCACGCTCCCCTGACCCTGTCCTGGTGCCATACTCACACAGGTACTCATTGATGGCCCTCTGCTGCATGTGCAGCTGCTGCAGCATTGCCAATGTTGAGTTCCACCTGCTGGACATGTTACAGATGAGACGTTTGGTGGACAGGTTGCATTGCAGAGCCAGCATTGTATGACCGGCGGAAATTACCACATCATTTTCTGGCCTGCTTCAGGAGATCGTGTAAACCTGGGTACCTTTTCAAGAAGCGCTGCAACACAAAATTCAGGATATGTGCCAAACATGGGACATGAGTCAAGTGTCCCAGTCGGGTTGCGGAGAGAAGGTTGGTGCCATCGTTAAATAAAACCATTCCTGGCTGAAGCTGGCATGGCGTCAACCACCTCTGAGCCTGCGCCTGAAGAGCTGACAGAATCTCTGCCCCAGTGTGGCTCCTGTCCCCTAAGCAGACCAAATCCAGCATTGCATGGAATCTTTTTGCCTGAGTGCTTGCGTAGGCCCTTGAACACTTACAGAGCACTGCTGGTTCAGAGGGCAAATCTGCAGAAGAGGCCATAGAGGAAGAAGAAGAGGAGGGGGTGGAGGAGAGAGCTGTGGTAGAATCACCATTAGCATTTTGGAAGCGTGGTGGTGGAACAAGCTCCAACAATACTAAACCCTGTCCTGCATCTTTCCCAGCTGCCAGCAGAGTTACCCAGTGCACCGTGAAGGAAAGGTAACGTCTCTGCCCATGTCTGCTAGACAACGAGTAAGTGGTAATATGCACCTTACTGCTGACCGCCCTGTCCAACGAGGCCAAAACATTGCCTTCCACGTACCGATAAAGAGCCGGAATGGCCTTCCATGAAAAGATATGGCGTTTTAGAAACCTGCTACTGAGGTACAGCACATTCCACAAATTCATGAAAGGGGGCAGAGTCTACCACCTGAAGAGGCAGCAGTTGCAGTGCTACCAATTTGGCCAAGCTAGCATTCAGACGCTGAGCATGTGGATGGCTGGGACCAAATTTCTTTTTACGGTTTAGCAACTGGGGTAGGGAAATTTTCCTACTAAAATCAGATGGAGGTGTACTGATAGCAGATTGGCTGCAAGTCTTTGGGACACCTATTGCTATACCTTCATTCCTCTCAGTGCAGTTTTTTGAGAGGACTGGAGGTATAGTGGTGTTGGAGATCCCAGATGATGAGCAAGGAGAAGTCCGCCTTTTTCTTTGATGTGGGTCTTTCAAGTGCTGTTGACAACGAACTGCATGGGAGGTCCTCATATGTCTGGTCAAGCATGCGGTGCCCAAGTGGCCGCTGTTCTGACCAAGCTTGATCCGCTTCAGACATAGGTTGCAAACAAGGAACCACACCAAGGCCCACACCAAGGAACATTTCAAAATCAGCGGGGAGTCAGCAGCACCCTGCACCTGTGGAGCTCTGTGTTGTGATGGATTAGGGTGGCTGCCCTTAAGCTGCCCCCTAGAGGACATCCTGCCTCGTTGGAGTTGTTCCGCCTCCTCTCTTCTATCAGGCACCCAAGTACAGTCAGTGACCTCATCATCCCTTCCCTCATCACTGAAGCAAACTTGGCAGTATGTTGCAGCTGGGGGAACATGACTGCCAGTTTCTTGTCCTTCTTGGGCACCCTCTCTCTAGGCTCACGTTACTCCCTTCCTCAACCTGAGAACCAACATTGGAGCCTTCTAATCGCTGCACATCCTCCAGCAGCATGTACCCGACACTGTGGTCGAATAGTTCGGGGGACTCATCCATGCATAATGGTGGGGCTGAAGCTGTGGACATGGAGCTGGTGGAATAGGCCACTTTGGCACCTGCATTGGAAGGCAAACTAATCTGAGCCTGGATGACAGAGGATGAGGAGGATGAGGATGGCTTTGTTATCCACTCCACCAACTCTTCTGCATATTCTGGCTCAATAACATGGCCAGCAGCAGAAAAAAAGGATAAGCATGCTCCACGGCCACCTGCAGGGGATGCACCAGGTCCACGACTCCACGAGTCTGCTTGCCCTCTTTTAGTGGCCTGTGAGCTTCTGCCTCTCCTTGGTGGCCTTCTGCACATGATGTATATTTTGTTTTGCAACACCACACTACACTATATTGTGTACTGTGTACTGCACCAGAAAAGTAGTAGCAACTGCACTACGTTTGCACTGTATTGTGTACTGCACCAGAAAAGTAGTAGCAACTGCACTACGGTTGCACTGTATTGTGTACACCATCAGAAAAGTAGTAGCAACTGCACTACGGCTGCACTGTAATGTATACTGTGCACACCACCAGAAAAGTAGTAGAAACAGTAAACCACGGAATACACTATACACTGTAGACATAGGCTACACTGGATGCAGAGTATATATATATATATATATATATATATATATATATATATATATTTATATTAATACACTGCTTGAAGTATATATATATATAGTCTATATACTAGACTGACTATATATATATATATATATATATATATATATATATATATATATATATATATATATATCAAATACACTGCCACTAAATGAATAACCTGCCTGCTTAATCTAAATCGGGGTGCCCAACCTTTTTAAGAGTGAGGGCCACTTAAGCAACTTGATAACCAGACACGGGCCACAATGAGAGGAGTGGGTGGATTGCAGGTCACAGCTACTCTATACGCCCTCTGATCCGATCCACCCAGATGGAAGGGGACGAATTCCCTTCTATTTTTTGTATCGGATTTTTAGGATCGGATTGGAGGCAGGCGGGCGTAAACGGACAAGAGTCTGTTTACATCTGCCACTCTGTAGAGGTGAATCGAGGGTCCGATTGGGTAGGGGCGATCATGTGAAAAGGGCCTAAACTGCTTTCACACTGATGTGCTGTGGTTTACCCACACCGCAGGTGCAGTGTAGCGCACCTGTATCTATCCTGTGGGTTAAATGAACTTTGCCATAGACTCTGCCTGTGGCAAAACCCGGCTCTGTACAGGAAGCATTGGGTTATGGGGCTCTGCTCTGCAGCCACTTTCTTCCTCTACCACCAGCTTCATTTACAACACTGATGCTGTGGTATGATGGGTCAGCAACCTGCGAACTGGTCTTGCTAACCCGCCATTCCAGAGCAGGAGGTCGTGGGCCACATCAGAGGGCTCTGCGGGCCACATGTGGCTCCCAGGCCACTGGTTGGCTACCCCTGATCTAAATCAAGCTATCTTTCTGTCCACACCAACAACACTACACAGGGCTGCCGTGTAGGCAACCTTATATAGTGTGGGGCGTGGACTTAGTCCCCCTGAGCTATGATTGGCCAAAGGCATGCTGCTTTTGGCCAATTATGGCTCTGTTAGCAGAGGGCGCTGTCCACACCAACAACACTACACAGGGCTGCCGTGTCGGCAACCTTATATAGTGTGGGGTGTGGACTTAGTACCCCTGAGCTATGATTGGCCAAAGGCACCCTGCTTTTGGCCAATTATGGCTCTCTTAGCAGAGGGCACGGGGATTGGCCAAAGCATGCAGGTCAGGTGCATGCTTTGGCCAATCATTATACAGCAATGCACTGCGATATCGCAGTGCATTATGGGACATTCTGTGGCACTTGAATTTGCCCCGAATGCCCCATAATGTTGAGTTGAACTTATGTTCGACCCGAACATCGAGCTTATCCCTAATTTTAAATAAACATTTAAAGGTTTTACACTATGTGGATCCCCCTTTGCTTTTTATATGATGCCTGAATGACCCATGTGAAAGGATTGCTAATTAAAAGTATATAAAGGAGGGAAAATCCCCTGGTGCAAGTTGAGAGACATCAGAATCAATGGGAATCCTCTGATAATAACATGCTACACATGACTTACCTGTAGCGCGTAGTCATGGCAAGCTGGTGAGTTCTCTGTGTGGAAAAGGTGGTGAAGCCTGAAGCACTTTGTTGGGACTTTGGAAACACATTGCATTGTTTTGCACAGCATTTGTCTGCACAGCACCATGTCACTTTTTAGTCTTTAGTTTTCTTGGACTATTTTTAGTGGACACTTTTTGCACAAAACTACTGGCACTTTTTTGTATATTAAGAGATTGGAATTATATATCAGAATGATTGGTGTATGGGTAGTTTAATATATGTAGTTGCACTGATATGTAATAAGGATGTATATGTGTTTACCCCTTAATTGAGAGTGCAGTCACAGGTCAGCACTGTTTAAAGAGTGGAGAAAGATTACAACATCCCTAGCTTAGGGATCATAGCACAGCTGCTTTACCTGCATTCTTTGACTTTAATCCTAAGCGCTGGGGAAGCTTTATGCTTTAAAGTTTTTCTTTTAGGTAGCATAAAGGCATTAGCTATTCATATACTACGTGCAGAAAAGCATATATGATGGAAGATTTTCCTTCTTTAAAATGATCATTTGTGCCAAGGTTTATGTGTGTCTGTTAGACGAGCACAGTAATTAAGGCACATTTGTGGGTACAAGTGCTGTGACATGCTTGCATGTGTATATAGCAAGTGGCTTCAGGTTCTATTTAATCTATTCCTCCTAGGCCACTCCCACTGTTAGGTGCTATCTCTACATGCTCACTGCTCGCCATGGCATGCTAAATGCACTTTTTTTTCTGTGCCCCTTGGGTGCCCTAGGTCTCTCACAGTCCTAGCAACACCCATGCGCTGTAGTGAGAGTCTGTTTTTAACTTTTCCTAGCTAATAAGTAATGACTGAGGGCTAACAATTGAAGTTATTATGATTTATTATAGCTTATATTAAGTAATGCCCCATTTTTGTATTTATGGCCGCTATTTATTTGGATGTAGTGGGCGGTTTTGCTCTGTGGTAATTGGTATATAATACGGAGGTGACGGCTGTGACTTCCTGCTCCTGAGGACGATGCACATGTCAGAAATTTCCAGTTTAGTGGAATGCATGCTGGGGAACCAGCAGCATTTCCTAGTTTACCATTGTGAAAACTTGGCTGCCTTTAATACATTGTAAGTACACTTTTATTCTTGTTTATGCTCTGATAAAATGTTAATATGCTATGGGAGGCTTCTCCTTTCCTTCTTAATAGTCCTGATGTAAATGCTGAGTGGTTCTGGGAGGGCTTAAGAGCCAAAACAGTATTTGTGGAAAGTGGTACCTTTGGCAACTTCTTTGATTGTCCACGCATGGTTCGTGGCTTCTGTCTCCTGTTCTGCGGTGTATATTATACCAACAAGCGACATTTATTCATTTATTTCTAATTTTGCATAGATACAAGTGTGAGTGCTGTTTTTTTTTTATTATATATTTTGATGTTTACCACAGCAGCTGCATAGTTTTAATTAGGTGTTATTCACTATTATTTTATTACATAAATGCAGGTGTTATTTAGAATTTCTACGATTGAGGGGTGTCAGGGACTTATCTGTGGTCTGAAGAGAAATCCAGCAGCTCCAGCTCCCAACATCTAGTTAATAGTACTTGCAGACTGCTGGTCTCGGGGGCTACCAGTACTTACATTGTTGATATAATGTGGTGTAAAGGGTAAGTGGTCTGGAAGAGCTTGTAATGTTGGCATGGGACAGAGTGCTGCGTGGCCAGTTTTCAGTGTGTGAATGAATCTTTGGATTGCTCCCGGTTTCTTTGCTGTTGTATTACTATATTTGACTACCCCACTGACTTGAGGTTATTGCTTGTCCTGATTTCTTGCTAGCAGTTATCATTGCTGGCGCTGACATATGCTGGGAGTTATCACTACTGGACTCAACATGTGCAACACGTGAAACACTCACCTTTGACCACGCTCATTTTGGTCACACCCCTCTTCTGGCTATGCCCACGCATTCAGAGAAGACGGTATGCTACGCGCGATGCATCAGTTCCCCCATTCATTCTTCCAGTACCTCTCCTGGCACTAAATGTTTTGTTGTTTGTTCATATCATGAATCATGGAGGAATATCTGAAATCATGGCATGGGGATATTATCTCCCTATACTTTTGAAACACAAATATGACCCCAATTTCTTCACTTCATAAAACCATGCTAGAATTTTAAAAGGAAAACCTCCTTCTGTAGCAAAGACTGATGTGAATGTACTACGGACTCAGCATACACAGTATAAATTAATTTACACCTAGAACTAATCAAATGTACTCTAGAGAAACAATGTTTTTGAATAGCCATTAAAGTAAAGACATGGGTGGCTATTTACTAAAGGCAAATCCACTTTGCACTACAAGTTGGTGCACTTGAAAGTAAAGTCGCAGTAGATGCAAGGGGGACGTGCAAGGAAAATAAAAGACAGCATTTTAGCTTGCATATGATTGGATGATAAAATCGGCAGAGCTTCCCCTCATTTCAGATCTTCCCCTCAGATTTACAACGACTGCACTTCCAAGTGTACTTGCAATGCACTTGTAGTGCAAAGTGGATTTGCCTTTAGTAAATAACCCCCATAGACATTTGTAAAATCAAAAACTAAATAATGCGGAAAACAAATCACATGAATGCCAGTGTTGAAGATATGTAATGACAAGACCGTGGGGATTATTTATGAAAGGCAAATCCACTTTGCACTGAAAGTGCACTTGGAACTGCAGTCGCTCTAAATCTAAGGGGTAGATCTGAAATGAGTGGAAGCTCTGCCGATTTTATCATCCAATCATGTGCAAGCTAAAATGCTGTTTTTTATTTTCCTTGCATGTCCCCTTCGGATCTACAGCGACTGCACTTCCAAGTGCACTTGCAGTGCAAAGTGTATTTTCCTTTAGTAAATAACCCCCTGTGATACTACAACAGATGCATGGTAACGTATATGGGTATTCTTGTTTGTGTACAGAAACCCTGGCCAATGATCTTAAAGGAAAAATATAATGAGTGCTTAGATTGCATTGGCTGATTGACTACTAATCTTTTAGATTGTAAGATTTACCAAGCAGGGCCCTCTGATTCCTCTTATATTGAATTGTTTTGTAACTTCACTGTCTGCCTCCACTTTGTAAAGCCCAAATTGTTGGCACTATATGAATCCTGTATTATATTATTAATAATAAAAATAATAATAATATATACGCTATATTGTATTTAGACACCTGCCTTTACACGAGCATGAACTTCAATGGAATCCCAGTCTAGTCTGTAGGGTTCAATAAGGCCCATACACGCTCATCCATGTCTTTATGGACCTTGCTTTGTGCACTGGTCCAAATCATTTGGTGGAGGGGGGATTATGGTGTGGAGTTGTTTTTCAGGGGTTGAGCTTGGCCCCTTAGTTCCAGTGCAGGGAACTCTTAAGGCGTCAGCATACCAAGACATTTTGGATAATTTCATGCTCCCAACTTTGTGTGAACAGTTTGGGGATGGCTCCTTCCTGTTCCAATATGACTGCACACCAGTGCACAAAGTAAGGTCCATAAAGACATGGATGAGTGCGTTTGGGGTGGAGGAACTTGACTGACCTGCACAGAGTCCTGATCTCAACTTGATAGTACACCTTTGGTATGAATTATGATTGCAGCAGAGACTGCGAGCCAGGTCTTCTCATCCAACATCAGTGCCTGACCTCACAAATGCACTTCTGGGAGAATGGTCAAACATTCCAATAGATACACGCCTAAACCTTGTAGACAGCCTTCCCTGAAGAGTTATAGCTGCAAAGGGTGGGCCAACTCAATATTGAACCCTTCGGTTCAATATTCACAAATTTATTGATAACAAATGGCTTCAGCCAAACACTAACCATGAGTGAAATAAATGTTTTTGTGTTGTCATTCCTATTGTCTGAAAAATGGCCAAGAAATCATAAATTCTGTCTGGGTATGTAAACTTATGAGCACAACTGTATATATATATATATATATATATATATATATATATATATATATATATATATATATATATATATATATATATATATATATATATATATATATATATATATAAAAATATTTGGAAGAAAAAGAGAACATTGGGACTTTAAATGAGGCGGTGACCGGGTAAGGTCAGTTGCCTCCATCCCTATTTGAATAAAGAAATCAAAATGACTGGAGGTTGGGACTTTAAATGAAGCAGGCAGGTGTAAAACATTTACATTTATTGGAAAATCAATGGTAAGTTGCATGAGGGTAGTCATGAGTACATCAAGAAGACCAATATATTCCATTCAATGGATAAACATACAGCAATAACAATTGACCACAAAAATACAAATCACATATTACAAGTGATCATTAGGTAAGTAAAACATATGGTTGGCATAAAACATGGCATATAGTAGCTCTATGCATTTCGTGGATTCATCCACTCTTCAGGAGCATGCACGTGGAAAACTGAATGCTGTAGTATAATAACAAATAATATCTGTAAGGTCTGGCCCTGTCACGGGAAATAGAGGTTGAAATAAAGTAATTAGAAGTAATATTGGCTAGGATAAACCCCCCCAAAAACCACTCTCAAAAGTACTTACATTGTCTGTATCTATGCAGTAGCAATGTGCCAAAATGAATCAGAATAACCCCATATGGGTATCACTGATGGGAGCTGAGGTGGTTAAGGCAGATCAGGACTGGACAAAGATGGTTTCCAAGAAAGGAA
The DNA here is from genome assembly GCF_037356315.1 of Lithobates pipiens. Classification (NCBI taxonomy): domain Eukaryota; kingdom Metazoa; phylum Chordata; class Amphibia; order Anura; family Ranidae; genus Lithobates; species Lithobates pipiens. The sequence goes on along the minus strand of NW_027507748.1, from coordinate 371,886,909 downwards.
ATTCCAAAGATTAATAAGGGTCAGCAGTGACCAAAGGTGCTAAAAGTGAAAGAAGGATTGTAAAATAAATTGGAGGGTCATATTATGTGATACAAAAGGTCATCTGTCCTAAACTTGGTAAAGGATAGGATAATGAGATGCTAATGAGTGTATAAGTAAGGTTAACTTAGTGAGAGTAGAAAGTTAGAATGATTGGAAAGGTAAAATACATGGGATATATAAAGAAAATAAAAACAACATTGAAGAAACCATATCAACCAAAATAGTTAGATGAAATGAAATAAAGGTGCAGGATAAATCAAATAGTGAAAAAGTAAGATCAAATTACCTAATAGACACTTCAGTGTTGAGTGCTCCACAAGGTGTGCAGATACAAGGCTGGAACCACCATGTGAGTCAATCTGCCCCAGAAGACTTATAAGGGCTAGTCTGCCACACCCACCAACGTCACGTGAGGGCATGCACTGAGGAGGATAGGCAGCTGCAGTCGGGCGGAACCGCCCCCAAGTAAAACAGTGCCAAATTATTCCTCCACCTGGCTGCTAGATGTAAAAGGTGATGGAAAAACAGCGGCGCCAAGGGACATGGCGCAGCGGTTCCATCAAATAAACCGTGACGCCGATGCGTAGTGCAGGGCGGTCCACCCACCCTATAGAGAGGGGAGGAGGAAGGCCCGCGCTACGCCTCGCAGCTCCCAAAGTGATGGAGCGACTGCTCCTCTCTAAAACATGCGACACACCTATCTGCACACCTTGTGGAGCACTCAACACTGAAGTGTCTATTAGGTAATTTGATCTTACTTTTTCACTATTTGATTTATCCTGCACCTTTATTCCATTTCATCTAACTATTTTGGTTGATATGGTTTCTTCAATGTTGTTTTTATTTTCTTTATATATCCCATGTATTTTACCTTTCCAATCATTCTAACTTTCTACTCTCACTAAGTTAACCTTACTTATACACTCATTAGCATCTCATTATCCTATCCTTTACCAAGTTTAGGACAGATGACCTTTTGTATCACATAATATGACCCTCCAATTTATTTTACAATCCTTCTTTCACTTTTAGCACCTTTGGTCACTGCTGACCCTTATTAATCTTTGGAATTTCCTTTCTTGGAAACCATCTTTGTCCAGTCCTGATCTGCCTTAACCACCTCAGCTCCCATCAGTGATACCCATATGGGGTTATTCTGATTCATTTTGGCACATTGCTACTGCATAGATACAGACAATGTAAGTACTTTTGAGAGTGGTTTTTGGGGGGGTTTATCCTAGCCAATATTACTTCTAATTACTTTATTTCAACCTCTATTTCCCGTGACAGGGCCAGACCTTACAGATATTATTTGTTATTATACTACAGCATTCAGTTTTCCACGTGCATGCTCCTGAAGAGTGGATGAATCCACGAAATGCATAGAGCTACTATATGCCATGTTTTATGCCAACCATATGTTTTACTTAATGATCACTTGTAATATGTGATTTGTATTTTTGTGGTCAATTGTTATTGCTGTATGTTTATCCATTGAATGGAATATATTGGTCTTCTTGATGTACTCATGACTACCCTCATGCAACTTACCATTGATTTTCCAATAAATGTAAATGTTTTACACCTGCCTGCTTCATTTAAAGTCCCAACCTCCAGTCATTTTGATTTCTTTATTCAAATAGGGATGGAGGCAACTGACCTTACCCGGTCACCGCCTCATTTAAAGTCCCAATGTTCTCTTTTTCTTCCAAATAAATCAGGGATGGAAGCGCGCTTGTTTATATCATTTTAGGTCTGATTAATACCCAATTATACCACATAATAATTAGATTACCCAATATAGGAACTCCCCCCTCTTCCACCAGGCTAATCGCCATGGGATGGGGCCCCCTTCTTACCTCCCACCCCTATTTTAAATGGGCTAATATCCCTGGCAGTTGCATGTGTCGCATGTTTTAGATAGGAGCAGTCGCTCCATCACTTTGGGAGCTGCGAGGCGTAGCGCGGGCCTTCCTCCTCCCCTCTCTATAGGGTGGGTGGACCGCCCTGCCCTACGCATCGGCGTCACGGTTTATTTGATGGAACCGCTGCGCCATGTCCCTTGGCGCCGCTGTTTTTCCATCACCTTTTACATCTAGCAGCCAGGTGGAGGAATAATTTGGCACTGTTTTACTTGGGGGCGGTTCCGCCCGACTGCAGCTGCCTATCCTCCTCAGTGCATGCTCTCACGTGACGTTGGTGGGTGTGGCAGACTAGCCCTTATAAGTCTTCTGGGGCAGATTGACTCACATGGTGGTTCCAGCCTTGTATCTGCACACCTTGTGGAGCACTCAACACTGAAGTGTCTATTAGGTAATTTGATCTTACTTTTTCACTATTTGATTTATCCTGCACCTTTATTTCATTTCATCTAACTATTTTGGTTGATATGGTTTCTTCAATGTTGTTTTTATTTTCTTTATATATCCCATGTATTTTACCTTTCCAATCATTCTAACTTTCTACTCTCACTAAGTTAACCTTACTTATACACTCATTAGCATCTCATTATCCTATCCTTTACCAAGTTTAGGACAGATGACCTTTTGTATCACATAATATGACCCTCCAATTTATTTTACAATCCTTCTTTCACTTTTAGCACCTTTGGTCACTGCTGACCCTTATTAATCTTTGGAATTTCCTTTCTTGGAAACCATCTTTGTCCAGTCCTGATCTGCCTTAACCACCTCAGCTCCCATCAGTGATACCCATATGGGGTTATTCTGATTCATTTTGGCACATTGCTACTGCATAGATACAGACAATGTAAGTACTTTTGAGAGTGGTTTTTGGGGGGGTTTATCCTAGCCAATATTACTTCTAATTACTTTATTTCAACCTCTATTTCCCGTGACAGGGCCAGACCTTACAGATATTATTTGTTATTATACTACAGCATTCAGTTTTCCACGTGCATGCTCCTGAAGAGTGGATGAATCCACGAAATGCATAGAGCTACTATATGCCATGTTTTATGCCAACCATATGTTTTACTTACCTAATGATCACTTGTAATATGTGATTTGTATTTTTGTGGTCAATTGTTATTGCTGTATGTTTATCCATTGAATGGAATATATTGGTCTTCTTGATGTACTCATGACTACCCTCATGCAACTTACCATTGATTTTCCAATAAATGTAAATGTTTTACACCTGCCTGCTTCATTTAAAGTCCCAACCTCCAGTCATTTTGATTTCTTTATATATATAAAAATATATATAAATATATATATATATATATATATATATATATGTCTGAGCATATTTGTATATGTGTTTAAAAGAATATTCAGAGGTCAGATCTTGTTTAAACATCTGACATTATTTAATGTACATATATTGACCTCTTTACTGTCCTTTCTTTTGTGCTGAAAATCTTCAAAAATAAAGACATTTATTATTAAGAAATCTATTTCATGTTATTGTTCCTATAGGGCTTTGGTTAACCCATTAACCCACATATACACTTATGTGGCGCTTGTACAATGTGTAAACAAATACAGGAGCCTATGGTTTGCATGTGACTATATTTATCTTATAGGTTATAAGTCACAGGTATTCTATTCATTTAACAACAGTTTGCACAGGAGTCCGCCTAAGTAAATATATGAATTTAACTTTTAAGTACTGCACTTTACTAGTACAATAAAAGTCTGGAGTCTTGCGTCTCCAGTACAGTGATTCTGCAAACTGATTCAGGTCAATAGAGAAAATAAATCATATACCTAATTTATCAGTCCATTCCCTGATTGTACAAACACTGCCTCTATTATATGTATGTTTGAAAGATGTTAAAAAATATTTTCCGGGATTAGCTTCCTAATGGCACCAAGAAATGTTTAAAGCATGCCAATGACCTTTGTTTTCTTAATCATTTGTCTTTGAGCAGACCCCGTGTTGCACTTTTTAAAATAATCGTTGGCGATGATGACACAATATTACTGCAGCTGCTCCACTCATTTTCCTACTTCTGAAAAAAGGGAGAGAAAAAAAAAAAAGAAAAAAGGCGAACATTCAGAGGCCTTATCAAGATTTCTAAAGGAAAAACAGATGTTGCCCCATCATTATCATAGAGGTGAAATGTTTCATTTCAAAAATGTAATAAATTCTAATAAAGAAAATAAATGTGAGTTCAGCCCCCATCTACACACAGATACCTTAGATAAATAGACTGATAGATAAATCCAGTGCATAATATCATTATACATGTGATGGGAAAGAAAAACAATACAATCATTAAGCAATTCTTATATGATGCATGGTGATATTTATTTATTTTGTTTACAAGTAACCTTACAAATTAAAATATTACCATGACATTCTAAAGGAAAAAAATATTTCTATAAATACATTTTTATATTGGGAACTTGTGCAGATTGTATCACAAAATAATACTTTATTACATGTGATTCACTAACTTGTATTGATTATTAATATATATGAAATAAAATATGGGGGGGCTGATTTACCAAAGGAGTTGAGAATCTTCACACAATGTGTTGCTTGAATATTAAAATATTAAAAATATCCAATCATGTGCAGAAAATAAATAAAGAGGAATTAGCTTTTCAAATCGTTGGGTAATTTAGGTGAATATTCACACATTCCCGTGAAGATTGTCAACTCCTTTAGTAAACTATTCCTAATAAAAAATGTTCACTTTAATTATCCCATCATTTGAAAAGAAAAGTTATGTATATAGTATATATTTTTTTCAGCCTGTACATATTTGGATGTTCAAAACGAACACAGCTTCAATGTATTAAGTGAAGATTCCCAACTCCTTTAGTAAATAAATATATATATATATATATATATATATATATATATATATATATATATATATGTGTGTGTGTGTGTGTTTACAGTAATATATATATATATATATATATATACATATATATATATAAATGTATATACATTATAATATATATTTGTATACGGTATTATATATATATATATATATATATATATATATATATATATGTATTGGCCTTGTATATAACGCTGCGGTTTTTAAAAATGTGAATTGTGGAATTTATCCAGAATCAGTAAAGAATTGTTACGTCATTTGGTTCTAATCCCTTAACTAGTCCGTAATGAATACAATATGTATATTTTCTTTTGGGCTTTGGTGATTTATATGCAAGCTAAATCCTAAACATAAACTTAAGTCATAAAACAAACTATAAACAATGTAGGTTTGATTTGACGTACAAAGATTGACATAGACTTGCTAAGGTTGCATAGTTAAATTAGCCTTTTGCTTGCAACAGTATAGTAAAGCAACTGTATGGCCATTTAAGTGTGAACACAGTCTGGATCTGTGTATGAGTGTGTCACTTTCAATTCGGGTGGATAAAAGGCGCAGGGAAGTCAGTGTTCAATTTATATACAGTAAGAGGTGTGTGTTTCTGGGAGAAGTACACGATTGCCAACCCAATGTAAGGAATAATATGGTAACTCCAATTTCATTTTTCTTTCCATCTTTTTGTGTGTCCAACTATCCATTTGTAATAATTTGCAAACTTTTTAATGTAAAAAAAAAATTAAGTGATTAAGCCATCACCTTTGCTTAAGCTGGTCATACACTATAAGAATTTTGGCCGATTACTAAAGAACCAACTTAAATTTTCTATATGCATGGCCCTGTTGGCACCATCCCGACATCATTTGAAATATCGAAGGAGCCAGATGGCTCGGTCAAACAGAGACTGCATTAAATCAGATGCAGCTGCTGTTCAGGTATTCTGACAGCTGCTGGTACTGGCTGTCAAAATACAATGGGTAATCATCCATCCATCCATGCTGTATAGCTGATGGGAAAAAAATCTAACTGCGCACAACCAGCTTTACTCATACAGCTCTCTGTGCTTATTTTCTATCAGTCCTGCCAGTGGCAGTAAATTACATTTACCTTACTGGAAAGGTAGGCTGGACTCCATGGCGAAAATCATTTAACAAAAAAAGATGCATTACCTGTAAAAGAAGTCTTTCTTTCCCTGATGCCCACCCCACTGTACACCTCTCCAGTCACTAGAACTGGTCTCCTGAAGTCTGATGGGATACTGACCCTTCTGGAAATGTTAATCTCTTGGGTTCGCTGCAGCTCTGGAACTCTCTCTGACCTCACATCATCTCTCTCCTTTTGCAGTGATGTATGATTAGGAGGAACCAGAGAACTGTGGGAGGCCCAGGAAACCAACAATACTGGAAGGGCCAGTTTTCCAGCAGACTTCAAGGGACCAGTTCTGATGATCGGAGCAGTGTTCAGCATCATTGAAATCAGGAATGGCAAGTAGTTAAAGTGTTACTAAACCCAGAAGCCTGTATTCACTAGATCTGGTCTCCCACAGTATGCAGAAAATGGAAATGCAATTAATTTACTAAATATAAACTGCTAAATATATTTTCCCATCAGAAGTACAGTATATAGTAGTCTTGTGACTTCTATCAGTGTCTGGCTAAGCACTGGTTAAAGCTTGTAGGAGTTTTCATTGTCCTCTGTCTATCCTATGAGGCTGCATGACTCTGAACCTCTGTCTGTGAAGTGCTGATTGGCCCTGAGCTGATCGCATGCACCCTCACAAGAAAACAAAAACTCTTTAGCAATACACACCAAACTGAGCATGTGCAGAGTGCCCCCAATAATCTGTTCTATCAGGAGATGGTTTGGGTACTGCGAAGGAAGGGGAGGATTAGAGAAGACAGAATCAAACAGGCTTTTTACACAATGTGGAGGATTAATCCCTTAGGTTCCAAAGTGAGTATAACAAGTATGCTTTACTGCATATACAGATTAATTTTACTGTTGTGGGTTTAGTAACACTTTAACAGCATTTAAAATTGAGACAGGCTTTCTGTAAACAGCTTGATTTTCTCCTACGCGTCATATCTGGCCATTGGTTTAAGCTGTTTATATGTAGCCCATATACTTAACACCGTACTCTGAAAATACAACCACAGCTTTCTTCATAATGATTATTGCTTAAACGTACTCCAGAACACTGAGCATGTACATTCTCTCTCATTCAGAAAATGCTGGCACCAGCCGAGGAGGCAATGGTAGCTGAAATTTATCTCAGATCATTGAATTCTCCCCCAGAAATTTGCCGTCTCGTAGGTGTCTACACAGGACTGACGTGGATGAAACAATTCTCCCCTGTGATGGCTATTTTCACCTGGATCAGACGATGATCAATTTGAGTCCATGGGTAACTTAAATGAAAAGACTTTTCTTTCTGAAGTTTTGAAGTTTTATTATGCAATGTAATTTTCTTAATTTATTATTTATTAAATTCATGTATATTGTGCCAGCATGTTTTCTAGCACTTGCACTGGTAACATAGTAATATAGCTATATAGACACATAAGCTCAGTTTGGTTGGAAGCTAATCAGTGTGTTTCCCAGAAGAAGCTGAAGCACCTGTAGGAAACCCCCTAAAGAGAGGGGGCGAGCATTCCTACTCCTTGCAGACAGTGCCTCTTGTGGTAATTCAGCCCAGCATTCACAGAGCTGCAAGGCAGTAGTGTTATCCACTTATCCATTGAGATCAATTATTCATAAGGACACCTGGTATTGTACAGATACTCAAATGCTAGCATTGTATAGTCTTTAAAGTGTAGCATATCCAAAACTACACCTCATTTTGGAAGGAAGTCTACAGTTTAATATACTAATAATGCTACAATCACTGTAATGGAGTTGCTCTGGTCAAACAAGGGCAGATCTATCTTTGAAAACAAGAAGCAGTGACAGATCATCCCCTCTCATTAAGACTGGTTATATACAGTAGAAAGATAATACCAAAATTCCAGATTGTGTTTGCATTGGAAGAGATGAAATATGTCACCATTGGTACACATTCCCAACTCTTAGCCCTTGTACACATGGTCGGACATTCCGACGGAAAATGTCCGATCGGACCGTGTTATCAGATAATCCGACCATGTGTGGGCTCCATCGGACTGTTTCCATCGGAATATCCGACCGACAAAGTTTTAGAGCTGGGCTATAAAAATTATAGACAATATGGTCCGATGGGATTTTGTCCTATCGTTTGTAGAGAATTCCGATCAGACAAAGTGCCATGCATGCTCAGATCAAATTCCTAGACCAAAGCTATTGGCTACTAGCCTGAACGTTGTCCCGTCGTAACGAAATAACGTCACCACGTTCTGAAGATCGGATTTTCCGACAACTTTGTCCAACCGTGTGTATGCAACACAAGTTTTGGACAAAATCCGTTGGACAAAATCCGACGGATTTTGTTGTTGGAATGTCCGACCGTGTGTACAAGGGGTAAGAAATACTGCATTAATATATGCTGCAAAAACATCCTCTTCCAACAAAAAGTCTTAAGTAGGTAATGAATTAAGAGGGGCATCAACTACTAACACCATAAAACAAAAAACGATGTAAGACTAGGTCGCTGCTCCTTTAACAATGATAAACACTATTAACATAAACCAGAGAATAATAAAGGGCGCTACCTCCAAATTGCAACACAGTTCAGTGAAAAATAAGTGCACATCAATACAATATATCATATACAAAAATCCATGTTAGTTAGGTGAATTCACTAGTGCCACTTCCTCTGGGTGGAACGCATGCCGAGTCTAATCTCTGGATGATGGTGCGGGATCTATTGGACAGGAAGCTGCACATGTCTTATGCCTATATCCCTACGGGGACATGTGAGTGGACACACTTGTGATTTTATTATGTTATTTTATTAAAAACATACTGCACTAATTACCCCCCTCTTGTGGTCTGTTTTGGAGCCTTTCATTAGAGTGCCCCAACTGGGGAAGAGTAGTTTGGATATCTGTTGGAGTAATTGCCCTGCATCTGTAAGAAGGGGAATTTAATAATACATGCCTGATGGTCACGTGGTGGCCAAGTAGTTCTGGTGAGCGCATATTGATATGTTGCACTTTCGGTGGAGCACTTTTATGAAGATTGCAGCACCTTTATCCATTTAATATTTTTTTTTTTCCAATAGAAATTTTTATTACGCAAGGTAAAAGTAAAGATACAAAGTAGTATAACTCTGACATGAGAAAGTACAAGGTTCCAGGTACAATTACAAACAATACAGATCATATAATATGAACAAGTAAAGTCTGACAAAATAACATTTCAGGTAAATCGCTTAGCGAGATCTGGCATAACCAAACATAAGGTAGGCATTGATCCACCAAAGGCCTAAGTTCTGTCCATACTAAAGTAGCGCAAGTGTGCTGGAAGAGCTATGAGAGAGAGAAAAGAGGGGAGGGGAAGGGGAAGAGAAAAAAAAAAATGGGGAAGAGGGGAGTAAAGAAAATAATAAATAAAACCCCCCCTCCCGTGCAGGAGCACCCGCGTGACTCCAATAAGGTACCAGAACAAAACACGTCAGGCAGAGCCGTTCAGCAGAATCCTCTCCATGCAGTGCAGAGAGGAATAAAGTAACCACACTGGGCTAAAACCAAGTCTCACTCGGTTGTCAGCTGTGTATACTTATCGAAAAAATTTAATTTGATCCGTGGTGCCCAAGTTTTGTGAAAATTATACATTTAATATTTTTTAGGAACACGGTGATTGGACACTCAATTCTAGATACACATATATATTTTTCTTTTACCTTTTTTCTTTTCTTCTTTTATGGACTCACCTCACTAACATGGATTTTTGTATATGATGTATTGTATTGATCTCTTTATTTTTCACCGAATTGTGTTGCAATTTGGAGGTAGTGGAAAAAATTTTAAGTGGTCAAACATATACAGATTTATTTTATTTTATTTAATAAAGAGCGCTAATCCTAAAGTAAGTCAGTCGTGGAAGTATTGTGGGGAATGCCATTACTGACATCTTTCTGAAAATGCATTTCTTTTATTTTGACCTAATGGCTTTATTTATTCTAAACAGTACAATAACGTAAGTAAAAGCCATAGTTGGGGGTCAGTGCTGAGAGTACAGAACTGCATCTCCCTCCCTTGTTGCTAGTGCACAACGTATTAGATTGGTGTACCATCCTGTGTTTAAAGCGTCTGCTCTGTTACACTTGTGCTCCAGATGCCCAAAGTTGGCATGGACGGTGCACCGCGCATACTTGTCCATTTACTTAATTTCTAGAAGCTAGGGGTTAATGGACAGTTGTCCATGCATGGTGTGTTTTCATGTTGGCTGTGGGCAGTTGGGATGAGGGAGTGGAGTGTGACAGCAGTTGAAGTTAGAGCAGATAGAAAGCAGTGTCCCGGTAGATGAAGGATGCTGTCTTCTAGTTTCTCACCACTGATCTGAAGTGCTCATGTGGCACAGTACTTGCCATGAGTCACCCCCCCCCCCCCCCACATGAGCACCCCGCTCCCAAGATGGCTGTCTGTCCTGCACCCATATTTGTGCCATCCTTGGTTGGGGTACAGGTAATGAGTGATCTTTTATACAGTTGAATCTGTTTTCTTTTCTACCATAGTTTGCAACATGTTAGTGCGCAATGTCAGGTACTACAAATACTGTAGTGGTGTAAATGGTTGCTGGACAGATTTTTTTGTCCACTGGCATAAGAAGGAAAGGCTCCTAGTGGTCACATGCCACATTGGTAAAGCCAGTTCAGGATTTTTAAATGTTTCTATAGCTGCTGAATTGCTAGTATTCCATGGACGCTTTTTATAGCAAGTCCTTTCTAAAAAATAGACAGTTGCTATTTCTCTGATATTACAGTGATGTTTGGGTAAGAAGAGAGTATAGATGCGAATAGTGCTTCCTGGAGTTTTCCTTTAAGAATTAGCACATTTTATTGAATAAGCCAATGCTCTCACATACTACTGATATCTTTTTAGAATTGCTGTTTAGCAATAAGGTCCCACAAATTTGAATATGTTTAGCTGCCTTTAACAACCATCATGAGTTGGCCTATAGCTTGGCCAATCCACTATGAACTATGCCTATGAACACACATATTTTTTCTGAAGAAGGTATACCTTTAATAGATTTTAATTTGGAAGTCACACAATTTAAGTTTGTAGTACTGAGATTAACTATATGTGTGAATTTTGCTTGAGTGTAACCCCAAATATTTTTTTTTGTTCTAGAAAAAGTGAAGAAAGTTAAGCTGGCCATAGAAGGATCGAAATTTGCTCAGTGTGTAGCCATCCCTGCTCGACAGAAGTTGATGGTTTGAAATGTTGGAAAATTTTTGTTGATCAGTGTATTCTGACAGCGGCGCGTCCCACTGTCAGAATACAATGTCCCAGTGGAGGGGGATTCCTCCATCCACCTCTCTTGTTTGAATGGAGGAATCTGTTAGTTTTTTTCATTTAGCCAGCAGGCGGAATAAAAAAACTACCTGTCTATAGCCAGTTCAAAGTCAGACTCTTTCTAGCTGTCTGTGGTCTTGTAGCGATTTTCTTCAATGTTGTCACCAGGCAAGAGGTGTGGTAGAATCTGCAACAGAAAATAAAATAATAATAAAATAGTGTATTTTACAACTCTATTTAAAAAATATATATATTTTTGCTGTTTTGTCAACATCCTCAATTGGACAGTAATAGTATTCTACAGACATAGTACAGACTGATTAGAACTTTCCAATACGAATAAAAAACAATTTAGCTGAAGAACCACTTTAAAAAGACTTTACAGCAAAGATGTATTATTTTCATTAATACAGTACATGTTTTTAAATAAGACAATATGGTGGATTAGAAGTTTCAAATTTGAATTCATGATAGGGCAGCAGTGTGTGTTTTCACCATATTTCCAAGGCTAATATCTAGGTGCTCTAGTTTCTCTCTACAGTCAGGCTCACTGGTCGGTTAATTGGCTTCTGCCAAATTTACTTGTGGACTTCATATAAAAGGGAGCCTAAATCACCATTTGCAATATGCCAATTAAAGTTCTAGGCTGTAATGATTTGTCTGTCTCGCATTCACAAGACATTGATGAATGACTGCTTCAAGTGAAAATAAAACTTCACAACTGCAAACAATTATGGAAAAGAAAGTGGAGATTATGAAACTAACCTAAGGTCCCACTAGCAAAATGTAATTTTTTTTTTTCCTCCCACCATTCTCTCTATTTATTGTTAGCGGTAAAAGTCAGGGCTCAGCTTCGAACCTGGCAGAGACCTCCAAATCCTCAGTCTAAATGTTCTTTTTTCTGAAATCTTATACTCTGCAAATTTTATCAGAGTACAAGTTAGGCGTTTTTTTTCTTAATTGATCTTTGAAATATTAAACATTATCTACTATACAAAGATTAAATCCGTAAGTATTCCTGTTTTGAAAACTAAACCCTTGTAATAACCTAGTAACACAAATCACATTCCATGAATTTTGTAAACATTGTGGTGTTTTTAGCAATAAATTGATGCAAGATGGATTTTAGGTTTTATTTATGTATTATAGTACCTTTAGCTACAAGCTTAGAACACAGGGGAGCTGGATCAATTACCACATAAAGGGCTGAATGTACTGTGGGAAGAATAGAAAGCGCTCAGCGATCCAGTTTATCATCATGCAACTGCGCCATTCTGTTTTCTTGTGGCAATGACTTCTGGGAAGAAAAAATAAACATAGAAGCAAATACTACAGCACTGTAAAGTAAGTGATATATTTCTAATGAGATGAAGGTACTTCAATGATATTTATGTAAAATAAAATACATTTAAAAAATCGACTTTGTTGCAAAGAAAGACAATTTATTCCAGTTTTGCTGATTGAGAAACTGTTGATGAAATTTATATTGTAAAGCGCTAAGTAAACTGTTGGCACTATATAAATCCTATATAATAATAATAAAATAATATTGTCTAAAAAATTTTCATGCGACTGAAATTGACTTAAAAGTATATGTCAAACCAAAACCTTTTTTTTCTAATCTTGGATAGAGAAGGAAGAACTTAGAACCCCTTTGGATTTTTATTTCTACCTGAGGCTCTATAAAGAGATTAACCTCCTGCCGACCACTCACAGAAAATATACTGCGCTTGGGTGGCAAGTGCGGGCACGGCAACATACATGCATGTTGCTGGCTTGCTTCCAGGTTTGGGGTTGCGCCCCCTGCTGACCCAGCTGTGAAACACAGCACAAGTTTAACAGCAGATTTCAGCCAATGATTTTGACTGAGACCTGCTGACCAGCTGAGTCTAATCACACACAGAGCCCTGTGATAACAAACAAACATTACTCTGTGTACAGTGAATAGCAATCTGGCTGTTTCTTCTACCTGAAAAGCGGGGGGAAAAACTGTCAGAATAGTAAGTAGAAGCAGCACACATTACACTTCTTAACACAGTTAACCCCTTAGTTAACCCCTTCCCAGCCAGTGTCATTAGTACAGTGTCAATATACAGTATTACCACTGATCACTGTATTAGTGTCACTAGCGATCTTAGTGTGAGTTAGTGACCCTCCCAGCCCATGTGTTAGCTCCAGATTGCCCGCCACTCTATCACAGTCACACCATAAGTCACTGATCACCACCATTACAATATGGCACCTATAGCTCCGTAAATTCCAGTATATATACCATAGTTGTAGACGCTATAACTTTCACACAAACCAGTTAATATACAGTCTTAGGGATTTTTTTTACCAAAGACATTTGGCTGAATGCAATTTAGCTTAAATTTAGCTTAAATTTATGAAGAAACTTGACTAAAAAAATTTATATGTTTTATAACAGAAAGTATAAAAAAAAATTCCACAATTTTAGGCCTTTTTTTGTTTATATACTTAAAAAAATTAAAAATAAAACTGTGGTGATCAAATACCATTAAAAGCAAGCTCCATCTGTGTGAATAAAAATAATATCAGTTTAATTTGTGTACAGTGTTGTATGAATTGCCAATTAAAGTAGCACAGTGCTGAATAGCAAAAAATTCCCTGGTCATGAAGAAGGTAAGGCCTTCTAGAGGTCAAATGCTTAATACCCACTTCTTGTCTTGCTGAGAAATAATACATAAATGTCTCAATACATGCTGTTGTTGTTTTCATTCGTGTCAAGGTTGCTCAAGAATCATATTATGTATACCAATATCTTAGCAATGCCGAAGTTATAACCATATAATTGCCTAATGTTGTTTTGAAGCAAACTTTTGCCTTACATTTTTAAAAATATGAGCAAAACAAACTGTGAATACATGCACACACAGAATGTAATGCATGTAGGTGTGGTAATTCGCCATTAAATAAAGTGTACAATTTAAAAAAATGATGTAAATCAACTGATTAACATTTATATTCTTCTATGTGCAATATGTGTTCTACATTGTATAAAGCAGAAAGTACATGCATTTTTGGTTAGTCAACATTGTAGAAAAACTCATGTTAACTGGAGATTGAACTCAAATTGGACTGTTTTAAAAAATAAAAAAATAAAAATAATGTGTGGGTGTGTTCACATGCCTGAACATGTGCACAGACGATTTTGAGCAGTGTACCCTATTTATAATATACAAGGATAAGAGAGATTACAGAGGAATTTCCTGCCACAGAATTGTACTACTACAGATTAGGAGATCTGAACTATTCTGTATGTTTCTTACACCAAAATTGCCTTTGCTGACTGTTCAAATTACGCAGATGAGTCATACTTAACAATTCAATTACAATTTTAAATCACTGACTTCAAAAATGACAACACCACTGGTCATCAGAAACAATGTATATTTTATTGAGGAAGCATAGTTGCTATTTAAGTAAAGGGGATATATGATAATGCAGCATGTGCCGTACATAGAAAACAATGACAACATTCCTTGCTGAATAAGAAGAATTAAAGTAAAGGTGTTGATTCCATCGGTAAGACCTCTTGGTATTGTGTTCACTTTTGGTGTCACTCTCAACTTGCATGGTGAAAGAATATAAAAAAAAGTCTGGGGATCGACCACTTTTGGTGCATGGGTAATAACTGCGTATTTTCAAATTTTGGCCAATACCAAGAGCCTTTGAAGTTAGAGCTGAAATCTCACTTCATGGAAAGTTTCCCTTCAAGGGAGTCACATTCTTCTACAAAGAAAAGAGGAGGAATACCACATGCATGCATTGCTGTCCATTGAGTCACAGCACTCACTCAAGGGAAATGCTCGAATACAGGAAGATATTGCCCTGCCTCTCAATCTGGTGGAGGTATTTTATACATATGACTAATATTCTTAAACTTTAAGAGCAACTCAACAAAAACTTTTATTTTTAGTTTTGGACAAAAACTAAAAAATACCTCTGTTATATTTTTATTACTATCACTGATCTCTTTAGGGAAATTTCACCCAACTTCCTCCTCCTTGGCATAGGGCCGCACAGTAACATTTAAAGTAATCCTACAAAGATTCTAACACTTCCTCATATTGCGCTCTGTATCCAAACAAAACTGATTTGCCATTACTTTCAGTCCCAATAGGTATGCAGACCATGATAAACACCTGACGGGGTCCAAAGTCTTCTCAGTTAGAAACTAAAAAAAAAACGTTTGGTTTGAGTTAGCATTTTAATCAGATATTTGGGCTAAAGAAAAAAGTGGATAAAAATAAATAAAAGTGTGGTTTGAGGCTGTGATAAAGTAAACCACGGCCACATTGCTTCATGATGGACTTTGTGGGTGCCCCATCACAACATACCACATGTAATCTCAAATATCTCAATTATACTATTGGTTATAATGCTGCTGAACAGTAGTACTTCTAGTTTACTTATGGCATATAACACATATGGAAAAATAATTTTATGCGCATGTGATTATGTTCTGAAACTTTTTTTTTTTTTTTAATAATGTTTTGTTTTGCATACACATGGAGGTGGTTAGATATGCGTGTAACATATTCAAACTGTGTTAGCTGCTTAGTAGTGCAGCAAGAGAGTCATTCTTTACTCTGGTCCATAGATATGGAGAATTTACTAACAAGTGAAGTTTACTATGAAGTGTATACTCCAGAGCAGCCTTTCTCAACCTTTTCGACACAGAGGAACCCTTGATATAACTTTCTGGTATCAGGGAACCCCTGCTAAAAATGACCATATCTACAACTCATGACACATTATTGTAATGGTCAGTGGGAAGAATGCTTCTTACACTTGTAGATACTGGGAAGAATTACCCCTTTACAAATAGCTAAAAATATTAATGGTGGCAGTGGGAATTTATCTAACAGGCAGAAATTTCTAATTTCACCAAGGAACCCCTAGCAACCACTGGAGGAACTCTCATTGAGAAACCCTGCTCCAGAGTGTTTTTTTTTGGGTGGGGGGGGGGGACAACTGACCATTGTTAAAAATCTTGCAGGTGCAAGCCATGTTGTAACAAACCTCATTGAAGTGCGTGCTGATATCATCAAAGGTGACTGTAAAAGTATTAGATATTACACTGTGCATGTACAGATATGTCCTCTGTGATCATGGTCAGGACACATAGATGACTTCATACACTGGTCCCTCTAAAGGGGTTTCAAATGATAAATAACCATATTGTCTTTTTTGCTCTGGATATGCTGTAATGCTTGGTTCATGAGCACATAACAGTGCTGGAGGAGAAGTTCCGGGACTCCTGTGGGTATAGGGCAGAAGTGATGTCATCTTGGGGGGCGGACTGCTTATGCATCTTCCCCAGCCCTGTGAGCACCTCCAGCGGCCATGGTTTTCTATCATCAGCAGCATGGGTACGCTATGCAGATTTGGATTTGACTAGATATGTACTTTAATGTGAGTTGATATAACATGTTTAATAAACTGCCCATTGCAGCACTGGATGGTGCTTCCCTTTCTATACTGGGTTCACACACACAGGAGTGGTGGAGAAATTGCATATGATTCGGATAGAAACCGCATTCCTGTTCACATTGCATTCAGTTCTTGGCAGTGCAATGTGCCCCAATTTGCCCCAATTTGCCCCAATCGCACTGCAAAGTATCAGTTTTGGGAGCATTTTCACAAGTACCAGTACTTATGAAAAAACTCGGTATTGGCAACAGTGCATCCCGTATGCACACTATAGCAACTTATGTCTGCTCTTTTGTTCAATTCATTTAGTAAATTAGATACAATGTGAATGCATCCTAAATATGTCCCAAACTGTGCATTTTTCTGTTTTTGATTATGTGTTTGTATGCACATTCTGAAAGCTGGTCTTTACTGACTGTACCAAAGGGACGCCAAAACTAGATGGTAAAGTTGGAAGAAGCAATTTATATATATATATATATATATATATATATATATATATATATATATATATATATAGTGAGAGAGTGATAGATAGATACATTAGGTTGCATACTGGGATTTTGAGAAAAAAGATCTAACAAATTCCTTTTTGCAGTATACTAAGGAGAGAAACAAATGAAATATATGTGGTGAGAAAGCTGACATGTACTCTGATAACATGAGATATCCAAGTCGCAGGAAACACATGGGGGAAATGTATAACTATATTCCGAGCAAGAAGAAATAAAAGATATGATTCCCAAAAGATCCACAATGCTGGTACTGCTGGATGTCACTTACTTGTATGGACGGTCCAGTTCTGGCACTTGTAATAACTTTCTGCAGCTTTGGCTCATATCGAAGGATCATGCCTGAAAATAATCACTAAAAGTTATTTCAACTCACATTCTAAGTGACAGTATCATAAAAATGATTTGGTCTGGCTAAAAATTGTAGATATTACTGTATATATTAAAAAAGTAGGTATAATTAAAGCTGAAGATTATTTTTTTTTATATTTTGCTTTCATGGTTCCTCCTCTTCCCATTTATTTGCCAAGCAAGAAAAATAGGCCATATTGCCAAGCCACCATCATGATGCCTCCCAAGCATTAATTCCCACTTTAATTTTTTTTTTATTAAATCCATTTTTTTAGACTCAGTGTTTTTCGATCACTGGATCTCTGTGCTTCTCTATGCCATGCAGGGGGGCATCAGGGTGCTGTACATAGATTCCTGAAAATATTACAGCCTCCTGCCTCAGTTTTCCTCTCATGAGTTTCCAGCCCTGATGCAAGGAGGAGTTATGTAAATAGTAAAAACCCTGTAATGGGTTTGCATGCAGACCGCACTAAGTAATTACACTTTTGATGTTGAGCCTCCATGATTGAAAGGGTAAAATCTAATGAATGAAAATATGAATAAGGAGAAAGAAAAAAAAGAAAGGGGGTAATTGTAATGTAGGTGATTATTACAATTTTGAAAAGGCTACAAGTTTTAATTGTGTGACCCTATAATTAAAAACTATTAAAGGTTTACCTTATTTGGGAAAATGTGTGTGTCCATAGTCATAGACCCAGGAAGAATATTAGCCTGTGCCTGTGGGCACTATGCAAAGTGCACCCCTAGCACTCAGTGATGAAATAGACCAGGATGTTTAGCTCAGCAGCAACATTTTGGTGGTGGGTTGCCCTCAACTGTTTATTCACACTTGTTACCAAGCACTGGTTGAAGTTATTAAAAATGCTGAAAAATGTATGACTAGCATTAGGGAATGAGTATGGGAGTATGAAGCTGTTTAAGTACACTAGAACAGGCGGGTGAGAGTGGTGCAAGGAGGAATAGTGACCCTGCTGCAAGTACTGTGGGAAGTGAGAGCAGGCAGAAGATGTGTGTTAAAGCAGAACTAAACCTGTTTATGGAACTGTTTCCCAAAACAGTTAGATTGAAGGCATGGTTGCTTGTGCTACCAACTGAATTGTCTTGGTAGTCTGTATTTTCACAATTAATTCCATTATTTCATGTGTCATAAGTTCATTTGGTGGGTTTTGAAATTTTTAGTCATTGTTTTCAAGTAATATGCTGGATCCATGGACAGCTCACATAATATGCTTTGACTAGTGGATGTTAGTGGCGTACTAATGTAGGTGTGGGAGGTGTAGTCTGAACTGGGTACGCTAGCTAAACCAAAAAATAAATAAAAAAAACTATGCTTGCTATTTAACTATGCTCCTTTAAAGCCAACCATAGACGGTAGGAATCTCAGCCAGTTCAGCAGGGACCAGCCAGAATTTGAACCATGTATGGGCAGGCTGAATGCACCCATGCTGATCAATTGTTTAACTTGGGTACAACCAGCCTGTCGGATATTAGATGTGACTATTGCTAGCGGCTATTGTAGCCACTAGCAAAAATCACTGTGTTCTCTCGGCAGGGGCGGCTTCCCCCGATCACCCACTGAGAGAACACAATGGCTCTTCAGAAGGCATTCCTTCATCAACATTGACTGTAGTTGCAAGAAAAAAAAACGCTCCATCTATGGCCGACTTAAGTCCCTCCGACTATTAATATAATTTGACCAAACCCACAATTTTCCATGGTGCGCTATGTGCACCACTTTATTTCTACAAACCAGTTCTTTGTTAAAAAAAAACTAACAAACCCCAGATGCCAGATGTACTAGGTATGCCACTGGTGGATGTACAGTATATGTTCCATATAAAAAGGGTTCTTCTGCGTTTCCTCTTTCTTGTATGAATATTTAGAAGTCCTTATGTATGTCCTTATTAAATACAATTTGTGAGTAAGACTTTTGTAAACAGATACATAAACTGTAGATGCCCTGGTAGAATCTGAGGAAAGTGCCTGCACTATAAAAAATATTGTGCTGGGTCTACTAAAAAAAAGGCAACTATTTGCATCAGCTTTTTAAGTACTGTCAACTAAAATTATTTTTGTCTGACTCATTAGACTTTTCATGTTTTCAACTTTGCTGTTTTAAGTAAAGCCAACTATTTTTTTGCAGTTTATAGACCATAGTGTTTTAAGTTAGGAATACATACCTTAACTTGTCTGGAACTATAGTTTTAAGTAAAGCCAAATACATTTTTCCAGTTTGTAGACCATAGGTTTAAGTAAAGCCAACTAAATGTTTTCAGTTTATAGACCATAGGTTCAAGTAAAGCCAACTCAATATTTCCAGTTTATAGACCATAGGTTCAAGTAAAGCCAACTAATTTTTTCCAGTTTATAGAAATTGTTAAGTACCTTACTTTATGTATTTATTTCAAGTACTTATATAGCACCATCAATTTATTAAGTGGTTTACATATACATTCATATCAGTCCCTGCCCAGGGATCTTTCAATCTAGGGGCCAATTTACCTACCTGCCTTTGGAGCATGGGAGGAAACCTTAGCAGGCAGGTAATGTTGTGGTCAGGATTCAAAATAGCAACCCTTTTGCTGCTAGGCGAAAGCGCAAACCACTACGCCACTGTGCTGCCCTGTCACTTAGTTACCTAATTTTAAGTGATAAGTAACTAACTACATTTTTTTAAAAGTTTTTTTTAAAACAAGGAATGTTCTCATGAAACAGGCTTTCAAAACAAATTAACATTTATTATTTATAAAGTGTTTCAAATGTAATATTATTAAAGCAGCACCAAATATAAATGTAAACATTTGAAAAATGCCTCTTTCTCGGCTAACAAATTAAACTGAAACACACATATGTATTTACAGTAACTGCAAAGAACATAGAATACAGAATGCTTTTTTAAAAGCCTTTTAAGAAAGTAATTTGCGCTTTAACCACTTCAACCCCGGAAAAATTTGCCCCCTTAATGACCAGGCCATTTTTTGCGATACGGCACTGCATCGATTTAACTGACAATTGCATGTTTGTGTGACGCTGTACCCAAACAAAAATTTTCGTCCTTTTTTTCCCCACAAATAGAGCTTTCTTTTGGTGGTATTTGATCACCTCTGTGGTTTTTATTTTTTGTGCTATAAACAAAAAAAGACAGACAATTTTGAGAAAAAACATTTTTTTTTTTACTTTCTGCTATAATACATATCCCAAAAATTATATATAAAAAAAAATGTATTCATCAGTTTAGGCCAATATATATTCTTCTACATATTTTTGGCCCAAAAAAATGCGTATATTGATTGGTTTGCACAAAAGTTATCGCGTCTGCAAACTATGGGAGAGATTTAGGAGAGATTTAGGGACTTTTATTGTGTTTTTTTTAGCAGGACTTCAACATTGCGGCAGACAAATCTGACCACAAAGTACACTTTTTGGGGACCAGTGACATTATTACATTGATCGGTGCTATAAAAATGCACTGATCAATGTATAAATGACACTGGCAGGAAAGGGGTTAACACTAGGGGACGATCAAGGGATTAAGTGTGTTTCCTGGGCGTGTTTTAACTGTAGGGACATGACAAAGATAGTTCCCAATCTCTGACATGTCATCTGGTAAAATGGAGAATCGTCTTTTTTACATAGGCAGATCCCCGTTCAGCCTCTGTATACCATGATCATGGGTCGCCAGCTGAAATCAAGGAGTCGTGCGCCTGCAACTCCTGTGCAAAGACCGACGTACACCTAACGTTAGTTTGCGCAGGAGAGCTGACCTGCCGCAGTATAATGACAGTGGCTGGTCGGCAAGCGGTTAAAGTGTGAACTTTTGAAGATAGGTTCCCCACATCTAGCTCTAAAAATATCTTTGGAAAAACTTCAAAGGTATATTTTAGGTTTTCAGGGTAGCTCAGGCTAAAAGCATAAATGAGTCCCATAATCATTCTTTCTAATACAAAATGGGAGCGCTATATGAAAACAATACACTATACCAATATGCTTGTTTTTCCTGCCAATACAGCATAATATGGTATTTTTGAAATGTAATACAAATGCTATCTTTTTTTTTACATTTTAATAAAATTGGGTGCAAAGTGGGCGGGGCTTGATGTTACAAAATCTAAATTTGAACTCCAATATCTCAAAAACCGAACTGGCTGAAACATTCTTTTTTGGGGTTTTAAGCTTAATAGCCGGCAATCCCTCACCCTGCATCTTGGTTGAGTTCGGCTGCATGCAGTAAGCCGATAGGTGTATACAACGGACGTATGTCCATTTATTATAAATGTATTAATCTGCTAATAAAATAAACATTTTATATGGTATGTTAAGCAACATTTAAAGCATGTGAACGATAATTTGTTCAATGTTCACTCTTATCTTTCAATGGCATTGCATGGCTTTGTAGTGACTTGGAAAAATTCTTGTCACTGGTGGCGCTCTTTTGTCTTGATTGGCCTCAAACATATGGGAACTGACTTGTGCAAACTTTCAAAGTTCCAAAAGGCGTCAAACTCTTTAATATATACAGCA
The DNA here is from genome assembly GCF_037356315.1 of Lithobates pipiens. Taxonomy (NCBI): domain Eukaryota; kingdom Metazoa; phylum Chordata; class Amphibia; order Anura; family Ranidae; genus Lithobates; species Lithobates pipiens. The sequence goes on along the minus strand of NW_027507748.1, from coordinate 371,864,776 downwards.
TCAAAACTTGTGCGGTTACACGTTTGGCAAACATATGCGTCCTGCAAATTCAGTCAAATGAAAAGATAATTTTTTAGGTAAACGTAACTCAATTAGAATATAGAAATGCACACGCCTTAACAGTTTTGTCTAGATTACTCAATATTATACATTATTTTTGTAATTTATGTAAAAAGGTGTGTTTTAGGAACTAATGAAAATTAAGTAAGGTACTTAAAATATCAAAGTAAATTAGTTAACATTTATTTTTATGTTGGAAATTATAAAAAAAATTATGTTAAAATTACAAGCCAACAGAATCATTTTTATCAGTGTTTGTTGCCCATACAGCCAGTAGGCATCTCCCATGATCATTTTAGTAAAAAGAAAAGCATTCTCACCACATGCTGCTGTCCATGCCTGGGCACATCAGCTGACTGGCACATTCCTACCAGCAATCCAGTGTATTAGACAATGTGACCACACCAAGGAATAGAGAATTTGATGAAAAAACTGCAGTGACGTTTCAGCCTCCATGGCTCTTCTTCAGGCCTTAAGTAGACTGAAAGTAATTGGATGTTCTTCTCCACAATAACCTAAAACAGAAAATTTAAATGTAATATGTTGCAAGAAGTGTTATTAGCTTAGCTACAACTGTTGACTATTGTATATAATTAATATATTTTATTTATTTCAGATACTTATATAGCGCCGTCAATTTACGCAGCTCTTTACATATATATTGTACAGTTATAATAGTCCCTGCCCTCAGGGAGCTTACAATATGAGATCCCTAACTCACATTCATACATATTCTAGGGCCAATTTAGACAGGAGCCAATTAACCGACCAGCATGTCTTTGGAGTGTGGGAGGAAACCTGATTACTGGGAGGAAACCCACACAGGGACAGGGAGAACATGCAAACTCCAGCAGGTAGTGCTGTGGTTGGGATGAATAGATGGGCAGATCTCTACCCAAAGATGCCTGGAGGTGGTAAATCTGAAAACTGCCAGTTAATCCCCCTGCTTGACTCTGGAAATTTTCTGCCTTTCCTCCCTTTTCAGGGACAACAGTGAGCACCCATTGATTGGTCACATAAACGCTGCACCCAAATCTCTTTAGTTACTAGCAAATATTTGTTATGTCTCAGGAAGTAACCCATACATCTCACATTTTGTTAGCACTTATTGTGAACTACATGCAAGGTATGGCTTAGTGGTTAGCACTTCTGTAGCAGCTTGCAGCACTGGTGCCCACTGTTTGTACCCTGGTCAGGACACTATTTGCATGTTTTGCATGGAGATTACATGTTCTCACTATACTTGTATGAGTTTCCTCCCACATTCAAATCACATGTTGGTAGTGTAATTGACTGCTATCCAAATTGGCCCTGAACTGTGTATGTATTCATGTAAGAAAGGAACCTTAGATTGAAAGCTCCTTGAGGGTAAGGGCTGTTGTGAAGGTCTAGTATGGAAATTACTGGTGTTATATAAATACCTGTAATAATTGAGAAGACACCTCAATGAAAATGACATTTGCCAATTGTTTGTAGTACAATGACCTGCCATTGTGTTTTGTGTGACTTGCCCATAGGCAGAAGAGGAGTGCATGTGACTAACACCATCCTTTCCTCTTCTTATTGAGACATCAGCCAGATCACTTGGGAAGTTTCAAACAAGCTGGACCTGTGTTTTTCTGAATTATCAAACATTTTATGACCATTCCAATCTCTGTAATTCTCTCCTTCCTCCCTCTCATTCTACAGCCCCCTCCTTTACTCCTTATCTGATCAACTGCCTAAATTCTATTACCTTTGACTGTCTGTGGGGTTTTTTCAGAGATTGTTGTCTTGCAGATTTATTCCTACCATTTCACTAATGCTTACCATACACTGATCGAAATTCGTCTGGTTCAGCAGAGGCTATTGATTTACTAAAACTGGAGAGTGGAAAATCTGGTGCATCTCTGCATAGAAACCATTAAACTTCAAACATCAGCTGGTTCAATTAAGCTTTGACATTAAAAAAACTGGAAGCTGATTGGTTTCTATACAAGGTTCACCATATTTTGCATTCTCTAGTTTTAGTAAATCAACTCCAGTGTGTGGCCATTTCTGCTCAATACAAGTCAATTGTTTGATCAACATCCATTGAAGGGAAAAACTGGAAATGTTTCCTTGATGTGCAGCCAATCAGTTTCAGCAATGGATCAGTGCATTCTGACAACTGGGGTGCTGTTGTTACCCAATGGGTAGTATAGTACAATTTCAGTACAATGTCCTGATTCCTGATGAGGTGGATTCCTCCATCCATCTTGCTTGCATGGATGGAGGAATCTGATAGTTTTGTTTGTTTGTTTTCAGTCTGCTGTGTATGTCCAGCTTAAAGCTTATTCCCACTTTTGCAGTAAAATTTGAGAAAACCCCACTATATGCTGTTCATGTGTTCACACAGCATGCCTATATTTTTCTTGAATATCTCTTACTTATTGTGTGTTTTTCTGATTCCCCCTGTCTTGAATTGTATTGCATTGTAATGTCTACCCTAATGTTGTAAAGCGCTGCATAAACTGCCAGTGCTATATAAATCCTGTATAATAATAATAATAATAATAATAATCAGTCCATCGGCCTCGCACTTACAACGCTAACCCCCACCCCGTGAATCCGTCGATCCCGCACATACCCTATTTAATCATGGACTTCCTGCCTCTCCTCCTACTCTGCATCTTGGCCTTCATGGCAGCTTCCCTCCTTCTTCCCTCCGCGCAGCAGCCAATACAAATGCTTCACCTCTAGGTCAATCATGTCTCAGAACCTGCTTCCTGATTGGCAGGGGGGAAAATCAGGAAGACAATAGTGAATATTAATTTGCTATTGTCACGCAACTGGGTGGGTTTAGGGTGCAGTGTTCTGCGCCCCCAAGCCCACCCTTTTTTGAAGCCTATGGCTCGTCGAATCATGTGCTCGAAAAACCCCATTGGAATCTGTGTATTCGGCACCCTCCATGTGGATTAGGGGCCAGAAGCACGGATTTGGGGGCGGTGACCCTGCGCCCCTAATGGCTGGGCCGCCACTGGTAGTTAAGCCCATACAGTCCAGTTTTGGGTGCCTGGGAACTAGTTATAACATTCCCATCAACATTCCTGGAAAAGGCAAAAAGTAAGTGGGTGCTGCAGCAATTGTCAGCTGGAGACTGGAAACAATAGTCAAGTATATATCAACAGAACACCAAGGATCCTTGAAATAAAGTCCAAGTGTTTATTCGGTGATGACATCACAGTGTTAAGTGCAATGTTTCAGGGCCACACAGCACCCCTTCATCAGACATATGATGGCTCCGAGTGCACATAGCACTTTGATGTCATCTGCAAATAAACGTTTGGATTTTATGTAATTTTTTTTTTGCTTGGTGTGCTGGCGACATAAACTTTTGGCACCTAGGAGGTACAGGTTTTGCATATGCAATGGCTGTATGCTGTTCTTAGTGACCCTCGTATTTAGGGCCAGATGGGTTCAGGGACATATGCCCATATGCCCCAAATGTGGAATTCCTGTATTAGATGTTCTGTATTTTAACAATACTAATATTTTACTTGTATAGCAACGCTATACTAAAGTGAACATCAAGGCCACTAGGCTGTAAGAACGCAATAGGTTTGATTTACTAAAACTGGAGTGTGCAAAATCTGCTGCAGCTCTTCATAAAAACCAATCATCTTGCAGGTTTTTGTTTATTTTTTTGTGAAAACTTAATTAAACAAGCTGAAGTCAAAAACTGATTGACTATTACGCACAGCTGCAACAAATTTTGCACTCTACAGTTTTAGTAAATCAACACCAGTGGGTTTTAATTTACTAGAATAGTGTTCATTTACTAATCTTTACCAAATTAAATATGGTTATTAAAAATCCCTTTATTTAATTCCATTGACTAAATCTGGCCATGCACAGCTCCAAATTTAGTCAATACCTGCTGAATTGTAGGAAATGTAAGATTTGGGTGGTCCTGTCAACATATGGCTGTCAACATATGGCTGTCTAGGCAGCCTTAGCCCTTGTACACACGGTCGGAGATTCCGACGGAATGTGTCCGATCGGACCGTTTTGTCGGATATTCCGACTGTGTGTGGTCTACATCGGACTGTTCGGTCGGAGTATCCGACGGACCAAGTTTTCCAACTTGTTGGTTGATCAAAATGCTCTGATCGGACATACTCCGATCATGTGTAGAGAATTCCGATTGGACAAAGTGCCACGCATGCTCAGATCAAATTCCTACACCAAAGCTATTGGCTACTAGCGTGAACGTAGTCCCGTCGTAACGAAATAACGTAATCACATCAGATTTTCTAACAACTTTGTCTGACCGTGTGTATGCAACATTTTCGGACAAAATCCGTCGGACAAAATCCGACGGACAAAATCCGACGGACAAAATCCGACGGATTTGCTTGTCGGAATCTCCGACTGTGTGTACAAGGGGCTTATGCCACGTACACATGATCAGACTATCTGGCAGACTATCTGGCGTGTGTGGGCTCCGGCGGACTTTTTTTTCCAGGGACTTTTTTTTGTTGGAAAGAGGCCCTTGTCCTCATCAACACGGGGACAACGTGCTTTGGGGTGGGGGGGCTAAAGCACTCCCCCATGTTGAGGACACGTGGCCTAGTACGGCTTGGGGGGGGGGGGGGGAGGGCTCGCTCGTCTCCACCCCCTTTCCTGACCGTCCGGTTTGCGTGCTCGGATAAGGGTCTGATATGGACTTTGGGGGGACCCCCACGCCATTTTTTGGGCGTAGGGCTTTCCCTTTAAGTCCATACCAGGTGACGGGGCCAGCGACATGTCAATGTCGCCGACCTCCTGTGCTAGTCCCGGCTACCTGGAGCCGCGTTCAAAATGAACGGACTTTCCTCTGTGTGTGGGCAAGTCCGTTCATTTCAAAAGTACAGCGGACTCCTGCCATAGTCCGGCGGCAGGTCCACTCGTTTGGAAAGTCCGGCGGACCTCCGCTTCAAAGTCCGGCGGTTTGTCCGCCGGGCTAAGTCCGCCGGACAGTCTGATCGTGTGTACGCGGCATTAGGGTGCCAGAATAGGGGGCCACTTGCTGGGGATTTGGAAGGAAGGAAGGGAGGGAGGGAGGGAGAGAGAGAGAGGGAGAGAAAAGGGAAGGAAGGGACTAAGGAAGGAAGGAAGGAAAGAAAGAAAGACTGACTTGACCTAGGTCAGTATCACAGTTAGTGTTAGGGTCAGAGTAAGGATCAAAGTTCAAGGTAAAGGCCAAAGGTTGTGGTCAAGGCTCAGATTTTTTGGGGGTAGGATTTAAATAAAAAGCAAAATGCACACTGTTAATTCTGGGCCCTACTCTGGGTACACATAACATACACATATGCAGTATCAATGCCATCATCAGGAGCAGGAGAAATTATTTTGTTTTTTTTTTGTGATAAGTTATGGGAATAGCAATAAATATACATCTGAATGCAGCAAAATGTGCCTTTGTCTGTGTAGACAAAAATCCTTAAACCGGGCCCTGCTTGTCAGCACCACCCAGCTCTTTGATTTAAAAAACTGAAGAAGTAAAGTGAGAATTTGTCAGCCTGAAAAATGATTGCATCCTATCAGATGCAGTCACAGTTCATGTATTCAGACAGCTGATGTTTCTGTGGCTGTCTAGATACAATATGTGGCATGGAAGGTTCCTCTATCCATGCTAAACAGTTATCTATTAGATTTATCTTGTTTAGCCTGCGGGATGAGTGATGTATGGCCAGTTTAGTCTCACTTTGCTAGGTTTCTTGCGTAAATCCATCCCAATGTTAACCACTGAGTTACTGTATTGCTCAAAGGCTTCATGGGAATCTGTCATTTAGAAATGGGTGCTTTGACATGCAGTAGTTCACTAATGAAATAATGTTACATGTTTTCTCCCAGCATTGATGAGAGCTCCTGCCCACGTGTTACAAAACCATTCCATTTCCAAGGCTAATTACTTGGCAGGGGCGCACTGATTTCTTTCAGTGCCTTTCTAATCAACTTTTAGGCCGTCATTTCATCAGTAATTACAGATCGATAAGACTCATGGGGGGAAAATTCAATAAAGTAATAAAGGCACTTTTCTAACAGTATGAATCCTGTATCATGGCCTGCTACAAATTCATGGAAGCTATGTACCAGTTTGGGTACCAGCACTGATATGTGCACCTGATTCAGATAGTCCTTACTACCACCACTTCTAGAATCTGTTGCTATGAGGAGTGGGACAAAATCCTTGCAGAGATGTGTGCAAACCTGGTGGCCAACTACAAGAAATGTCTGACCTTTGTGATTTCCAACTAGGGTTTTGCCACCAAGTACTAAGTCATGTTTTTTTGCGAAGGGGTCAAATACTTATTTCACTCATTAAAATGCAAATCCATGTATAACTTTTTTGAAATGCGTTTTTCTGGATATTTTTGTTATTCTGTCCCTTGCTGTTAAAATAAACCTATCATTACAATTATAGATTGATCATTTCTTTGTCAGTGGGTAAATGTACAGAATCAGCAGGGGATCAAATACTTTTTTCCCTGACTGTATGTAAAGAAACAGCGCTATATAAGTACCTGAAATAAATACACACCCACAATAGCATATGCAGCACCCTCTAGTGTGCCACTAGTGTTTGTGTAGGCAAATCTATGCTATGACACAAAAGTCTAAATTGGGTCAGGGTTTACTACAGGTCAGGCTGGATGACTCACAGAGGCAGGTCTCTGGTGCCTCCCCCAGTTCTGAAAATGTTGAGAAACTTCTAGAAATGAAGTGGATGGAGGCCAGGAGGGTTGATCTGCATACTTGAAGGAGCTTAGCCAATCCCCATGTGGAGGGCCTGCAGGGTGGCATGACTTATGGATAAGTCATGTCAGCAGGATAGTTGGGTGGAAGATGGAGTGCTGAGGAGACTGTTGGGGGCCCTTGGGGGGGGGCCTCTGCCTCAGGCTGGAGCTTGGGCTGGCTTGGGATTCTCAAGGGGAGAGACTGCCAAATGTAGCAAGCCTTTCAGGAAGAGAACATTGTGTTTAACCTTTCCTATCCCAGACCCTGGGAGATCATGGGAGCAGCCGGGCGGGTCGGTAGTTCCTGCAAGCAGTAGAGGTAGGCTAGGTGTCTACAGTGGAGTGGGAGATACTCCTGTATGCACTTCAGCCTACAACATGTTGTGCTACTTTCTAAGGGACTAAGAGTTCCTAGTCCTTAAGGCGCTTTTGCATTTTTTGGTTATCAGAGACTGTCAGTGTCAGGGAAGGAGGACAGTTCAGGATTGTGCCCCTGTTCTTTTGTTTTTTTTTTGCAGTTAAAGCGGGAGTAAACCCAGTTTCAAAAAACACTTACATTCCCGACATGCTGGAAATGCTAACTTTCACATTGGTTGTGCTCTCAACCAAACTTTCAAACCATCCAATGGCTGGTGTCATAACTGATCACATGTGCAGCATTATGGCAGTTGAAGAATTATTAGAGGCCAAGATGGCAGCTTCCTTGACTGAAAACGATAGAAGGGTTTACTTCCACTTCAAGCTGGGCATCCCATAATTCCTATTCCCCATCCAAATTATTACCCCTAATAAACAACAAAAACCAAGCTAAAAGACTGTTCCTTGTGTCTGTATGCAAGTGGAAAATTCTTATTACCTGGCTGTGCAGGAGTGGGGAAACCAGTCATCTGCAGTCCCTGCATGGGTTGTGCTATACATAGATTTGAACTGAGACATGGAATAAAATGGTCTGGCTCTCATATGTATTTATCACACACTGTACTGCTGAGCTACAACTTAGATGTAAATGGTCCCTAAACACGCACTCACATTTTACAATCTAATTGTGCAATCTTCAAAAGGACTATATAGTGCAGAGTCCTGCTTGAATGGATACAAATTAAATGACTTGTTAAGGAAGGCCCTCGTGTCACAATGTTTTTGTGAATTGTACAGAGATTGTACAATTTATTTATTTTTATTATAGGTATTATATAGCACCGAGAATTTACACAGCACTTTACATATATATTGTACATTTACATCCCTCCCTACCATCAAGAAGCTTACAATCTAAGGTCCCTAACTCACATTCATACAATGTGTATTATTATTATTATTATGATTATACAGGCTTTATATAGCACCAAACAGTTTGCACAGCTCTTTATAACATGAGGGCAGACGGTACACTTACAATACAATTCAAAACAGGAGGAATCAGAGGGCCCTGCTCGTTAGAGCTTACAATCTAAAACACATAAATATGCATGGTCGTCTTGGTCATGGAGACAGGGATAAGAGTACAGAGAATAAAAGAAGGGAAAATCGAAATGTCAAAAATGTTCCCGTGTTAAAATAAATTACCTCTAATAATGGGTGTCCTGTGTGTGGACCCTCTTGTGTTTGTTAAAAACTGTTAAGGGTCATTCAGCTTATAGACCACTATACGCTTTGCCTTTGAGCCTTCAGCACTGAAACAGTGATGACAGTAAGTAGCTCACTTTCCACCTCATCCATTTGCCCCTCTTTTCTACCTTGTCCATTCACAGAACTCTTCATATTCTGTGAAAATGATATAGGATGCTTTGTGAATGGATGGGGTGGATCATCACTGTACTGGAAGACTAGGTTCAGACATGTGCGACCTGCATTCTGTAGTCAGCCCATTAATTTTAGTGGGCTGCCCTACCCTCATAATAGCAGCACCATGTGACTTGGAACAAAACATTACAGCGCACACATGCAAAAATGACATTTAACTCCTGCAAGGCTATTTAAAACACCTGAACATTTAAGAAAAATGTGATTTGGCATGCGTAAAAATGCGCTACGTTTCCTGAGTGCATGGGGTGTCATTAAGAATTAATAGTACACCCGAAGAATTTGAAAAAAAAGAATTAATAGTACACCCATGCGTCCACTAAAGAGCAGAATTTTCTGCCTGTGGTTCACGAGCACACATGGTTTTTCAAGCATTTTGGACCCACACAAGTGTGAACCTAGCCTAAGTTTCAGTAGCAGAAGTTTGGCATTTAGGCCACTTTCATACTGGGGTGTCGGCGGTGGTAAAGTGCCGCTATTTTCAGTGGCGATTTACCATCATTTTTGCGTCCCTCCATCCTTTGCATTAAGGTGCAAAAATGTTTGTCACTGACCAGCCCCCCAGCCCCCCCATTTTACTCACCCTCTCTGCCCGTTGTCTCGGCTCTTGATTGGATAGATTGATAGCAGCGCAGCCATTAGCTCCCGCTGCTGTCAATCAAATCCAATGACACGGGCACCGGAGGCAGCGCTAATTCGGTATTCTGTGTTATTGGACGCAAATGCTGGACTCGGAAGAGCGTACGGGGCTCCCTAAGGAAAGTGCTTCTCCTAGGTGGTTTCCCAATGCAGGGAGCAGCCCCGAACACCATTGGGGGATCCCAGAAGACAAAGTTTGGGGCCACTCTGTGCAAAACAAACTGCACAATGGTGGCAAATCTATGTTTGTTACTTAAAAAAAAAGGGGGTTTAGTAACCCTTTAAAGTACTTATTTTGTCCCCCCCAAACAAAAAAAACAGCTTTCCATTAATTCTTCACAGGCTTACCTCACTGTCTTCATAGCTGTTTAATCACTTTCAGACCGGACCATTTTGCTGGCTTAAGACCAGACCACTTTTTGCGATTCGGCACTGCGTCGCTTTAACTGACAATTGCGCGGTCATGCGACATGGCTCCCAAACAAAATTGACGTCCTTTTCTTTCCCACAAATATAGCTTTCTTTTGGTGGTATTTGATCACCTCTGCGGTTTTTAATTTTTGCGCTATAAACAAAAAAATAGCATCAATTTTGAAAAAAACGCATTTTTTTTTACTTTCTGCTATAATAAATATCACCCAAAAATTTATAAAAAAAACATTTTTTTCCCTCGGTTTAGGCCGATACATATTCTTCTACATATTTTTGTTTAAAAAAATCACAATAAGCGATTATTGATTGGTTTGCACAAAATCTATAGCGTTTACAAAATAGGGGATAGTTTTATGGCATTTTTATTAATAATTTTTTTTTACTATTAATGGCGGCGATCAGCGATTTTTATTGTGACTGCCACATTATGGCGGACACATCGGACATTTTTGGCACATTTTTGGGACCATTGTCATTTATACAGCATTCAGTGCTATACAAATGCACTGATTCCTGTGTAAATGACACTGGCAGTGAAGGGGTTAAACAGGGGGTGGCAGTGTAGGGGTTAAGTGTGTCCTAGGGGCGTGTTACTAACTGTGGAGGGCTGGGCTGTGTGTTTTTTTTTTTTTTAAGTTTAAACTTTTTTATTTTATTTGCTTTATATTCAAGTTTACAAATATTGCCACATAGTAATCACATACATTAATTCCCCTTACAAACAAATTACCCTTGTCCCCCCATCCCATCCTCCCTCCCCCTGTCAACCCTCTCCCCCTCCCATTCCCTCCGCCAATAATCTTCCATTCGCAATTTATACAAAAGAAAAAATAAAAAATAACATCAAACTTAAACAAATTACTCATTCCCTTCTCCCATCCCCCTCCCCACCTCTCATTCATACCCACCTTCATCCATCACTCTCGTAACTTACTCTCCCTTTACACACCCCACTTTCCCCATATTTTAACAAACTTCCCATAATTACCTCTTTTCCTATATATGTATTCCTCCTTTTTTATGTTATCTTTCACCCTTTCCATCCATTCCTTTACTGTAGGCGCTTCCCTCCTCTGCCATTTACACGCAATTAATTTCCTCCCCTGAAAAAGGCATCTAATGACTGCTGTATGGATATCCCTTCGTACCTCCTCTTCTTCTATCAATCCCATTATACATATTTTTGCTTCTACTTCTAGTGATAACCCAAACACTTTATTGATTTCCCCTATTATTCCTACCCAATATCTATATAATTTTGGGCATCGCCAAATCATATGTATTAAATCTCCTCTTCGGTCCCCACATCTTTGGCATTCTGCATCCTGTCTACACCCAAATCTATACAATTTAAGAGGAGTGTAATATGCCCTATGGATTAAATACATTTGAGATATGCTATTTGATGGAGATAAAGAAACTTTCGCCCCCAATGCCAGAGCCTTTTCCCACTGTTCTACCGATATTGGGCCCACCTCTCTTTCCCATTTTGCTTTTTTTTCCTCCTCTATTACCCCTTCTTGTTCTGTTCCCTTTAGGTACCTATAGATCTCTGAAATACCTCCTTTCGATATATTATGACTTATAATTCTCCTGAGTGCAGGCATTTTACTCCATTCCAACTTCCTGTTTCTGAATTGTGCCTCTAGCGCATGTTTGATTTGTATATAATTAAGGAGGTAATAAACCGGTAACCCATATTCATCCCTTACTTCCTGAAATGTTTTCAATCTCCCGTCTTTATATAATTGTACTAAGAAATGTATGCCGCTCCGATCCCATTCTACTAATCTCCCCATTTTCTTAATTTCCCCTAGATTTTTATTTTCCCATATTGGTGAGAATTCTGTATATCCTCTATACCCCAATATTACTTTTACCTCCTCCCAACACTTTACCATCAGTTGGACTGTGGGGCAGTTGGTCCTAAATGAGTCGGCTTCCACGGCTTCCGTGACCGTATTATGTGGAGTGTCCCTCCCCAGGGGTCCAGCCCCGCTTCCTGTCACTGCCACCAGGTTACCTCCCCTCATATACTGTAATTGGGCAGCCAGAAAGTAGTATCTCATATTAGGTAGTGCCATCCCACCCATTTCCCTTGGTCTCTGTAGTACTTGTAAGCTAATTCTTGCCACATTGTTCTTCCATATCACCTCTCTAAACAAACTTTCCATTTTTTTAAACCAATATTTTGGAATCCAAACCGGTGAGTTTTGTATAACATATAATATTTGAGGCATCCACACCATCTTAATTAAGTTGCACCTACCAGCTACTGACAAGGGGAGGTTCTTCCATATTCTAATTTTACGTTTTAATTTTGACATAAGTGGGACTAAGTTCCCTGCTATATACTGCCTTGGGTCTGCCGTCATATTCACTCCCAAGTACTTCATTTGTTTAACTATTTCTATTTGGGATACCTGTACTGGCAGTGGAATATCGAGGGGATCCACTGGTAGGAGGGCAGATTTTTCCCAGTTAATTTCAAGTCCGGAGAAATACCCAAATTCTTTTATCAGGGTCATTGCCGCCACTAATGAAGGCCCCGTGTCCGCTAATAACAGCAATACATCGTCTGCATACAAGGCAACCTTTTCCTCCTCATTCCCTCTTTTAAACCCCCGAATATCCTTCGCCTCTCTCAAGGCTATTGCCAGAGGCTCCATCGAGAGGGCGAAAAGCAGGGGCGACAAAGGGCACCCCTGTCTTGTCCCCCTCTCCAAACGGAACTCCTCTGAACATTCCCCATTTATTCTCACTTTCGCCCTAGGGCCTGTATACAGTACTCTTATCCATTGCATAAATCTCGGGCCAAATTGAAATTCCGCCATCACCCTCCTTAAATAATGCCACTCCACACTATCGAAGGCTTTTTTTGCATCTAAGGACATGACTGCTCTATTCCCTTTATTTTCTGAAGGAATCTGAATGTTTAAATAAGTGCGTCTCACATTCATATTTGTGGACCGCCCTGGGATAAACCCAGTTTGGTCCTGGTGTATTAGTTTTGATATTATGTTTTTTACCCTTGTTGCAAGTACTTTTGCCAAAATTTTAACATCTGAACACAATAACGATATAGGTCTATATGATGCGGTCTCCAATTGGTTTTTCCCTTCTTTTGCTAGGACCACCACTGTGGCCTCCATCATTGATTGCGGCAGCTGTCCCGCTTCAAAAGCGCCATTGAACACCTGTAGGAGAGCCGGTAAAAGTATCTCCCCAAATTTTTTATAAATCTCTATCGGCAGTCCATCCGGACCTGGTGCTTTCTGATTTGTCATTTCTGCTGTTACTTTTTGCAGCTCCTCCAGGGTCAATGGTGCTTCCAAACCCTCCCTATCTTCCTCCGACAACTTAGGTAATGTTATTTTCCCAAAAAATTCCTGCATCTCCCCCTCTACTTCAGAGTTTGAAACTTTATATAGTTCCTCATAATATTTTCTAAACTCTTCCACTATTTCAGGTGTTGACTTCCTCATACCTCCCTCCCTGTCCAATATCGCCGGTATTATTGGGGACGAGCTATTTGATTTAGCAATCATTGACAATACCCTCCCCACTTGTTCCCCTTCGCAAAAGAAGGACTGCCTCTGAAACTGCCTTTTCCTCTCTTCTTTCTCCCATATAAGTCTTTTATATTCTACCTGATTTTCCTCCCATTCCTTGGAACTTTCTTCTGAGGGGGCCCTTATATACCTCTCTTCTGACCTCCTTATCCTTTCTTTTACTTCTGTTTCCTTTGCAGCCCCTTTCTTCTTAATCTGCGATATCTTTTTTATTAGTTCCCCCCTTAAGAAGGCTTTCAAGGTATCCCACATTATTCCCAGGGACGTAGATCCCACATTTATACTCAAAAATTCTTTTAAGTTTTCTTTTACCTCTTCCATGTTATCCATTAGTTCTAACCAAAATGGGTTTATCTTCCATTCCCTTCTACTACATCCTCTCCCTATTGTCATTAAAAACATTACCGGTGAATGATCCGAGATTCCCCTTGGCTCGTACTCCACTTTCTCCACCATCCCCAGCGCCTCTTCATTACACAGCACCATATCGATCCTGGACAAGGTGGAGTACGTCTTAGAGTGACAAGAATACTGTCTTTTTAAGGGGTTCCACTTTCTCCATATATCCACAAAACCCGTTTCTTCACAGAATTGAAATAACAACCCATTGGGTCCCTCCCTACTACCGCCCTTCTGTGGGAACCTATCTATTTTTTGATCCATTATCATACTGAAGTCCCCTGATATTATGACTGGGATTCCGGGCTTATCCTTTATAAACTTCAGCAGTTCATGTAATATTTCTGCATTAAATGGTGGTGGGATATACACAGTTGCAATCACACATACTCTATCTTCTATACCACAAAAAAGGAACACATATCTCCCTTTAACATCTACGATGCTCTGCCTGCAAGTTAGACCCGACCCAGGGTCTATTAAGACACTCACTCCCCTTGAGTAGGAAGTGTATGTAGAGTGATATTGTATCCTATATTTTCTGTGTCTTAGCACACTGATTGTATCACGGTCCAGGTGGGTCTCCTGTAGACAGAGCATCCCATAATTACCCATATTCCCCATGGAAAATAACGCACGTCTCTTCAACTGTTCCTTCACCCCCCGTATATTCCAAGAACAAATTTTAACCTCTTTAGTGAAATTCCCTACCTTACTACTTACTCCCATATTTGAGACCTAAATCACAATATCGTACTTTTTATTCTCCATTCTACGTGCTTTCTCTGTGTTTTCACACGTGCTCTCCCCCTTGCTTAATTCTTTTTTCCCAGTGCTCCAAGATTTTAATCCCACACATATTTTGTATCTCATATTTACCATATTTCTTATACACATTTTACACACATTTTATATAAATTGAGCAATATTATTTCCTTGTGCCTCTCTTAATTTCATTTTCTTGTGCCCTTTTACCTGACCAACATATTCAATACAATTTCACCCATCAACTCTGTACTTAAATAGATATATTTTTTTCCTTGTGCAATTAATAATCCTTTACCATGCCTACCTATATCCTTTCCTATCCTTTCAACCTCCTTTCTCTCACTATCATTCATCCATTCATACTCCCCATCCCTTTTTTCTTTCCCCTCCCCAACCCTCCCATGCCCCACTTGGGGCCCTTCTAAGGGGCTTCCAACATGACCGTTTTTACCTCCCAGGGTGATATATCCTCCCCACCTGCTCACCCTATCCACCCACTCCCATAACTCTTATTTCTATAACGAACAATAATCCAAATTTCTGCCAAAAAAAAAAAAAAAAAGGGGGGAAGGGGGGAAGGAGAGAGGGAAGGAGACAAACAGAGCAATATGGGGACGTTCCCTCTAAGTCCAGAAAAAAAAAAAAATTGTCCATTTTCTTTCTGTTTTCATACTACAGCGTTTCCCTCTGTTGCAGCAGACATTTATTTTCCTCCAACCACGACTTAACTTCTTCTGGACTATTAAAAAATATGTTTTCCCCAAATGCTGATACCCTCAACTTTGCCGGATAAAGCAATGCATAGTTCACTTTAAGACTCTGCAATTTCTTTTTGCACTCTATGAACTTAGCTCTCTGTCCTTGCAACTCTGGGGAAAAGTCCAGATACAATGAAATCTTTATCCCATTATATTCAAGGTTACGCAGTTCTCTTGCTCTTTGAAGGATAGCAACTTTATCTCTATAGGACAGCAATTGGATAATTATGGGTCTAGGATAACTTCTTCCTTCCACCATCCTAAACGGAATTCTATACGCCCTTTCAATTGCAAAAAATCTTGATAGCTTCTCACTCCCTACTTTATCCTTTATCCATATTTCCATGAATTCAGCAAGATTATTGCCTTCACTTTTCTCCGGGACACCTAAAACTCTGATATTTTTCCTGCGTATAATATTTTCCATATTATCCATTTTAGCCATACACAAATTTAACTGGCCCTTCATCATTTGCATCTCCTGTTTCAACGGGAGTACTTCATCCTCCACCTGGCTGACTCTCTCCTCCATATCTGATATACGGGCCGCAGTTTTCTGTACTTCATTTTTAAGATTTATCCCATCTTCTCTTATCTGCTTTAATTGGTCTGATACATCGTCCAATGATAATTTACATGTATTCACCGCAGAAAGAATTTCTTTTAGTGATGGTTCTTTACCTTTTGCCCAAATTTCTCCTTCTGTACTTATCTCAGTGTCCCATCCAGTCCCCCTCTCCAAGGAGAGATTACTCACGGACGCTTGTGCTTCCGATATTCCACCCATTATACCCGTAGTGTCCGACCGGACTGCCACACATATTACTTCGTTTAAACTTGTCGGCTCTATTTCGGTCGTCAAACCCTGGCTTTTCCTTCCGACCGTTTGCACGGCTGCAGTACTCTGCGGCCGCCCCTCTCCGACTTGCCCGTTCTTTCTAGGTGTTTGATTTGGGGTCTGATTAGGCGTATGGGCATATTGCTCCAGTTTAGAAGCGGCGGCAGCAGCAGCAACGCCTGTCCGCCCGGTCGAGTGGCCAGCCTTATCTTTGGAACTACGTAGTGTTTGTGATCCATTATGTGTGGTCGCCTCCTCCACCCCCCTTTTCCTAGTCATACCTTCGGGTCTTACGTCTCTTCTACCGGGGGGGAGGTATCGCTCAATCCCTCCCTTCGCTTTGCGTCCCTCTCTCACAGGGATTCTTACGTGGGGATCGATGTACCTCTATGGGAGAGCTTCCTATGGCGACCTCCACATATCTCCACTGTCGCGCCGTTCGAACAACCGAGTGTACCGTTGATCTCGCTTTCGTGGTGTCACGGCTTCACAGCGTCCCCTCGTTTTCAGCTCCACAACGCTCGGCTTCTCCTTCCCTCCTCCTCCTCCACACTACCTTGGCAGCATTAGTGTCTGGAGCGAGCGGTAGGTCTGAGCCCGCCGCGACCTCTCACCCTGACATCCGGTCACGCCCCCCCCTCCCTGGGCTGTGTGTTAGTGATCACTGATCTCTGCTCCAATCACAGGGAGCAGAGATCAGTGTCACTTGTTGCTAGCCAGAACGGGGAAATGCTGTTTACATCGGCATCTCCGCATTCAGCATCCCCATGAGACGATCTTGGGTATCCCCGTGACGATTGAGTCCGCGGGATCCGCGACCGCACTCACAGGGATCCCGACCAGCACGCGCGCATGCCACCGGTGGCACGCACCCGATGGCAGGACGGCAATTTCAACTGGACGTACCTGTACGCCAGTTTGCCTGCCCGTGCCATTCTGCTGACGTACATCCTTGTGCACCGGCCGGGAACTAGTTAAACACACTTCTCCATTACTTCTGCCTTACTTCCTCTTCAGACTTTAGGTAATGACTAGGGTTGCCACCTTTTCTTCAATCCAAACCTGAACATTGGGTGTCCCAAGGAGAGTAGTAATGCAGTGGGTGTGGGCAAAGTGCTCTTGCTGATCTCATCACCCTGCCCCCCCCCAGTGATGTCGAACTTGCCCCCAGATAGCCGCCCGCATCTTCCGGACAGCAACAGATTTGTGTGTGATCATATTGGTTACTTGGGGAGCCACTGTCCTGCTCTGAATAATGTGTCCGGGTTTCAGTCCGCCTGAAGCGTGGACACATTATTCAAAACCTGGACTGTCTCGGTTAATCCCGGACAGGTGGCAAACCTAGTCATGACACAGGAAGGAGTTGACCAGCTGACCTCATTAGCACACACCCTGCATCATCTACCCTTAGCTGGTCAACCCCTTCCTATGTCATGACTGCCCAGGAAGTAAGGCAGAAGTAATCGAGAAGTGTGTTTAAACAGCTATGAAGACAGTTAGGTAATCCGGTGTAGAATTAATGGAAAGCTGCTTTATTTTTGCAAAATTAGTACATTAATGCTATATTGGTAGACAGGGGAGCTGGAATTTAGAAGGAAAAAAAAGTGAACTTAACCTTTAAGTGTCAGGACAAAAGGTAGCAGTCCAGTCATTCCTACACTGTTCCAATCTATTTTACAACAAACGTGATTCTGCCTCATATGTGACAAATCAATGGAAACCCTTTTCTAAAAAGAATCATTTTTACACGTATCAATTCACTAATTACCTAAAACAGAACATGAAGATTGAAATTTTTGTCCAGCCAGAGTTTTTGTTTAGTAGAGTAGGAAGGGATCTGCCAATCATTAATACTATCTGGGGCACTGTTACAGAGCTTTTCTCTCACTTTCTATCTCTCCCTAAGGAAGTCCTGGATAGCAGTAAAAAAAAAAACAAATAGGTACCCTAACCCTTTTCAACTCTATCCCAGAGGAAAAAGAAAGTTTTGGCTGGCCATGCATTTTAATACTGAGGCTGCCAGCTTACATAATATACTAGTTATATACAGTTTTAAGATAATTGGTGTCTAGTGTCTATATATTGACTAAGGTTGAGCTCTTGACTGCATGTAGCTTTGAGCTGTAACGTTAGTAATAAGAAACACTAAAGCTTCTGATTTTTCCATATCCAATTGCTCATCAACAGCTGCTTAAATATGACAAGTAAAAGCAGTAATTGAATTGCTCCACACTATTCTAGGACACCTATTGTTAAAATCAATGTATATATGGCTTACAGCACAATGGCTATCATGTATTGCTCCTATTAAAGAATAATCCAGCAACTTCAGACATTCCTGACTATTTAATTATTGACCTGCAGTAGAAATGAAGATATTTCTGTGCTCAGGTCCTAAATAGCTTCCATATAAACCACATAAAGGACACATAAAAGTGATTCTTAGTTACAATAATGCCCTGCACACACGGTCGGACTTTCCGACGGAAAATGTACGATCGGATTGTGTTGTCGGAAATTCAGATCGTGTGTGGGCTCCATCTGACTTTTTCCGTCTGAATTTCCGACACACAAAGTTTGAGATCTGGATATGAAAATTTACGACAACAAAATCCGTTCATGTGTATACAATTTCGACGCACATGCACACGCATGCTCAGAATAAATTACGAGACGAAAGCTATTGGCTACTGGCCTCTTTATAGTCCCGTCGTACTTGGTTTACGTCACCTCGTTCTGAACGATCAGATTTTCCGTCAACTTTATGCGACCGTGTGTATGCAAGACAAGTTTGGGCCAAAATCTGTCGGAAAAAAATCAGGAAAAATGTTGTCGTCGGAATGTCCGACTGTGTGTACAGGGCATTACAGTGCATTCATAAAGTATTCAGACCCCCTTTGCTTTTTTCAATGTTGTTAATTCATTTTTTTCTCTCATTAATCTACACCCAGTACCCCGTAATGACAAAGTGAAAGCAGAATTTTAGAAATGTCTGTGAATTTATTACAAAGGAAAACACTGAAATATCACATGTACTTAAGTATTCAGACCCTTTACTCAGTACTTTGTTTAAGCATCTTTGGCAGAAATTACAACCTGGAGTCTTTTTGGGTATGACGTGACAAGCTTTGCAGACCTAGATTGCGGAATTTCTTTGCCACTATTCTTTGCAAGTCCTCTCAAGCTCATTCGGGTTGGATGGGGACTGTCAGTGGACAGCCATCTTCAGGTCTCTCCAGAGATGTTCATTAGGTCAGGGCTTTGGCTGAGCCACTCTAGCACATTCACAGGGTTGTCCCTAAGTCACTTCTGTGTTGTCTTGGCTGTGTGCTTAGGATTGTTGTCATGTCGGCCCAGTCTGGGGTCCTGAGTACTGTGGAACAGATTTTCAAGGAGGATCTCTCTGTACTTTCCTATATTCAGCATTCCCTCAACTCTCACCAGTCTTCCAGTCCTTTCTGCTGAAAAATACTCCCACAGCACAATGCTGCCACCACCATGCTTCACTGCTGGGATGGTAATTGGGCAGGTGATGAGTGGTGCCTGGTTTCCTCCAGATATAACATTTAAATTGAGGCCAAACAGTTCAATTTTGGTTTCATCAGACCAGAGAATCTTGTCCTTGTTGTCCTTCAGGTGCTTTTCTGTAAACTCCAAGCAGGCTTCCATGTGTTTTGCACTAAGAAGAGGTTTCCATCTAGCCACTCTGCTATAAAGCCCAGATCGGTGGAGGGTTGCAGTGATGGTTGTCCTTTTGCAACTTTGTCCCGTCTGTGTCCCATCTCCACACAGGATCTCTGGAGCATGACTATCAGGTTCTTAGTCACCTTTCTTACTAAGGCCCTTCGCCTCCAGTTGCTCGGTTTAGCCAGGCAACCAGCTCTTGGAAGAGTCCTGGTTGTGCAAAACTTCTTCCATTTGGGAATTATGGAGACCACTGTGTTTTTGCCAACCTTCAGTGCAACAGAATTTTTTTGTTGCCTTCCCCAAATCTATGCTTTGCAATAATCCTGTCTCTGAGCTCTACAGGCAGTTCCTTTGCCCTCGTGGCTTTTGCTCTGATGCAGTATGCATTGTCAGCTGTGAGGCCTTTTATAGAGAGGTGTGTGTCTTTCCAAGTCATGTCTAATCAGTTTACATAATTTACCACAGGTGGACTCCAATCAAGGTGTAGAAACATCTCAGAAAGAATCAAGAGAAATGGGGGGGGGGGGGGGGGGGCATTTAAGCAAAATTTAAAGTTTTAAATATGGACACTTACCTGTCCAGGGTGCCCACAATGTCAGCACCCAAAGCCGCTCTGTCCCTCGGCTCTCGGGTGCTGCTGCCATCTTCACGAGTTCCCACTGGTCCCTGCTGTCTCCTGAGACCTGTGCATCTCCCAGAAGACAGCGGGGGGGGGGGGGGGGACAGGATACCAGTATTAGATAGGTATGCCCCCCCTCCCCACTGAAAGGTGCCAAATGTGAAAGGTTTCCGAAAAGCAGAAGTTCCATTTTTGTGTGAACTCCGCTTTAAGGGGGTCTGAATAATTTATGAATGCACTTTATATATTATTATTATATTTATATATATTATGTATCTTGCCAATGTGAACTTGTGTTGCTGGATTTAGGTTTATATATATATATATATATATATATATATATATATATATATATATATACAGTATACACAAGGCCATTTAGGACCTGAGCACAGACAGCTTTATTTCTATTGCATGGTACTAGAAGGTAATTAAAAGGGCAGGAATGCCTGAAGTTGCTGGATTATTCTTTAGTAGGAGCAATAGCTTATGCCCTCTGCTGTAGCCCCTTTGTAATTTGTTATTTATTTTGATGTTTTTGGGGACACACCTAATTATGTGCATAGATTACTATCTTTACCTGTTGATGCTGGCCACCCATCTTTTCTGCTAGATCTTTCCCTACAAGAAAGATCAATCGATAGTCAACAACTCAATCAGTTGATATGCCACCCACAAGGAAGTGGAATTGGAATGATCAATACTTGGAAGATATAGTTGTAAGTTATCGATTGCATTTCTATTTCCACTATGCAAACTAGTCCAATTGATCGAAATACAATTGAATGTATGACCAAATCAGATCAGTATTGGCAATTGATGCAAAACCATTTATAATTTTCTGCCCTGACTGTTCAACTCAGTTTGATCAAATCCAATCAAATCCGATCTGAATCCATTGGAAGGTTATGGCTATTCAGATGGTTTGTGATTCAATTGTTTTGATCAAATTGCACATTGCTTGGATAATAAAATCACCAAAAGAGTGAATGAATAAACAGCATGCAACTTTTCATTATGCTATTATGTAACAAGGTTTATTTACTAAGGCTGGCTATACATATGTTCAACCAGTGGGTTGAAAGAAAATAAATCTGACCAGTATCGCCCATCCACCCTTTTGATGTAGATGGGGGAATCCTCCCTGCTGTGCTATTGTGTTCTGACAGCGAAGATACTCCCCTGCTGTCAGAATACACAGACCAGCGCTGTGGCCTATTGCCTGCTGCGTTGATCAAGCGGGACTTATCCTACAGGGTGGTTGAACAGAAGTCGATTGGTAGATTGGCATCTGTTCCACTGCAGTGGACACACATGGATCGAACAAGCTAAATCTTGATCCATGTATGGCCATCTTAAAGGAACAGAAATTATTTGCATAGGAAAGTAAATGTTCACATCACTGTGAGAGGGAAATTTAAAAAAAAAATTATTTTTTGCCTGTGGATGATTAAAATCAACACAGTTTCATCTTTTTCACTAAGGGCTCGTTTACACTTGGTTCAAAATTTGACATTGGACAAGCACTTTGAATACCAATCGCAACACCTGTCACAAAATAAAATGGTCACTTTACAGTCCTGTTCACACGTTATGTTTGCTTTGCTTCAAAAATTATACCCTATGTGGCTTTCTTTGCGCTTCAAAGCATCTCCAAAGCCTGCAAAGAAGTCTACGACAAAGCTTGCTTACAACACCTGAAGCTTTTGAGAGGCTTTTATTCAGCTTTAACTTCGCTTTGTTTTGGAGGTTTTGCAGGTATGAGATATCCTAGGATGCACTGGGAACCGGAAAGACGTCATCAGCAGTCACTTCTGGTTCATGTGTATATATTGTAGAAGTGTCTGGATCAGACATCACATCTGGTGTGTAATGTGGAGAAACAGGAAGGTGAGCGGGGTCCAGACTGTAGTGGAGCAACTAGCAGACAGCACACATGGTGTGCAACATGGGAAGACTAAAGCGGAAAGTGAACGGGACTGGAGAGTGAGGACTGAGTGGCAGAAGATTGTTGGGCAGCAGAAACTAGCAGTTGTCACACATGGTGCTCACCATGGGAGCAATATAGCAGGAGAGCAGGGACTGAAGAGAGAGGAGGATCAGAAAACCAGTGAATCAGCAGAGCTGGGGGTCACTACTAAGTTGGGGATCAGCAGAGTTGGGATTTACTACTGAACAGGGGGATAAGCAAAGCTGGGGGGAACTACTTGGTGGGGCATTAGCAGACCTGGGGGTACTACTGAGCAGGGGGACTGCTGAACGAGGGTACTAATAAGCTGGGGATCTATTGGGGCCCTTTAAAATAAATAAAAAATCAACACACATAGAGCATTAGCCAAGCTTCATTAAAGCTTCAAAAAAGTATCACTGATACATCACCAAAGCATCTAAAAAGCATGTCAAAGCGGTAGGTGCTTTAATGTGTGTTAAAGTCAAAGAAAGTGTAAACAAGCCCTTAGGTTCACCATACAGGCAGTACAATCTGTGTTCAACATTAGATTCACCAAAGCTATGTAAAATTAGGACCTTCCTAAACAATCCAATCAGGCAGGCCCTTGTGCTACATATACTCTATTACTAAAAGTATTGTGACACCTGCCTTTACACACACATGAAATTTAATGGTATCCCAGTCTTAGTCCATAGGGTTCAATATTGAGTTGGCCCACCCTTTGCAGCTATAACTCTTCTCGGAAGGCTGTCCACAAGGTTTAGGAGTGTGTCTATGGGAATGTTTGACCATTCTTCCAGAAGCGCATTTGTGAGGTCAGGCACTGATGTTGGACAAGAAGGACTGGTTCGCAGTCTCCACTCTGGGCTCCATGCACACTGGTTAAAAAAATCATTGCTTCTACAGGAGTTTTGTGTTCTGCCTGTACAAGCAGCTCAATTTTATCTTATGCGTCCGTGCACATTAGGACGATTATAGGTACATTCTAAGCTTAATATTTAGAGAAAGGAAAAAGAAAACCTTCTGGTTTGCATTTCTGATTGGAGCTTACAGGCAGAAAATATGCAAAACTCTCCTAAATTCATCTAAACTTTGCACAAAAATGCTCTATATGAGCATTTTTATCTTTCAAGTGAACTGGCATTTTGTTGGCCCAAGAGCCAACATAGAGCCCAATTCATCCCAAAGGAGTTCTGTTGAGTTGAGGTCAGGACTTTGTGCAGGCTACAATTTCCCCCAGCCCAAACTCGATCATCCATTTCTTTATGGACCTTGCTTTGTGCACTGGTGCACAGTCACGTTGGAATAGGAAGGGGTTATGCCCAAACTGTTATCACAAAGTTGGGAGTATGAAATTGTCCAAAATGTCTTGTATGCTAACACCTTAAGAGTTCCCTCTTAAGAACCCCTGAAAAACAACCCCACGCCATAACCACCCCCCACCCCCACCAAATGATTTGGACCAGTGCACAAATCAAGGTCCATAAAGACATGACTGAGTGAGTTTGGGGTGGAGGAACTTGGCTGGCCTGCAGAGTCCTGACCTCCACCGATAAAACGCCTTTGGGTTGAATTAGAGTGGAGACTGTAAGCCAGGCCTTCTCGTCCAACATCAGTGCCTGACCTCACCAATGCATCTCTAGAAGAATGGTCAAACATTCCCATAGACACACTCCTAAACCTTGTGGACAGCCTTCCCAGAAGAGTTGAAGCTGTTATAGCTGCAAAGGGTGGGCCAACTCAATATTTAACCCTATGGACTAAGACTGGGATGCCATTAAAGTTCATGTTCGTGTAAAGGCAGGCGTCCCAAGTCTGATATTGTAAGGTGATAATCTTGCTATTGATCTGATGTAATGTCACCTTTATATCTGTCAAACAGCTATGTACTCTAAAGTCCTGTCTACCTGGATGTGTTTGATTGGATTGTTTAGGCATTCCCTCATATTAGATAGTTTAATTAATCTAAAGAAGTTTATGCAGAGATTGAATAATCCCTTTGCAGATAGAACATGTACTTTTGTATGTGAACAGTCCCTATTCCTCTAGTAAATCGCCCATCATTATTTGAAGCTGGTGCTGTGGATCAGGAGAGGTTAAAAGGTGGAGGAGTGCCATCATGAGAGGGTTACACAAACCCTGTTCCTGTCATTAATTTTCTACAGGAATTCGGTTCATCCTATCCCCCTTAGCTTGCAGGGCTGCATTTAATTGTCCTGTTGTCAGCCAGAAATATCTATAATGCCTATAAGGATCTCTGCTTTGTATCTCTTGCAGTGACATTGTCTGACAGGTTTCTGGGAAAGCCCATACAACATTAATAACACAGGCTAGCTGATATGTCAATGCAAGCTCTAAGGGAGTTGGGTGAAGTTTCTGTAAAACTCATGTTCAGTACATCCCCCCTCTGCTTTAACTCAGAAGACAGAGGCATTTCTTCTTTGGAAACTGAAGGCTAAGGTGTAAAATGTGGAAATGATTAGGCTCGGGGAGATCTAGTTGTGTCCAGACAGGCCATGTCTTGACAATCAGACAGGAGCTTCCTCTATAGATAAAACTGGAGCTGGTGGGATTCAGCATCCTCTTCTATCTGGGAAACCTGTACTGTCTCAGAACTTGTCATAGCCACAAAACTGATTTAGTGAATTTTCCATTTTTGGGGGGGTTTTAAATCAAAAGGCAAGGTTGTGTGGAATAAATGAAGCGTGCCTCTTAACTTTTGTAATAAGGTCCCCACATGGGAACGGTTGGAAGGGAGAAGAAAGCGGTGAAGGGCGAGGACACCTGTATTTCTTCCAAAACTAAAATGTGTGCGATGATTGCTGAGAGAACATCTCCAATCCCTTCACCATAGGGACAATGTACATAGCGTGATTCATGAGCACTCACACTGCACCCCCAGGAGAGCAGCAATACTGACAATTTATAGACCTTCTGTACACCATCAGAAATTCGAGAGGAAAAGGCCAGATCACGATGGAAGCAACGGCAATCACAACCAACATACATCACCAAGCAGCTGCACCATTCTTACCATCCATCGTCTGATGTGTGGCTGGGTATGATGAAAGAGCATCGTACAATTAGATGATGATTGTGGAAACTAACATTACTATCAATTGCTTTTTACAATTAAAGGTTGCAGGGTACAACATAATTAGTGCTAATTTAAAGATGGAAAAAATTAAGATAATTTATTATGAGATAATTTATCAGGAAATGTTAGGAAGTATTCCTAGATTGTAAGCTCGAACGTGCAGGGTCCTCTGATCCCTCCTGTACTCAATTGTATTGAAACTGTACTGTTAGTCCTCATGTTGTAAGGCGCTGTGCAAACTGTTGGCGCTATATAAATCCTGTATAATAATAATAATCATATTAATAATAATAATTGCAAAGAATCAGCACAGCTTGGAAGTTTGCTGTAGATGGGCCTAAAATCTAGTTTGTTTTAAAGTATATCCCATATAATAATAATAATAATAATAAGAAGTATATCTAAAGTATTTTTCCCAGGGAAAGAGACGTGAATCCATTGTCATTTTATGTTATTTTTTGCCATCTGTGTCTCATTGGACAAATTTCAATTTTTGTCCTGTAGACACTGCAGGAAGTAAGGGAAATATTCCCTCGGCTGTAGTTACAAGTGTCCCTACTCAGAGAGCCTCCTTCTGTTCTTGTTCAGGTTACAACTCTAAATGTTGGATTTTTACTTGACAGTGACCACCAGGACAATTAGAGAAAGGAAATCTAGTGGGGAAATAGACAGCAATAAAAACCTGACAGGGGTTGTAATCCTTCCCCACTCTCTTCAAAACTAGACACCAAAAAAAGGTTTGGGGTTTGGATAACATTTAATTTAATACTAATCTACACTGATGGCTGTTATCTTAGAAAGGAAGACTTGACTGTGTGAGGGTCATCTAATAATGTCTGGTCACTTTGCACACTGAGTATTCACTAAGCAAATAAGTGGAAAGTATGTTAATTTCTATCATCCAAGGACTATTAATAATATTATTGTATTATTACTACTACTACCACTCTTCTTCTTCTTATTATTTTTATTATTGCTGTTATTATTAGTTATAATTATTATTAAAGGTATTATTATTTTTATTACTACTACTCTTCTTACTCCTCCTATTATAATTTATAAATATTATTATAAGTACTATTATTTTTCTTATTATTACTACTATTATTACTTTTATTATTATTATTATTATTATTATTATTAATAATAATAATAATAATAATAATTATTATAATTAGTATTATAAGTATTATTATTTTTATTACTACTACTATTACTCTTATTATTATTATTATTGTTATTATTATTACTAATAATTATTATTTTAGGTATTAGTATTTTTATTATTATTCCTACTACTGCTACTACTACTACCTACTACTACTATTACTCTTATTATTATTATTATTATTATTATTATTGTTATTTGTATTAGTTATAATTATTATTATAAGTATTTCTTTTTAATTTTATTATTATTACTACTACTACTACCATCACTACTACTACTATTACTCCTCTTTTTATTATTATTAATATTTATAATTAATATTAAAGGTATTATTATTTTTAATATTATGATCGTTATAAGTATAATTATTTTTATTATTACTACTACTACTGCTACTGCTACTACTACCTACTACCTACTATTACTCTTATTATTATTATTGTTATTTGTATTAGTTATAATTATTATTATAAGTATTTTTTTTTCATTTTATTATTACTACTACCACTACTACTACTCCTCTTTTTATTATTATTAATATTTATAATTAATATTAAAGGTATTATTATTTTTAATATTATGATCGTTATTATTATTACTACTACTATCATTACGCTTTCTATTTTTATTATTTTTAGAATTACTATTATGAGTATTAATATTATTATCATATTTATAGAATGCTTATATTGCAAAGTGTATGTGCATTTGGTTTTTAGGGATATGATGAAGCTGTAATCACTATTTGATCATGTGTAATAATAATAATAATAATAATAATAATACTTTCCTTGCACATGATCAAATATATAAGCAATCCCAACTTCATCATATCCCTAAAACCAAGTGCACATACACTTTGCAAAATAAGCATTCTATAAATTTCATAATAATAATAGATGAAAAAAATAGTAATGATGGTAGTAGTATAATAATATTCATACTTATAATATTAATTATAACTATTTGTAAAAAATTAAAGAGTATAGTAGTAGTAGTAGTAGTAGTAGTAGTGGTGGTGGTGGTTGTATTGGTTGTATTAGTAGTAGTAGTAGTAATAAAAACGAACAAATTAAGCATTCTCTATTTATTTATGTTGTAGTAAGTCCACCTCGATAATTGGAAAGTAATAATGCACCTTATAAGACTAGAGATGTGCATTCATGGTGACTTTAAATGCTTTATCTTACACTTGTACAGTGAAGAAGCAGTCATACACAGCTGTGAAATGCTTAGTACATTGATTCATCCTAAAGTAAAATCCACACCTCCCTGTTATGCTACTTATGTATAATAAAACTGCTATTGTGGCATGGCAGCAATGTGTCATTTTTTGTTTGGTTCTTTATTGATAATATGCCATACTTCTACCTATAACAAGGAGCATGGGATAGTAGCTGTTGCCTGCTGCTATTTTATAAGGATGGTAAATAGTATTTTGATGAGGTCAGATCTCTTGTGTGTATGACAGGGTTGTATAGCATTACACAAATCCTAGTTGTAAAATTTTGACATGTGCATAATCAGCAGTGAAATCTAAGGCCTGGATCTATACCGAGCTTATTTTAGTGTATACTCCTAGGAGTGATTTCTATTAAAGAGCAGAGTAAATCTGCAAATGTTTGGTGTGTAGGATGGCACCATATGATTTCCTACTCTATGGAAAGCTAATCATGCATTGCTATATGCTGGGGCTTGTAGTTCCCTACAACCAGTTGGGGTTTGTAATATTATTTATTACACGTACTTATATAGCACCAACAACTTATATATATATTATATATTCACATCAGTCCCTGCCCTCAAGGAGCTTAAAATCTAGGTCCCTAACTTACATTCATACACACACATACTAGGGCCGGTTTAGATAGGAGTCAATTAACCTGCCAGCATGTGTTTGGAGTGTGGGAGTAAACTGGAGTACCCAAGGGAAGCCTGCGCAGGCACAGGGAGAACATGCAAACTCCAGGCAGGTAGTGTCATCACATGAGCTGGGGCTTGTAGTTCTATAGCACCGGCTGAGACATGTAGTTCTACAGCACCAGCTGGGGCTTGTAGTTTTCAAACAACCGTTGGGACTTGAAGTTCTACAATACCAGCTGGGGCTTGTAGTTTTCAAACACCCGTTGGGACTTGTAGTTCTACAATCTACAACACCAGCTGGGGCTTGTAGTTTTGAAACACCCGTCGGGATTTGAAGTTCTACAACACCAGCTGGGGCTTGTAGTTTTCAAACACATGTTGGGACTTGTAGTTCTACAACACCAGCTGGGGTTTATAGTCCTATAACATCAGCTGGGGCTTGTAATTCTTTAGTACCAGCTGGGACTATGGAACTAGCTGGTCCCAGCTAGTGTTAAAGAACTGGTGTTATAGAACTACAAGTTCTACCTGATGCTATAGAACTACAAGCCTCAGCTGGCGCTATAAAACTACAAGCCTCCGCTGGCGCTATAAAACTACAAGTCTCAGCTGGTGCTATGAAACTACAAGCCTCAGCTGGCGCTATGGAACTACAAGCGCTAGATGGCGCTATAGAACTTCAAGCCTCTGTTGGTGCTATGAAACTACAAGCCTCAGCTGGCGCTATGGAACTACAAGACTCAGCTGTTGCTATGGAACTATAAGTGCTAGATGGCGATATGGAACGTCAAGCCTCAGCTGGCGCTATGGAACTACAAGACTCAGCTGTTGCTATGGAACTATAAGTGCTAGATGGCGCTATGGAACTACAAGCCTCAGCTGGCGCTATGGAACTATAAGTGCTAGATGGCGCTATGGAACTACAAGCCTCAGCTGGCGCTATGGAACTTCAAGCCTCAGTTGGTGCTATGGAACTACAAGCCTCAGCTGGCGCTATAAAACTTCAAGCCTCAGCTGGTGCTATGGAACTATAAGCGCAAGATGGCGCTATGGAACTTTAAGCCTCCGTTGGTGCTATGGAACTACAAGCCTCAACTGTTGCTATGGAACTATAAGTGCTAGATGGTGCTATGAAACGTCGAACCTCAGCTGGTGCTATGGAACTACAAGACTCAGCTGGTGCTATGGAACTTCAAACCTCAGCTGGTGCTATGGAACTACAAGCCTCAGTTGGCGCTATGGAACTACAAGCCTCAGCTGGCGCTATGGAACTATAAGCGCTAGATGGCGCTATGGAACTACAAGCCTCAGCTGGTGCTATGGAACTATAAGCGCTAGTTGGTGCTATGGAACTTCAAACCTCAGCTGGTGCTATGGAACTACAAGCCTCAGTTGGCGCTATGGAACTACAAGCCTCAGCTGGCGCTATGGAACTATAAGAGCTAGATGACGCTATGGAACTACAAGCCTCAGCTGGTGCTATGGAACTATAAGCGCTAGTTGGTGCTATGGAACTACAAGCCTCAGCTGGCGCTATGGAACTATAAACGCTAGATGGCGGTATGGAACTTCAAACCTCAGTTGGTGCTATGGAACTACAAGCCTCAGCTGGTGCTATGGAGCTATAAATGCTATATGGCGCTATGGAACTACAAGCCTCAGCTGGTGCTATGGAACTATAAGCGCTAGATGGCGCTATGGAACTACAAGCCTCAGCTGGCGCTATGGAACTACAAGCGCTAGATGGTGCTATGGAACTACAAGCGCTAGATGGTGCTATGGAACTTCAAGCCTCAGTTGGTGCTATGGAACTAGAAGCCTCAGCTGGTTCTATGGAACTATAAGCGCTAGATGGCGCTATGGAACTACTGAGGCTTCCTCAGCTGGCGCTATGGAACTACAAGCGCTAGATGGTGCTATGGAACTACAAGCGCTAGATGGTGCTATGGAACTACAAGCCGCAGCTGGCGCTATGGAACTGCAAGCCTCAGCTGGAGCTATGGAACTATAATCGCTAGATGGCGCTATGGAACTACAAGCCTCAGTTGGTGCTATGGAACGACAAGCCTCAGCTGGCGCTATGGAACTATAAGCGCTAGATGGCGCTATGGAACTATAAGCGCTAGATGGTGCTATGGAACTACAAGCCTCAGTTGGTGCTATGGAACTACAAGCTTCAGCTGTCGCTATGGAACTACAAGCCTCAGCTGGCGCTATGGAGCTACAAGCTCTAGCTGGTGCTATGGAACTTCAAGCCTCAGTTGGTGCTATGGAACTATAAGCGCTAGATGGCACTATGGAACTTCAAGCCTCAGCTGGTGCTATGGAACTATAAGTGCTAGATGGCGCTATGGAACTAGAAGCCTCAGCTGGCGCTATGGCACTAGAAGCCTCAGCTGGTGCTATGGAACTATAAGCGCTAGATGGCGCTATGGAACTACAAGCCTCAGCTGGTGCTATGGAACTATAAGCGTTAGATGGTGCTATGGAACTATAAGCGTTAGATGGTGCTATGGAACTATAAGCGCTAGATGTCACTATGGGACTACAAGCCTCAGCTGGTGCTATGGAACTATAAGCGCTAGATGGTGCTATAGAACTTCAAGCCTCAGCTGGTGCTATGGAATTATAAGCGCTAGATGGTGCTATGGAACTTCAAGCCTCAGCTGGTGCTATGCAGCACCTCATGTGAAAATTGCCAAGCTTGCAGTGTTATCATACAAAGATGGGCAATCTACGCTTAATGCATGGGCTGCATCAAAGGCAGGAGACAAAGACAGGCATACAAAGGTAGTAGTGTTTGTAAGGCTGGTTCCTTACCTGCACCATTGTCTGATAGACAGCTGTCCTCTATTATGAATTGTATTAGAAGAAGAAATACAGACTTTATCTGCAGTCAGTGGCCCGAGACTGGCTAATAGAAGCCATTGAGTGGTATGCACCTGTCTGTCCAGCTGCAGGAAGCTGCTCCCTCTGGCCAGGGGCTATAGACTTCACTGACCGGGGCCAGGAAATTACAGCTTCCTCCCTGTCATTTTCTCCTTGTCTTCTCCTATGTCAGAGGGGGCAGCCAGGGACAACCTAAAAAGAGAAACAAGAGGTGAGCGCTGAAGGACCTTGTATGTGAGTTCTATTCCTCCTCTAGCCAAGGCTGCATTTCCGCACCGGAATACAGCAGATAACTAAAGTTTGTCTAAACCCAAGAACAAAAAAAAAAATCTTAAATTTCAGCCTACTAGGTAAATCTTTTTTTTTTGTCTTTTTTTTTTCTTTTTATTCCCCTGGTGATCCTGCCAGTAACATGCTTCCTATCCTTAGGTGGCTATGCTCGTTGACCGCACTGTGTCAATGGAGGAGCAGGGTTGTCACCCCAGCACAAGAATAGAGAACATCTCCCTCTCTTCTCATCTCTGTTACTTAGGGTTGAGGTGTTTTGTAGTTCTCAGAAGCTAGTTGGGAGGCTTGTTGTAGATTTCAATTCAATACATATGAAATCGCAAGGATACTGAATTTCTGTCCTGATTAACGGGATTTTTTTTTCTGTGCTTGCAAAAATATTCTTAACCTGAAAAGAAGAAAACAAATTCAGCCACCACCTCTAAGAAATGGTACTCTACAATATGTTTCAATATCCTTTAGGCCTCACACACAGGACAAGACCTCATGCACACTGCAGCTAACAAAAAAAGCCTGTTTTAAAGGCATTTCGCATTTTATTTTTTCTGCCAAGGCTCCATTCACACCTGGGCATTTGAGGATCGGGGCATAATCGCTGCCATTCCGCCCACAATCTCAAAACGCACTACAATCGCAAAATGCAGGTTCGGGTGCGCCTAAGGCTAGGTTCACACTATTGCGATGCGGGAACGCCGCGAATCCGCGGCGTTTTCCCGCATCGCTCACCTCCCGCCGGCAGTTCACACTGCCCTATGCGGACGGCTGGGGGTGTCAATGTTATGTTAATGACACCCCCAGATCCGTCGGCATATCGCAGTGCGATCTGCCGACTCGCACAGGAATCGGATCGCATGGTGTGAACCCCCATGCGATCCGATTCCGTTGCGGACCCAAAAAAGGGTCCTGTGCGAGTTTGCTGCGGGACAGCTGCGAGTTCAGCCATACTATCTGTATGGCTGAACTCGCAGTGCTACGGAGATCGGATGTGATTTGCTGTGCGAATCACATCCGGATCTCCCCCCGCAGCAGTGTGAACCCAGCCTAAAACACAATGTAGTTTTTCCGCAATTGTTGCGGCAAATTGAATCGTGTGAAGCTGGCTGCAGTCCAGTGTCTTTTTTTTTTCTGCATCAAAAACGCACGAACGATAGATTATATGTGTTCCAATGGCCTAGTTCACACCAAAACGAATCTTAGCAAGTATTATTTTACTAAAAGGGTAGTTGATGCTTGAAATAGACTTCCAGCAGAGGTAGTAAGTCAGTCAACAGTAAATGACTTCAAAAATGCTTGGGACAATCATGAAAGGCAAAAAAAGACAAAAAAGTTACCGAAAAAATGCAAAACATGAATTAAAAAAAAAAAAAAAACGAGCAGACTCGATGGACCACTCTGCCTTTTTTCTTTCAGGACAGTAGTCGATTGTTTTCCTTTTCTTTGTTTTGTTTTGTTTTGTTTTTGGTTTTTCCTTTGTTTTTTCTTATTATTATACAGGATTTATATAGTGCCCAGAGTTTGCGCAGCGCTTTACAATATAAAGGCAGACAGCACCGTTACAATACAATTCAATAGGGGAGGATTCAGAGGAACCTACTCTTTAGAGCTTACAATCTAATTGTACACAAAAAGTGCCAAGGAATGAATAGCCCTAGGTATGTAGTGATCCTAGAATCGACTTAAATTACCGATAGAGCCGTCAGCCATACTGGGCACCATACACATGCCCCCTGTCTGCGATATACCCCTGACCGTCCAATCGATGGGAATGTAATCCGACAATTTGCTGGAACCTAAACAGATTTGTAGCTGAGTTGAGCCTGATGAAACGGCTGAGGTAAGAGCACAGAAGAAAAGTTCTGCTGTATATAGATAAGAGGGTTCCATCTGTCTTTCATTTCCTCCATTGATCAAATGAGATGCCTAGCCTCAGGTTGGCAGATTAAAGTCTGAGAAATCGCTTCCACTAAATATCTGTTCCAAATCTATCAAACCATTTAGCTCTGATTATGATGTCATCATGAATGTTGATATGATTATTATTATTATTATTATTGTTGTGGTTGTATTATTTGTTGGTTGTATTGTGTAGCTGGTAGCATTGCATGGGGTGGTGGGGGCTGAGCCTTTTGCCTGCTGTGGAATTTAGACTACAGGGATAACATGGAAGTCAGTTAATCCAAAGGGAAGGAAATGGAAAGTGATTGGACATAAACCTGAGAGTGACCCCGCGGTGAAATCTTACACCTGTATCTATTTTACCTGATTGTTTTTTCTGGGGAAATCAGATTGGCAGGCTCCCCATCTGGAAGTGCTTTCATCTCGTGTACTTTCCGGACGCCCGGTAGACGAAGGGTTAAATTCATCAAGTTCATCTTTTCCTGATTATAAGGAGAGGAGAGCCTAGTACACAAAAACTCCAATCCCCTCTACTTCTCCAGTTTCTTCAACTTTGGGGCTGCGCAGGAAACCAGGGCCATTGATCAGATCCCAGTCTGGGGCATGCAGCGATTTGCTGCTAAGTACCGGGATTTCTTCAATCAAAGTCACTAATGAGCCTCGTCCTGCCATCCTCTTGGAACGTGGAGCCTAAAGCTGGCCATACACTATACAATCTTCTTTACATCTATTATCATCTGTGTAGTACAAGGGCCTGTCTGGTTTAGTGCTAATTGTTTAGAGTTGTCCTCATATTACTCACTTTTTGTAAATTCAAAGCTGGCCATACACTATACAATCTGGTTGTACAATCTGTTTCAGATCTACCATCCACTAATACAAGGGTCTGCCTGCAGCATCCCCATCTCTTCTCAGTCTGCATAAAGGTGACCATACATTATACAACCTGATTGTACAATCTCCCTAAAGCCAGTTATAAACAAATCCAAATTTGGTTGGTTAAGCAGGAACCAAAGAATTTTTAATCCATCTATGGACAGGCTGCTTGCACTGAAGTTGATCTATCAATCGATTTCAGTAAAACCAGTCTGTCAGTTTTTTTCAGTATGATCATAGCTGGCGGCTATAGCATTATATTCTGATGGCTGGGAAATCTCTCCAAAACACAATATCCCCACGGGAGGGATTCCCCCATCATCACTGACTGTGTTTGTGGGGAATCTAGTGATTTTCTTTCTTTCAACACATATTTGAAGAAAAGAAAATTGCAGAATGTAAGACCTGCCTTAAGCCGACAATACGACGGTTCGAATCTTGGCCAATTCTGCAGGGACTGGTCAAGATTTAAACCACATATGGGCAGGCTGAATGTACTCAAGTCGGTCGTTCGATCAACTTGGGTACAACCAGCATGTCGGATTTTACATGCAATTATTGCTAGCGGTAAAATAGCCACTAGCACGTGGGTGCTCAACCTGTGGCCCTCCAGCTATTGTGGAAAGTCCCAGCATGCCTCTGTCCTTGGAAGTCAGGCCTGTAACTGTCAGCAGCTTGCAATGCCTCATGGGACTTGTAGTTCTGCAACAGCTGGAAGACCACAGGTTGAGCACCCATGCACTAGCAGTCAGGGCCAGGACAAGGGGTGGGCAGGAGGGAAAGCTGCCCTGGGCGCAATGGTTTATTGCAGAGATGGGGGTGCCCTGACCCTAGCCTTATGGGACTGGGGGGGGGGCACAATTTGGCATCTTTGCCCTGGACACTGGATGACCTTGTCTCGGCACTGCGAAGGCCCATGCGATTTGGTGCAATGCGTTTTTCAAAATTAACCCATACACTACGTTTTATGTGTTTCAGTGTGATTTGCAGACTATTCAAATGAAATAGCTCCAAAATTGCAAGCCAGGAAATGCAGACTGCATTGCTCTGGTGTGAACCTGCCCTCAATTGACCAGAAGAGAAGTCATAGCTACTCAATTGTTTGCAGATTGTTTCAATCGAATTGCACATTGAGGCTGGGTTCACACTGATGTGAATTGGATGAGGCTTTCTCCGCATCCAATTCGCATGACAGGAGACTGTAATGGGCTCTCAATGGAGCCAGTTCACATATCTCAGGGGTGGCTGTGGAGTGAATTGCACAGAAGGTCCTGCAGAAGGGTCCTGTGCATCTTTAGTTCCATCTCAGGTCTGAATTCAGACAAAACTTCGGACCCCTGCTGTGAGCCACAGCCACACACAATGTAAATTCAGCCTAATGATATAATGAAATCAAAGTTAATGGTCATAGTGACCATTAAGATGGCCATATACGCTACAATCTAATTGTACAAATTGACTTTACATTTAACAAAACCAAATCTGGCCACAGATGGAGCCATTTTCTTTTCTGCAACCATAGGACCACTTGCAGGAAATAAAATATTATAATTATTATTTAAGGTACTTATATAGTGCTGTCAATTTACACTCCACTTTACATATACATTCACATCAGTCCTTACCCTCAAGGAGCTTACAACCTAATGTCCCTAAAAGCCCCGTACACACGAGCGGACTTTTCAACATCCAAAGTCCGTCAGACCGAGTCCGTCAGACTATCCGATCGTGTGTGGGCTGCAACGGACTTTAGCTTCGCAAAAGTCTGACGGACTTTAGAAATGAAGCATGCTTCAAATTTTCCCGACGGAACTCCGCCGGACCCGGTCCCCTTCGAAAAATCCGCTCGTGTGTATGCTACTCCGACGGACTAAAACCGACGCTAGGGCAGCTATTGGCTACTGGCTATGAACTTCCTTATTCGAATCCAGTCGTACGTCATCACGTTCGACTCCGTCGGAGTTTGGTGTGATGGTGTGTGTCCAAGTCCGTTCGGTCGAAAAGTCCGCCAGAACTCCGTCGGAACTCCGGCGGAACTCCTTTGGAGGTCTGTCGGACATAAGTCCTCTCGTGTGTACGGGGCTTTACTCACATTCATATACTAGGGCCAATTTAGACAGAAGCGAATTAACCTACTAGCATGTCTTTGGAGTGTGGGAGGAAACCGGAGTACCTGGAGGAAACCCACACAGGCACAGGGAGAACATGCAAACTTCAGGCAGGTAGAGTCATGGTTGGGATTTGAACCAGTGACACTTCTTACTAAGTGAGAGTGCCACCCACTACCCCACTGTGCCGCCCATAGCTTGATAACCCCATCAACACTGACTGTTGAGGAAAATCCACTTTGCACTGCAAGTGTACTTTAAAGTGCAGTCGCTCTAAATTTAAGGGGTAGATCTGAAATGAGTGGAAGCTCTGCTGATTTTATCATCCAATCATTTGCAAACTAAAAAGCTGTTTTTTATTTTCCTTG
Organism: Lithobates pipiens; assembly: GCF_037356315.1. Taxonomy (NCBI): domain Eukaryota; kingdom Metazoa; phylum Chordata; class Amphibia; order Anura; family Ranidae; genus Lithobates; species Lithobates pipiens. Next base: position 371,827,954 of record NW_027507748.1, on the reverse strand, counting down.
CATGTCCCCCTCGGATCTACTTTAATTCCAAGTGTAATTGCAGTGCAAAGTGGATTTTCCTTTCATGGCCCTCATTGTGTCCTCCCGGTGAGGGGGAGATGGGGGGGACCAATCCCTGCCGGGACAACACAGTGATTACTGCTAGCAGTGACGGGACAAGGTCATCCAGTGCCCAGGGAAAAGATGACAAATTGCGCCCCCCCCCCCGGTCTCGTAAGGCTAGGGTCAGGGCACCCCCATCCCTGCAATAAACCATTGCTCCCAGGGCAGCTGCCCCTTCTGCCTACCCCTTGTCCCGACCCTGGTCCTGTGGTACCATGCGATCTTGTGCCCATCTGCATTTGAGGTGCCGTTATCAATGTATTGACCCGCAATGGTAGTTGTGTTTTGAACGCGGCGCAGGAAACAAGCACAGAACGCACCTTTCCTGAACCGCATTCTGGTGTGAACCCGCCCTTAGACAAACTGATTTTTTTTATACAATCAAATTTTATAGCGTATGACCAGCTTAAACTGGGTACAGTACAATCCTTTTTTTTTTTTTGTGTATGTGTTGGACAAGAAGGTGAGGTCAAAGACAGGAGGAAGAGAAAGAAGAAACTGTCAACGGTTCTCAGGGCAGCACAAAGGTGGCAGCTCTTTGCAGACTTGTATCTTCCATGAAGACATAACCTGTGTGTTTGTATAGATTGATCCCCAGGCGCCCTCCAAGCCATCCTCACCACCTTGTACAAACACAAGAGATAGTTACACCTGACCTCAACCCTCCATCTGCAAGACTTAACAGGACTGGCTCTCCATCCAAACCTTAATCCCAGCTAAGAGACACTGACAACATTCTATTTTTTAATTAAATATTAGCTTTTCTTAATCCCCTTTATTTAAAGGATGAGGTTGCAGTAAATACAAAGCTTGCTTTAATGCATTCTGAATCTCCCCCAGGATTGTATATACATGTCCAGCCTGATCACAAGTTGTGTGTTTGTGTGTGGCCCTCAGTGTTTGATAAATATTTTCTTCCACGTACAGAGAAGCCTCCATGCAGTCAGCATATTTACGCTTTCAAAAAATTGCTTTTTCTTTTTTTTTTTTTTCAAACTCCTAGGACATGCATTTGTTTAAACCATTCCAGATAAGGGCCCATTTATACCGCAATCCCGGCGTTCTGTGTATGGTTCCACGTGCATGCATTTATGTGCTTTTTTTTTTTGTCATGCGTAGTTGAGCTAAAAAACACTGTTTTTACAGACTTTTTTTTTTCTCTTCCCCTAAATGCCCCTCCATGATAGCCTATGTATACACTATAGGCATTTACAGGAGCTTAGAGGCAGAGAAAAAAAAAAAAAAACACCAACGTCGCATTTAGGAGAGGAGCTTTTGAGCATAAAAAAGAACATTCTGCCCAATAGAATGCATTCCCAGATATAATCATTTTAAAATATATTACCTATATTAACTACATTCCCATACATATTTAGTCTGGTTGAAAAAAGACACAAGTCTATCTAGTTCAACCAATAACAATATTATTAAACAAAACAAAATAAATATTGTAAAGTGCTGCACAAACTGTTGGCGCAATATAAATCCTGTATAATAATAATAATAACGTGCTAAAATTCATAAAAAAAATCCAATTCCGAGTGTAATCCCAGATATTACCGTCTCAAAGTATATTACATACATACAGGGGCGGACTGACCATTCGGCCACTCGGGCACTGCCCGAGGGCCCCAGGCCACTAGGGGGCCCCATAAGGGTTGCCAGCCTCAGTAAAACCAGGGACAGTATGTAAGAATCTATGTTTTTTTTTTATATCTGTCTCTGAAATGTCCCTTACCGACATCCTTTTGGTCTAAAAATCCTGAGATTATAGCTGCCCCACCTCTCCAGTACCTTCTCAGCCAATAGAAACATGTCTGTGTATCCTGTGTGATTGTATACTGTGTGGCCCCATAATTTCTAATTGCCCAGGGTCCCCATAATTTCCTATTGCTCGGGGGCCCCATGAGTTGTCAGTCCGCCCCTGCATACATATATCAATTTAATCAATGTGTGAACAAAACAACATGTGCTAATGTTCCTTAAAAAGTCCTAACTCCAAGTAGACACAGAGAGGGTCAGCTCCAATCTTCTTAAAGTTGAACTATAGGCAAAACTTATTTTTCCATTTTGGAGAAAATAAGGAAGAATTATAAACACTGTCAGATTTTTTTTTTTTGCCATCTGTGTCCCATTGGGGAGACATACCTTCACTTCCTGTCCCATAGCCAAACAGGAAGTGAGAGGAAATCCTTGCAAATTAGGGGAATTCCTTGGGGACCCTCCAGGTCCCATTGGACGATTTCCTCTATTACTTTTCTGGGGACAACCCAAAATTTGGGATTTTCTTTTACTTTCACTTTCAATGATAATGGTAAACAGGACAAATACAGAGGGTGAATATCCCTAACGGGGGCACAGACTGTAATAAAACTTGACATGCGTTCCAATACTTCTCCACTCTATCCAAAACAAAACAAACAAAAAAGTTGTGCCTTTAGTTATACTTTCATTTTAAATCCGCAACAATGATGGCAAATACACACATGAAAATGCGTCACCCAACACAGTGCACAAAGGAGGCTTACCGGATGAATCTGACCCACAAATTAAAGCAACAGTTTAAGAATCCAAGTCAAACATGTAAGAAATAGTGTAAGACCAACAATGAAAAACTTTATTTGCTCAAATTGCACTTACTCGCCTCCTATAAATGAAAACAGCGCTGTACAGAGATATCCCGATAATGCACACATCAAAAATGGCCACTGTATGGCAAGCATGTTCCCTTGCTCCTCCTTAGGGACGCACCTTTGAGAAGGTAATATCTGGGATGGCATCTGGAATTGGAATTTCTTTATATAAATTTCAGTATGTCATTTTATTTAATATAGGTAATATATTTTTAAGAAGATAATATCTGGGATTTCACATTGAATGATACTTTGTACTTTTATGTTTATTTTTATGCGCTGGGCGGTTTTTTTGGACACTAGAAGGCATCAATGCCAGACGCTTGCGTGCAAAAACGCAGCTTTTTACCAAGTTTCTGCTGCTAGACTCCTGTAGGAGAAAAGGCGTCATAGAGAATACAGTGTGCATGTGTTTTTTTTGTTTTGTTTTTAACTAAATTGCATTTACACGCATTTGTGGCATGTTTATGTGCAAAATGGGGCATGCTGTATTTTTTTTTTAAACCAAAGGTGTAAACCAGTGGTTGTCAACTTATGAGCTAAAGGGGGCCACAAATGTGGCCCCTACATCACCAAAGGGCCGCACATAATGTTCAATATATGTAATGCTTGAGGGGACTGTCGAAGACTGCAGACCTAATAGAGGAAATGAGGGTCAGAGAGTGTGGAAAGGATACATTGTGGCTGGGAATATGCTGCAGAAGACAATACAAAACTAGGAACAGGTTACATGAGACTAGTAGAGAGCAATGCTATTACCCTAATCAATGTACATCATATAGCAAAGGGCCGTATGCGGCAGTTTGGGCACCAGGGATGTAAACTAAAGCTGGCCATGTACGGAACAAACAAAAAAAAGGCAACTGATTCCCCAATCCACACATAAGAGGTGGATGGGGGAATCCTCCCTGCTGCACTTTTTTTTCTCTGACAGGGATGAGACTTCCTTGCTCTCACAATACACCGATTAGTGCTGCCACTGCTGCGGCTTTTATCCAACAAGGCTGTTGAACAGAAGTTTGAATTTTGTTCAACTGCAGTGGCCACACAAGGATTTCAATTAGGCCTGTCCCTGCTGAACCACCAGGGGCGGCCCATCCATTAAGGGTACACAGGTGCCGCCCCCTCTATCAAAGCCGCCCCCTATATGGTTAATGGACAGCCCCTTTCAGGATGCCTGGCAGATGAATTACAGCGCGTTTTTTTTTTTATCACTAAAGAAGCGTGAACAGAGCACAATCCAATGCTGTAGTAAATCATTAGCGACACTATCAATTAAAACGCTACCTACAAATTGCTAGCATTAGCGATCTGTAGCAGCAAAAAAAAAAAAGGTTGCTTGTGCGCCATCAGCTTAATGGTGGTAATACGCGTTTCGATAAATGATTGCTTTCTTTTCCAAGCAATCTTTTTTTTTTTTATTGATATTAGGAAGTTATCCTTCACATCTCTCTTATCACCTTGCATTCTCATAATCTGATTGATCAAAATATGATTGAATACATGACCAAAGTATCTGCCAATAGATGCAAGAAGTGATTGATTGAATCCAATCTAAATCGAATCTAAATCAATTGGAAGAGAAGTTATAACTATTTTATTGTTTACTGATGCGGTCATTTGCGTCTGATCGCACATCGATTGGTGGCGTGTATGGCCAACATGAATCTCTAGAGCTCGTTTCAACTAACTGGGTTAATAAATAATAATAATGAGTAGAATTAAACAGTGAGAAAGGCTTATGTTAGAAAGTTAAGTTCTTTAGGAAGAGCTGGAATAAACATTTAGTGCAGATGCCTACTTAGGACCCAAACTAAAGCTGCACTTAGACTCTCTGTGTGTAAACACATTACATTCTATGTGCATTATGTGTCATTTACATGCCATCAACATTGACTTGCTTTCTCCATTTTAGAGCTAATGACTTTTCTTTGTCTATTGGCTGTACTGGGAGAGATGACTTTGTGGTGTGAATGATGGCAGACCACTCTTTAATAAATAGTTTATCTGGATGGAAGGACTTGTATGTGTCTGATCCGATGCCTGCCCCGGGCAGAGGGAGAGGATGGATGGATGGATGGATGGATGACTGCAATTCTATCAACAGGCTGGACATGGCCAAATCACAGAAAAGGGGTTAATTTAGTCCCAAGTCACTGAAGACTTTGTAATTGAAAATCAATCAACCTGCTGGACTGTTGAGAACAAGGTCAGAGCTCAATGATCAAAGAAAAAAAGGGAGGGTTGGGAAAGAGGAGGAGGAGGGGGGGGGGGGGTGTACTCAGAGGAGGCTGAAAAATACCCATTTCTACCGCCTGCCACCAAGAGTAGAGCAGCACAATGTGCCATTCTCACTCGCATCATGTATGGGCATGATAGAACCATACACAGGGCACTGGCATTTCACAGCTGATGATTTACCAGCAATATGTTTCAGTAGGACTGTGTTAGTGCCATCCCCTCCTGTGCTGTAACCTGACAGACCAGTTGGTACCCACACTCCTATCTGTGATTGCATTTTGTCCCGTACAAAGTCATTCCACATTAGGCAATGCTTTTATGGCTTCCTGCAGACAGCACTGCGGCCCATGTCTGCTGGCATCCGGGGAGCTCCTTACTGATCCCAACTATTTATTCATGGCCTATGGGGATGGGAGACACACAATACATCATCAATGTCAGCTGATTACATTTATGACAGCTGTACATTGGAGACACAGATACACCTCTGCCGTCATTGCTGGATCACTTTTATTTTATTATACCATCTATTATTATCTATCGATCCGGTGGCGTTCTATCTATCCATCTATGTCCATCAACTCTTCCTTTATTTTTTTTCTTTCTATCTATCTGCCTAACAGTCTATGATCTTTTCTTTCTTTCTTTCTTTCTTTCTTTCTATCTATCTATCTGCCTACCAGTCTATAATCTATTCTTTCTTTCTTTCTTGCTTTCTTTCTTTCTTGCTTTCTTTCTTTTTTTCTATCTTTCTTTCTTACTCGCTGTATTTCTTTCTTTCTTTAATTCTTTCTCGTTGTATTTCTTTCTTTGTTTCTCGTTGTATTTCTTTCTTTCTATCTACCCGTCTATAATCCATTCTTTCTTTCTTTCTTTATTTCTATCTATCTATCTATCTATCTATCTATCTATCTATCTATCTATTTATCTACCTGTCTATAATCTATTATTTCTCTCTTTCTAACTCTCTGCCTACCCTGTCTATCAATTCTTTCCTTCCCTCTAGATCTATAGGTTAGTACAACAATCCTTCTTGCTATTTATCTATCTATCTATCTATCTATCTATCTATCTATCTATCTATCTATCTATCTATCTATCTATCTATCTATCTATCTATCTATCTATCAGTCTGTCTATATTCCATCACTCTACCATCACTCTAGATCTATAGCTTAGTACAACAATCTTTTTTGATAGTAATCTATCTATCTATCTATCTATCTATCTATCTATCTATCTATCTATCTATCTATCAATTTTAGATTGTCTATAATCTATTTTCTTTCTTTCCTTCCTTCCTTCTTTCCTAAAGCTTAGTACAGCAATCCTTACTGATAGTAATCGATCTATCTATCTATCTATCTATCTATCTATCTATCTATCTATCTATTTATCAGTCTGCCTACATATATACTGTCTATATTTTTTTCTTTCTTTCTTTCTTTCTTTCTTTCTCTCTTCCCTTCCTTCCTATACCATCACTCTAGATCTATAGCTTAGTTCAGCAATCTTTATTGATAGTTATCTATCTATCTATCTATCTATCTATCTATCTATCTATCTATCTATCTATCTATCTATCTATCTATCTGTCCGTTTACCCGTCTATAATCTATTTTCTTTCTTACTCTCTCTCTCTCTCTCTCTCCTTCCTTATCTCTCTATCTCTAGCTCAGTACACTAACTGTTCCCTGATATAAAGCACGTTTTTCATCTTGTGTTCACTTCTCTTTGAAACTTCGCTGATAGTCGGCAAATCTGTTTATAAGTTGTGAAGCTCTGGATAAACTTCAGAAAGTTTGTGTCTCTGTCTGCGTGTTGTTATTGTCCAGAAACTGGAGTTGTTGGGGAATAGCTTTTTTTATCTTAAACTGTCTAAAACTTGTGATAAGACGTTAAAAATGAAAGAAAAAAATATGACAGGGACGTTTTGTTAAAGATAAATAGACACTTATAGGTAACTGTTGTAACGAAATCATACATTTATTTTATTTTGTTTTATTTATTTATTTAGCAGGTAATAACACAACAAACTGGAAAGAGTGCTGTCTACAAAACAGAACAAACTGCATAGTAAATCTTAGGTAAATGCCATGGGAAATATATTGATGTATTTAATTGAATCGTTGATTTTCGTTCTGGATGAAAGTGACCATGAGGATCCTGGTCTTCAGGACTGACCTGATCCTGTTCACGGATAGCGCCCTCCTCTGACCAGACCAGCGGAATACCAAGACCAAGGATACGACTGCCTACGAAGGATTCCCCTGGCTCTCACTATTGGGAAGACCCCCTGATCGTGCCAACAAGGATTGCATGATTCTATAATGTACAGTTCTGATAACCACTGCGAATTATAGATTAGGCATTTTTTTTCTGAAGCCTTTTGGGAAACATAGTTGAAGGAAAAAAAAGCTCAAATGTGCTGTTTAGTAAAATAATAATAATAATAATAATAATAATAAATAACAATAATAATAATAACAATGATAATTTATTATTAATAATAATAATAATATGAATGTTTTTTTGTCCAGTTGTTATTACTATTACTGTTGTTGCTATTATTTTTGTTATTATTTTTTTTTTATTATTGCTTTTATATGCCTGTATTTAAAAAAAAAAAAAAAAAAATCATTATCATCATAATTGTGTTTAGTCTTTTGCATTCTCCGGTGTAAATAAAATTGTTTAGCTTCCTTCTTGCGCACTTATAATATCTTCCACCCGTGCAGTTATTTACCTGCACGGTTTTTTAATTAAAATCTTTCTCCAAATGATGTAAGTATCTTGCTTTTTTAAGGTTACATTTATTTTATGTTAATGATCATTTTGTGACAATTTTTGATAATAATAAAAAAAAAAAAAAGACTTTTTAGGTGTGGTGAGTTTGCTGGTAACCACTTTAAACATCTGAAAGCTGAAGGGGGTGTCTGCAGGGATGTGAACAAAATGAATCCACATCTCTATAATCAGTGTGTAGTCATAGTTGTGTCATTAACCTGGATTTGAAAGGAGACAGAAAGCAATAAAGATTTAAGAAAGCAGAATATCCAGAGGTGAAGAGGCAAAGAAGAGGGAAAGAAGCAATAGTCTCGATTCCTCCCAAAAAAAGTCATGACACTTGTTGACCCCTTTTATCTCCTGTTGCCAGCAACTCATCCCCAACTCCGATAGTACAAGCATACCCCACTTTTAAGTACACAATGAGGTTTATTTACTAAAGCTGGAAAGTGCAAAATCAGGCTCACTTCTGCATAGAAACCGATGAGCTTCTAACACCAGATTGTTCAATTAAGCTTTGGTAATAAAACCTGGAAGCTCATTGGTTTCTATGCAGAAGTGAGCCTGATTTTGCACTTTTCAGCTTTAGTAAATAAACCCCATAAAAGTGGGGTATGCCTGTAATTGTTGTATGTGTCCTGCCACATTGGGCATGGCGTCAACACAGATGCAGGTGATCAGATTGTAATCCACCTGTTGTATGCAGACTTCTCCTACTGGTCAGCACATGGAGCATTATTTACCTGGCCTTGCAGCCACCCTGGGGATAAGCTGTGATATCTGTGTTTATTTTACAAGTTTGGCTATGTACAAGTCTCCCCAGGAGAGGAACAGGTCTCACGCCTGCAGGGGGGGGGGGGGGGGGGGTGATCTACAGTCTGCCTGTCCTTATCAGCCGCTAAATGTTCTATCTACACATAGAGAACAGGGGCAACTGAAGGCACAACTCCTACTTAACCCATGTGAGGCTGGAGAACTGAGCAGCTACTTCAAGGGCATCTATAACCAATGTATTTATTAGTGGTGTCTGAGACTTTTTCATTTTTACACTTGATGCTTAATATAACAAGCCTTGGGGCTGATTTACTAAAACTTGAAAGTGCAAAATCTGGAGCAGAAACCATTTATTTCTTTTTTTGTCAAAGCTTAATTGAACAAGCTGAAGGTGATCGGCTACCATGCTCAGCTGCACTGGATTTTGCACTCTCCAGTTTTAGTAAATCAACCCTTATTTCTATGTATAGTTTGTACACATGTGAAGAACTATGTTTGATCATTATAAATGCAGGGGATTCCTACTTTAAGAGGGTTATTTACTTAGGAAGTTATACACCTAGCAAAATGAATGTTATGTTATGTTTTTGCAAAATTAATAAGATGAAGTTGCTCTTACATTCATGTGCTAACAAAAACCATGATTTATTGCCTTTCAATGTGATTGGGTATTCACAGTGGACATCTTATATAAGGGAATAAATAGAGTTCACATAGCAAAGTAAAAATGTTTATATATATATATATATATATATATATATATATATATATATATATACAAGAAAATAAATTAATCTAATATATATATATATATATATATATATATATAAACATTTTTACTTTGCTATGTGAACTCTATTTATTCCTTTAGTAAATCAACCCTATTGAATATTGAAAAGTTAACACAGGTTTCCTTTTTTTTTTTTTTTCTACTAACATTTACTTTCTACAGTGTACATTAGGTTAATAGTCTCTATTTCTTTAGTAATTCAACCCCCATTGTGTTTTACAGCTCCTCAAAGCAGGTTCCTCTGTCTATTCACACTTATAGAAAACAACAGAGGGTATATGTGGTTAATTGATTTTATCTCGGCAGTTCACCACAAACCATATGTTGGGGCTGATTTACTAAATAGGTAGAAACTGTTCGCAGGAAATGTAGCTGTGTTCAGTCATCCAAACATGCACAAGTACAATTACCCCTTTTTTTCTTTCTTTTTTTTACTATCTCTTTCTCATTATTGGCTATTCAAAGTGAACACAGCTTCCCAAATGTACTAATACAAATGAGGGAACTCAATTAAAAAACCCACCGCAGAGACATTAAAGGGAGCCTCTACAAATATGAAACATGAAATACCAGCTTGAAAACATGGAACAGCAAATTTGCTCATCTGTGACAACAAAAAAGACCTACAGGTAGATGTTCCAGTAAGTAAATGCTGGAATTGTGTACTTACTAACGGTGCTATAGTTCTTTTAAATAAGAAACTTTTAGGATGGCCTAGCAATCTCTGTTTCAAACACACTCATGCTCAATTATTGACTATTTACAGTCAACGCTGCTTCCCAAATTCACTAAACTGATGCAAATGAGAGCACACCTTTAGTAAATCCACATTAGAGTCATTAAAGGGAGCCTCTACAGATAAGAGCATGACATATCAGCTCGAAAACATGGAACAGCAAACCTGCTCACCTGTGACAAAAAAAAAGACTTGCATGTAAATGTTTCAGTAAATGCTGGAAATGTGTACTTACTAACAGTTCTCCTTTAAATAAGAAAAAAATGTTAAGGTGGCCTAGTAACCTCCGTTTCATACACCCACTCATGCTCAAGCAACATCCTTTTTTTTTTTTTAAACATCTCTTGCACGTTATTGGTTATTTAAAGTGAACACAGCTTCCCTTAATTACTAAACTATTGCTAATGAGAGCACACCTTTAGTAAATCCACACTAGAGTTATTAAAGGGAACCTCTGCAAAATAATGGCATGAAATACCAGCTTGGAAACATGGAACAGCAAACTTGCTCATCTGTGACAAAACAAAACAAACAAAAAAAGACTTGCATGTAAATGTTCCAGTAATTGCTGGAAATGTGTACTTACTAACAGTTCTCCTTTAAATATTTTAGGGTGGCCTAGTAACCTACGTTTCAAACACTCACTCATGCTCAAGCAGAATTCCCTTTCTTTTTAAATATCTCTTGTACATTATTGGCTAGTTAAAGTGAACACAGCTTCCCAAAATTACTAAACAAATGCAAATGAGAGACCACCTTTAGTAAATCTACATCAGAGTCGTTAAAGGAGCCTCTATAAATATGGGTATGAAACACCAGCTTGAAAACATGGAAAAGCAAACTTGCTCATCTGTGACAAAAAAAAAAAAGACTTGCATGTAAATGTTCCAGTAAGTTTTGGAAATGTGTACTTACTAACAGTTCTCCTTTAAATAAGAATAAATATTAAGGTGGCCTAGTAACCTCCCTTTCAAACACTCACTCATGCTCAAGCAGAATATATTTATTTTTAAATATCTCTTGCACATTGATAGCTCGTTAAAGTGAACGTAACTTCCCAAATTTACTAAACGAATACAAATGAGAGACCACCTTTAGTAAATCTACATTAACGGAGCCTCCACAAATATGGGCATGAAATACCAGCTTGAAAACATGGTAAAGCAAACTTGCTCATCTGTGGCAAAAAAAAAAAAAAGAGAGACTTGCATGTAAATGTTCCATAAGTGCTGGAAATGTGTACTTACTAACAGTGCTATAGTTCTTCTTGAAATTAGTAAACATTTTAGGCTGGCTTAGCAATCTCCGTTTTAAACACCCACTCATGTTCAGAAAAATCAAATCAAATTTTAGATGTGGATGGAGCAATCGGGAATTTCCAGGACCAGCCTAAAATGATCTCTTTAGTAAGCCTGCCTCAAAGTGGACTTTTAAATAGCAACATATATATCAGTAATTGAGTAAACTGACTGGGGCTTAATGCATCCTTTATTGGAGAAAATAAAAGTAAAGTAGCGATCTCCTGTGATAAATTAGGGAACAAAAGACATGATTTGCTGGTCCACGTTGCTGTGATGGCAGAGCTCAGTCTGTAGGCAAACAGGTCATATGTTTTGCTCTTACAAAGATGGATGCAGTCTAATCAACTCCAGCCTGGTTTTGTAGTCACTGCAATAAGCTGGCTTTATTCACCCAGATCTGACTTTATTAAAATGCCAATAAGGATTGTGTCATCTACAATCCCAAATTACACGTACAATCCAAGCCTTGGGAATTGATCAAAAAGTAACATGATCCCCCCAAACAGGGCTCCTTACCATCCAACAGGAACTTGGAATGTTCTTAGCCTATTTATTATTTTTTTTCCTTTCCTTCATATGTTTGCATTTGTTAATCGTTGGAGGGGGGGAGCTTTATTGGTGGGTCTGATACAAGAGAATTATGTCAAGACGTTGGTTTAACCCAGCAGAGAGCATCTGTGCCCCTGCCAGCGAGGACTGAAAGGGTTCGGGGCTGCTATTTGTGCCATTTCCATTCATTTCCTATAGAGTTTATGGAGCCAGGTCCCAAGCTTTGGGAGAGGGAGGAGAATGCATGGGGAGGGCTGGCTCCTTGTGAGAATTGTTATTTTTCATCAATCACTTGCAATTTGTCTAAGTGGACAGGACAGGACACCAGCAGCCCTGCTGACTGAGGTCACAGTGACAACACAGCAATGGAGAAGAGCAAATTGCGTTTGCTCGCCATACTCACAGATCCAAATTACTGCCTGTGCATTGCAAGGGGAGAGAAGGAAAAGGTCCATGTGACATGGGGGAAATATGAAGGACTTTGACAGGTCTTAAACGGCCTGGCGCCAAGGTCTAAGTCTACAGGCTAAAAATAGCAAGAGGATGATGAGAAGAGATGGGCAAAGATGAAAGCAAAATGAGAAAGAAAAAGAACATCCGAGGGACAACTCTTTTTTAAATTGTGTGCAAACTTAAACTTAGGATGTTTAGCTAAACTTCATTTTATGGGGAGTGCAGAGTCTGGAGCTAAAAAAAACAACACTTAGGGTAAATGTATAACTTCAAAGAGCTGACTATATCTCCCACAAAGTCTATATATATATATATATATATATATATATATATATATATATATATATATATATATATATATATAGATAGATAGATAGATAGATGAATATAGATAGAGTTAGATGGATAGATAGATAGATAGATAGATAGATAGATAGATAGATAGATAGATAGATAGATAGATAGATAGATAGATAGATAGATAGATAGACCATATATATATATATATTGTATATTATACACACAATATCATGGCAAACAATCTGGAGTCTTTCACTTGTAGGTTTAAAGGATTGCTTTTATGGATATGCATTTACAGGGTATGCCCAATAAATATTCTCGCCTCCTGGGATAGCTAGATAAATATAGATATATGGAGAGAGAGAGAAAGAGAGAGAGAGAGAGACTAGATAAGAGAGATGAGATGAGAGAGAGTAAGAGAGAAAACAGAGAAGAGAAGGGGCGGGGAGAAGAGAGAGTAAGGTAGAAAAGAAGAGAGGGGGGAGATGAGAGACAGAGAGGGGGGAGAGAGGAGAGAGAGATGGGGGAGAGAGAAAGATGGGGGAGAGAGAAAGATGGGGGAGAGAGAGAGAGAGAGAGGGGAGGAGAGAGGAGAAGGAGATGGGGGGAGAGAGAGGAGAAGAGAGAGGAGAGAGAGAGGGGGGGGGGAGAGAGGGGTGGGAGAGAAGAGAGAGAGAGAGAGAGTGAGAGAGTAAAATAGAAAAGAGAGAAGAGATTGAGGGGGAGAGGGGAGAGGGGGAGAGAGAGAGATGGGGGAGAGAGGAGAGAGTGAGAGAGTAAAATAGAAAACAGAGAACAGAGAGAGGGGGAGAGGAGAGAGGGGGAGAGAGAGAGAGAGAGAGATGGGGGGGGAGAGAGAGAGGAGGGAGAGAGGAGAGAGAGGGGGTAGAGAGAGAAGAGAAGAGAACAGAAGAGAAGAGAAAAGAAGAGAGAGAGAGAGAGAGAAGAAAGAGAAAGAGGCAAGGCTGGACATACATTATACAATTTTATCATACAATTTTCCTTTATAACATGAGGTCAAACCTAAAACACCTTCAATTTGTATGCAATCAGTCAGGCCCTTGCACTACATATTTAGGTACATCTAAAGGAAATTGAATAGTAAAATTGTATAATGTATGGCCAGCTTAAGGATCCCAATGTCTAATTGTATTATTTACATAGGCTGGCCATACATTATACAATTTTCTTACGATTTACCAAAACCATATAATATGAGGTCACACCTAAACACTTTAAATTCCTATGCAATCAGGCAGGCCCTTGCCCTACATAGTTGAAGGTAAATCTAAAGGAAATTGTATGATGTATGGCCAGCTTAAGGATCCCAATGTCTAATTTTATTATTGTAGGTTTACAAGCTGACCATACAGTATACATTTTTTTTAAGATTTACCAAAATCATATAATATGAGGTCAAACCTAAACACTCTCAATTCCTATTCAATCAAGCAGGCATGTATGGCCAAACTTAAGGATCACAATGTCTAATTTTATTATTGTAGGCCATACATTATACAACTTTCTTAAGATTTACCAAAACCATACAATATGAGGTCAGACCTAAACACTTTTAATTATTTTATGCAATCAGGCAGTTGAAGGTAAATCTAAAGAAAATCGAATAAGACAATAGTATAATGTATGGCCAGTCTTACACAGATGCACTAGCAGAATTGTAGAAAATACATCTTATATCAGAGCAGGTTTCTATGGCCAGTGCTGTAGAAAAGGCTAAATGACCCTCTGATTAGATATAGAGAGAGAATGGTGGATGACTTGGTGCACATTCATTTCCTTATGACAATTAAACATATCCTTTTAAGCTGGCCATATATTATATAATTTTCTCATTCAATTTTCTATAGATTTACCTTCAAACGTAGTACAAGGGCCTGCCTGATTGCATACAAACTGAAAGTATTTAGGTTTAGCCTAATTTTATATGGTTTTGGTAAATCTAAATGAAAATATTACAAGAACATTGTATAATATATGGCCAGACTTACTCTTTCTAATTTACAAACAACAATACATAAATGCATCTTTGTATTTGTTAATGCATTGCTAGGGCCTTAACATGATTCTTAGTTACTCTGGTATTATTGGGATGTATCTGTTGTTACATTGTTTGTAATAAACCAGATCATAATTATGTTCATATATGTTTTATATTATGGGTACTGGTTTAGTAAAGAAGGGATTTGCACAACACCATAAATCCCCAGTTTTTATGCTTTTTTTTTTTTTTTTTACTGTGATTTTAAAAAAGGACAATGTAAAATGACCCCTTTAATAAAAAAAGCTTCCTGTTTGTATACAATTGTTACTTTTTTTTTTTTTTACATTTTACATAGCTACACTGTTTAACCTTATTTATTAGATTACAAAATGTTACAACTATTTCCCTCCAATAAATAGGTAGTTGAAATGGCCTATTGTATTTTATCAACGAGATGCAAAAAGCAGCCAAGGTGCTATTTCCCCAAAGCACTCGTCAAATGCTAGCTGGATTGGCAATGGTGGTTATAAGTTACCACTTATAACAATGCATATATATGTTACCACTTACAACAAGCACTTATAACGATGCATATATATGTTACCACTTATAGCAAAACATATTCCTGCAGGGATGGTATGCTTGTTAAAATTCAAAATGGTATGTGCTAATTTTATATTTGAGATGTACATACAGGAACTATATTATAAACAGTATATATATATATATATATATATATATATATATATATATATATATATATATATATATATATAAACAAACATATGTACTGACTTCTCTATGACACTGTTACATTAACCTAGTGTATTTAATTGACATGAGACTTCTATGTAGTAAGTCATGCCACAGTTGCTAATGTTATATATATATATATATATATATATATATATATATATATATATATATACATATATATATATATACATATGTTTTATTTGTTTCCTCCCCTTAGAAAGCCAGTGACTAGGAGATAATTGGGTAATGGCCTTCTGCAGGATGTCCTGGAGGTGTCCTTTCTTTCCTATTGAGGTAAGTCTAGTGACCAGGTCAGGTTAATTCTCCAGCAGCTGATCCTGAGTGATAGTTGATAAGAAGAAGAAGAAGGCCCCGGCAGCAGAAGCAGATACACAATGCCATGTTGTAAAGTGGCCCTGATTACACTCCTTTAGCTTTGGTGTAATTCTGTGGTGGCGCCGCAGTCACCGGGAGTTGGGGAGAAGTAAGGACACGTCCAAGGAGAGACATGGGATGACACCTTGTCTAACAGGACTGATGCCTATCTCTCCAATGACACTCTCCCCATATGCTGTCTCTAAAAAGTCTGAGAGTGCCAGACACTGCCTTATCTACCTCTGACGTGACAGGAGGGACAGGTTTACATGATCAAATCATTCATTTAGAGGAGAAAATGACAAGATATTAAGTAGTGCTCAATCAAAGCGATCGCGTGTTGTCATGTTAACTAGATTATACTATCATTGCATGTTTACTGGACAGATGGTCGCTTGGATCCAGCATTTGGATTCTTTGGAAATGACATTTCACTCCACTGAACATACACACACATGAACCAGAATTCCAGGGAGGCCTTTTTCTGATGTGTTAAACATTCACACATACACACGCATAGCATTAACCCAAACTATGCCAAGGCTGCTTACTAACCTGCTAACCTGCCCTCCTGCAGAGATGGCACAAACCCCATCTGACCAGTCCTGTTGATGGGACCTGGAATAACAAGGACAGGAATTGGAAAATGTATATCTAGAGTATGCACATGATGTTCTTATGTTCTATGATATATATATATATATATATATATATATATATATACAAAACACACACACATGTGCTTGCATTTGGACATGTGATACTAAAGTTGGCTTTGTACTGTAAGTTAGAATAAATAATACATTATTTACTCAAAATACAAACTCACAGGTGCTACAATACTCTCTCCCTCTCTCTATATATAACTCTCCCTCTCTCTCTCTTTTTATATATATATATATATATATATATATATATATATATATATATATATATATATATATAAAAATTCTCTCTCTCTCTCTATATGTATAAAACTCTCTATATATTTGTTTATAGTACATATACATACGTGTGTGTGTGTGTGTGTAAAACGCTCTCTCTCTCTCTCTCTCTCGCTGTCTCTCTCTATATAAATGTAAAACTCTCTCTCTCTCTCTCTCTCTCTCTCTCTCTCTATATATATATATATATATATATATAAACTCTATCTATCTATCTATCTATCTATCTATCTATCTATCTATCTATATATATAAAACTCTCTCTTGCCCTCTCTCTCTCTCCCTGTCTCTCTCTCTCGCTGTATATGCCTGTACGTAATGCTCTTTTCATAATATATTACTGTGCATATTCTTATTATTTCATATATTCAATTTACTAATCAACAGGTATTAAAGCACAGTATTTTCTGTCTGTCTTTCTCTATACACATATAACACACACACTATAGATATGTCTGTATAAGAACATAAGCATCTACAGTTTGATTTTTATCATGATACATCGTATCCTTATTTGATCCATTTATTTATTGATGTATTTATTATACTAAATGACAGGTACTAAAACATATTATTTTGTTTGTTTCAATAAGTTGCCTGGGCATGTATCAATGATCTTTTGCAATTCACAATAACCACTTAAGTGCTATGTATTAATAATTAGGAGAGAGCAGTGGTGCCCTATTTTCTATTGATCGCCAGATAAGGTGTGTGTTGGTGAGTGTAGGCTGTGTGTAGAAGCCCCCTGTAGCAAAACATGCCCAGCTTGGTTCAGTGTATGTAGAAGCCCCCTATAGCAATACATGCCCACCTTGGCTCAGTGTATGTAGAAGCCCCCTATAGCAATACATGCCCACCTTGGTCCAGTGTATGTAGAAGCCCCCTGTAGCAATATATGCCCACCTTGGCTCAGTGTATGTAGAAGCCCCCTATAGCAATACATGCCCACCTTGGTCCAGTGTATGTAGAAGCCCCCTGTAGCAATACATGCCCACCTTGGTCCAGTGTATGTAGAAGCCCCCTGTAGCAATATATGCCCACCTTGGCTCAGTGTAAGTAGAAGCCCCCTATAGCAATACATGCCCACCTTGGTCCAGTGTATGTAGAAGCCCCCTATAGCAATACATGCCCACCCTGGTCCAGTGTATGTAGAAGCCCCCTGTAGCAATACATGCCCACCTTGGTCCAGTGTATGTAGAAGTCCCTTATAGCAATACATGTCCACCCTGGTCCAGTGTATGTAGAAGCCCCCTATAGCAATACATGTCCACCCTGGTCCAGTGTATGTATAAGCTCCCTATAGCAATACATGTCCACCTTGGTCCAGTGTATGTAGAAGCCCCCTATAGCAATACATGTCCCCTTTGGTCCAGTGTATGTAGAAGCCCCCTATAGCAATACATGTCCACCTTGGTCCAGTGTATGTAGAAGCCCCCTATAGCAATACA